>NC_135318.1:13028137-14228137 GCF_048772815.1 Callospermophilus lateralis
GGTGTCAGGAGGGTTGGTGTCTCCTGAGACCTCTCTGCCTAGCTGCCTAGAGAATACTACACCTGGTATTCTCTCTTTGATCTCTGTGTCCCGAGTTTCCTTTTTTAAAAAAATATAATAAGGAAACTAACTTTATTGGACAAGGGTATGCCCATATGCCCTAATTTTACCTATTACCTCTTTGAAGACCCTGTCTCCAAATACGGTCTTGTGCTGAGGTACTGGGGCTAGAACTTCAACATACAAATCCTGATTCAGTCCATTAAGGTAGGAGGATTATTTCTCATTACAATATGAGATATGTAGGAAAGGGCTTGGTGATGAGAACATTATAGATTCTGACAAAAAGTACAACTTTTAATAGAAATGGGAAACTATTGGTTGGTTGTTACAGTACTGCTTTTAAAATATCATTCTCGTTGCTCTGTAACAAATGAATTTTCTGAATACATGAAGAGAGGTGGCTGACTAAATGAAGGAGATGTCAATAAATGTTCAGGTTCAGGAACTATTTTGAGGTGAAATAGAATTCATTGATAGTAGATTTAGATATTAGCAGTAAGAAAGGAATCAAAAAGAACAAAGATGGCGGGAGCCACAGACTCTAATCTTGGGTTCCAGAATGGACTCTATGTGATCTTGAATAGTTGGACTGCAAAAAGTCAGGGAGAGCAGTTTCCCCTTAAATTCTTTAAAGAATCTTAACTCTGTTACCCCCTAGCAGGACACTAAACTTATGAAATAACCTCTCGAAGCTAAACCGTCTTCTAGTAAAATGGATATTATATTATTCAGTCTGTAATTTGGGGTAAAACTTCAAATTTTTATTTATGAAAAATGCCGCAGCCCGGCTGGCTGGGCAAACTAACTGGGGGGTGACGAGGAACTTGTGTAGATTGATACAGCAGGAGTGGGCGCCGTTTATTGTAGGACAGGAGTGGTATTTATACATTCCACACAGCTTATCTAATTAACATAAACTGGATACAGCAGTCAACCAATAAGGAATCTCCACACCTAATGGCTCACTGGTGTTACTTCACAAACCACTCCCTCTGGCAAAATGCCAGGCGCCATCCTGACTTGTTTACAGACCTTAACAGAAAATCGTAGATAACTAAGATGAAAACTTTAATGTTACTTCATAAGGCTAATAAAAAGGTTACAGATTAATTTTTTCTAAAAGGAATCATACTTGTTGAGAATTTATTTATTTCTTAAGACATTTCTGATTCATTTTAACTTAAAATTTTAAGCATAACTTAAAGAAAGATCAGCACAATGGTGCCCCCCAAATATCACCTGATTGTGTCTGACTGACTCTGTGTGTAGTTTCAGCCATTGCGTAATTATCTAGCTTGGAAAGTACTGTTGAAAATGGCATCATGTTAGTCATAGATACCTAAAGGTATATAATAATGAAGTGACTTAATAAGGACCCTGAATTGTGACAGAGTTAAAACTTACCCATTGCAAACACCAATCAACCAGCTTTTTGTTACTTTGTCCCTTCGAAAAATGATTTGATTTTAGCTTCTCTAAGGGCCCTCAAACTTGGGGATCTGTAAGAGTTAGCCAACTGCCTTCAAGTCCTAACATAGCTGGGTCCCCCCCACTCTTCACCTGCCCTTGCCCTGGAGAGAACATTAGCTTCTGAAGGCAGCATCTAAACTCAAAAGTCCACAAAAGGGCTCCCCCACCATCCACTGCTCCTTGATTCCAGGCAAAGTGTGCGCTGGAGCTTCTGGGCACCAGGGCGAGGCAGAAATATGTAACGTGAGCCAGGCTGGAGGTCAAGTTTTGTTTTCCTTTCACGACTTGCTTGCTGCTCCCCTGGAAACGGCTTCAGGGAGTGTTCTCTCCCTCACCTAATCATTGCCCCCACCTTCTTAGCCCAGATCCCCACGGAGAACTGAATGCTCCTGGCTGAAGCTGGGAAAGCATTTTTCACACCTTAAAGAAAATGTGCAGATTGAGGGTGGAAGGATTATTTTCCATTACAATATGAAACATTCTGGCCCTTTTCCCAGAGTTTATAACAGGCTTGGAAAAGCCTGCCCCCTACCCCGCCCCACCCCCCAAAGTATAGTCCTAGAAACCAGCTAGAAATGAATTGGGAAGTCTGGGCTTCACATCTTCCAGGGAAGGAGAGCCCACGCCAAGGGGAAAGTTGGAGCACTGGCCTTGTTATCTACCCAGGTCAAGGTTACCCAGAGAGTCCCTTCACGCCTTTTCAGAGTCCCATGGAGGTTGATATATTAACTGAGGTTTAACTTGAAGGTTCCAGAAACTAGAGAGATGGCTAAACACAACAATAAAAATGTCTGCATCCATTGACCTGTCCCTTTAATTATCTTTGATACCATTTCTTTATATTTCAATTCCACCATTGAATAATAGCCTCAGAAACCAAGTCAAATACCAGTGAGTAATGCTCTCAATGTTTATTTCTTGCTTACATCACAGTGAGATGGTCATGTGATTGGCATGATTCCACACAGTGGTTTAGGGACCAGGAAACTTCTATTTCCAGGGGCTTGGAATTTTTCATCAGATCCTCTTCCTTCTGTTCACAGGACCTTGAAGGAGACTTTAAGAGCTGGAAATGGAAGTAGAGCAGCTTACTCTGCCAGTGTACCATTGGCCAACTCCAACTCAGGAAAGTCTGGAAAATGTATTATGCTGAATGCCAAAGAAGGAGAGGAAATTCACAGATGTCAATGAGCACATTTCTGCTGTCTCACAAGAATAAAAGTGTCAGTCTGAATTGTCATCAGTCCTTGCATATCAGTAAGAATGAAGGGTTTGAGATAAGAAGAAAAGAGCCCTTGGGGACCAGGAAGAAGAGAAGATGTATTATTGGAATGCTTTCTCATGTTATCTTTCCTATCTATTGTCTATAGTCACAGACTTTGTTTTACAGCAGGTTGTAGAATTTGTTTCTGCACTTTGACTATATGATCTTTACCTGTATGCCCCTCATTCCTGCCAACTTAAGAGTACAGGAAATTTGCTACAAATTTCTGAATGTCTAGCACTTAACACAGGATCCAATTTATAATAGATGCTATATGACTTTACCATGATGAGTAATGCATTACTATAAAGAGCATCTAATAGCAACCTTAGTTCCCATTTACTGTCTCATAGTGTCAAGGCATGTGTAACTGGCTTCTGTTTCAGGTTCTCACTAGTCTTTAATTAATACATAGGGAGGCTGCATTCTGATATGAAGGCTCAAATGGAGAAGACACTGCTTCCAAGCTCACTCAAGTAGTTAGCAGAATTAATCTCATCTAGGGCTGAAGTATTGGCCTCTTGCTGGCTGTCAGCCAGGAACTGCTCTCAGATCCTAGAGGCCTTCTGCAGTTCATGGTCCTGGGGCCTTCTCCATGGACCCTCTCACAACATGGAAGTTTACTTCTGTAAAGCTAGAAAGGGAGAAAGCTCTAGAATCAGTTTTCTAGCAAGACAGAGTCTTATATACTGTGTCATAATACTGTGTCATAATTATTGAGTACCATTCTGTCACTTCCACCGTATTCTGTTGGTTAGAAGCAAGTCACAGGTCTCACTCAAGGAAGGGCATTACAATAGGATAGAGATACCAGGAGGTGGGAACCATGGGGACCACCTACAAGGCTGTCTTCCCTATGAACTGAATTCTAATTTGATGAGAAAATGAATAGATGAAAAGGAAAGGACCAGAAATACAGAGACGGGCAGTGAAGTAACCTATACTGTTCACACTTTGCAAACTTAGAATCTCGCTCTTATCACTTATAACATTGACAACTATACTTACCTCACAGAAGTGTGAGATGATTTAAAATAGAAAATTTACATAAAATATCTAACAAAATGCTAGCAAAAGGAGTTATTCAACAAAATTTCCTTTTCTCTAACTTGCTGATGGCCTTGGTAGGTCATTTCCTCATGCTGGGGCTTAGCTGACTCTTCTACAAATGAGCAACTTAGTCCCTGAAGATGTTCTGGAGGCCACTGCCAACTTGAAAACTCACAGCACTGGACAATGATGACCTGACCTGACAGTGACTTGTACGTTGTCTCTCCTTAAAAAAAAAAAAAAAAAAAAAAAAACTTGAAAAAAACTGAAGGCAAATGATAAGGGGTTCCCCTCCTGTCACATAATCATGGACTTAAGGGCAAAGGAAGTATTTCTCTTTGGCCAGCCAGTTGGAGAAACTTTAGAAATTGGATATAAAAAGATTAGCCATTTAAATTTTTGTATGAAATATTCAGCGATTTGATCATCTGGTTCATTTTATATATCACTGTCCTTCAAAATGCTTGAAATCTTCAGGCAGAGAATTTTGATATATATTCTTATCTCTTTAAGCCGTTATTAATAAAACACAAATTTAGTTAAAAGAGCCACAATTCTATCTCTACTGCAAATTAAAGAGGAGGATTTCTGACAGCTTAAAAATCTGGAATCAGACACTTTTTGCTTAATTTACTTAAAATGAAATCAGTATACTTCCTGGGGGGAACAGATGGAAAAAAAATTAGGTTCAAGTCAACACTTGGACTGATAAGCACACTGGCTGAGCATGCTTTGTGTTTACTGTTCATCTTGCTGTGCAATTCTTCTGGGCTTCTATTTCTCACACTCAGAAATTCCTGTTTTCCCCTAACTCTTTTTCTTGCCATTTCTGCTGGACGCACCCAGAAGAATCCAGGGGAGTGGTAACAGAATTATCATTCAGCCTGAGGTCATTTCCCGGTTTTTTTCCTTCTCAAAATGAGGTGTTTGAATGTTTAGAAAATTCAGCCAGCATCCATTTAGCTTGGAGGAACTCTCTGGGGGGGCTTCTTTCCTCTAACAAGGCCCTTACAAATATTTCCAGGGGCATTCAGAGGTGTCCTGACTCCAAAGAGAAAGCCTCAAGCCTATTAGGTTGAAAATATACCTGTAGAAGCAAACTGAATTTAGAATTCAAGACAAAGTCACATTTTCAGGTATATTTTCTTTGTCTTGAATTCTGAAAGCCTGCCCCACCTGGGAGGCAGCATGCTCCAGGGTAGAAGACAGGCATGTGCTTCAGTAAAGGAGGCTCACTTGCCTTCTCTCCACCTGCCTGCTAGACAGGGCAGGGAGTTCCCTACTGAGAGCTTCAAGGCTGCCATGACAAATCATAAGATCTTGGGAACCTCAACACAGTTCTGGAGGCTGATGTCCACAATCCAGGTGTTGCAGGATGGGTTTCTTTCAAAGGCTCTAGAAGAGAACCCTTCCTGCCGCAGTCTCTGGCTGGGCACAAATCACGAGTCACCACACAGCTTGTAGATTCAAACAGCAATTCTTTATTCCCGAACTCACACCGGCCGTCTACAAACACGTTCTGGGGGAATCCAGGTTCTCTGCCCAAATCCACTTCTCCCAAATCCACTACTCTGCCCAAATCCACTCTCTGCCCAAATCCACTCCACATGGGCTTCTGTCTCCCAAAATATACTGTCTGACCCTAAGCACTCAAGAGGAACTCAGCAGCAGGATACGCCCTATTCTAAAGGGGGAACACCCTAATCTCCTATTATGCTAAACTGCCCTATTCTAAAGGGGGAACACCCTAATCTCCTATTATGCTAAACCGCCCTATTCTAAACGGGGAACACCCTAAACACGGATCCTGCCCTGGTCCTTGAGCAAGGTCACCTTTCAGAAGTCCTTCCACAGACAGCATGGAAGTAAGCTGGCAAGGAGATTGTCATACCTACTTGGCTGATGGCTCCCAGCACCTTCCTTCCATCTTCAGGCATCCAGAGGTCCCAGACATTCCTTAGTTGGAGGCAACATAAGACCAACAGCTGCCTCCTCCTTCACATGACCTCTCTGTCTGTGCCTTTTTCTTACAAAGATGCTTGTCATAGGATGTAGGGCCCACCTGGTTAACCCAAGATGTTCTCATCCCAAGATCCTTTATTTAAATCTCTAAGGTCCTTTTTACAAACAACGTAGCAGTTACAGGTTTCAGGGAGGATAGACCTTTCAGGAATCACTCTTCAACCCACTACGTTTGTAAACAAAAGTTTGAAATCCGGAAATAGCAACCTGGAGATGATCTTTGAACAACTGTTTATTTGGCAAATCTTTGCTCAGTGCTCACTTTGTCCCTGATACGACTGGGTCCAAGTTAGACCATAGCAAAAACAAACAAAAAATATTTTGGCCCCATTCTCAAAAAACTTCCAATCTATTGGGAGAGAAAGACAAAGGTGATTAATCAGAATCTTTGATTTGGGGTGGTGAGTGCTAGAAGGGTACACAGATTTAAGAATAAAGTGACTGTTGGAGTTGAAATAACTCCATCCAGTGTTCAGGGGGTGCCAGGTGATCAATCCTCCAGGAAAATATTTATTTTTACAAATATTATTAAGAAAAAGAGGAGGGTTTGATTTCAGGAAAATAAATTATTATTTACTATTATCATTATGTAAAAGTACATTTGATGTTGCAAAAAAGAGATCACTAGGAACTAGAGCTGATGAGATAATAAAGTAACAAAACGTTTTCAAGTCATACCCTAAAATTATCCTCAACTACTCTTTTTAAATACATATTCATGGGCTGGAGTTGTGGCTCAGCGGTAGAGCGCTCACCTAGAATGTGTGAGGCTGGGTTCCATCCTCAGCACCACATAAAAATAAATAAATAAACAAAAATAAATAAATAAATAAATAAATAAATTGTATTGTGTCCAAATACAATTGAAAAATAATTTTTTAAAAAATACACATTCAAACTTGACATTCTTAGAAGTCAGGGTTAGCAGGGTCACCTCTTCCAAACTACCTGAAGCCCTAAGTTTAAGGGACCGCCCCAAATATTGCCATTTCTTTCTCTTTTTTTAATATTTACTTTTTAGTTGCAGTTGGACACAATACTTTTATTTATTTTTATGTGGTGCTGAGGATCAAACCCAGGGCCTCCTAAGTGCTAGGTGAGCGCTGTACTGATGAGTCACAACCCCAGCCCAATGTTGGATTTCTAAGGCCGTTCCTCCCACGTCTTTTGTCTCTGTGTATTCAGTTCCACAAGTCTGCAGGTTCACTGCCCATCATATCAGGATTCTCTCCACCTCACATCTTCTTCAAAATATCACACCTTCTTGCTTGAAGTTTTGTGATGCCCTTGTTATTAGTCCCATCCTTTCCCACCATCCATTCTCTACTGAGCACTAATTATGTCTCTTGGAAACACCAACCATCTTATTCCCCTGCTTAAAAACCTGTAGTAGCTTTCCATTGCACTCACAATAAGAATGGAATAAGGTTTCCATAAGATGTTGGCTGTGTGTTCCTCTCTAAACTCATCTCCCATCCCTCTCCTCCCTCAACATAAGTCCCAGGCACAATGGCTTGCTTTCTGTTTCCTGAACAAATAAAGGGCTTTTGCATCTGTGCCTGGAAAGCACTCTCCCCTTCCATCTTTCCAGGTCTATTTTTAAGGATTAATCTTAAGTATCTTCCTCTTAATGAAAATCTCCCTAATCACTAATCTACATTATGCCATCCTCACTCATTCTCTGTTAGCCGCATCCTCACCATCATGCCATCCTGCCCTATTTTCTTTATTGCTCTTTTAATAGCAAAATCATCTTCATTTATAGTTACTTGTTTATTGCCCATCTGCTCCCAATAAATATAAATTTCATGAGAACTAGGAACTTGTCTGTGTTTTTTACTATTGTGTCCCAAAGTCTAGATCAGTCTGAAACACACAGCGGATGCTTAACAAATATTTACTCAGTGACTGAATAGCAAATTCAGTGTCATCTCCTATTCTCTATTACTTAAATATATTGTTTCTTAATGCCATCAGCTCTTTGAGAGCAGGCATCATTTCATTTTTCTCCTTACTCAATACAATTTTCAACACACATAGCTGTAATTGATAAATATATTTTAAACTTTTTTTTTGAAGGGAAAAAAAATGGTATTCTAGGATTTCTGCTGAGTGCCATTTGGGTATGTCTTGTATTTTAGGGACTAAGCCTGGTCCACTGTCATTTGCTGTTTATTCAATGATATCCAGGCTGTTTTTCTAGTCAGTTTCTATTTCTCCTTCAGCAAACACATACTGGACCGTCTAAGAGATGTAGCAAAGCGTGTCTTGGTTTCTTGGCTCCTCTTCCATGTCTCAGACTCCTACATACCGCAGAGAGCTCCATCCCACAACAGCTTCCAAGGCCTTATCTATAGAAAAAAGAAACAAACAAACATAAAATAAAATTGCAGTGACTATTATCTGGAAGAGCATATCGTGCTTTACTGAAAGACACCCAACCAGAACTGTCCAACCTTTGACCTTGTGGACACTTCTGCCAATTTTATTTAATGGCCATTGTCATTACATGTATGGCTCTTCTGGTGCTGTCTACTTAGAGCCAAAGGAAGTCCTCTCCGTATCGCTTTTGCTGTCAGTACATCCCTGAAACCAGCAAGATTTGTGAACACAGTGCCTCAGGAGATGGCGTCTGGGTAGCCTGGATCAGACAGACACTGTTCTCCATGTGAAGTAATCCTATCTGTGTGTGCTCAAGTTTTAAAGTTGACCCTCATTAATCATGGCTTTGGTTCCCTTAGACATTCCAGAACTGATCTATCCCTCTTTTCCCCTGAGCAACAGTCCATATAGATCCCAAATAAATTATTTATTCCTGAAGTGACTTGGTCTGGCATCACCTAGCCTTCTATAACCTCCTGCATATGAAAGAGAGAAATGAATGACTTGGGCAACTTCAAAGTGTTGTTTTACTTTCCATATAGTCATTAACTTTAAATGTTCCCAAACTAATAGTCCAAGACACTGTAAAGAGGTAATAAGTTCAAAGGAATATGAAACATAAAGCAGAACTCCGAAATCATTTGAAAGTATTTTCCCTAAATGTGTGCAAGCTTTCAAGGCTGCTAGGCAAAGGAGCCTGGATCGGCATTTTGGCGAGTGCTGAAAAGAATTTTCCCCAAGTGGAGTGTGTAAGTGAGTTGCCAGGCCAACCTCTTTGAGAGCAGAGGCATGTCCTTGGAGGATCCGCTGTTCCAGGGAATGCGGCACTGACCTGGCTCACTCCCCTTCCAATTAAAGACCAATTTGTCTCTTTCTTTAAATCCCTTTCCTTGTTTGTATCTGGGTGCTCCAGGTCACTTAGGGAGGGTTGGTCTATTGCTCTACACTACAGGGTGTTGCTGTATAGGAGAAAATTGCAAATGGATTAAGTTATATAAACTACAGATCTGAGTGCCCATTATAAAATCGTTAGTCACTGAGTCAAATTGGGTGTGGGCTAAAGGTCAGAACCTTATGTATTCTCGGAGATATCAGGACCAAAAGGATGCCTTTTTTCAAGCAGACAAATCTCTTCCTTTGGGACAGTCACCAGAGAATGGGGTTCCCAGGAGGAGGCTGGTCTGAAAACCATGAAGCGCTTCTGCCATTGCTTGCTCTTTCTGCTCCTCAGTTTGCCATCCCAGGGGGCAGCTGTGCATTCTGCATTCTAGCCTTACTTTCTGGGTAGCAAGTTAAACCTAAAAAGAGCATAGGTGGCACTAGCTTATCTTTGTGGCTTTTAGTGCAGGTGTACAGAGGCAGGGTCAGATCCAGTGTGGAAGGCCTTGTTCAGACCCAGTGTGTACCTGGCATTCCTGGCATAAGCCAGGTGCCATCTTTCCACACTCATACTGGATCTGGTAAGGAAGGAGAAATCCAGGGGACACTGAACTGTAGTAGACTCTGAGCAAAAAGTAAACAAACAAACAAAAAAAAAATTAAGAGAAGCAGAATTCAAACTAATGGAATATTATATACAGATGCAACCTAATATGGACCTTGCTTTCACTGTTTTTTATTCATCACCTTCTTCCCCCAAATTATTATGATGATTAAAAAAATTATTTACTATAAAGTGTTTTAAAATTTGGGAAAGAAGTAAATAAAAATCATTCATATTGCTGCCACCTGAATAAGACAACACTGATAAGGGAAATAATTCTGATTATTGTTCGGTGCATGCATCTTATAAACAAAAATAGAATCAATATGCAATATATCTATTTAATCTATTTTTACCCAGTAATTTAATATAAATAATAGATAGATAATAGATATATTTGCTGCAAAGTCAATTTTAATGATAATTTGTTATTTGAATATCCCAAATCTCCTGTGATTAACTTTGTAACTTATTTAAACTTTTTCTCTCTCAGTGATAATTATAATTCTAGTGAATATTTTTAAGATGAAACTATGGTATATTCTAAAGATATCTTTTAAAATAAAATTTCTGGATTAAAATACAAGTACATTTCTAAGAACTGTGATAAATATTCTCAAATTTGCTTCCAGATATGATGCCTTGCCAAAGTGTTTGCAGTTGCCTATTATGTGGAGCACAGCACATAATCACTGAAAAAACAATCTTTTTAAGTTTTATGGACAAACGATTTTGCTTGACTTGTATTTTTGATCCTTTGTGAGCCATCTGTTTTCTTATGTTTTTCTTTACTATGTGTATTTGATTTTGCATTTATGTCCTTTTATCTGTTTTATTATTGCTAGTTTTTCTCTATTTAAACTTTCAAATTACCACAAAGAAGGGTTGTCTTCAGATTGTCATGAGCACCCTTGGAGACCCGCATGATGCAGGTATCGAAGATTCTCATACCTTCTGGTCTTATTTCTCCTGGGTGTCTGGCACTGAACTCCCTGAACTGCTTTGAGATTCTCCCTCTGGTTTGCAGCATTAAGTTAATGTCAGGCTTGAGAATAAGGATGCTTTTCTAGGGAGCAGGTGGCATAGAATGTCTATATAGAGTATGTCGACACGACACCTGAACATAAACTTGTGCAAGATCATAAAAGGTCTTCAATACCATGGATTTCAGATTCTTTCCTATCAGCAATAGGGAGCCATGGAGGAATTCTGAGTGAAAGACATAAAGAAAAGCTGTGTTTGGGAGAAGATCCAGAAGGTGGCACCATTGTAACATGTCTTCTGCCTGGGTTTCTCCCAGGAATTTAAGGTTTATATGGCAGTCCACGGGTGAAAACACACCTATTCGTGAGTATTCACTGTGGACTACCCTGGGATGGAACCTTCTCAACCATGAAAGAACTTGTACAAACTAGTTCTGTATTTTTTTTGTTGTTGTTGTTTTTAAAGAAGCATTATTCATTTCCACTCAGGACCTGGCGATTTCTTCCCGAAGGTCTCTAGTGCCACCCCAAAGACCTGGATGGGAAATTTGGTGATGACTCATACCAGCCCTGGACACTGTAGATGCTGAAACAGGATAGATGTGAGTTGCCTGAGTCCCTTTCTAAGCCTTCATATGCATGAGGCTATTTCTTCTGATATCAAAGCTGCCTCTGCAACTTATTACTGCCATATCTGGTGAAGGCTAGAGTAGTACCTTTTGAGTCCACCAGGTTGTGAAAACATCAGGGTAGCAGGGGAGCTGTGTAGTGAACAACACTCTATATTACAGTGGGCACCTCCATTCTTCCCAGTTGCAAAGTGCATAGTACAACTGACTAGCTCATCGTTGTCTTCCATTAGATTCTATATACAGGTTAAATGATCATGACAGAATACTAATTATCATGCATCTTGAGATACAGGAGAAGATTCGGGAATTCCTCTGTTATTCTAAAACATATTTTTAAATTTTTATCATCTTCTTTCACTTGATTCGATTTGTTTGAAATTTCTCCATCTATATAAAAAAATAAAGATTCAGGGCAAAACACAAGTTGAAATGTTTAAACTGGATCCACTCTGAAGGACAGCGAGGCACATGTTTGTAGTTGGGAATCTGGCAGCAAGGAGTTAGAGGGCTGATGGTCAAGATGTTCTGGTTCAGAAGTTAGAAAATAAATAATTCCTGAGAGGAAGGATTCTTCAGCTCTGGGCAGCTGATACCGCAATAAAATAAATAGGCAGTAAAACACACTTCCTGTTTTGAGAGTTCGCATTTCATATTGGCAAAGCGCATCTCTTAAATTCAATCTCATGCTTCCATAAATAAACCTGGCACCTTTTTAAACACTTTTCCATCTGCTTCAGGATGAGGAGTGCATTATTGAATACACCTCGGGGAGTCCCAGAAATGGGGAAAGACTACTTGTGAGGAACACAGCTCTGCAATTGGCCTTGACCCAGAGATGTCATCCCAGACTGCTTGAGTTCAGACCATTGTAACAAGAGCTGGAGGTGCTTCCCAGCCCCTCTCTTCCCTCCAGTGGTCAGAGCTTTGCTGCAGGAGGAGCCACAGTGACCTTGGGTTGGGTCAGGGCTAGGCACGTCTGCAGAATTTTTTTGCTCTGATACCTGTGTATTTCTCCTCCAACTCCTGAGACTCTTCTCCAGTTTATTAATCCAGTTTCCTAGGTTGGAGAGAAAAGCCCCATTATTCACCTGTGTTAGAGCTCAAAGGAAGAGGTCCGGTGCACAGACTGTGGAAATTTCACAATGTTTCAACTCTCTGTTCATCTGTTTGGTGGTGGGCAGCAGGGATCTGGTGTCATGGAGAAATAATGCGAGTCCTACTGTTCCTATAAATGGTGTGATCTTAGACAGGTCAGGAGATAACGGTATCCTGAGAAGATTGTAAGAGAAAGTGAAATAAAAATCAAAAACTTATTTGGCGGGCTGGGGATGTGGCTCAAGCGGTAGCACGCTCGTCTGGCATGCATGCGGCCCAGGTTCGATCCTCAGCACCACATACAAAGAAAGATGTTGTGTCTGCTGAAAACTGAAAAATAAATACTGAAATAAAGCAAATGGCACAATACCTGACACAAAAAAGTAAATTAAAAAAAAAACTTATTTGGCACAGTGCCTGGCACCAAGTCAGCAATCCACGAGTGGCAGCTATGTACTCTTTGGCTTTTCATCACCAAAATAAATACCTGAGATAATCAGCTTATAAAGGGAAAGGTTGACTTTGGCCCACAGCGCTGGAGGTGTCAGTCCATGGAGGTTGGCCCTATGCTTTGGGCAAGGCAGCACCTCACGGCAGAAAGTGGGGCAAAGCAAACCCACTCCTCTCCTGGCCAGAAGCCAGAGGGTGAGAGGAGGGCCTGGTGACCCCCCAACCCCTTCAAGGACAGACACATCCCTAAAGACCTCCTGCTACACCTCACTTTGTACCTCTCCATCAACCCCTAATAACTGCACTCTGGGACTTTTAAGATGTAAACTCTGGCGAGCTTCTTTACCAGGTAACCTTTGTGAGTCAGACTGGGGACAGACCCACCCTGGCTCAGCTGGCCAGGGGCAGGAGTTATCATTCAATGTCTCTATTTACCATGTGAAGCGATTATTAATTATCAGATACCAGGTCTTAATATTTCTACTTTACAATTAAATTTAAAAATCACATATACAATTAAATATTATTAAGCCTAAATGCCATTGATTGTAAGATATTATGGATTGAATATTTGTGTCCCAATCAAACCCTAGGTGGAAGCCTTAATTCCAGTGTGATATGGGATTCAGAGGTGAAGCTTTGGGAGGATGATAAGGTTGTAAGAATGGATCCCTCATGAGTGGGTTGGTGTTCTCAAAGAAAAGCCCAGAAAGTTACCTGGTGCTCTTTCTCCCCTATGAGGTCACAATGAGAGATTAATAACCTGAGGCTTGGAAGAGGACCCTCCCCAGAACCTATTCATGTCAGCTTCCTGGTGTTAGACTTCTAACCTCCAGAACCATAAGAAACAAAATTCTGTTGTTTATAGTGCATCCAATTGAGGGTGCTTTATTATAGCATCCTGAGCTAAGACAATGTGCCATTCTTTAATGTCTGCTACCTAAGAAAGTTTAAAAACTGCCAATTATAACTGCAAAATATCACCAGTTGCAAGGCATGTCAGAATTTCAGAGATTTTAAAATATAGAGACAAAAAGTGTCTTTGAAACCCTGGAAATACGGCAAAGAGCTTGCTCCACTTCATACAAAGCTAGTGGCAGAATGGAATTTTAATTCAGAGGACTCTGGCTGGATATAATACCAGTGCCTGTAAGCTTTACCAGCCTCTCCCAAGCCCCCAGTGCCTGTCATAGGAAAACTCTGACCTCTGCAGCCCTGCTTTGCTCTCTGGAGTATCTTTGTCTGATTGTCTCCTCCAATTTGTATTAGGACCCAGCCCACACCCAGTTGCCCAGCTCTGACTTACTTGAACCTGGGATGCCAAGCAGAGTCAAGCCAGGCCCCAGCACTGGGACCAGCCCCAGCCCTTGCACCTGCTGGGCCATGTTTCAGAGGAGAGAGGAAAGCAGGAGGCCTAGGGAGTGCTGAGCCTGCTGCATATGTGCATCCTGCGTGTTGGGTGGTCAAGGGATGACATCCTGAGCACCACAGCTGTTAGGAGTGTGCAGGCCAGCAACTCAGGTTGTGGTTGGAGTTGGTTTTCAGCATGATAGGATTCTGTTTTCCGCTACAGACATAAGTCTGTTTTTCTCTTTTTTTTCCTTCAATGTATCTGGAGCTTTAATATGTGCAACTTCACTTAATGTTCTATCTGATTCTATCTCTAGAACTCCTCTTTGACTTTGTTCCTTTGTGAAATATGTTGCTATACAACTCCTGCTTTGCTTCTGTTCCAAAATTAGATGTCTAAAGATGAAAAAAATTAAAAACTCTGTTACTCCAAAGCCACCATTATAGAAGCAGAGCAAATGATACATTTACTAAAATTGAAAAGATGGTATGAAATTATAATGCCCTTGAGTGGAAAAAAACCAGGATTAACTCTAACTTCCTGTTCTATCTCTGGCCAACATCACAATCTTGGTAGTTGGTTCCCCTCATTGAGTCTTGGTTTCCCCTTCTATAATCAAGGGACTACACTGGGTACACACTCTAATCCCTCTTGACCCTGACATTCTGATTCTCAGACATTTTTCTCCTTAATGATGTGGACATCATTGTTATTTTTTTGTCTCTGCTCTCATAAATCTCATAATATTTTTACACTTTTTCACAGTATTACTGAAATCTTGAAGCAACGCTAAATCTTTTCTCTGACAATGTGCTTCCTGGTGATTTTGCTCTCCCTGGAGTATCATACGGTGATTTTCTGTCTATGTGTATCACAGCCTTGACAGGTACCCTGATGGAGCAGCGTGAGAATGTGACCCATAGCTGAGCCCACTCAGTATCTATTTGGTCTGGTGGGGCCTCTGGGGGCAGCAGGACATCTTACCTGACTCCATGCAAATCTGGAGTCCTGTGCCCAATTTCCATCTCTCCTCTGAGGTCCCTTGCAATCTTGCACACAGTCAGTGTGTGTGTGGTTCTTCATTTACATATTGGTTTTCTCAGGTAGATGCTTGCAGGTCCAGAATGTACCTAATGGATCTACTGAACCTGACACAGAGCCTGGTACTGTGATGTGGGACTTCAGTGAGTAGCTGAACATGAAATTTCTTCTGTGGGTAAAGGTAGGGGGAGCGTCACTGGGCCACTGCTTAGGGGAGAACCAAGGGGACCTCAGAAACAGTTCCTAGCCCATTGTCACCATTTGTCCTACCTTCTGTTGGGTCCTCATTGAGTGTGTGTGCATTTGTGCGTGGGCTTGCTTGAATTTGACTGTGAGGTTCACCTAAATTTCTTACCTCCAGGATTCTGAGTCCATGCAGTGTATTATTCTAGAATTAGCTTACATGGTGTTTTTGTTGCTATTCAACATTTGCCTCTTATTTTACTAAGCATTGGCACTATGCTCCTGGGAAGGAATTAGCGCTCTCTGAGAAATTGCAACAATGGTTCCTTTTTTTTATAGCCCTTGGATTCCCTTTTATTTCCTTTTAATTTGCTTCTGGAACAACATGCCAATTATCCCAGTGTCTCTATCTTGGACCTCTGAACTTCCCCCTTAGAAGTTCTCTGAGCATAAGGAATCACCTGGCTTTATCCTCATCTCTTTTAGAAGCTCTTTCTCGATTAACTTAGCCATTTCAATCTTCAAGCCATCTTGGCAACCTCATCATCTCTTCATGTTGCAAGGACTTTTGATTGATTATAGGTTTCATCAGGCACATTTTTTCCCTTGCTCCCTGCCTCAGTAGATCAATCCAAACCCTTCTGCAAGACTTGTTCTGAAAGGCCAAATCATTTCCACTTATTTGTTCATCTTTAGGGCTATGGAGAATCTGGTACCATGCCAGCCACATCCTGCATGGTTGGCCCACCTATTTTAACCTTCCTCAGATATCCACACTGCCAGATGTGAGATATGGGGAGGATGGAAAAAGTGAGCCTTCTTGCAAGTGTTTTTCTTCTCTTAAGACCAGTGTTGGAGCAAGTTTAGGTCAGAGGCACACCTCAGGCCATCGGATGCAGAGCGTGCATTAGGGCAGCATCTGTCCTGTCTCAGAGCAACCCCCGTTCACAGCCTGTAACATGCAGAGACCATCAGCCCCTTTGATCCAAGAACTGCATCAAATCATCTTGACCCTTTGAGGAAGATATGCAACCTGGACCGAGTGGAGCCAGATGACTTTTTTTATTACCACAACATAAAACAATATTAAATGATTTCATGAATTGTAGCCAGAACATCTGTTATTAAATGTTAGAAATCTGATTTATTCAATTCTAGCAAACTGGCACTCAGCCCTAAAGTAATGCCTCCTCGCCTTTGGGGCAAGGAGTTACTGGTTGCCAGTGTTCTTTTTGAACATACCATCCTTTCCACATGTCACATGACTGCTCTTCTGCTTTCTGATTGGTCATGCCCCTATTGAGGGCAAGGACATCTTGGAGGAGGGATGGTTGAAATGTGTATCATGCTGTGCTGTTTCTATGGGAAGTCCAGCAAAACCAAGACTGTCACCGGCAGAGAACAGGACATAAAGGAAGGCAGGATTATGGGTAGACCCCTGCAGGCTATAGAACCAATACACAGAGTTGAAAAGCAGCTTGTATTACATAGCAATGACCAATTTCCCCAAATTACTAAGTTTGTCCATTTCTCCTCCAGCTACCACTTGTGCAGCCTTCTGTATCACACTGTTCTAGCCCAGATGAAACTTCAGGAAAGACTCAGCTCAAAGCTCTGATGGAACATTTCTTTGAGGGATATGGATCACTGGTCCTAGGGACATTAACATTTTGAAGAAACCAAAGTAATAAATGGAAATCCTGACATCTGATAGTAGAATTTCTGGGTGTAATCACCTGATAGGTGTGTGTGTCGGTCAGCATTGGAGAAGAAATGAGAGAAAAAAACAGACAAAATCTTTTGGAAAATGGGGAAATTCCCAAATCATCAAATCACTCACTTTGATCTATCATTTTTTTTCATTGACATTTATTCACTAATTATTTTTCAAATATTTACCTGTGCTAGTCACTTTTCTAAGCATTGGGATATGAGTGATGAAAACATAAAGAGACCATCTATTAATTAACGAAGTTGACAGTCTGATAAGGAAAGTAAGACACTGGCACCAACTATAAAGTAGAACATTGTGAATCATGAGGGAGTCACAGATAAAGGTCTGTGGAAAGTTCAGGGGGAAAGAAATAAAATGTCCATTGGAAGTTTCCAAGAAGGGTTTAACAAAAGACATGGGACTTGGGCTGGACCATAGGAAGGACAGGTTGTTGGAAAAAAGAAGAGGGGCCCAGGTGATTGCAAAGGGAGGTAGTTAGTGGAGAAAACCATGAATCCAGCACAACTTGAGGAATGTTTGAGTGTTGGAAGATCTTTGGTGTCCCTGAAGCCTACGAGCACATGTAAAGGAATAATGGGAGTCAAGAGTGGAAGATGTTCAGGGGGCCCACATAATGAAGGTCTAAGTCCAGGCAAAAGCATCTTCAGTTGGACAAAAGATTCTGAATATGCAAACCAAACTATAGTTTATGCAGATGAATCTGAGGTCAGGTGTAAATTGATAGCAAGTGTTACCACTGTTGACCAATGAGGAGTCCTTGCTTCCCCAAAGTTGAAGAATAACACCAGAGAAGCACGCCGAGGCAAGGTCAGAGTAGAAATTAAAAGTTTATTAAAGGACAGCAGAAAAGACTTCCCCAGGAGAAAGAAGGGGACCCAAGAAGTGGAATCCGTGGAAGTGCGGTTGTCTCCCCATTTTATAGTTTTCGGTGATGGAATGTAGGTGGGAAGGCCAGACGGGTGGGACACAGATGGGCCAAAGAAGTAATCTGGGCTGGAAGGACTTCTGAGGCAGCATCTTCAAGTTTGCTGTTCATTAACATTTCTTTGGGATGGGCTATCTTCAAATCTGCTGGGGCTGTTCATTACCATTTCTTTGGGATGGACTTTGGGCCTAGGGCTTTTCTCTGGACTTCATTAACATTCCAAGAGTTGTCCTGCGTTTCCCGGAATTCATTCTCAGCATGGCCTCCATTTTAAATCTTACTTGATATTAGACCCGATTTACCTAACTAGTACTAACTTTAAATCTGGCTTCACAAGGACACCTGAAAAGCAAAATACAAGAGAGAAGTGATAGAAACTTGCCCTGGAGCAGGTGTTGTGTAGAAGAGGAAATCCACGGGATAATTTACAACAGAGGAATTGATGGGTTTTCTGAAGTTATGTGCTGTTACAAGATGAGTCAGAGTCTTGGAATCAGGCTATGGATGAACTTCATTCTTTGCTCACTTTGGACCTACCTGGAGTCAGTCACAGTTTCCCCAGGCTCCCTTTTCCTCCTCCTCCCCCTCCTCCTCCTCCTCCTCCTCCTCCTCCTCCTCCTCCTCCTCCTCCTCCTCTTCTACATGTGTTATGGAAAGTGTGGTGGAGGGGAGGCTCCTCTGACCCCTCCCGGGTTGTGAGGGAGGTGGATGAGATAATATACATGGAAACACTTCATAAAGTCTGAAAAACCCTCAGAAGTGCACTCTGGTTAAGTCACCACCTGGATGTGTGAGTCAAACAGAAGGGACTGATCTCAGATGACCCTCAGGTTTTTGAGCCAGGAAGACTCTGAAGGTAGGGAACCTCAGAGCTGGGAAATGAAAGGAAATAGGAAAGGAAAAGAGGGTCACCACTCAGTGTTACCTCAAAATAAACTCCAGGTGGGTGTGAGATTCAGCTGTAAACTTGAGATAGCAGAGGCACTGAAGATATTTTGTAAAGTGGCAGTTGAAAAATTCTATGTTTTATTGGTTCTTTTTACTTATACATGACAGTAGAATCCATTTTGACATAATTATACAAGCATGGAACATATCTTGTTCTAATTTAGGCCCCAATACCTCTCCTTCCCCTTCCCTCTGTTGATCTTTCTGCCACACCCATAGTTATTTTTAAAATTAATTTCTTGTGGATGTACAAAAAAAGAAAAAAAGAAAAGGAAGGAAGGAAGGAAGGAAGAAGAAGAAAAAGAAAAGAAAAAAGGAAAAAAAATTCTATCTAAAAATTAGAGGGAAGTCAGAAGTCCAAATAGAAATAGCGATACATTTGGTTGTAGTAGAAGTTATGACCTCTATGTGATAAACAATAATCAACGAGACTGGGGAAAATAGGGCAAAAAGAGAAAAAAAGAGAAGAGTTTTATCAATCATAGGACTGATGTGGTGTTGACTTTTGAGTACATTAAGAATTTAAAAGACAATTAGAAGTATCAATGAATAGCCAAATAAGCAAATAATGTTAATGATTCATTTATAAAAGATACACCAATTGTCAGCACACAAAAGAAAATCTATTAAATCTTATAATAGGAAATTGAAATAAAATAAAACTGTCTCAGCTACTAGGTTGGTAATTGAATTAAATAGATTGAAAATACTCTTTTTATGGAGGTTTAATAAATGATTTTTCAAATGCACTGTTGGAGTAAGATGAGATATAAAATACAACATTCCGGTGTTCAATTATTTGATACATATCAGTGTATATAAGTGATATACCCTTTGATCTAATTCTCTCTTCTGGGAATTTATCCTAAAAAGATAAATATAGAAATGTGAAAATACAAATAAATATGTATGCATATAAGCATTATTGGTTAAACTGGTAAAAAAGTGAAAACAATCAAATGTACAATAAGTAAACAAATTGTGATATATCTAAAATTTTCTTTAGCAACGGAAAATAGTGAAATAGAACTTTATTGAAATGTAGTACATATATATTTAGTATATATGCAATATATACATGTAAATACTAATATGTATGAAATATATATTAATTTTATACCTATAAATATATATAAAATAAACAGTTATAAGAATATATAAAATATATATGTATATAAAACATATATACATATATAATGTAGTATATATGTAGTATATTAGTAATATATTATTAAAAATGTGTAGCATATTCCATTTTAAAATGTACATATAAACATGTATACATTAAATAAACTCAAAAATCACACACACAAAAAATATCTAGGAGTACATTTGCCAAAAGGATATCAGTGTCTTTTCTCTGGATTAGAAGATTCTGGTGCATTTTACTAATTTGTTTCAATTTTAATATAAATTTCATACATAACTTTTGCTTAAAATATCACACTTCCAAATAAAATATAAAATAAATTAAAAGAATGAACCAAAGGAGAAGGAAATAAAGAAAAAAAGAGAAGGGGGAGAAAGAAAGGGGAGTAGGGAAGGGGGTGTGTTAAAATGTACTCATGGGATATTAACTTATAGAGGTGGTAGAGTGAAGCCACAGAATGTCAGTACCAATGAGAGAATTTGTTACTTATGGCTTCCAAGAGAAGGGGGCATGACACACTAAGTGGGGTGTTCTGGTTTGGATATAAGGTGTCCCCCAAAACCTCAGGTGAGAGACAATGCAGGAATATTCAGGGAAAATGATTAGATTATGAGGGCTGTAACCTGATGAGTAGTTTAATCTACTGATGGCTTAACTGGGTGTTGACTGTCTGCAGATAGGACATGGCTGGAGAAAGCGGAGAGATGACTGGGGGTGACTTTGGGGTTAGTGTGGAGCTGTCTGTTTCCTGCTTGCCAAGGCTGTGCTGATTTCCTCTGTCATGATGTTCTGCCTCATCTTGGGCCCTGGTTTCTATGGACTGAGACTTCTGAAACCATGAGCCAAAATAAACTTTTCCTTCTCTACATTGTGTTTTTTCCAGGCTCTTTCGTCACAGTGATAGGAAAACTGATTAAAACACTGGAGCCACGTGAGGAAGGGATTGGTCAGAAGTGAGGGAAAAGTCTGGCCCTGATCTGGTGACTTCTCGGGGAAGGAGAGACAGGGAAGGGCAGGGGGTCGGTTCAGGATGGACTAATTTAAATAAGTGAGCAAGGTCTGAGATAATTGGAGAGCTTTCTAGTTGTCTGGTACCTGGCCACGTGCTGACTTAGGGCAGGGGAAATACTGGCTCTGTGTTTGAGAGTTAAAAGACCATGGGGTGGGTACTGGGAATTGGATGGTTTGTTCCAAGGCAAGTTGTTTATTGTCTCTGGAAAATAACTAGCTCTGGGAGGTCAGTCCCTTTCTGGCCATTTAGACATCCCGAGATGGACACGTCAAGATATTATGAAATAGAACAGTGTGGTTAATACACTTGAGATCCCCTGTGAAAGTGGAAATGAAGGGTTTCTGGGGATACTTGGGAGTTTTCTTCATGATCTGAAGAAGGGACAGTGTTTCCTCTAAGGTTGAGGAGAACAATGGGTGACAGTGTAGAAAAGCTGCTACCTAAATAGAAAGGCAAAGTGACCTCACCCTCTAGTGCTTTCAATCTCACCAAAAGAGTTTACCTTATTCCTGGAAAATCACTTGAGCATAAGGAATTTGAAGCGAATGGAGGTCATTTTAAGCAGCTGCTTAAGAAAATGCAGTTTTTCATGTTTTAATGTATGAGTACAAGGATAACTAAAGAGACCCAGCGGAGGCTAAATTCAGGATTCATTTGAAGTTATGTTGGCTTTTTACTACTAATGGACATAGTTCCTTAGCCTTTTGAAGCATATTCTTAAACTTCAAATTCTTGAACATATGAGGTTCCACACTAGGAGTCCGTGTCCATGGAAGATCAGCTGAGATTACCCAAAACAAGCTGGTTGTCCATCCTGAGGAGGTTCCACTCAGACCACTGTCCCCCATCACGTTTGGCTTTGACTCACACCAGAAGTGTCCTGCGATGCTGCTTCCTCTCCTATTTGTTGTTAGCTGGAAGACCCACCTGAGCCTCCCTCCCCCTACATATTCACATGAAATGGTTAATGACAGTCCCCTCTGAATCCCTGCCATGGCACAAGAATGGAGGTAAAAAGAAGAAGAAAAACAAATTGCCTTATTGCTGTCCCCAACATTTGAGATCCTAATTATCTTCACACATTTGTCTGTTTTTATTATTCTCTTTAATGAAGTTAGGAGCAACCCCTGCAACCAGCCCCCACATGAGACTGAGACAGAAATGTGTCTATTCATGAATTAATTCATTATCCCTCTCTATTCCAATCGAGTTTTGCTGTGTGCAACGCACTATAGATGATGGCCTAATTATCATCTCTTTCTTTCTTTGTGCTTGGTTCAGTAACTGAGGTCTCCGAGTGCTTGAGTGAGGGCAGATGAAGAAAAGAAACACGAAACAGCCCCCACATGTCAACTGATTCCACATGACAGCCTGGCTGTGTGAGGCGATAAATGTGTTCTGCTGACCTCAGTTGAGCAGTGCCAATATAGACATAGTCAAAAAATAACAAGTAAACGTGGCTATTTCTCTGGGCTTTGCCTGTTTGCCTTCCAACTGTCCTGCATTCTTTACTCCTGATTTGGAGGCTATTTACGGTATATCCCAGGGAGCTAGCCCATGGCGTTGACTCTATTTTCCTTTGGAAATATTAGAATTTGTCCCCTGAGGGAGTTAGAAAGATTGTTTGTTAGTTTAAAAATACATCATACATTTGATCTTGGTTGTGCAAGACTCTCCTCTTTTGTGAAGTCTCCATTTCAGGGCTGTTAGTAGGAAGATGTCCACAGGGAGAACAAAGGCAAAGGCAGGATCATTGTCTAGGGGGCATGTTGTCCCTTATCTGGAGGCAAGAGAGCCAAGAAAAGAAGCAGTAATACTTCAGGGATGTCTTCAGTGTAACTGATGCTTTTACCAAGAAATGAGGTCAAAGGGGAAAGTAATAACCCATTACCCGGAGGGGATCCACACCAAGCCAACTTTTCCCGTAGCGTCCTGGAGTGGATTCTGTGAAATAATAAGGGCAGAAAAAGCAAGCAGGAGTTGTAGATGCAAACAGACATCTGAAACAGAGACTTCAAAAGTTCCAGCCAGTTTGATAATTATCCCATCGAGCGTCACACCGTCTTGATAGGAGCCTGGACCTTCACTGTGATAGTATAAAAAGCATTTCTCATTTGACTCACATGAATAGAGAGGATCTGCACTGCAGATCCAATCGAGTTTTACTATGTTCCTCCTTTTTCTGCAGCTTCACAGTCTCTCTAGAGACGTCATTCATTCACACAGCCCAACACTGTGTGCAGGATCTGTAAACTGTAGACTCCACCTCCTTTTCAAACTCTCACTATTCCTGCAAAACCATGCCTGATTTGGGGGGAGATAGCTCAAGCACAATAGGTCCCAAAGCAAACCAAAGTTCTTCCCAAGCAGATGTCCCTTTCTTCCTGATATCTTGGTTAATGATCACCATATGCAGTTTTTCCAACTTCAAAAAGTGTCCACAGCACTATAGTCATTGGAGGTTATTGATGATATATCCCAGAGTCATTGTCTCTAAGAACTTGATCATAACAGAATTCTTTGAAAAATGATAAAATACACCTCTCAACCTGGAAAGATGAGCTTGTTGAAGTCACAGAGCAGTGCAGATCCTCTCTATTGTCTTGTATGGGGTTGAGACTTTCTATGCCTTGGACAACCTCCTCCTTCTTGGAACTCCTTCCTTAATTCCTTACCTTTCTACTCTTCATCCATTCTCTTCATACGTTTGTTGTTTAGGTTCTTTCTCCTCATTCCCTTTCTGTTTTTATTCCCTAAAGATAAAGAAATTATTCAGCATTCCCTTTCACTCTATATCAGTATGCCTAAGATACATCTTGGGATATTTCTTGTTCTGTAGATCTGGGATCCATATTTTAACAAGCTCTCCTGCTGATTCTGATTCAAGTAGTTTGTGTAAACCCATTTTATACACAATTGGTGAGATGGGCAAACTTAATGTAATATTATCTTTCCAAGGGGTGTCATGCTATACTCCATCTGTAACCTGTGTTTCTCCTAGCAAGACCTACTGAAAGAGACTAGCTAGATTTTAACCAAGCTTGCTTTCTTTTCTTCTAAGACATCTGGCTTCCTTGCAGTCCCTGTCACCATGTGATTGAGTTCCAGCATGTGAAAGGAAGCAATATACATACGGAAACCATCCATTGTGCTTCTCCGTGTTATTTTCCTCTCTCGGTTGGATTCCATGGACTCAATATCCATGAAAAACTTGGACAGTCACTTGTCGAAAATTTCAGAGGCTCTGTCATCTTGAATCATATAAATACCGAAAGAAAAGGGATCTTCTGCTGATCTGTTCATTCTATGCAGCATTGTTATATGATCAAGAAACAAACATGTTCTTCCAAATCATTAAAATTGGGGGGGGGGGTGTTATTTGTTGCAGCAGCTAAAATTACCATAATGCAATTAGGTTAAAAAGTCCGGAGTATGTCTGCCATTCCCTCACATATCTAGAGAGCATGTGACTACTCTGATCCCCTGGCTTATTGTGAAATTACTTATCCCATGGGTTCTTCATATTGCCTGTGCCACAAATATCTTTGGCAGCATGGTGAACACTGTGGATACCTTAGAGAAGAAAATGTTTTTAAATGCTGAAAATAAGCCATAGAGTATTATAAAAGAAACTAGTTTGACTAAAATAGATAACGCAGTCTTAAGAGAATAAAATTTCTTAGGAAATTTTAGACAGCAAAACAAATTTAAAATGTAAGCAAATTAAAAGTGGATTTCATTGTTTACAGATATGAAGGTTGGCTAGTGCTGCTTGCCATAAATAAGAATATTGAACACTGGGGTGTACCTTGCCAAGGCAACACACACGTCATTCTGGGCATTTAGTCAACATTATTATTATTATTATTATTATTGATGGATGCAAGGATAGAAAGTTTAGTTCACCAAGATATATTGAGATATTTACAAATGTAGCCTCCACAGATGCCATTCTTTCAAGGAATACCAGAATTCTCCAAGGATTTTTTTTTGGTTAGTCTGTAATGCAGAAAGGTTTGAATTTTAAGATAAATGAGCTCATATTTGGCTAGATGAACATCTTTGATACAGTTTACATCAGAATCTGTTCAGTAAAACATAATGAAAATGATTCATCTCCTTTCACATAACGATCAACAGGCAATTATATAGAGAGAAAGTGTTATAGATGTCTTCATAGCAGAAGTTATGGGACCTTGTCATGCATTGTGTTCTAGTCAGCTCTCTGTCTCTGCGACCAAAAGACCTGACAAGAACAATTTAAGAGGAGAAAAGGCTTATTTTGGTTCATGGTTTCAGAGGTTCTGTCATAGTCTGTGGACTTCACATCTTTGGCCCTGAGGTGAGGCAGAGCATCAAGGCAGAAGGGTGTGGTAGTGGAAAGCAGCTCAGGATGTGGCAATGAGGAAGGAGGTGGGTATGGGGGAGGGTGGGAGGAAGGGGGAGAGAGGAAGGGGGAGAGCGCTCTGTTCACAGGGACAAAATATAAACCCCAAAGCCATGCACCCTCTGACATATCTCCTCCAGTCACACCTCACCTGTCTACTGGACCACCCTCTCTACTGGTGCCACTAAGTTAATCCTTATTAGTGCATCAATCCACCAATTAGGTTACAACTCTCATAATCTATCATTTCAACTCTGAACATTCTTCAATAAGCTTTTGGGGGATATCTTATATTTAAAACCCAACATTCTGCCCCTGGCCCTCAAAAGCTCATACTCATCTCACAATGCAAAATGCGTTTAGTCCACATTCAAGAGTTCCTATATTCTTAATAGTTCCTGTGTTGCCCAAAAGTCCAAGTCCAAAATCTCATCTGAGACTCAAAGCAAACGTACAGATGTTTTCCCCTATAAAGATCAAAAGCCGCCCACATATATTCAATGTATAATAGTGTAGAATAAACACTTCCATTCCAAAAGGGAGAAATAGGGACATAGAAAGAAGGCCTGGCACCAAAGCAAGACTGAAATCCAGTTGGGCAAACAAGTCCCGGAGCTCCACATCTGGCCTCCCAGGAACATGGCATTGTGATGTTTTTCTCCAGAGAGCTTGTGTAGCTCATCCACATGCCTCTCCCTTGGCTTGTTTCTGCTCAGTTCCTGTGGATTTCCTTGTCATGTGTTCCACGTGACTGGCATATCTTAATCTCTTGGGTCTCTACTGCAACTTTGGATTCCTTCTAACATCTTCATTTATTACCATCTCAAGGGTAGGTCACCAGGACTCCAAACCTACTACACATTACCTGGCTTCCCAGGTCTTGTTTGAATTCTTAATGGGAGACTCCATGAGCTCTGAACTCCAGTATTCCTGCAGAACCAGCACCATGAGGTTGTTGCCAAGGTCTCCCACCATCTTAAGCAGCAGCCAAGCTTACTAAGACTCTATCTGCAGCATCTTCTACATGCCTGTGTGACTGAACATGGTGAAAAACACTTCCTAGGACCCCTATGCAAACAAGATTCCCCCATGTTCTTTCTTCACAGGAATTTTTACTTTTATACTATTAAACCTGAGGTGAATGTGCTCTTGCCAATTCCTAAGACACTTCAAGCCATCTTTCTTATTGTCTCTAGGCAAAGTACTCAGCATTTCTTTAATGGTTATAATCTATTTAACCACCATGCCTTTCTTAGTCTGAGTTTTACTTTGCGCTGTTCAGACCAAACTGCAAGTTTTTGAAATCTTCCTGCTCCCAATCACCATAGTAAATTTGGCTGAAAGCTTCCAGCAATACCCATGCCACCACTTGAATGTTATGCTGCCTTGGAATTTCCTCCACCATATTCATTAGTTCATCACCTTTAAGTTCAGCTTCACAAAAAGTGTCAGGACATGGGCAAAATGTAGGCAACTTTTGCCAGAATGTAACATGAATGCCCTTAAATCCAATTTTCAATAGAGTCATCCTCCTCTGAAATTTCATGAGCCCAGTCTTTACTGTCTCTAGTCCTAGTAACATTCTGATCTTCTGAGTACCCATCAGAATCATCCATTAAGCTTCACTTACAATATTCTCAAACTTCATTTAGTTTCCACATCTAAACTTTTCAAAATTTTTTTCCCCAACACACCAGCTCCAAAGGTTTCTGAATCATGTGGCTAATTTAGTCACAGCAATGACCCCACTTCCTTTTACCAATTTCTATTTTATTCAGCATTTTCATCTCTGTGAACAAAGACAGTGACTGACTTATTTCACTTAGCACAATGTCTTCTAAGTTTACCCATGTTGTCACAAATGATAGGATTCCCTTCTTTTTTAAAAACTGAAAAATTGCATTGCAGTTACTTATTACATTTTCTTTATCCATTTTTCTGTTTCTGGATGGTTTGGTTATTGGCTATCTTGAAAAATGTTTCAGTGAACCTGGGGGTGCAGATATCTCTTTGAAAACCTGATTTCAGTTCTTCTGGTTATATGCTCGAGAGTGGAATTCAAGGATAGATCTCATCATAAGGGTTCTAGCCACAAAAATGATACAAATTTTTAAAGGTGATAGATGAATTTAGTACCTGAGTGTGGTGATGACATCATGAATGTGTGATATGCTCAAAATCATCAAAATATGTTCATAAAATATGTGCATTTTGTCTGTCAATTATATTTAATTAAAGCTTTAAAGGGAATTGTAAAGTATTTTTGACACCAATGCAACAGAAAAAGCTCATTTCTATGAAAAAAAATCACAAGAAATGCTAATATCCCCAAAGGCTTATTGCCTGCATATCTAATTAAATGAAATGGTAAATTTAATATAAAGCTATTAAACCTAGAGGTCTAATATTATTTCTCCACCAAGTGAAAGAGCACACTGAATTCTATTCATAAATCCCTTGGGAGAAGTGTGAATCCCAGGTAAAAACCCTTTCTCTAGCCCCTGGAGACACCACGTAGTTGGATATGAAATTCCCTTCTTGTCAATGGTGCAGGCTGTGAATGTGATAATGGATTTTACGTGACCAAGCACGTGTCATGAAATCCAATCCTCCTTTCATCCTCCTTGAATGGCCTCTTTTAATTATTTTCACTGACCAAGATCTTTGGCAGAATCTACTGTTAAAGAGACAGTCTGCTAGCATTAAGGATCTAGCCAGGCCAAATACTCTCTAGTCTTGCTAGATTTAGAATAATGTCCACCTTTCTTTTTCTTACTGTCTGTTCAGTGTTGGGACTGGGGTACAACTTCAAGTTTCTTTCTATCCCTTTTCTTCACTGAAAGCAGTCTGCTTTTCTCATCATGCACATAAATACCATATAGATTATAGATCACACCAGGTTCAGTGGTTCATTCTTGTAATTCCAGCTGCTCAGGAGGCTGAGGCAGGAGGATCCTAAGTTCAAAGCCAGCTTCAGCAACTTAGCAAGACCCTGTCTCAAAATAAAAAAATAAAACATCTGAGGATTTGGCTCAGTGCCTACATGCCCCTGGGTTCAATCCCTGGTACCAAAAAATAAAATAAAATAAAGATCACAAGTAAAATGAGATAGAATTAACTCATTATACACACACACACACACACACACACACACACACACATACACACAAAGTATATGTGTTCATATACCATGTGTATCTGAATTTTTAGTAAGGAGAGTTAAATGAAGTATTATGGTTAATATAAACACACATTTGGTATTATCAGTAAATCCGACTGCTCACATGAGATAGTCACAAAATTATGAGCTTCAAGAAGAATAGAACTGAGTTCTACATGTGTATTGATCTCTGGGACCAGTTTCAATGAATGGCACAGAGCATGCATTCAGTCAATGTTTGCTAATATGAACTAAAACCTGTTTAGGGAAAATAGTAAGATATGTTGAAAGGATATATGTTTAAAATAACTGGCACAATTTGTTCTTAAGTGAAGTAGGGCTATTCAAATGTAGTACATTCTTTCAGTAAATGTGTAACTTTGGGAAAATGACTTAAACAATCTGTGCCTTTGTCATTTCATGGAAAAGAGATATACTCATCCCTTAGAGTTAAGAATGTTCAATAACATAGCTCATTAGAAAGAAAAAACATTTATTGCATAGTAAGAACTCTGTAAACTTTAGGTATTTTAATTATTCCTAGAAATGGTAGTATTCATAATATTAAATTTATCCCTATAAGAGATTGTTCTTTAAGCTCCTATGCCTGTATTGCATTCATTTTATCCTCCACCCGTGTTGCCAACCAGTCAGCTATCACCCTGAGGTACTCTAAACCTTCTTAAGCTAGTGTCCTTTCTAAATTGGAAATTTTAGTTGACTATGGACTTGGAATTGAGATAATATGAGATTGTTTGGATGGTGTGCAAACTAATATTAATGGATGGGTCTATGCATCCTGTTTAAATGCATCTATTCTCCTGAAAACTGTGTCTGCCTATCTAGAAGATTCGTTTTCTGAATAAATGGATAAAAGCACTCCTAATAGGTCAGACATGGCTGCATGTTTACATGTCACTAGAATCACCTTTGCTTTATTCTCTTAATCATAACTGCCGTCCCCACCCTCACCCCTGGACATTACAAGGCAACAAACTTGCTCAAAATACCACAAAGGTTATGGCTGGAAAACAATGAACCAGGTGACTGCAAGAATCATTGGCTACTTCATTTAGTCCATGATTTATGTACCTGAACAATTCCAGCCCCAGATACACTAAGAGATGAGCAAAACCAGCCAACACCACTGTGCCATTCCTTCTCATGCTTCAGATTCCAACTAATAAAACGGAGGATGATATTCCTCTTGTCAACACATTGGCATGCATGAGGTGGTAGCTGGCTCCTGCCGGTGGGCAGAGGGAGGGCTATGGCTTGGCCACATTGATGGATATGAAATAGCCCTATCTGTTTCAGCATAGGAGCAAATACCAGAATGTTTAGCTCTGCAGGTGGTTTTGTCTTTCTTTCCTGCTGTCTAACCAGTTGGTAATATAAAGTTTATAAATCTAACCCTATGGTGGGGAAAAGTTGGATGGGAGATGTTGTGATTCAAAGAATATGCCTAGGGGACTTTTAAACAGAACAGTATTGAGTTGTTTGTGTCACTGTTTTATGGCTCTGGATAGTCCTTCAAGCTGGACAAGATTTCGAGATTTATGTTGACATCAGGCTAAAGAATGATGAATTTTTAAAGTGTTCACATGTCACCTTCCAGCCGAGGGAGACTTCTCATGGTTCCTACTGCTTTGGCTGGACCAGTTTCCCTTCTGGCTTCCCAGGCAGGCCTGTGACTTGAGAATTGGAGTCTCCCTAGGATGAGGCTTGAACTTCTCAGTGCACGTAGACAGCATGGCCAGACAAGAAGCAGATCCCACAGAAACAGGAGCATCTGTTTGGGGGAAGGATGGCACAGTGGAGAGCTCATGGGATGAGGAGATAAAAATGTCGGCTTCAGCTCTCGGTTCCTTCACCAAGATAACGAAATAACCTGTCTTGAGAGGGTACCTCCCTGCCCCCTCTCTGGGGGTCAGCATGGCAACCATGAAAGAACGTCATTCAACTCTTCCTGAGACAGGAAATGCCCCGTGAGGACGGTGGCTAGCTGACATCTCCAGCTGCTGCACCCTGAGGATCCACTACAGCATCCCTGCCAAAGATGTCCCCAGAGACTGAGCACAGCAGGGGTGCAGAGCAGAGCCGCCCTGCCCACCCAGCCCTCCTCCAGTGGGTGCCGCATTCTCCCTGGCTCCCCTTCACCCAGCCAGCACTGCAGAGCCGCCCTGGAGTCTGCGGCTCTCCTGAGCCCCACTCCTTGTCCTTCCCCCTCTCCCCTTTCTCAGGGGTCAGACCTGCAGTCCGCTCTGCAATTCTCCCTGCCTGCGACTCCTCCATACCCCCCTTTTCTTCTCAGGAGATTTCCCCCCCAAATCTCTTGTGTATCAAACTCCATTTTGGTATCTTCTTCTCACAATCGGTGAGTGGACAGGAGTTATTTCTCTCCTTCCTGTACATTTTCCCCTTTCTTATAGTAATTCGATCTCCACATAAATCTAGTCAACTTACTGTTTTTTCTCCAACTCCAAACATGTGATTATGATAGGGCCATCACAAGCATAATCTACCATCTCACTGTGTTTCCAGAATGAGCCAGACCAATTACAGGGAGAGGGAGGGAAAATCCCACAGTCTCTCATTTCGGGGTCTCTCAGATCTTCCCAGTTTCCATCAGTTTTCCCTTTCATTTTGAAATTTTGAATTTTTTCAACTATATCCCTTATCTTTTAATTTTTTTTAACTTAAGTCGTTCAAATTGTGGTTCTATCACTTATACATGAAATATTTTCCAATAATAGGTTCAGTTTCTAATACACTGCTTTGATAAATTCCTTGTATCAACTGAAATGGATTCTACTTTAGACCCAAAATGAAGTATGGACTAGAAGGAAACATTAACAAAGCTTCAGACACAAAGCAGTCAATCAGTATTTTTTTTTGATGAAACTAGAAACATAAGACAGAAAGAGAGCCCAGGTCTAGGAATCAGAATACAGTTTTCAAAAACACTCACTATGCGCTTGACACATGATAAGTAAGTATTCATTAAGTATTTTGTTGTTTAAACTAAGAATGTGAAAGTAACTGGTTTACTACAAGTTAGTTTCACCAGTGAGTCTGTGTCTTGTACTGACAAGTCAGTGTCCCTGAACATGGTATCCATCTTCTGCTTCTGAATCAGAATTCACCATCTGGAGAGGAGCTAGATCAGGGAGTGGTGAGGAGATGCGGAGGAGGGCAGCAGAGTGAGAAGGCAAAGAGGGATAGCCATGGGAGGGTAGGCAACAGGGCCCGTGGGAACACCTGGTGACCCACGGTCTTGCATTATTCCAATGAAAGGGGCCAGACCAAGATACAGGACCAATAATTTGGCTCCTATCAAATCAATGGTCTTCAAGTGCTTTTCAGCACTTAGTGGGGTGAGTTGGCGTCAGCAAGGAACTGCTAGTGGCAATTCCATGCCAGGCCTATACCTGGTTGGACAAATGGAACTGATTTTTACATGAGTATAGTGTAGGTCAGGAGTGCAGGGTGAATTGGCACCACATTTGGGCCTTGGTGTTGTCATATCTTCTAGAAGGAAATGTGGTCCCAATTCCTGGTTTAATCCGGCTGAGCTCATGCCAAGAGTTAACCACTGGAGAGGATCCTGGTGGAGGCATTTCTCAGACTGACTTTAGAAACTCACCTACCAGAAAACATGGTCCAGGGAGGGCGTGGTCAGGAGGACTGCTTTCTTTGCTGGTGTAGTGAAACACTGTTATCCACCTTTCTCTCTATCGTATATCTTCCATCTTCTTATATCTTCCATCTTCTTATTCAATTTACATTAAAAGAGCCACAGTAAACTGCCTTTTTACTAATCAGTGTGTAAATAGACATAACATGACTATTAGCCCTGAAACCTCAAGTACTCTATTTTTTTAACTTGTAAAAGAAATGTAATTAAATTATTTGGGGGGAGGGGAGTCAACCCACCATAGAGAATAATTTCGTGGAAGAACAAGAACACAGCTAATGGGAAGGCGCTGGGTGGTGATGAGATGGAGTAAGCACGACCTGGCAGAACACACCAGTGATATGATCCAGAGATGTCCTCACTGGTGCCAGCAGGGGTGGGGAGACACTCCCCAGGGACAGTGGGGAGTGTCTCCTGGTGGAGAATGGCAGGGTGGCAGCCAGCAATGTATGCTTGGCATGCTGAGATCCCATCTCGGTACCCATGGGCTCGCTTACCTCAAGAGCAAATTTTTGCATCACTTGTTAGTGAAAAAAACTTAGCATCTTGTTGCGGGAAATGACATTGACTTGTCACAGAGCACTGTCAAACATGATGGACCTTTGGAGAACACTTAGTCCTACCACTTCCCCACCTCACCCAGGGTCAAACACCTGGTGGCCACTTTTGTCTCAATGGCTTTGGGTTTTTCTGTAGTCCCCATGCTCAGATCTTGCCTCCACACCTGGTGTCAGTTCCCACTTTCTTCCTGGTGAGTGCTCTCTACCTACTCCACCTTTGAGAGCACAATGCCCTCATGAACGCGTATCTCTCATCTTCATGGCCTGACAACCTAACTCATCAAGAGCCTGAACTTGCCCCAGCTCTTTGTGTCTTCCTGCCTCTCCACAAAGAACAGATTCACTTCCTTGTTTTATAATATATGTAATCAACAATTCTGATTTTAATAGCCCTTGGACACAGAAAAGATATGAATGAACACAGACTCCCAAATATATTCTCCACAAAGTAGTTCACATTCTAAAGAAGCCAGACAGAAGGCACAAAACAGATAAAAAGCAGAGGGAGTAGAGACAAGGGTCAAATAGGTCTGACTAGGAAAATGAGACAAGCCATCATGGAAGAGGTGGAATTGAGCTGAAAAATGAATGGTAGTGAGAGTTCAACACAGAGGAGAGAGGGGGATGCAATCCATATCAGACTCCAGATGCTCAAACAAAAAGAGAGGAGGCACAGAATAGGAGCAAAGAAACTAGCTGTGAATACAGTAATATGAATTACATTATCACAGCCGTCAGTGGGCACCACCTTATTCTACAATGGTCGCTGCAGATCATCTGTCTACTTATCACTTTTCTCCCATTTGCTCCACAGAGCAAAAAGCTGATACCCATCTCCTCTACCTGTAGCAGAGACAGGTCCCTGGCCAGTGCTCCAAAAGTTTCTGATCTGTGAGTGGGTGTTCAGAATCTGCAGAAGGAAAAGCAGGATTGACTTCACCCAGCAAGCATGTGAGTGTGCTAAGCAATCTGTTTTCCTAGGATGAGGTCCCAGTCTCAGTCTCAGAAGGGATGGGCCACAATGTGGTTCAAGCCTGGGGAACAGGCTCACAGCTGCCCTGTGTCTCTTAGCCCATTGACATTGATGGAGTGAACCTCTCCATTTCATTTACTTAGAGACCACGGACACGGAACCAGGGCTTGCTTGGGAGTCACCACAGTTTCACAGGGACCATTGCCAGCTGAGAGGTTATTAAGCCAGGCAAGACCAGGCCTTTGCTAAGGCATTTACAGCGAATGGAGGTGATCTTTTTGCTGCTTTTTTTCCTGTGGTTCATGAAGTCACTCTCAGAGCTTCTGGGCTGTGCCAGCTTTGGGATTGGAGAAATCTAAAGTACTTTGAATAAATAATCAAGAGGGTATTTTGCAGGCAATTCTCTCCTCTAGCTAAAAATGCTTCTGATTCAGAAAAATTCCTTACAGCTTTACATCATGTTTTCCCGTCAGTTGACGTTGTTCATGTTAATGCCTGATATGAAATAAATTTATGTTGATTAAGTGATTGCCTAACTGAGAGGCCAATTGAGCTGTCTCAGAGCTGGCTTTCCTTTATTTTCAAAATTAATCTTTCATCATACCCACCTTGGCAACAGGGCTAGTTCAATGTTCTCTGAGGTCCCACTGTCTGTCCCCAGCGTTGCCTCTGGTGCTAAGGAGTAGAGATAACAGTTTTCTTTCTTGTTCATGCTGATCGGAGTGCTGTGTGCTTTGTTCCTGCCAAAGAATGAGGTTTCAGTTAGCCCAGTTTTCTGGCTTTTGGCAAATCCCGGTTGATATTTCTCAATTACAAACTAATGACTCATCTTGCAGCATCTTCTGATTTAAAATTAGCACGACAGATTGAATTTGTTAAATCTAAGAGAACCGGGGAAGGAAAGCCAATCCTTCATAGTTAGGGGCAATCTATGGTGTCTGTGGTGCCACAAGCAAACCTAGAAAATAAAGGCAGAGTGACCTAAAAGAAAAAAGATTTTAACCCATAAGGAATTTGTACAGTTTGCATTAATACAAAATCAGTTATATATATATATATATATATATATATATATATATATATTTTTTTTTTTTTTTTTCTGTTCAACTTGATATGTCCATCGCAAGTATGTGAGTCCTCTAACCAGCCCAAGGACCCAGGCTCAAAGCTCTCTTCTCTGATCTTTGTGGCAGTAAGAGAGACTAGATGATTCCACATCAGCTTTGCACCATTTCAGCCAATAAATGACATTTGGTATTTCTTCTCGTATTTCTTTGGTCACAACTAGTTACATGGTCCTCCCAAATGACAGGAAGATAGATGCAATTCCTGGTGTACTTCAAAGGGGGGAAAAATATAAAAAAAAAAAATGGTGAAACTGGCAATGTTAAGAGGATCTCCCTTTCTGGTCATCAAGTGATTGCTTCACTTTTCTTCCCGCACAGAAATACTTATCCCTCAACTCACAGTAGAAATCCAAGGTCTCATCCTTCCTCACAAAAGGGCAACACCCAGGGTGTCCGAGGCTCTACACCCCGGCAGTCTCTACATTAGATCTGGCATTATTTTCTCTCAGTTCAAAGACTCGTACCCTAAAAGAGCATCAGATGATGATGGGATGGGGCAGAATTACCATAATCAACACTCCTGGGGCAGAGGGAATGAGAGTACTCATCAGTCACTGAGCCAACAGTTCTGAAACCCAGCTGGGGAGATACCCCAGCCTGAGGAAGAAGAACATTCCTCCATGAGGCCCTGATTTTGCTTTCTCGGGGGAGGTCCTCTCTGCTCTGTTCTTGTTGGCCTCTGAATCTGACCCCTGGGTGAGTGGAGAGTCTTTTTTAAAAATTTATTTATTTATTTATTTATTTATTTTTTACCACTTTCACCCTTCTGGATCACTTCTGATATAAATACTCGCTGCACACTCTCTTTGGGATCCAGTAACTTTCCCAAACATCTTCCCCTGGTTTCTACATTTAACCAGCTGGTTCTTTACTGAGCTCATTTCTCTGTTATAATACTTTGCCAAATGTGCCCACTGTTCACACTATCACCACCCACATTCCTACCCCATGTCCTACAGCCATAATTTCTGTTAAGTTACGCATGATTCCTTTCTCACATCACTATCAGAAATTATTTTACTGAACAATTTTTGCATTGCATGCCATGAACAGTCTTTTCTCCCATTTTCAATATCAGTATCTTTAGAAACTTCTGCTTACTATCTGACATGTAAGTAAATGTTACATATTTAATTTTTTTTTGACTGATTCTTATTCTGGGTACAAATTATATACTGTCTCAGATTAGGTTATAGTGCAATAACAAATTAACCCTGTTATCTTAGTAGCCTGGTACACTAAATGCTTTTTTCTCTGCTCATGCTAAATTCTATTAACTAACTGCTCATTAAATATTGTACCTGTGAGATAATCCAAAGGCCACTGGGTTAGTGTCTGAATTTAGGCTGGAACTAGGAAAAACAGCAAATGTTTTCTGAGCACTTGAGATCTTCCAGAAGTTGACTAGTGTTTATATATATTAAGGATATTAGGTAATTCAAAGTCATCACAGAGATAGAATTTGAACCCAGTTTTTTCCTTATTTCTGAACACGTCTTTTATATTTCCCTTATTCTTTTGCATTTGCAGGTTTTAGTGTTTTTTGTGCTTTAAAGTTGTGCTTCTAGTATTCTCCCATACATGCAAATCACACCAGGATCTTATTAAAATGCAAATTCTGGTTTCTAAAAATTGACCGAGATTCTGTATTTATAACATCAGATGATACTAATGCTGGTATGACTGATCATTGGGTCATTTTTTTTAACATTTTTTGTTTTTTAGAAGTAGTTGGATACAATACCTTTATTTTATTTATTATTTATTTTTATGTGGTGCTGAGGATCGAATCCAGGGCCTCGCACATGCTAGACGAGCGCTCTACCACTGAGCCACAATCCCAGCCCCGGGTCATTTGATTTTGAATAGCAAATTTCTAGAGCATTTTTAAAATAATCAAAGACAATTTAGTGAAAAGCTTGTATATGTAAAATTATCCAAAGCAATGTCTTCCTGATCATCAAGAAAGAAATAATTTTAAATCACCTATTAAACAATAATAATTTTAAAAAGAGATCTATTGATATCACTCTTAAGAGATTAAACACATATATTAGCTCTTAATGGTAAGTAAATTGTACACTGAGAATGAGTAACATCAATGAGCTTGTTCTTAGGGTTTATTTGGTGAGGATATGCCAATTTACATGGAACTGATAAAATCACAAGTTCCTTGGCAGACAGAAATAGGCTTAGCTTTTGATAGTGGTTGGACCAAAACATGTATAATTTCAAAGTTCCTCTTTATTTTAGCTTTGTCTAAAACTAGGAAATATGAGAAAGGTATATGTTTACTTGAAGGAGCCCCTTTAAGAGTATATTGTTCATAGATAGAATGACAGAATGAAATCCATACCCAGATGAAGGGGACATTGTAGCCTCTGATAGACAGCTTGAAACTCTTCCAGTCTTCAAGAATTTTCAGATATGAGATTGCCTAGCCAAGGAGACTGCACTAGTTCATTTACATAAATAAAAGAGGAGATTTTATGTAAACACTGTCCTTAGAATGTAAGCAGAAGGACCTGAATCAGAAGTCAATAGAAAAAAACTTGCCCCAGAAAACCTGAAGATCAACTAAGTCCATTGAGGTGGATTACTCAATGATCCTTGAAGATTCAGAGTATAGGAAGATCTTTTAATTGAAAGTAAAAAATCAGAGCTCCTTGTGCAATGCCTGTTGTCCACAGTCGATCAGTGTGAATTTAAAATACTGTCCAAGCAGTTTTGTTCTACCCTCATGCACTGCAGCCTGGATAACTCCCAGACATTCTAAGGAAGATTATTTAGGGGTATGATTGACTGCTAGAGTTCTTAACTGGTCTGAGATCATAACATGGGAATTGATTTGGGATCTGTTAAATAGGCAATCTACCTTCCATGTACTTGCTCAAAATATCTTTGACCAAGACCACTATATCTCCTTTAATAATTCAATAACAACCCAGATACACTGCTGGAAACTATGGTGTTGAATTAAATCATGTAACATGAAACCTCCTTGTTATTGCAAGAGGGTAGCCTCTTAGGAAGGACTGGTTTACACTGCTAGGAGTCAGTTCCCAAAGCACTCTTGTTTGAGAACAATGTTCCTGTAGGGAATATTCAAAACACTTGCCTAAGATACTCTTTAAAACTCCGTTTTATGGGAGAACCACTTGGAAATCACCATTGTCCTAAATGACAAAAGCTAAGTACGACTTTTTTAAGAGGAAAAAAGCATTTGAAATAGGAAATAATCCATGATCAGCATGGGGTTTGTGATCTAGGTACACACACTGCTGGCTAAAACCGACAGGGACACCTGTAAAATCCTGGTCAAGTTGAGGCTTGGGGAGGACCACAAATGACCGATTAGTGAAACATCTAACAGTGTCTTACTCATCAACTCTGCTTTTATTTTGTTTTGCCATAAGGAAGGTGTTTGCTAAAAGTAATGTATGCCAAGTGTACCCAATTATTTTAAAGAATCATCATTCATGATTTTCATTTAATTCAAGACATGTTGAAGTATTTGAGGGAACAGTTTGTACAAAAACCACACCAACCTTTTTCATTCATAAAAGGCCTTCTAAGAATTTAGCTTGTTCATTTTATTACTTCTTATTTTAGAACTGTACAGATGATGGAAAGAAAATCTGTAGATGTGGCTCTATATTTCATCCATTCATTCACTCATTCACTCACTGATTCATTCAATTATATGTTTAAAAATGTGTATCAATACCTACTCAATGTCACATGAAATAAAGGGAAAAATGAAACACATTTCTGGTTTTGAAGAGTGTCAGTTTAGTGACAGCTCAAGCTGTCAAATTCCATTCTAAAATCAATAGAAGATGCACTGAGGGACTCAGTCTAGGTACTGTGACAAGACCCATGGAGGACCCTATTTGCAAAGAGAACAACAACCAGGAATCCCAAGGTCACCTCACTTGGCTTATGCTTGAGACCTCCCCACCCCAGGAAAAGAAAGTCTTGTCAAGATGCTACGGGAAATAGAAAAGGAGTTGCCAGTGATTCCTGCAGTGACTCAATCTTTGTCAAAAATTGATGAGTTACTCCTTGGGCTACCAGGAAAAGTGCTTGTGGGGTTATACACAAGGAACTGGAACATATCTCAGAAAGCTGAGCCATGATTTATGCCCAAAATTGTGTTTGTATGCTTAGTAAGCATGAAGCATGTTCTCTTATCATAGATCTTCTAAGACATGGGCCAATTAGCCACTATACACAACAGCATCAAACTTATTTTAAAAACTGCAAATTAATGAAAAACCCCTAATTGTTAATTTGGGAGCCAGGAAGTAATTTATTATATATTTATGTCTATTTATTAGGTACTTACTAATTTTTAATTTATATTTATGAATTGCATACTTATTGTATATTGTCAATTCTGTTGATCTTTTCAAAGAACAACTTTCATTGAATTGATTTTCTCTGTTTTTTTTTCTATTCTCCATTTTATTTATCTATACTCTAGTCTTTATTATTTCCTTCTCACTTTCACTATGGTTTGAATATGTTCTCTTTCTATTTCCTTAACATGTAAAGTTCTGCTTTTTATTTGAGATCTGCCTTACTTTTCAGTGTAAGTACTTATAAGTATGCATTTCCTTCTCAGAACCCCTTCAAGTTTTCTCTGTACGAATATCTGATTATTCTAACACAAATTAGTAAGAAATTTATCACTGTCTGATTTGTGGCTTCATCTTTGTCACAAATTAATTTGAATCTGTGCCTGAATCTATTCCTGGGCTCTCCATGCCAATCCGTTAGTGAATTTGTCTCTCTTTCTGTCAATGCTATAATCTCTTTAGTAACTATACTTTCAAAATTACTACTCTCAGTAGGAGAGTTCATGCCAACCATGTGCAAGATGTGCAAGAACATGAGTTTGATTCTCAGCGCCACAAAATACAAACAAACTGACTAGAGGTGCGCAAGAAAGATCAGCATCATACTGCTTGCAAAACTTTATATGTTAATTCACTTTGAAATTTAAACAAAAAGTATTACTTAAATTTTTTTTCTGAAGAAAGAATAAAAACCTAATTGCCCTGGAAACATTAATGTACCTAAATCAGTAATCAGAAATCTTAAAAGAGGAAACTCAACATCCAACAGCATCCTACATGAGTTGCAATATATGTATTATAGGATTACTCCTACAAGTTCCCCTTGGAACTTTACCTGTTTATTCACCCTTCAATACAAAAAGCTTTCTATGGGACTGGCAGTATAAAAATTGTACTACCCATAATGTAGATCTGAGATTGAAATCTAGCTTCAGCTTGGTAAAGGGAGGATTATACAGTGGTCCAAGTAAAATTCAGAGAACAAGAAGTATCTAATAGTTCAGACTAGTCTACTGAAATCAACACATAAGAGAACTTATTCCATGAAAAAAACAGTAAGCATCCCTTACTTCTTTGTAGATGTTATTCTGTATAGCATTTCCTATTTATTTTCCCCTGATGCTCTGGCTCAAGCATCAAAACAATAAAAGACACTTTATCATAGTCATTTCTTATATATATTGATTCAGAATTTGTTCTTCCTTCATCTGAAAGAGCACTGCTGCTTGTCATGTGGGGAACGACTCCTGGCCCACTCTGTCTGGTCTGGTGGGACATTCCAGGAGCCCCACCTCCCCATCACTTGTGTCAGTGATACAGTTGGTCAGAGTATACACTACTTTGACAATAGAAATTGGTTTAAGAACAAACACATCACTCAAATCAATAATTCATGGCTGTTTCTGAATGTTGATTTACTATCTCTGAGATAGAAATGAACTCTTATTCAGATATTATATGCAAAATAAATAAATATACCTGAGCATCTACCAACCTCTCCCTCAGTCACATGAAAGAATACATTACTAGAAAATAAATTAAATTGACATACAAACATAAAATTGAAAAGAAAAGAAAAGAAATCAAAACCCAAGTTATGGGAAGAGAGAAAGACTTCAGTAACTCTTCTAAAGACCCAGGAGGCTTTCAGCACTGTCTACATTTCTCAGTTGTGCAATGAGTTAGATTTCTGTTACTTATTAATAGTAAGATCCCAACTAACACATCCTTTTTTACTTGGAAAAAGCCCAGCAGTTATTCAAGATTTAAATGCGGACTAGCTAAGGGTTTAGGAACAACAGTAGGAAATGAATAAACAACATATCTAATTAGATAGCCTGGCTTATAGATCATAATCCCCTCCTATTTTGCCCACAAGCAATTGCACCTGCTCTTCCTGGACACACATATCAAAGGACAACAGTCATTCCTCCAATGGACAACTGCAAAGAGCCTTCCAGAAGCCAAGCCGCTTGTCTTCACCAGCTGCTCCAAACCATTTCTACTACATGCACCTGTGTGCTCCTGTGGCCTAATCACCTGAGTCATCTGTAATTCTCCATATTAACTGTCAACCTCTGTACCTCAGCTCATGCTGGTCATACCATACCTCAGCCTGGGAGCCTTTTTCTTCACCTTAGCTCTAAAATTTCACATCTCCTCCCCTAATCCTCCAACCAATGGCTGGCATCTTTCCTTGGACTCCTACAGGATGTAGCTTGTATCCCCATCTGGCCTTACTTACTTGTTGAATTTAATTGGGCTTATTTTTTCCCTCCCTGTTAGTAAGTTCTCTGGGAGCAAAGACCATGCAAAATGAAGTCATTTATATGTTAACATGGCAAAAATCTATGAGTCCCTTTCTTCCAAAGTGGGATGTTTCCCAAACAGTCTTTCAATAAAGGAAAGGTGTCTTCTGAGCGGAAGCATCTAGTGGCTGTGGTCCTTCTCACATATATTGTGCTGCCCTATGAAATCTATTGGGTGGGGCTTGAGGACATGGAAGACTTTGCTACATTTTTGCTCAGCTTAGTTGAGGTCCATCCAGATTAAAGTACATGTACTCACATACAATGCACACCACACCATATACCATGCCAGGGTATCCCACTGTGCCCTCACATGCACATCAGACATCAGACACTTGTTCGCATGTGGACACTCACACATGATGTATATGGTACACACACATACACACACACACACACACACACAGGGTGAAGAAAATTGTGATATCATTGAGACATAGTTTCAGGAGCTATTAGGAAAGATGTAGATCCTGATCTCAGGGGCTTAGGAAGCTGAGGCATGAGAATTGCGAGTTCAAAGCCAGCCTCAGCAACTTCGAGGCACTAAGCAACTCAATGAGACCCTGTCTCTAGATAAACTACAAAAAATAGGGCTGGGGATGTGGCTCAGTGGTCAAGTGCCCCTGAGTTCAATCCCCGGTACCAAAAGAAAGGAAGGAAAGAAGGAAGGAAGAAATAGTATACTTTAACTGACCAGCTATTTAAATAGTAATAATGATCAGAATGAAATCAGCAAATCCTTGGGGTCTACTCCACAGCTTTACATTGTAACCCATCCTGTCCCCTTTTTGTTCTTAAATCACTCAAACGCTCCCATTACTGTTCTTTTTCCTTTATTGGTTAAATGACTTCCACAAATCCAACTCCAAACAAACAAATCAATATGCAAGATCCTACCCAAAATTCTCTGTCTCCATTCAGACTTTGCTGAGGATCTCAGTCCACTGGGCATTGATTCTTACAGTGTGAATTAAATAGCTACATGATTCATGATGCTTTTGTATTATTTATTTCTAAAGACTTAAGGCTAGGACCTATGTCTTGAGTGTATACACTTGGTGCCAATGCCATGCTGCACATATATATTTGCCCAGGACATCTGCAAGGATGATCTTTCTGTAGGAGAGAAACAGGAGGCCTTCCCCCTCTATCATAGTGTATACTTGACTGGCCCTTAGCCAGGGGACCTTCCTTCTTCAGACACTCTCTTGGAGAGCAGGTTATTAAAGCCATATACCCAAGACCCATAAATAACTTTGCTGAATCCTAATAAATCTGTATTTCATATGAGGCCTGTTATATTTTAGAAGAGGCCCAATTTCTTTGGAAATCACATAGTAAGAAATAAGGGAGACATCTTCCCCAGAATCACAGAGTGGTTTCACATAAGGCTCTTGTCATTCCTCACTCAAAATATAACACACGGGCCAATCAGACACAGGGCCAATCAGACACATGGGCCAAGTCTTCGTGGCTTCAGCCTTCAGCACAGAAAGCTAATTTTCTTCTTCTCTCCCAGGGCTGAGTGTCTACCACCCAGAAGTCATTTTTCAACATCAATGTAGAAATAATAAAACAACACCAGTCTATCCCTAAACAATATTGAGATAAATACAGTTTTTTTTTAATACACTTTTTTTTTTGCTTGTTTTCAGTTTATTTGGTACTTTCCTGGCCTCCCCTCGTGACACTATGATGTCATCTAGGCACAGCAGAGGACACTTAAAACAGATGCCCTGTTTTTCATGACTAAAGACTATAGACATATTTATTGTGTTTAGTGTAAAAGATCATTGATGTCCAAAGTCAAGAGAATGTAGCTACCTCTTCAGGAAGGCATGGGCTTTTTGAATGAAGCAATTGTTACCAATTGGCATCAGTGATCAACTTGACTCTGAGCCTAATTACTGGAGTCTTACACAGTTTGTCTTTGGAGAATCATTATTAAATGATTCCAACTTCACTATTAGGGAAAAAAAACCCAAAATGTTTCTATTTAATATACTTTCAAGGATCATAGACCATTTATGCATTCATCCATTGATTTAATAAGTATGTAGTGAGCAAACACGTTGTGCCTGAAAGCTGGAGATAACATGAACCGGGTCGTCCTCAAGTGCGCAGGCCTCTGGGAAAATAATTTTTCAGATAAACTGAGTCACCAAAATCAGTCTTTCCACAGCGTCTGTAGCCCCATCTCATGTCCTTCCATGAACAAAGTCCTACGTTGGCCTATAGAAGCTGCCGATTCTCCAGGTTCCCCGATCAGAATCATAGAACCAGGGCTTGGCATGCAGCCCCAGAACACAGTCCCCCACCCAAATGGACCTGCTGGCTCCAAATGGGCTTTGCACTGGAGGGGAAATTAGAAGTTTCCCAGGAATCTACTCCAAAGAATGAGGCTGTTTAATGTTCAGGGCCTGTGGTAGGCATCCTGCCTGGGTCTCAGGGTGGCATCGACACCGGTGACTAAACATGACTCCTGTTCTCAATGTGGAATGTCCTTCTAATTCTGACTCCCACTTAATATAATGCACTCAAGTGTTACAGATGACTTGATGAAGAGTTTGTGTGGTATAGTGAAAATTTGAAGAAAAGGTGGTTTTATTAGATCAATCTAAAGAGAAATAAGTAGAAACATATAATTATCCAATTATAAAGTTGGGCATTTATGGTGTTGAGATATCATTTTAAAATGATTTGGGAAGATCTTTTGTTTGATTCATTATGCAAATCAGATGTTTGTAGATACTTCAGCACTCAGAATGGACAATAGAAATGAATCACACTGGGAATAACAAGAGACTAGGATGTAGACAAACTCACTGACATTTCAGTTCTCACCCACCACAAGTCTATGGTCTGGAAAAGCAACTCCTCTAAGCCTCCATTTCTTTGTCTGTGAAATGAGGGTCATAACATTTATTGCACTAGGTTGTTCTTAGGTTTACATTACAGACTTATCATAGACCCATGCCTGTGGTTTCATTTGTACTTCAGTAAGAACAACTACAGAAAATATATGAAACAGTAAATGTTTGGGGTGAAAAAAAACCCTGCAAGCTCAATTTAGTATAGGATCCTTTCTTATGAACTTACTGTTTCAGGCCTGGAACCCAAAATATCACATTCTGATCCCGAAAGGAAGGTAGGTCACCACAACCAGGATGGGCCAACTTTCAGACTGAGACCTGCATTCCACATGCATTCACTAGGAGCCATTTGAGATAGAGATGTGTATCAGCCTCCAGGAAATTAGGACGTCAAATAATGAATTTTGAGTCTACACAAACATTCAATTATTAACACTCATATATAAGTATAGGTTAAGGCCCATGGGAATGAAGGTTCCTAGGAAGCAGAGTGTCTTCTTTCATCAGATGTTGGCTGTGCCTGTGCAGAAAGTAACATTTCCCCATAAAGCAGAGCTCAGGACTACAGCCTGTCTGGGTATTTCCAAGGGACCTGACCTGCTGCTATCCTTCACTCTTGGAGCACACAACACAGCCTAAGCTTAGAGATAGGGTAGGGTGTGAGGGATGGCAGCTACAGAAGCAGGACTCTGGGTTGGGGTGAGAGTTGGTACTCTTTGTCACACAGAAGGTATCATTTTTGCATGAAAAAATAATCAATTCACTTAAATATTGGCCAAAGAATAGCTCAGCAGAAATTTTCATTTGCAAAACCCTGGTGTTCTAGAAACTCAAGTGTCAACTAATGTGGCCCCTTCCACAAGAGAAGAAGGAGCAGAGGACTGAACCCGTATTCCTCTCCTGACCCAGAGTGAGAGGAAACTGTGAGGAACCTGCAAGGAACTTGGTGTCTCAGTTGTAGACACCAAGAACTCAAATATCAGGGAGCAAGTGGCCCATGCACTTATGGGGGTCAGTCAAGAAAGGGCCATGCTGGCTTTAAGGGACAGGAGTACAGTCAGGCCATCAAAGAATCAAAGCAATTTACACGAAAGCATTTGAACTGGCTGCCAAACTTCAAAAAGGAAAGATGGGAGAAATGAACAGGGGAGAGGCCAGAACCCCAAAGATGGGAAAAGACTGTGTTTGGGGATCTCAGAAGCAGGAAATCTGGCTCAAACTAGGGGTGTGCTCAGAGGAGCATCCAAGGGAGCTCTGGGGACTCAGGGAATAAGGGAAATCTCTGTAGGCCACATTCCCACCCCTGAGTCTGGGTCAGCCCTTCCCTCCACCGGGACCACGTCACAGCTGGGATGTCAGGAAGAAATGGTCGTCCTAGCACGTCTTGATGCCGCAGTTGGAGTCTGGAGCAAAGCACTAGGAAATGTAGAGGAATGTTTTGCACACTTGTATAGAAGGGGCCACTGTTTTGGAATAGACACATCCGTTATAATGAGTCTTCACAGAGAAACAGATGGAAGGAGATAAGTATCAGGCTCTTGCCTCCAATTCTGTCAGCCAAGAGAGAAAGAAATTTGAGCTGTTATGGAGGCGTCCTCAAACTGAAGCCCGCAGAGTTTTGGTGGTTAAGTTACTTCCCTCTTTTCCTTTTTCAAATAGAGCCCCAATTTCCTAGGGTTGCAAATGTTTTGGAAGAGAAAACCCCTTTAGAGGAAAAGAAAGGAAACTATCATTTTTATTGAAAGGCTCTGCCAGACTTATTTGCATTTAATATTCACAAAAACCTTGAGGCAGGTATTATTACCATCTCTGTTTTTACAAGAAACAGGCTCACCATTGATGTGGCTTATCTCACATCACACAGTTTTACAAGGGCCTGGCTCTGAGTCCCCCATCTGCCTGGATCTACATTCTGCCCTTCTGTAATGTAACCTTCCAGTCTGTGGGCCTACTCTTTCGGAGTAGAAAGATGCACCGGCAGGAAAAGAAGAAAGAACATTAATCTGCAGATACACTCTCAAGTTGGACCAACTCTGCCCCTGTCAATCAACTCCCATGCTGTAACTTCCATGCCGCCACACCCATCCCCATGTTAGGGCTGGGTCTCAAAAGACTAAAAGCTGTGTAGGATGGCTTGACTCATGACCTTTTATAGCATCTTTGAGCTCTGAATCTCCTTGGTTCCCATACATAATTCTACAAATATCTCTGTGTGTGTGTATGTGTGTGTGTGTGTATGTGTGTGTGTGTGTGTGTGTAGTATGTGTGTGCTTGTGTATGTGTGTGTATGGTTGGGGGGATGCAGGAAATTGATGGGCCTATGGAACATATTTTTTCCTCCAATATAAAGCTCCATGTTCAAAGTGAGACATTGAAAGGACACTGAATCTGGTGAAAGAATGATGAAGACAAGTGTTGTGGTTTGGATGTGAGGTGTCCCCCAAAAAACTCATGTGTGAGACAATGCAAGAAGGTTCAGGGGAGAAATGATTGGTTTGTAAGAATCTTACCCCGATCAGTGACTTAATCCCCTGATAGGGAATAACCAAGTGGTAACTAAAGTGGTAAGATGTAGCTGGAGAAGGTGGGAATTAGGGCATGGCTTTGGGTATACATTTGTATCTGGAGAGTGCAGTCTCTCTCTTTCTCTCTCTCTCTCTGCTTTCTGATCACAGTGATGTGAGCTGCTTCCCTCTGCCACCCTCTCCTGCCATGATGTTCAGCCTCACCTCAAGCCCTGAGAAATGGAGCTGGCCTTCTCTGGACAAAGACCTCTGAAACCGTGAGCCCTCAAATAAACTCTTCCTACCTATAATTGTGCTGCTCGGGTCCTTTAGTCACAGCAGTGAAAAAGCTGACTAAAACAACAAGTATGAAGGAAAGGTATTTCTTAATTCCTTGAACTATTAAGTAGTTTTAAAGTCCATTAAGTTTGATGTTCATGCTTATGTCAGGGTGTGAGGGTGGGGGGCATGGCTGGGACATGATTAGCCATCCTGGGCCATGAGGACAAATACTGCCCCCTAGGCACCAGTATTGGAGATTCTGGTTTCTACAGGATTATGACACCACTGGCAGTTCCTAGTTTGCTCAGACCCTCCCTTATCTTCGCTTGTGCTCCATCTTGGCTCAGTACAACTCTGCCTAGTGATTGTCTCAGTCACATTGTCCCCATGACACTAAGTGGAAACCACCTGTTGACTTACCCACTTGCCTCACCAGGCTGCCATCTCCAAGAAGGCTGGAACCTGTCAGTCTGAACACTTCTCATGTTGAGCAAGGTGCCTGCTATGCAATAATATGCACTGAATACACAAAGAAATGAATGAACAACTTACTTGATGAATGAACATTTTGTTATGACAACATGAGGGGTTCTGTTGCATGACTGCTGTTCCAGCTAGTGGAATCCTAGGGTTGCAAGCAGCTGCAAAGAGCAGAGCTCTTTGGGAGCTCCCTGAGCCAAGTTAATGCATGGGGGGATGTCTAAATGGAGCCATAGTCCCTCCCTTCTGGGTGCAGTGAATACACAGCAGGAATCAATGATGACACTGACTCACTCAGGAATGTGAGGCTTAGGGGAGGCAATCAGGGGCCTCAGGACGAAGGATCCAGGAGGAAAAGACACCTGCCACAGCTGTTGCTCATTCCATCTTTCCTCCACCTCTGCCCAGTGTGGCCCATGCCCACCGGCATCCTGCCCTCTCTATCCCCTGTGGTGGCATCAAAGGCATCCTGCTTCCCTCTTCCCCTGAAAGGTCTGGGTGACAATTCATTTGTGGCTCCCCTCCACACAGACTCGTCCCAGGGGCCTTAGTCAGCCTGCGTGGGCGTTGTTTATCTTCCTCTCCATCCCAGTCCAGGATGCAGTCTGCTAAGTGAAACATGATGGCGCAGAGGCTGCGGCTTCAGACGAGTGTTTTCTTTCCTTCACACCTCTTCCCCTTCGCCACTTGTCTCCTTGGCCTTTTCCTCCGAGTTTCTTGCCACAGACCTCTCAGCACATGTCTCTCTTTCCCCAGCTGCTCCCTGAGAGTCCTGACCTACGAAACATCTTCGGTAGATCTCTAGATGAGTGATGGGCTCCTCCCTTCCTGTCCTTGTGACAATTGAGGTGCAATGCCCTTCTTTCCTCTTATAATCTGCTCCAGAGATACAAACATTCTCAGCCTGCACATGCTAATTCATAAAATGAGATTGCCAAAGACTGCTCGCATGGGAACGTAATGAGAAAGTAGACTGCAAGTTCTTAGAAACTATGCATCCCAAGAAGGTAAGGAAGGCATTAGCGGTACATACAGGTGCTGGTAAAAAGAGGTAGAAAGATGCAGGTGTATTGAAAACTATTCTGTACCATTCCCTGCTGTAGACACCTCTTCTCTGCTCTCCCTTCTCTCCCTCTGTTCTTTCTATTTGCCCATCCTTCCCATGTCTAGCCTTCCTGCAGGGGTTCTTTCAGGGTTGACCACTATGTGTTCTGCACCTGGCACACTGCCTTCTCCTCTTCTGCAAACCAGGCTGCCTGCAGTGACCAGAGATCCAGGAGAGCTGCTGCAACTCCACAGCCCTCCCTCACCCTGCAATGACTCTGGGGGCTAAAGTCACTCCAGGGGTGGAGGCCAACCAGAGGCAGTGGAATGAACTACTAACCTCAAAATTCTTCTAGCTGCAATTATTGGATAGCTCCACATTTTTTCCTAGATCATTCTCCCATCTTTATTTGTTTTGCTTTGGTGGCTCACAAAGAAGCCTCGTGATTTGTACTCAGTATGGATGAAGAAAATGTCTGTATGCTCCACCCACTGGTGCCCTCTGGACCTCTGTGTTTTGATCAGTCCTGTCTCCAAGGGTAGAGTGGATTTTGACACCTTGCTAAATAGCAGACTCATGATCCATGGGCCATTGAGGATGCCAATATTATCAGATGACGGGGAGTGGGCGGGGGAGGGAACCAGCTTCAGCTCTGTCAAGCACTTTCTTTTTCCCAGGCCGAATCTTGATCTTCAAAATATCCAAGTAGTCCCTGAACAGATATGCTTCCCAGTTACCTAGAGAGGCCACACACTTGGTCCTCTGCTGATATCAGCTTACCCTTATCCAGCATTACTTTTTGAGGACATTTCAAGACTAGAGGAAACTTTGCTTATGACCTTCCTGCCCTCACTTTCCCATAGAGAGAAAAGGCAAACTAGTACTGAACATACTCCTAAGATACTCTGAAGTCAAGACTTAGGGCATCTGTTTTCTGTAGCCCCTGGAGCCGATTCTTCTGCCATCTCAGACTAAAAAGTGTGGGAGTTCCGGGAAGGAGAAGAGCTCTTCAATAGGGAAATTTCTGGCTTATAGCCCCTAAAATCCCAGCAGAATCCCTTTTATGCTGGACCTTGTTTTTTTCTGTTTGGCATGTTTCCAAGTCCTCAATGTATTTTCTTCAAATAATTTGTAAAAAAAAAAAAATTCACTGTGCAAATTTTAACAGCTAGATATCGAATCCTTAGTGTCTTTGAAAGCAAATGTTTTAAATCAAAGCTTTGAGAGGATATTAGTTTATAGACTCACCTTTTCCCCGCTTGCCTTTCACAAAACCATCTTCAATTTCCTCTGAAAAGCTGGGAAAGTAAACATCAGCATATTCATTTAATTTCCCTTTGGCTCACCAGGCCTTGTTACTAGAAATATCTTTGATTTTCTCTGACATCTCTACTATCTTCCTATTTCCCTAATCCTGACATCATCCCTGAATGTTCCCCCTTAACCCTCTCTGCTTAAATGGTTACATTTTCCAATCTGTCTCTACCAGTTTGGTTAAGATGATGTGACGACGACGATGATGATGATGATGATGATGATGATGATTAAAGAGAGAGAGAGAGAATTTGACTTTTCTCCTCTTAAACTCTGCCTTTAACTTAGTAGTACATGCGGACCTGTTTGTTCACTTGGCGTTATCTTTCACTACTACATAAATTTACATGACTCAGAAATAAATCTGCAAGTTGCTATTTTTTGGACATCTGTATATCTTCTCTTTCTTCTCCATTTGTCCTTTTAGAAAGTAGAAGAGTTCCTCACATTCCTGATAGGAGCAATCCTGTCTTCTAGAATCATCCATAAGTAGGGGAACTGGATATCATGGTCTCTGAGGTCTCTTATACAAACTTGTGAAAATTTGACTAAAATTGGAATATATCAATAAGAAAAGACTAAGGACAACACATCAAGGTTTACTAGACATATGTTCTAGATTAGTGGATGATATGGAGGAAGCCTAAGAGAACAGAGAAAGAAATTAGGATTTTGAGCAAGGCATTAAAATATTTCCCAAAATATCTCTGTCCCTCTATTTCACAGTGTCTTTGAACGTGTCCTTGGAACTTATGACAAGCACAATCAATTTTGTGTCCTGTGTACTTTAATGTAAATTGCACATATAGGCTGTACCATTAATGGGAGTTACCACATAATTTGATGGCAGCCCTGGTTGCTGGTAACAGCAATAGATTCACTCAAGTTTTATTTGTAAATTGTTTGAAGATCTGACCTCTCTGAAGAGGATAGAGAATTAATTGGGAAATGACAGAATACTGATTTTGTAATATAAGCAATGCCCAATTAGGTATGGGAATAAAATGTACAACCCCTGCTAATACCAGCCTCTCCTCATTAAAGGAAAACTTAGGTTGCAGATCTCCAACACTCTATAGATCTCAAGACTCTCTCAGCCTTACCATTGGTCTGGAATCTTCTGATGTCATCTTGGAGCTGCCATAGATAGCCAACACCAACCTTGCAATTTACTAGGTCATTATTTCAGTCATGGCGTGAGGAAGGAGTAGACGGCACTGCTTGGTTGGCACATTTGTATTCTCAGCATATGCAGACATTTCCACAATGTCCTATGAATTTTAGGTATCATGGAGCTATAGATTTTTTTTAATCCTCTACAAACCTAAAAATGTAAAATATTAAACACATTTGAGTACAGTAAATGCAGGACCATGCTTGAGTCATTTCTGTGCCTCTGTGGCAACTAGCACAGAACTTCACAAGAAATGGTCAGGAAGGCATATCTAACTTTTACTGATGGTGATCATGATGGTAGTAAGCATGATAAAGGTAAATGATACAACATGATAAGATGGTTTGCAAATGGGCTTTATATAGAAGATTATATGAAACTACTTGTCTTGATGCATTTGAATCTCATAACTGTAGGATAATAAATGTTTCAGTGCTGCTTGATAAGCCTATGGGAACTGAAAGCTGAATCCATCTCTATATTATCTGTCTTTATCACAGGACCTGAACAATAATATATGCCAAATGTTATTGTTGGGCACTTCGTACAAAAAAACTGACTAGGCATCCATTGTGAAGGGAAAGGGCTGCTGCTTGCATGGCCTGTAGGGCTGAGTTTTGTATAACTTTAGGGCACTACTGACAGGGAAGACATTGTGAACTGGAGTTGGTACGTCAATGTTTTGAAGCATCCTTGATATGCAGTCAAGGAGAGAGTTCCTACTCTCTTAGAATCTATGGTTTTGATAATGAAGACAAACACAAAAATATAAATTCTGACAGTGAATAGTTCTCCCCAAAAGAAAATAAGATGATGGCATGAAGATGAATGGATGGACTTTGGCTTCTTCTTTCCTCCAACAACCCTGCTAGGTAGATGTTGTCTCCATTTTATAGAAGGAGATCAAGGTTCAGCGAGAATTTTACCAAAAATTACACAACTATTTAGTGGCCTGAATCTGCTCATTCCCAAACTTTGTATGTACATATTATGTTATACTGAATCTTGTGGGAGAAAAGTGAATGGAAGAGGAACTTTTGCATGTTGAGTGAAAGGAACATTTGTGCATACAGTGGTACCCATCTATAGATGGGTTCTTTGATACATTCTTGGAAAGAGGTCTAGGGGAAAATCCTTGACATTAATGTATATCATAAAATTGTCTTGAACAACTTAAGATTTCCTATTATTTTAACCTCAAATAAGGTGACCATTAAAAATCTAAGGCACAGACAGGTTTGATGATGAGGTTAGAAAAGCCAGTCCCTCTGTCAACATAGGGCCACCAGGTAAATATGGGACATTTTCCTAACTGAACTTCAGTTTCTGTATCTGAAGCTGGGCTTGGTAATTGCTCTTCATATTTCAGGACAACTGGAGGACCCTAATTTCATAACAGATGTATATGCATAAGTGATTATGACTTTATTCATTAGACCAGCAATCCTTAAAAATACAAAATATGAAACTGCATATTCCTTTTCTTACTGAGGCCAAAACCTTTCTTTTTTGGGTGGAAGCTGAAAAAGTTGGACTGATACTAGCATAGCTAGGTCTGTCTTCCATAGCTATGTGAAGTTAACATTGACACCCAGGGAACGCTGTTGTCTTACTTATCCAAGTAGTTGACCTTGGAGTATTTACTTGGCTTTAAGTAGCTGAATTGTTTCCACAATTTCCCCATAATTTATGGAACTATTGTAGTTCTGTTATGAGTTTTGCCTTGGAGATAAATAGCTTATCTCCATCAAGATATATGTCCTAGAAGAGTTTTGGATTGTGCATAGTTGAGACCCTGGGGTCTGCATTTCTCATGCTCCTCCCCAGAACATCCTGCTCTATGAGCCACTCCTGTTTTCCCTACTCCTTCCTAACTACTTTATTATTAGTGATACAAATTATAGTGATCCTACTCTTGTTGTTCAGAGCACTTTGGAGCATCAGACCTGCCTTTACGTAGTCTTTCTTCATTACTCTTCATCACACATCAGAGATGCAAATTTTAATCCTCATTTTGGAGATAACAAAAGAATCCTAGAGAAGCAGCACAGGTCTGTTAAGGTGGCATGGCTCAGATCCATAGAACCTGTCCTCCAGCCCAAGACTACCCTCATCGTTGAATCCAGCACTTCTACCCTCACACGGTTGCATGTTGGAAGAGTTTGGTCCCTGTTGGATTTTAAGCAGACATAAATGCATTAATATCTTTATGTAATATCTTTATCTTAATTAGTTCATGCAGGAAGGAAAAGAAATTATTTGGTCACTAATGGGGTCGGCATATTCCAACTTGAAAGAGTAAGTCTGTTTCAGATCATCAGATAAGGTGGTGGCTCCCTTTGGCCAGGAAATGTCAATGTAAACGGTGAGCCTTGTGTAGCAGAGGGGTGCTTGGATAAAGCCCCCAGCCTGTGAGGAAATGTGACTGCACGGGGTCTGTGCACTCCACACCTACAGCAAACACTCCCACGGCCACCAGTGTTGGATTCAATTAAACATTAAATTCATCATCTTTAGCAAGGGAAGAGAACAGCAAACAGTTGCTCTCTCATGGCTAAACACCCCTTGGATTTGCTGGCCTTTGATTTATTGGAAGAAACCTGCTGGGAAGAACATACTGTGTAGCTGATTAATGTCAGCTTCTGTCATCAGTTTCCACTTAGATTCTTGGCCAGCCCTGACATCTCCTCCCTTAAGGATCCAGAAGAATTTGAAGGCTGATCCAAGAGCTTTGCTGGCATGGGATTTGCAGAATGCGGTGTTTGCAAAATAAGGAAGATGAATGGAAGTGGAATCCCATGTTCTCCACTGGACTTGTTTCTTTAATTCATGTCTCCAGAGGTCCAGCTTCATGCCAGGACCACACCAGCAAGGGGACTGGGGAAAATGTGTTCCCAGGCTCCGGTACAGATGTCTTGCATTTCCTGTACTGGTTATGTGCTGCCTCCTCCGAGCTTGTCAAACTGGGAAGTTGGTCTGAAGTGGAATGCAGTGCACAATCACCATCAGAACCCTCCCTGGGACCCTCTAACAAACCTGTGGGAGAGTGGGCATCATGAGAATCAGGCCTAATCCATTGCCCACCAGAGCAAGAGAAAACCCGTTGCTCTTTAGGTCAGGCACACCGGCTTGGATTCACAGAGTCACACGGTACCACTTTTCCCCAATGACATACAATAATTCAGTTGCGTGCCATTTAAAGCAAGCAGAATTTTGTGTATGTGTTTTCTTTCCTGGTGTGGTGGAGGAAGAGACATAGGATGTCCTATAAGATAAAGCTGCCTTTTTCCTCCCTCTCACATGCAAAGGATCTAGAAAGAAGCGGTGATTTTAACCAGACCCTAGGCTTTCTTCTCAACTTTCTCCTAGGCCTGGGAAAAGGAAGAAAGATTCTAATTGAGAAATGGAAATCCATTCCAGTTATCTCTAGTTGTATTTAAAAAATTACAAAACATAGTAGCTTGAGATAATAATACTGTTATTATATCTCATAGTTTGTGAGAGTGAAGAATTTGGGAAGAGGGGGCTGGATATCTCCCTTCTTGGGTCTCACATGCACTTGGAGACAATGTGGAAAAGAGGACTGAAGCAAAGCAGGTCAGATTTGCTGGGCTCTATCAGTCTGTCTATCTACCTATCTATTTATCTCTTTATATAGTTTCAGAGTCTTTGAATGTGGTCTCTCTACCTGACTAATGTAGCTTAAAGACTAGTTTTCAAGGTTTAGAGATACCCCTTTATTTATTTTTTATTTTTATTTTTTACCAACCAATCCTTAAAAAACATTAGAAGAGAGGCTGGGGTTGTGGCTCAGTGGAAGGTCACTTGCCTGTCATGTGTGAGGCATTGAGTTTGATCCTCAGCACTGCATATAAATAAATAAATAATAAAGGAACATCAACAGCTAAAAAAATATTTAAAAAAAAAGACATTAGCAGATCAGACCCAAATGACTATTAAGTTCCCTTCCACATCTAATTTGTCAAGAATTCTATTGGGCATAGTTGCTAGGTGTCTCATCTTTAAACAAAAGACAATGAGAATAAGAACTTTGTTTATGACCACTGAAGTGTCAGGTACTGTTCTATAATTTTGCTTGAATTGAATAACTCGATTATAGCAGATATGATGGATGTAGGTGCTATCATTGTGTTCCCTTCACAAATGAGAAAATTGAGAAACAGAAAGGTGAGGCAACTTGCCAAAAGTCATGTAGCTGATAAAAGGCAGAACCAGAATTTGAACCTAGGGCATCTGACTCAAGAGGTCATCCTTTTAAGCACTGTCCTAACCTGCCTTTTCCAAAGAAGTCACAGTCCAGTGGCTTCACACTTAAGTCAAAGAGAAATTTTTGCTTATTTAAATAACTATTCAAAAAGCATTAAGATTATGGGTAAGAAACTGGTTCACTCTACACATACACACACACACACACACACACACACACACACACACATTGTAGAGAATCAACTACAGTGTTGATGGTAGCACTCTTCAATGTGAGAGAAATGTGATGATTCTGGGGAAATCATCTACACATCTACACTCCAAATGCCTGTGATGACATCACATCTTTATGTTCTCACTGTGGCTGCAATCACATTGCCCATGATATTCCCCCTGGCAGAAATATTCTTTCTTGTCTTTTTACCATTCCATTCAAGGCTCATGAAGCCTTTCTAGGTCCTTCTTTACAGGATTAGTTAGCCTTCTGCATTATTCCTGTAGTTCTGATTTCTGCACATATATACTTTGCCTAGCATGTGGGGTGGTAAAGAGGAAATGGGTTTGAATCAGGACAGCCAGATTTAGAGTCTAAGTTGAACTATCACTTAACTGTTGGATTTTAAGGAAAATGAACAGTCTATACAGTCTCCACATACTTCAGGTGATGGTAAAAATACGAACTTGACTGAGTTTACGGAGTTGTGCAAGAAAATAGATAAGAAGAATGCTTTGAGATCATAAGGTTACCAGTGTGCACATGTGAAATGGTAATGGCAGAATGGTCAAAGAGAACTTAAGTTTTATTCACAGAGTTAGTGGGGATCTTGAGCAAAGTTTTTCCTCTCTTACTTTGTCAATGTGAATCAAGGGTTCTTTTTCTGGAACCCTCAGAGGAGCTTTAAACAAGCCAGGAAGCCCCTAAAACTGTATACAGAATTGTGCCTGTTGGTATATCACTCTGGTGGAGCATTCACAGATTTCATCAGACTCTCAAAGAGATCTGAGACCCACAGAAAGTTAAACAACCTGAACCCAAATGCGTGTGAGGTTGGGTTTTCCCCCTAGGTCTGACAGTTTATATTTCTACAAACTTTAGTCCAAACATGTTCTTGTAAAAGGTGCAGAAACATTTCGCAAGACCAGAAAGGGATCATCAGAGATGGGGAAATCGAATCCTGAAAGGGAGAGGTCAGGTGCCAGATGTTAGAAGCTGGCAGAGACACTGGAAGCCAGCAGAGACTTAGTGCGATGGGTAATCACAGAGTCACAAGTCATTTCCTACTTAGAGTTTATCAATTTATTGTTATTTTTCAAAATCCTTTTAGTGGTGCTGGGGATGAAACCTGGGCCCTGTGCATGCTAAGGCTGCCTTCCTCCTTTGATTATAAAATCAGGGTGTGGTGGTGAATACCAAATCGTGAAGAGTCCTGCCCTGTAAAAGACAACAACAACAATACAGCAAAAATCTTGATTTGCATTATAATTTTGCAATTTGCTGCTCACATGCTCTCTGCTAACAGCCAAGACCTTAGGATCACACAAGGCTGCCGGAGGCGGGATGTTGTTATTCTAATGGGGGACCCAGTCAGTCAACTAACCATGAAACCAGAGGGAATTTAGAGGACTGGATATTCTACTTGGTTATCAAGTGCTGAGCTGAATGGGTTGAGCCAAGGCCTCAGGGGCCTTCTGCACATCCTGCATCCAGGTAGTATCCCTTGATGGAAGGCCCTGTACTGTGGTGTTTCCACATGAATCTAATTTAATTCTTACAACATTCTTCTTGTAAAGGAGGTTTATCATCCCTATTTAGTGTTGGAGAATCAGTGGCTCAGAGTATAGTAACCTGCTTTTTGTTACAGAGAAGGAACATGGAGCAGCTTCACTTCTCTGCCCTGGCCTTGTACCCCAGGGCCTCTACCTGCGCATCAAAGGGTGTAGCCAAAAAGGCCTAATGAGCCTGTCAAGCAACCCACACATTAACCCTGGTCTCTGCTGCTCATGAGTAACATACCTTAGTTTCCCTAAATCTCTGAGCCTGGGGTCAGAATTGTTAGACATGTTGTAAATCCTGAAACATCTTTCTAAACTAAAGTGGAGATCAAAAGAAGTAATTAGTTCTTATGCCATCAACCTCCAAATGACAGTTTTCTCATTAAAACCAGAGAATGGACAATTTTAAAGAGATTATTTTCCTCAAATATAGTAATCTGCAGTTTAATATTACAATATATCTTTTTTTTAAGGAAATCAATATATCCTTTTTTAAAAAAAGCTTTTCAGAGAAGTTCTTAATTTCCTGCAGTAGGAAGTGATCGAAGTTCTCTGGCCAAAATGTCATTATTTTTTAAGACATGCCTTATGCACAGACGTGTTGCCTGTGCCTTAGAAGTGGGAAAAGGTAGCTACAGACCACGTTGAAGAGCAGTGATTTTACTTGGGTTAGATTTTACTGTGTGGCAGAAAAACATGGCAATTGATCAGGGGTCAGGCTGAGGCACACCTGCTAGGATGCATATTAATTATAGGCCTGGGGTTAGCCTGACCATCTTCTCTGCAGACTCTATTTATCCTAGCTGGAAGGTAATAGATTTTCAGTCTCTGTGTACTGCTTCTCTACTCCAAGAGTGATCTCCTGGCTGATTTCAGTGAGGCAGAATGTCTTATTCTTGGCAATGTTAGTATTTGGGACTGGATCGTTGTTCCTCAGAGAGGAATGCCCTGTCCTGTCCATCACCAGGTGTTTAGCAGCATCACTGGCTTCTACCCACTAGATGACACTAGCACACTTCTGTTGTGACAACCCAACCGAAAATGCCTTTACATGTTGCCAATGTCACCTGGGGGTGGGTGGGAGTGCAAAATTACTCCTAGCTGAGAACTGCTGTAATAAGGAGACCTGAATGTGGTTAGCCAGATCCTTCCCAAGGCAGGGGCTGGGCCAGTGACCTCCCACAGGCTTACAGCTCTAACCTCCAAGTTAATCTGAAGTAAGTGGATGTCATTGTTTATTCATTTTAGTTCCAAGTTAATTTCCAAATAAAAAGTGAAAAATTGTTCTGTGTCTTTTCTTTTGGCAATTTTCAATGAGCAATGAACAATTTATAAACTTCCTCATCACTTATGGGAACAAGAAAATGTATAAAACTTCATTCCTACAGAATGACTCTTTGGTTTTAATAGGATAATATTTAACAATCTCCTTAAAAGTGTGCTGTTAAGCAGAGAAATAGATACTAGTACATAATTACCTTTGACATGCCTATAAAATAGCTATTTTTGCCATTTTTTAATTACCTTTATAATTACCTTTGACATGCCTATAAAATAGCTATTTTTGCCATTTTTTCCCTTTATACCTCACCTGTTATTTAACTCTGTCTCTTCTAAAACCTGAAAATAAAAATGTGTTTAGTCCAAACTCATCTGTCTCCACAGAGAAGCATCTAGGTTTCCCCTCACTATGGCTCTACCCATGTTTCTCTACTTCTTCCCACTCAGCTCCAAATGAGTAGGCTGAATATGAGCTTCAGGTGGAGGCAGACCTGGCTTCCAATGTCAACTCTGTCATTACCATGCTGTGCCCTTTATCGAGACCTTTAACCTTCCCAGACCTCAGTGCCTTTCTATTTATAGTAAATTGTCAATGCCTATTTTCCAGAAGAGCGCCAATTTGGATCCACCTGGGGCCATGCAGCAGAGCTGGAGAGAACATACTGAGTCAAATATTGACTTGCTTGCTCAGTGGCCAGCTGGAGTTGAGATCCTGGCTAGTGTCAGTGTTGTGGCAAATGGTAGTGATCATATACTAAGGGCAGAGGGCTCTCCTATTTAAAATGGCTGAAAGTTACTCATTTTTAGCCTCTATCCCTGTTTAATGAACTGTAACATTTTATAAATTATTTCACAAGGTAATTCCATTCAGAGGAAAGTCTGAACATGCATTCTAAGCACTTATCAGCCATGTGTCCCTGAGCAAGTGACTTAAACTTAGTAAGCCTCAGTTTCCCTGTCTGTTAAAGCTAACAGAAGATTGTCCGCCCTGGTTTCCCCATAGCATATCATAGGAACACAAAGGCTTAATATAGACGATTTTGAAAATTGTAAATTAATAGCTATGACTGTGATTGTTTTTATGAACATACCACTTAAATAGGCTCCATAAATTCAAAGTTAAATATGTTCAAAGGTATATCAAAATAGAATTTTAAATATCTCCCATAATTTAAAATTCTCCCAGAGTATTTGTATTTGTCCCCCAGAGCTCAAAAAATGAAATAACCTGGGTTTTTCCCAAGAATGGAAAATGTACAATTTTCACTTATATAAAAAGAACATTAAATAGAAAATGCAAAAAAAAAAAAAAAAAAAAAAAACCTGTCCTATCCATTTATACAGCTGTAGATGTAAAACAGGGCTTACAGAATTAAGAAAATAAATTGTTCTTTATTAATGAGGTAAACTTCATTTTTTCTAAGGTTTGTCTTTCTCATTGTGCTTCCTCCATGGCCAAAGAAACCTAGGGAGTCTTTGTAAAAACCTGTGTGCCAACCCTGGGTCAGGCTCTCCTCTGAGCTCGGTTCTAGTAGAGGAGATGAGTCACACAGAGAGCCCGAGCCAGGTGAATCCTGACACATGAAGAGGAAAACCTGGGGAGGGAAGTCATAAGCCCAAACTGAAGGTGTTCAACAGATGACTAAGGTGGTCAAGTTGGCTGGTGACTGGCCCTGCAAATGTCCTCTGCATAGTCTAAGAGCTGAGAAAGCCCAGGTCTTCCTCATAGTCCTTTTGAGACTCAAGAGAGATCACCAGTGTAACTATACTCTGAAAACTTTTGTAAAAATGCAATTGTTGAAGTTGGGGTTTTTATGTGTATGTAAACCCCATAAAATGCATTTCACAAGGATAATTCTGCAAAAGTTCATTAGTCTTGAAAGCTATTCTCAACCATATAAACATCTTTTAAAAGACCAGGAGATCTCAGTGCAGTGGAGGGGTAAACCCAAGAAGGCCAGTCTGTGTCCTTCTTGTGTACACCACCTGCCTCAGCTCAGAAGCCATCTGCTAGATGCGAATGGTTGTGTGAACCCACTTATGGGCTGCCTACCCTGGATGCCAGAATCCCAGGTGAATAGTTAAGGAGGATTCACCATGTAGCCAGAAGAAAGAAGTCCTCATCTTATAAGACTGGCTATACCTGAGATCTTGAACTTAGGTAACAACCCAGGTATCACATTTTGGAGCAGAACACCAGGAATGCTAATAAGAGCCTCAGATGCTGCCTATTGCAGTTGTCTTTCCTTCCCTCCTTCCTTCCTTCCTTCCTTCCTTCCTTCCTTCCTTCCTTCCTTCCTTCCTTCCTTCCTTCCTTCCTTCCTTCCATTCATTCTTTCTTTTTCTTTCTTTCTTTTTTCTTTCCTTCTTCCTTCCTTTTTCCCTTTCTCCCTTCCTTTCTTTTTAAATTAACAATTAAAAATTTTAAATATTTAACAAATGCAACATTGTTTGAAATATGTATATAAATTGTAGAATGGTTAAATCAAGCCAATTGATATATGCATTAGCTCACATACTTATTTTCTTAGTCCTTTTTGTGTTACTACAATAAAATACTCTGAGCTGAATGTTTTATAGAAGAAGGGGTTTATTTAGCTCACAGTTCTGGAGGTTTCATAGCACATGGCAGTTCATTCAGTTCCTATTTCATCATGTGGTCCCTTTCACACAGGCTCCCACAATTCAATGCCATCTTCCATGAGGCCTTCACCAGAACTGGGTATTGAAATGGTGGCATCCTGTATGAATGGGATCACATGGTGACACAGAAAGAAAGAGACAGAGGAGAGGCCCACCTCATTCTTTTTCAAAGAACTCACTTGTGCAGAAACTAATCCAGTCCTACCAGACCTGACCCACTCTTGTGAGACAGTGTCATCTATTCAGAAGGGCAGGACCCTCAGGAACTGATCACCTTCCACTTCTTAAAGCTTCTACCATTTCAACACCACCACACGGGGGACCAAGCCTCCATGAACCTCTGGGGGACAAACCACATCCAAACCATAATGTTTAACCCTTTTCTAGTGTCACTGATGAGGACACATAATATGTACCCATCTAGCAATTTTCACCAAGAATGTGACCTGTTGTTATTAACCCTAGTCACCGTGTTGAGCAATAGGTCTCTTGACAATTCACAAGGGTGTCCCTAGCCAGAGGGTTGGAGGAACTAGAAAGTGTTTGTTTTGGATTCCTCTTATCTCAGCCTCAGCTCTGTCTGTGATGTGGGTTCATTGTATCCTTATCACTATCTGTGGAAAATTTTAAATTTTTACTCATGGAGTTACCAATTTTTTGTCTGAAGAACTGTCTTTATTGATTGATTTTCATAAAGATTTGTTCCCTTCAGTTTTTCTAAACAAGGACATGGTTTTCTCATTTTGGTTATTCTCAGAATATCTTGTTTTTATTTACAAAGTGTTGAAATTTTCTCTCAAATCTGAGCACTTTGCCTTATACTATTGGGTTCTCTCTAACACGCACGCTCTCTCTCTCTCTCTCTCTCTCTCTCTCTCTCTCTCTATATATATATATATATATATATATATATATATATCTCCCTCCTTCTCCCTCTCCTCTTTTTTTTTTTACTCTTTTAAATTTGGCAAAATCTTATTTAAAATACAAAATATGTCAGTCATTCGTGTTCTCAAGACTCAGAATTTGTGGGTTTTTTTTTTTTGTTTGTTTGTTTTTGTTTTGTTTTGTTTTTACCAGGGATTGATTGAACACGGGGGCAATTTATCACTGAGCCACATCTCTGGCCATTTTTATTTTTTAGATAGGGTCCTCATTGCTGAAGGTCTCACTAAATTACTGAGCCTTGAACCTGCAATCCTCTTGCCTCAGCCTCCCCAGTCACTAGGATTGCCGCATGTGCCAAAATGCTCAGCAGAATTAGTATTAAGTTATGCCATAATTGCTTTGGAGCTTTATTTTTGTTTTTTGAGTGAGTAACTTAAACAGTTACTTGTTAGAAGTTACCTCTTATTATTATGAAAATATAATGAGTAACATGAACACTGAATTTAGATCTTTCTAACAAACGCTAAAATGAATACCTCATTCCCCTCTGAAATCCAACAAGGATTCTAGAACAATTTCACTCCCTTCTCAGTTTCCTTCTCTCATCCTGTATGTTTTTATTGTCATGTAATTAAATCACTCTCTGATGTTAATGTCCCCAAATATTACCGATATTTATGGATGACAGAGTTTTGACTTTCCGCCATATTCTACTGTCATCTTTTCTCATATTACTTCTTATTGGACTCCTTTCTCTCCTTCTGGGCTTATTTTTCTTCTTGTTGTAAGTTAATGACTTAGTATTTCTCCCAGAAAGAATCTGTTAGTAGTGAATTTGGTCTTTATCTCAGGGGTTCCTGTTTAACCATTTAATTCCTTCTCACTTTGGTTTGGGTGAGTCGACTCACGCTCAGGCCTCTAGCATGTTCTGGGTGATTTTTCTGCACTGTTTATTCCCAAGCTCCCAAGCTGAGACATTGCTCACTAAAAAGCAAAGGAGACCCAAACAGGGTGCCTATTTCTCTCAATATGTCTTGAAGATTCACTGTTCTGTTGGAATTAGATTTCTTTGACTCCAATAACATTTTAGGTAACATGTTTAAAGAGGAATAAAATCATTTAAATTACCGAAAGAGTCCTACTAAGTGCAGAAGAATCTCAACGAGATTCCCAGGCCTCCTCTGTGTGTATCTGCCTCCAAAGGGCTAGAACAGGACATTCTGCTTCTCCACAGCTCCTGCTGTCCTCCTCGCTCTCACTCTAGTTACTGCTTGCTTCTGGACAACTCCCTGTCCCCAGAGAGGCTGATCAGTTGGGTTAGTCTGTCTCTTTTCTACTGACCTTGGAAAACCTCTTCCTTCTGCTAGCAGTTTCAGGGATCAATTGTTCTTTGGCAGAGAAAGAGACCCGAGGACAATGAAGAGAGTTTCCATTTCTTCTTCCTGCAGCTGCTGACCCCAGAGAGCAGCCAGACAGTTTACCTCCTCACAGGAGAGGAAGCAGCATGTGAGTTCTGGAAACTGACAGAATAACTCCCAGTCACCTGAGTCAAAGAAGATAGAAGCCAGGGAGGATGCCTTCCTCCAGGTGGGCCCATCTGGTGGGAAAAGACGAGGCACATATAGATCTGCTGCAGCCCCCCTCTCTGCCTTGGGTTCATGGGCAGAGAAGCAGCCTGCTTACTAGTAAACCACTCAGCCTCTGAATGTCTGGGGGAAGAGTCGATGGCGTATAAAGGAAAGTGTAACGTTGCTTTAAAAGACAGGAGGCGAAAAGGAAGAGAATATAAGCTCTTCACTAATTTTATGGTCAACAAATTTGTTTTCATAGTATTTCACATGCTTTTTCCCCCTGAGATTTTTTTTCAGAAGAAATGGAAGAGTTATGCAAAACCTCTTCTTCCCTAGGTATTTTGTTGATTGTTTTTTTTTTTTTTCTTTTGAGTAGTAACTTCAGTACCAGCTGAGGTGAATTAAAATCAGATTTACTTGACATTTGTTGTGATAGAGGAAGAATTAACTTGGAATGAGCCTTCTGTGAAGGGAAAAGCAGTCACGTCATTTCTGCCTTGGTTCTCAAGTACCTTTGTCTCTCCTCTTCTCTGTTTTTTGTTCTTTTTTTTTTTTTTTTCCCCAGAACATTCTGGGTGCAAGGTATAGGAGAGGATGTGACCCATTGTCCTTCCTTATAAGAAATGAAGTACAAGCAATGAGATAGGCCTCGCAGCTCTTTGGAGGCCTCCTTCCCTGGGGCAAAGGTTCTGAAAACGAAACCCCAATACTAAAAAGGAAAGGAAATCCTAAACATAAATATCACTTCTCAATTACAGTTCATTTTCCTTTCCCTACTTCTCTTTTATAAACACATGCATATTCACTTAAAGTCCTCTTACATTCCAGAAGTAAAGAATTTCTTAAACAAGGAAAGTTGGAAAATTCAAAATCCAGTTAAGTCTGCCCTGATTGCTGTGCAACCCTTGATGAGTCATTGTTCTTCAAAAATGGGGGCGAGAATCTCGATGATTAATGAAGGTTTTCAAGACTGGCAGGGGGCCTTACCCAGATGCTAATAACATTTTCCACTTACATCTTGGTTTTAGAATGAAAATAGGAGAGAAAGCTGAAAAAATATGCAAGTGCATGCAGATTTTTTAAAAATTCACTTGCTTTAGGACACGTTAGCTTGTGTAATCACTATGTGATTACCATTATTCACTTGACTGTTATTCAATTACTAAATCAAAATTTTTGTTTTGAACTTGGATTTGCTTCCTTGACATCCACAAATGGCTTGCAAAATAGCAACAATGTAATTTTTGGAGTGCCATAAGTTATATTTTCAATGAATGATCTGCAGAGTGCATCTCTCATCTTGAAATCACAAGCCACCACCACTCCTGGAAATGTCCTGCATCTGTGCTGGTGTGCTCTCCCATGGGCTCCAGGCATGGCAAAGATTGCCTCCATGGGAATCACAACCTTGCCTTATTACAAAGAGGACACCAAAGTTTGTAGACATGACAGAGGAAAGAAAGAATTGTCCTTACTTTGTGGTATGGGATTTCCAGAGGCTGTGCTTGCTTCCCAGCTAACCACCAGACATCTGAGAAAGGTGCAGAGCTGGTCTTTCCTACCATATTGCTTTCTATTTTAGTCCCTGCTCCCACCCACCACAGCTACTGTCACCCCAGACACATTCTTCTGAAGAAACAAAGGCCTATCCAGAAACCAATCAATCCTTTTTTAGCCTTCAACAGAAAGTTGCTTAAAGCAACCACAAGTGGAAATCTTCCAGAGATAACACAACTAGTATCCAATACATGGCTATCCTTCACCTTATTCACCTTTGAATCAATTGAAAATTAGGAGAGGGGCTGGGGCTGGGGCTCAGTGGTAGAGGATTCGCCTAGCACATGCCAGGCAGTGAGTTCGATCCTCAGCACCACATAAAAATAAATAAATAAAATAAAGGTGAAAGAAAGAAAGAAAGAGAAAGTAAGAAAGAATATTAGGAGAGTTAGGTAATTTGCTTCAACGGAGGCACCAGTGTGGTGTAGGGCCGAGGACTTTGAAGGAATACTCTAAAGGAAATATTAGGTTGGGAGCCCATATCCAAATCCTTTTACAGTGGAGAAGTTTTTGAGGAAGCAGCCAGACGGATTATCAGAACGGACAGAACCAGTGAGGAATGGCCCCAGGACTGTCACTTCTGAGTGCTGGCTTTTACTCAGCTAGTGTGAAAGGCATCTTGACAGACCTCTACATGAGCACAAGGAGAATTTACCAGCTTCTTTCATTGACAATTTTTTCCAGGGCCTGCAGAGGCTACTGGTGTGGTTCCACGCAGGATGTACCACCAACATTTTGTAGGTCTTGTCTAGTGAGAACCCTTGAAACATCACTTTCTTCTTTTTTTTTTTTTTAACTTTGAATATTTTATTTTTTAGTTTTCGGCGGACACAATATCTTTGTCTGTATGTGGTGCTGAGGATCGAACCTGGGCTGTAGGCAGGCCAGGCGAGCACGCTACCGCTTGAGCCACATCCCCAGCCCAAAACATCACTTTCTGATTCTCTTTCTGAAGAGCAGGGCTCACAGTTCTAGGCTTAGGGGACTGGGCTTGGCACTTATGTGCCCCTTTAATACCCAGAAGGGAAAGTGGGACACTAGGATGTTAGCAGAAGCACTGTCCTTCAAGATTCCCTGCTGAGTTGCAGAGATCATGGGCAAAACTGCATCACCACATTGAAATGGCACCAATGGAATTAAAACCAATGCATATTTGCAAATAAGTACAGATGGATGGATTGAGGGGACTGGACAGGGGTTGGGAAGGTGAGGCCAAAGGAAGGATGAAGCTTCTGAGGATGCAAAGCCAGGTCCTGGGCAGTTACTGAAGAACTAGGCTCTGTTTTTTGCTTGCCACAAAGATACAAATATTTGAAAGTCTTACCTATTTATCTCATGAACGTCATTGGAGTGGAAAATCTATTTTGTTATTGTTAATCAAGGAGCTCAGGATCAAATATAGTCAAGAGACTTTTCCCTTTCTCCCTCCTCACCTCCCCACTCTCTTTCCTTCCTTCCATCTTATTTACTGAACATGCAATATACAATAAACACTGGCTAAAGAGCACTGTGGTTCAGAGAATAAAGTGTGGACCCACAGAGCTCACAATCTCACACAGAAGGCTGTCATTAAAGCAGACAATAACAGCAAGGGAAGTGACAAGAAAGAGAGGGCTAAGTCTCTCTTAGCCCTCTAGAGGGTCCATAGTCAACTTGAGGCTGCTCTTTCTGCATTCTTATCCAATTCAGACACCAGCCCCCTCGGACTCTGTGTGTTCTGTCACTCTGACATGGACCAGAAACCACAGCACCTTGAAATGAATCAGGCCTTTATGGAAACCTCCGCTCTAAGGAAACTTTAGAGTATCAGCCCCTGAAGGGCCTTGCCCTGGGAAACCCTGCTCAGCCTCTTGGAAGAGGTGGCTCTCCCACTCCAGCAGAGCCCTTCTGCATTTGGTAACAGAGGCAGGGTCAACCTGGTGTTTCTCACTTTGCAAATCCACATCTGTCAAGAGAGGTTGAAGGCACCACTCACACTCAATTGGACCCCAAGGCCATTAACATTTAAAACTGGCCATTGTTTACTGAGTTCTGTCAACCAGAATCGAGTATTTCTTGCATTTGTTTGTTTGAAGAAAAAGTTATTTTGCTCTCTTTAACCACCCACCCTGCAAAAAGGGAGAAAGTGTTTAAACAAACAAATTTCACAAAAATAGTTCTCTTCCTTTAATTGAGGGAGGGCAGGCCCTCTACCCCATGGAACATGAAATTGACTTTGTCAATACAATGAAAAAACCACAAACACAGAGAGCCACTCTAACTTAACACATATGCTTTAAACTCCTCTTTGCAAATAGTCTGTAAGGAGTTTAATCTGTTTTAGTGATGCTTTGTAAACTATGAAATGAATTTTAAGATGTTTTACCTTATTTGATCCTTACCACAACCCTGCGAGGTAAGTAAAATTTTTGTTTGCATTTTATGGGTGATGGATACAGTGCTCATAGGAGTTCTAAAACTGTCCAGGGTTCATAGACAGAAGATAAATGGATGAGACTCAAATTAGCATACCCTAACTTTTCACCCCATGCCTTTCATACTAATCCAGTGTCCTTGAGCTACAAATCCTCTTTCCACCACTTTCAGACAGAAGGGCCATCTAGCGAGGGAGCCTGGAGCTAAGGACAGAAGGGTCAAGTGCAGATATGGGAAATTTGGAATCTCAGTCTAGTTCTGTATTCATCACATTTGACCTTGGGGAATGAGTTGTCCAAAACTAAGGTACACTTGGATTAGAACTGTAGCACACACTATAATAGTCTGTGTGTAAAACCAATGCAAGTGTCACTACAAATAAAAAATCCAATCATCAAGAAACACAGAAAGGACAGAGCTGCAAAGACCAACTTTGATTTCTAAAGATGCACAGGAGCTGCGGGAAGGTACCTTTCCAAAGGCCAGGCCCTGTCTTCCTTCATGCTCGGTTGAACACCATGGAGAGACCATTTGGAATCTAGAATTCAACCTTCACAGAAGACCCTGAACTTCCACCCTGCAGCTTTATGCATGCAGCTCTGTGACCTAAAATAAAAAGAAAAACATTTAAAACCCCAACACATTATTTTAATTTGAGGTTTCTCAACCCCAAATTAAAATCAGCACTACTGACATTAGGGACTGGATAAATCTTTGTTGTGGGGGCTGTCCTGTGCATTGGAGGATGTCTAGAATCCTGGCCTCTCCCCCATTAGATTCCAGTAGCACCCCCAGTTGTGACAACCAAAAATGTCTCCAGACATTACTTCATGCTCCCCACCCTGGTACAAAATCACCCCCCTACCCTCACCCCCACCCCCACCCCCCGCTGAAAACTGCTGCCTTAATGATTCTCAAGAGTGGATACATCTTTGCTTTCCTATTTCTCTAGATGATCTGGAAGACATTAAAAACATCACATGCCTTAGCCATTATTCAGAGAGAGATTTTGGATTCTTTATAGCTTTCATGTGCACCCTTCCCTCTTATAAGATAATCAATCAATGGTTAAATTCTTTAATTGTTAAAATACATCAAGGTTGTTTTCATTTGCAGCCCTTGAGAAAATCTGATAGCACTGTAGAGTATGGAGGCGAAAAATATGGGTGTGGGTCCTCCCCTTGTAATTGTGTGACCTCAAAGTTAATCTCTCGGGCATCCATCACCTTATCTAACCCTTTGAAAAGTTGTTGCAAGAATTAAATTAAGTACTTTGTTTCACATATAAGGTTACTAAATTTAAAAATAAAAATATAAGAGCTCTGTTAAACATTGCTGAAACATATACTCTATGTAAGTATATCCCTCCCATGTAACATCCTGCAATATTCAGTTACCTCATTCCTACGACAAAAGTCATCTGAGAACTTCTGAGTCAATTGAGTTTTCACAATCTCTTAGTTCTCTGTTTGATCTTACCCATTATTCAGAAGTTCTTCTGGTTAATTTTACTTTATTTAGCTCCTTTATTAATTGCACACTTCTACATAAATAAATAATTAAAAAATACCTTCCAAATATGTTGACAAGTGAATAAAACCAAACTTCGGGTTAAAAAGTCAGAAAGAATGAAGTTCCATCTGTCTCCTACTCACAGAATGAGCTTACAAGAGTGTCAGTTTTTCCAATTTGTTTGCTCTTCTGTAGGGAAATATTACTAACTCAACAGAGCTCCTGGCAGGGCAACAAGGTGTCATGAATTTTTTTTTTTAAAAAGAGGATAAATTATGCATGTTGGCTAGTGTTTTTTCCTTTTTTGATTTCTTTCCTTTCTCCATCCTATGTTAAATAAGTTCGATTTTTAAATCTCTTTAAAAAGAAATAGCTAGAATTGAGGAAGAGAATAAATGGAAAATCATAATTCACTAGTCAAGAAAGAATTAGGGAGAACTGGCTGCTCATTCATGAATTTTCAGACAAAAGAACATACAGTTTGGAGTCTATCAGGTCTGATTTTCATCTTGTCCCCTCTGTTTACTTATTGGCTATTCTTGGACAAAGTACTAAGCTTTTTGAGTTTATTTAATTCTTTGATTATGTCTACAAAATGTTACTTCTTATGAATGCAGTTAGTATCAAACGGATTATTAATATGCAATGAAGATTTTTTGCAAACTGTAAATCAATACACAAATGTCAACCAGAAATATTACTTTTTCTAAGAATAAGAAAAACTTTACTTCTGACTTCAAAGAATCACATCAACCAGTGAGTTCTGGTTTGGATATTGGCTGGGAAGCACAATCATAGAAGAGACTTGGTTGTCTGTATAATATTCATGCTCCCCTTTTGTTTTCTTACCTTCCCCTGACTTAATTCGATGTGGCACTATGCAGAGAGGCACTTTGCAGTTTTAAATGGCCAATAAGATATAAATTCAAGTTGATGCAATGGGGAGGAGGACAGAACTTCCCACAAAGCTCTAGAATTGACTCAGCCAAGCTTTTCCATCCTTCTTCTGTCTGGAATGTGAATGGGATGATTGACTAAAGCTGACAGCACGTGATCATGAAGAAAACTTGAGGATGAAAGCTTATATGCAAAATAAAGTAAAAAATTAAAAGAAAGTTGGACCAAATTTATGATGACTTCAGAGCTATCATACCCTAAATTAATTTTTCAATGTGTATATGTATATGAATTTTGATGCTGTTTTTATGTACAAACATATTCTTAAGTAATCCACTAAAAGAGAAAGAATATGTATGTTATATGTTAGTTTCAAAGAAAGGCTCTAGGGAGAAATAGTTTGCTCTCTGGGAGATTGTAACTCCCCATCCTTTCTGAGAACAATTGGGCAGGTGCTGAAGAATTCTGCCCTTCATCCATTGGTGTTTTATCCAAAATTGCTCAACATGAATTTGTGTCTGCCAAATTTCCTATATTGTATGCATGTAAAATATTACATCACATATTCAAACTTTGAATTCTTCTCAGTTCTGCAGAAAAATCATTATTATAGTAATATTAGTTATCATGTATGTATCTTGGCACCTTGTTTCCTATTTCCCTTATTATCAGGCACTAATGTTTTCTCTAATACTTTTGTATAACTATAAAAGCATTTAGTGGTCACGTTTTTAAAAAATACTCAAAAGCTTAGAAATTAGCCCAAATCAGATCAAATTGTTTGTAAGGCATGTAAATATCTCCTTTTGTTTTTCTCATTCTAGGAATTAACTAACTGCCCAATCATTAGATAATTCAGAAAGCCTCAGACTGTAGTATAAAACTCTTTAATCATAATTTTACAATAAAACGACAATATCCATTGACTGAGAATCTAACTGTGGCCTAGAGCCGTGTTAAATGCTTTATAAATGTGAAGAAAATTAACTAACTTTAGCACAGTTCTACTGGTTAGTAGCAGTTCCCTCTGTTTTACAAAAGAAAGCAAAACTTAAAATATTTAAATAACTTTCCCATAATTTCGAAAAAATATCATCTGTATGTGTTTTAGGAGGGGTGAGCATGGGCCAGGGCAAGAATGAGAATTCAAAGCCAAACCTGATGTCAAAATCCATAGTCTTGCTGTTAAACTCTACATCCTGATCCCTATTACCCTTATTTCACGGTGGGTGATATAAAAATAAGAGAAGGGATTTTTTTTGTCCCCAACTTCTTGCCCGCAGAATCCTCAATCATACTTCTTGTTAATGTAGCAAGAGGAGTAAAGAAGAATATGGACAACTTTGACTGTGGGAACATGCCATCATCTTCTCATGAGGACAGTATAACCCAGAAGAAGGGAACATTTCGGACTCCTGGACAAGGGATCCATCTCTTTAACCTGCATAAAGCACTTTCTGTTCAGGAGCCTTCGTTTCTCAGAAAGAAATGGTCAAGGGTTAGATTAGGTCATCTCTTTTGTTTCTGAAACCCATTGAGTACTTACTTAGGACAGGATAAAGCTCCAAATGAAACAACATGGAGAAAAGAGGTATCCTTTGGAGCATCCAGTCCTCTGCATGACTTTCAATCTGTAGGGAATATTTTTTTTTTTCCTCTCCATATAATGCTTTGGAGAGTGTTAGATGAGTAAAGAATTCTAAATTTGAGGCAAACACAGTGTTTTTCTCTTTCACTTTTGTAATGCTTAACAATTCACAGGGCATTGCCTTGTGATTATCCTCCCCCAAACTACTATAAATAGAGATGACATCATGTCCCAATAATCCAGAGGAATGAATCTTGAGGAGAATTAGTGACTTCTCAGAATCACAAAACCAATCACCAAAGGTGCTGGATTTGGACCCAAGTGTATTCTTTGACCCAATTCTCCTTCTACACAACACTAACCTCATTATTTCTGTAATCAGAGAACAAGAAACATAAACACATTGTGCCTATTTGTACCAAAGTTTCATCATTATACTCAAGAGCATACTGGGGAACAGTGGTTCACAATAACAATTTCTGTAATGCAGAGGTGCCAGCATTAATTACTTTTCTTTGTAAAAATAAACTGTACTCTTGATTTCAAGAAATCATGTCAGAGTGAGAAGTTTCTCTTGCCTACAATATCTCTTCCTGTCCTGATACCTGTGCCTAAAATCAGGTCGTCTGTTGGAAGTTACCTAAGGAAAGATTTTCAAAGACCTCCCAGAATAGAATAAAGAAGATATCAGCTTGGACCCTGAATGTTTTCTTGCTTTATCTGTGAGAAGAAAAAAAAAATCTCAAATCTTGGAAGTTTATTTGACGTTGGCCCAATACTGGCTGATCTTTCTAGAATTCACTAACTCTCTTGACTCTGCAGGTGGGGAGGAAAAATCTTACCTATTTAAAGTGAACTAACTAATACACACATGGTTAAACATGCAGCTCAGGTTCATACCAGCCTAAGCTCCTTTTCAGCATCCTCTGTGAATGCGCACAGCCAAGCTCACTAAAGGAATTCAGGCTGTGCATCCTGCTCTCAAGACCCCACACCTGCTGCGAAGGTTCTTTCTTGATTCTCACACATCCCTAACCCTATTCCCCACAGCTTCTGCTCTACTCTGAGACCTACAGCAAGTGGCAGCTTTTCCTTGAGGCCTTCTCAGTGTCGGCTATAGAACCACCCCCTTCTAATAATTAGTGTTCTTTGAAGGAAGAGAGGCAGCTTCAAGAACTGTGCATAAGGGCAAATCTACTTGCTTTTCTTCAAAGGCACTTGACATACATTTGGCAAGTTCATTCACTTGAGTGAAGGAATAGTGAAGTGTGATGCTTGCCTTCTGAACAGAGCTGTTCTACATGTACATGATTTCAAAGCCTCAAGTCACACTCTATCAAATGTTAAAGTATATTCATATCTCAGTTAAATATAGTGCAGATATACAGACTTGTTTATGGACACTCCTATATATGCACATATACGTGCATATTTTTGTACACATCAGCATGCTCATTATGTATGTATATGAAGTGAGTTCTAGTGTGCTAGTTAACATGCTGTTCTATTTTGTACATATTAAATTGACCATATCAATTTCAATTTTCCAGTTTTCTCTTTTACTTTAGAGCCAGTACTGCTTTAAGGACATCATTTTCATGAGGTCCCTATTGCGTCATTGGCTGTAGGCAATGGAGCTGGAGTTCCTGAAGGTCAAGGCAGACGTGTGGCCGTGGCAGGATGGACTTATCCCTGGCCATGACTGGGGAGTAGACACGAGCCCGTGGCTCTCCCTGGCAGCCCAGCCTCCTGGGAGAGAGGACATTTGGGGAAATAGTGACTGTGTTGACACAGACCTTAGGATACACTCCTCACTGCTGTTTCCACTTGTCCTGGTTTTTCCTAACGTCCTCTTTTGCTCTGAGATTTTCCAGGATTTTTCACACCACTTAGGGGATTTGGAGATGGAAATTTTGAGTAAAATGTGTTCACTCATTTTCATGTTATGCAAGAGTGAAAACAAAAAAGCCTCAAACTCAATTTAGGATGGAGTGGGATGGGGTGGAGTGGTGCCCATGCACGAAAAACTCCAAACTGCTCAATTGCAAAAAGTAAAACATTGCCTGAGCTTAATTTTTGGTGTGGGAGTTTCTCTGGGGGAGGGGGTTTGGAAAATATGACGGCATTTTAAAGCAAAATAAGAAACACCATTGACACGAGTCCTCACTGCCATAGATCTGAGCATTATGTCCCTTTCCATGTTTCTTGCTGATGAACAGAGGGAGCTGATGGGTCTGGAAGTCACTGCTGTGGTTTCTGAAAGTGACGGAATCATTTTCGGAATTTAAGGCCGCACTTTCCACTCCCTCTTCCCCATCCTCTTCCAATGCCTCTGTGATTATACATCCCTATCTCTATTTTATATTTTGATTTTTTTGTTGTTGTTTGTTTCAGGTAACATTCCGGACTGTGTTCAACCTCCAAGACAAAGCTGCAAAATTTCCTACTTGAAGGACAAGGACCTTTTAATGCTTGTCCCATGGAAGACAATTCAGCATGGCCTGAGACAGTTGCTAGGCATCTGTGCATGAATTAGCTGCAGCTTAAACGCTATGGGAATTGTCCCCACACCCATTTCTTTCACATCTGTTTAAGGATGCTGAGGAAATCATCTTGTATTTGTCATTACCCATCCCACACACTTTTGTATAAATATGCATTTCCTCTTTCAGCAAATGTCTACCACTCCGGTAGCTCATGTCCATCCATGGGTTAAATGACAGGAAGAAAGAAAGCTAGACCCGTGCCTGTGTGGTCTCTGTTCAGCCAGGCTGGGGAACACAGGTGACTGTCCATGAAAGGTGAGTGATGATAAAGCAGTTGAAGCATCCCTGTGAGGCAGGATTACTGAAAAGCCCAGGAGCCACTGGTATGGACAATGGAAATTTTTTTCTACAGAGGAGGGAGCCAGGGGGCTGCCTGGTCAGAGGCTGCTTCTGGTGCTGCTGAGCAGCATATAGCAAACAACTCACATGTGCCTGGCAGAGTAGGCGCCTAGTAATGCCCAGGAATGTTCTCATCACTTCCTTTTGAGCTGGAGCAAATCCTAAGAATGCGATGTATCTGCGTGTAAATCAGAGTGTTCTAAAATTACTTTTCTATTTCTGTGTGTCAGGAACATGGACACTCATCCACTCACTCCATGAATGCGGTCCCTTAAGGGATGGGCACCACTGCTTGGCCCACTACCTGTTGTCCCCAGGGTTTGCAAGCTCCAAAAGAAAAAAGAGCTCTCCCTCCTTCCTTGTGTTGCTTGGCTCCACTTCACTTACAAATTCTGCTAGTGAGAAGGTGGTTGCTTTGATGTTACATTGCAGTGTGCAACAATAAATTCTTCCCCAAACTTGAAATTCTGGAAGGTAATGGAATTTCTGTCCTTATCCTGGGAGTACAGAAGAGGTTGACATAGAAAGGATGTGACGTTTCATATCTCTGTCAAGCCTTGCTGAAATATATCACAAAGTAGGACATGGATTCAAGGTTGTGAAAGAAAAGAGGGTGGGAGAGAAAAAGTAAAGAAGGGGAGGTAGAGAAGGGAGAGAGAGAGAGAGAGAGAGAGAGAGAGAGAGAGAGAGAGAGAGAGAGAGGAGGGAAAATTGATGGAATATGTTCTTAATTAGCAGACTGTGGCAGGGAGAGGTCTGAAAAACTGGGATTGGACATTGAGAGATGAGTGGTCAGGGAAAGACGTCAGGTTTCCTCTTTGCCTGAGGGCAAAACATTGGCAGTTCCTCACAAAGGCAAAGTGCAGGCTCAGGATTTTGAAATCCAAGGGACTTGGAATTTATCTATATCAGAGGTGAAAGGCTGGGGTCGGCATGGAAAGTGGCACTGATATTTTCATTGTACGGGCAACTTGGAGGGATGGCTCTTCCACATTCCAGAGACGGGTATCTAGAAAGTCACCCTTCTGCTAACCAGACATAAATATTCCTTTGTTTTTCCTGAGGAGTTTTAATGTTTAGATATTTTTCCTCAAAAATGACTCAGTTTACTTTATTTTTCAACTTATTTTTCACACATCTTGTGTGTGAGTGTGTGAAATTTTCATGACTTGCTCATTGTTCAGTGTCATTGTGTGTAGCCCTAGTTCATTTATTTTCTCTTCTCTACTGGATCACTTGGTGTGAATACATTAAAGTCCACTGAAGCATTCTATGTTGGTGGCTACCTGGGGCATTTCCACATTGGGGTATTGTGGATACTCGTACATGCTGTGCGTAAATGTAAGAGTTTTGTCTAGAATCTGCCACTAGCATAGAAGAACTGGATCCTAGGATACTTGAGTTTTCAACTTTGGGAGATAAAACCCAGCTGTTTCCTCAAATGATTACACCAATTTACACTCCAACCAACAGTGAATGAAACAGCTCACCAAAGCTGGTACTGCCCAACTTCAAAAACTTTTGACGTTCAGCTTCATATTGTGGTTTCAATATTCATTCTAAAAAGTTCACTGAAATTGAACAGCCTCTCATAAGCTTAGGACCAATTTGGAGGGACCTGTTTATATCTTTTCACCATTATTTGTAATAATTTGTATTTTTCTTAAGGATACAAATATTTATTTACCTATTCTGGTTTGCTGTTTGTAGTTGCATGGTTGCAGATTCTATTCTGTGGCTTGGAATGTTACTCTTCTTAGTTTATCTTTTTAGCTATAGTATTTGTGTGTATGTGTGGGTGGGGGGGGGGTGCTGGGGATTGAACCCATGGCCTTGTGCATGTGAGGCAAGCACTCTACCAACGGAGCTAAATCCCCAGCCCCAGCTATAGTATTTTTGATATCTAGAAGTTATTATTTTTAATATAGTTCAATTATTAGTTTTTTCTTTTATGTGTAATGTAAATTTTTGCCTTTATTTCAAGGTCACAAATATTTTCTCATATTAATATATAAGACATTTATACAGTTTTCTTCTCTCTTATTTAGATCTTTAAACAATGTGTAATAATTTTGTGTATAAAATGAGGTAAAGGGCTGACATCATTTTGTTTGCATATGCTAGTCAATCATTTAGGAACCAATTGTTGACAAGACTTCACTTCCTTTCCTGAAAAAACATGCTTCTTCTATCATAAATCAAGAGCACATATGTACCAGAGTTTGTTTTTGAGTTGCAGTTTTGCCTTTGGCCTTATTCTGCATCGGTAGCACATATCTTAATTATAGCTTCCCAAAACGTGTTGGTTTCCTTTAAACAAAATTTCTCCACCTGCTTTTTTTCTAGAATTTCTTTTTTCTCTGATGACTTTGCTTTCCCCACACACCTAGAAACCGTGTGTCATGTTACACATGCCAGTTGCCACACACCCACATCCTTTTTTAGAATCTTGGTTTACTTTGCATTAAATCTATAATTTGGGAAGAATCAACACCTTTAAAAATTAAGTCCTCCGAATACCATTAACACTCTACTCTTCCAATTACTTCAGTCTTGTGCAATAATTTGTACTTAGGTTTCATATTTTTCATAGTAGTTCTGCACAACTGTTGTAAGATTTATTTTCAGATATTTCACACTTTCTGATGTTTTTCCAAATTATATAAATTTTCACTTTTTAATGTTTCACTGCGAGTAAACATACACATATAAAAACATAAAATCTCTGGAAATATATATATATATATATATATATATATATATATATATATATATATATCTCATACCTACAACTTTTCTTTAATTCTTATAATCTATCTGTAAATTGTTTTGAATTTCCACCTATCCAATTATTTAATTACCAAATAGTGACAATTTTGTTTCTTCCTGCATAATCCTTAATATTGGCATGTTGCTCTATTAGACTGTTCATGATATTAACAACAGTGAAGAAAACCCTGGTACCAGCAGCTCTCCTTGCCTTGGTTATAAGCTCAGAAATAAAACGTACCACCTGCAAGTGCCCATTGGCTGGTTCTTCTTTGTGGTTCATTGTCTTGTTATTTCCGAATGGGAGCAGCTCTGTTTGGTGGCAACTTATCCGTGAGCCTTCTTCAAGGCTAAGATGATAACATATTCTTCTAGAGAGCATGGACACTTGCTTCCACAACTTTATCCATGGGGTTTGAAGACTTTTAAACAGTCACCATGAATTTCAATAGTCAATGTGTGAGGGAGTAATTTGGTTGCAACTAGAGATTTTTTTTTTTTTTTCCAAAACTGTGGCAGATTTCTCCATGCCCCCTTTAGGGAAGGAGAGACTCCGGTTTACTTGGGGAAACTGGGCAGAGCAAATTTATTTCTGGTTAGATCTCAGCTTTCCAAGCAGTCGTTGCTGGTAGACTGTCCCCACTGGAAAGCTTGGACTTGTCTTTTGTCCTCCACGCCCTGTGTTTTCATCTGACTTGCCCAATACCCTCAGGGAAGAAGCGGCCATGAGATCTCCTTATCTCTTTGGGGTCCTGCCTTTATATAGATTTTGACAATATGTCTCCTCTTTTATGTTTGTAGTATAAAAATATATACCACATTTTAGATATTTTCAAAAGGAGAATTTATTCATGTAACCAAAGCTATAATACACTTAACCTGAAGTTTTCCTATTTTCTTGGTGAATTGATGTGCTGGGCTGACCCAGGATGTGACCCTGGCCATGCACAGGGCCCCAGAGGAAAGGATGCCTGTGTGGCCTGGACTTCATGCTTTCCAATGAGCAGGATCAGAAAGAAGTTCATGTAGGGAAAAACTTCATAATATATGTTTTTTAAATAATGAAACCATCTGAATTTATTTTTGACAAAAATATAGTGAATAAAATAAACAGGAAAATCATTAAGCACCCAGAGATCATCACAGTCTCTCTGATATTGTTTTGGCATTTTACATTTTACGTTAATCTGGGTGAATGTGGGTGACATATATGTTTCTACTTATAGTATTAGACAACACTAACTGTATACCCCACATTCATTATTTCCTTCTATTTAGGAAAACTTATCACGTACATTCAATCTACCTTGGCTTATTTAATCCTTGTCCTATTTCTGTTTTTCCTTTATTTTTTGCTATAACAAAAAACTAAACTATTATCCTTAAATATATAATATTTGCTTCCATTTGTTATTATTTCCTAGGGAAGCTTTTTAGGAAATGAGTTGGGTTTTTTAAATTTTATTTTTCATTGACAGTAATCGTAAGTATTTATGAAGTACAGTGAGATGCCATGACATACATTCACCATGGAATAATTAAACAGGCTAATTAGCATATCCATCACTGTACATACTTATTATTTCTTTTGGTGAGAACACTTAAGATCTACTCCTTTAGCAATCTTGAAATACATGATACTTTATTATTAACTACAATCACCATGCTGTGCAGTAGTCCTGTAGAAGTTATTTTTTCTGCCTAATTGGAATTTGTTCTCTCGGACTAGCAAATCCCTTTTCCCAATCCATCCCCTTGGCCATCTCTGGTAACTATCCTACTCACTGCCATGAGTCTGAATTTTTTAGATTTCACCTATAAGTGAGATCATGCAGTGTTTCTCTTTTTGTACATGCTTGTTAACTTTTTAGGGGACTGAATGCATTCTGGCATGTTAAAATATAGTAAAAGCTAAATGGCAATACTTTGTAATATGGTAGAGGCTTCAAGAATTTAATGTAACACACAGATAACATCCCAGAATCAGGCTATTCAAGATACCAAAAATAGTATCCTTATAGCATTGTAATGATTTCAATCTCCGCTAACCTGATTGTGCACATATATTTGTAATCAAATAAGTTCAAAGCGAAGGGATTCCAGTGTTTAATTCATACCATTTCCTCGTCCACCCCTACCACTTCTCTATCCCCCCACCATCCCCTCTAGTCTCTAGTCATATTCTCTCTCTCTCTCTCTCTCTCTCTCTCTCTCATCATTACATTATTAGAGCTTTTTTTTTTAAGTCAGGAATTTACAAATTGTTTTTCTTTCTATATACCAGAACTCTAGCTTTAGCTTGAGATTAAGTAGTGCCATTTGATTTCTGAATGCATGATGTATTTTATTTCATTGTAGATTGCAAAGAATGGTGGAAGAAGCCAGATAACCTGTGTTCTCAGTTCGAGCCCCACCACTGCTAACCTGCTGGATCTTTCTGTGCAAGTCATTCCATCTTGTCATCTGTACTGTGGGAAAATAATAGGACTTGTCTGTGGCTCTTTGGGGTCACTGTGAGAATCAGGTTTGATCTGGCTAGAACGTGCTCTGAGTGTACACAGACAGGGTGTGCATGTGTGAGGTGCAATCCACGGGAGCCAGGGGCTGAACTTCTGGGAACACGTTCCTGGGCTGTGTTTCCAGCTGCTTTTCCCTTGGTTTGGCGATTATGACCAGAGCCCTTGAGGTTTGAGAAGCTCTGTTAGCCCATGAGTGCAAAAAGATGAGAGAGAAATGATAATATTTCTTTCTCCATAGGGAGCTTCCAACATCTTTGAGGAAACAATTTCTTTTGATCACAGAAGAAAAGAAAGAAATATTAACTGTGGAGTGGCCACTAGTGAGAAGGCTTCTGTGTATTGGCCCTTGCAAAGGACAAGGGGCCTTGGTGAGAGAGAACATGTGGGGGTGACTGAATGGGAGTGAGGTGGGTCTCCTGCTGCACCAGCCTTGGAACCAGCACCAAATCTACTGTTTGGTGGGCAACACTATGACGTTCACTGTCTTCCTAGCGATGGAGAGAGAATAGACACAACAACAAAGAGGATATCAGGATTGCTTTGCAAAGTGCAACCTCAACAGGGCCGGGAAGGGAAATATATGTGAGTATAGCAGATAGAAGGGCAGGTAAATACTGTACCCAAGGAGACTAGGTACATTCAGATACAACCCCGTGTTGCCATATTGGACAGCAAAAGTCCACGTGTGTGTGCCTTGTATGTGTGTGCTTGTGTACTTCTTGGCATGCTTGGCAGCAGAGCAGAACAACCAGGACACCTGTGGAGACAGATGCAGAGGTAAGTGATAGAGCTTCTCCCCATGAATGGTGGCGCTCTGCCTTGAGTCCCTCCAGGATGGGCCTCTGTCTGAACAGTGCCACCAAGAGTTAATAACCTTCTCAGGCTTCAGCTCATCTCCCTCTGGGTGTTAGAGGGCAAATTTGTAGAAATAATAAGTTTCTCAGAGCCAAATGCATGCCTCTGATTCAAAGGGACTCCCCAGGCCAACCCTGATGGGGCCAAACAAAATACTTCTGAGAGCTGGATGTGCACTGTGATGGGCAGTTTGAGCCTTGTCTTAGGAAAGGAAATCTGTTCCACATTCACTTCTAAGGCAATGCTTCACCCTTCTTTCAAACAGTTATTTTTGCTTCCTCCTTTTCTCTCTCTTTCCTTCTTCTTGTGCTCCTCCTGTTCCTCGTCTTCCTCCTCTTGAGTAAGAGTTTCCCTTCCTTTACGTCCGTCTGCTCCCCTGGACTAACAGCCATAATCCAGGTGACCTTCTCGGAACTCGGTAGAAGTAACAGCAGCTGCTCTCTTACAAGAGTGGGACAGGCGAATTTTTGGCACAGAAATGAAACTGGAAATGATTTGTTCTGAGTGACTGTCACTGTCAGTGTCTCTCACATACTTCGATACTTCAGAAATTATCACCGAACTGGTCAAATTTGCTTTTGGATCTTACACACTCAAGTGACGGCTCTGACAGCCGTGTTTGGAATCTTGGGACTGCAGAGGAGACTCTGCCACTGTACCCTTCCCATTTCCTGGAAGAAAGGGTGAGAGTCATTCACACATCCTCATGAGTGTCCTGCAGAAGTGACTGAGAATAACATGAGTCAACAGGGCTTCTTGTCACTGGCCTTTGGAGCCTCTCAGAGTGAAGTCCGGGGCCATTTGGTGAACACCAGGCTTCATTCCCAGGAGGGGCCATCAGAGCAGGCCTAGGCCTCAGATCACAGCCTCGCCTCAGACTTTACTCTCTGACCATCAAGAAAGCATCTCTGGTTACTGCTAGAGATAGGCCCGTGGAACTTTATGGAAGTAGCACTCGTGAAACATAAACACACCTCCTTCTCCCGGACACTTGGGGCTCTGTTTAGAGATTATATCTCAGGATGTGTATATTTGATGTTCTCATCCCAGGATATTAATGGCACAGAGAACTTGTGTGGTGATGGCTCCATCACATTAATGTCTGATGGACGGTTCAAATGTGAAAGGTGCACTGAGACAGGCTGAGAACTCTGCCTGTGTGAGCCAGAGGCTACGAGGCTGGGCTGTGAACTTGTTTAGAATAGAACCAGTGGGGTCCATTTAACCCCAGAGGAGTAGACTCCTTTCAAATACCACAGCCCTGGATGGCAGGGTCTTGATAAACAGTAGGAAATGTACAAACTGTTTACTGTGTGGTTCTTAATCTGCCTGATGTGTCAGGGTGGCATTTCTAGGAAGCTTTGTGGGCTTTCACCATTATCTCAAAACAGTTCAAAGGTCAACTGGCAATATAGGTGCCAGTTCTGAACACCTGTTTAAGTCTTCCAGAGGTATCTGGGTCTTCTGCCTGGAATTCTCATAGAAAGTGATGGGCAAAGCTGGGCTTTGTAAATCCTCTTGGATTTACTGAACATTTAGCAAACATACATACTATGCCCATGGCTGAGCTAGGAACATTCGGACAGGAGAAACACACATTTTAGTATCATTGGGAATTGAGATTTACTCGTCCAAAACAAGTCTATGGAATAATTAAACTAGTGTTAGAGAGAGTGGTATGAGGTATAGCCATAGGCTGAAGAAACCACTAGGATTGATGAATGTTCTTTCTCCCCCATCACTGGGTGCATTTGCAGCTTCAAAATATAACCCAAAATGAGAGAGGAGAGGCCACCTAAGAGCATGTGAGAGCACTGGGAGACTCTGTGCGTTTCACCTTGAGCTAACCTGTGTGGTGCCAGATGGGGCTGGACAGAGTGGAGGACAGAGGATTCCTCCTTCCCTGGCTCTTCTTTTGCCTTCCATCACTGCCACACTTGCACATGGCTCTTTGGAGATGAAGGCAGCCACAGAGCCAAGGAAGGAGGTCAGCTCTGGGAGGCCACAATGTCTGCTACCTTAAGCACCAGGAAGCTACCTTTCCTCATGTCTTGGTTAGGACATGGTAAATCCTCCTCCTCTGAGAATACACCAGAGTCCCAAGGTCAACCAACCCACATTCCTAACATAGGTAGAAAAATAACAGTTGTGATTAAAAGGTTCATGTTAAGTTTTTTTTTTTAAAGTATAAAAAGCAACCTTTATTTTTACTGAATCTTGCTTTGTAATGGGTAGAAAGTAATATTAGATACACGAGTATATTTATATAATTTTAGTCATTTCCAGAATATTTAAAGACAGAACTGCTTTTAAAGGGGCTTTTTTTTTTTTTTTCCTGAGAATAAGTTTCTCTGCCTCATGGACATATAAGAAAATAGCAAAGATGTGTAAGCTCCTTAAAAACTCATTCTACTAGAAGCAAGGCCAGTAATAGTGGAGGCTCTGGCTCTATGCCCACGTCCATGGTCACTCAACCAGCTAAAGCTTACTGAAGTTGCTTGTGTGTCAAACCCAGTGTCAGAAATAAGATAGAGGGTAAATCAGACATGGCCCCTGTCCTTTGAAACTGACTTTCTTTTCAAGAGACTGTAGCTGAGGAGGACTCTACGAGCATCTCTTTTGAAGGACAAAATGTTTCCCAGGAAACACTACCCAGTATCTTCCATCCTTGCTGCTCCATGAATCATATTAAAACTCTCTAGGCTGACTTGAACTGGGGGGATAAAAAAGAAAGAAAGAAAAGAAACGAAAAGTAAATACATTTGACAATAAATTTGGAATCATAAACCTTGGGATTCTTTTTATAATACCATGCACTTCAAAATCAGGCAGTATTTTTCATTTGACATGGATTTAAAGGTAGCTCAAAGAAAACACGGGATTAACTGTAAGTAGTGGGATAGCAAGTATGAGCCAAGCTTCCAAATAAACACATCAGAGACTTGGTCTAAAAAAAGACAGAACACAAATAACCTCCTCTTGATGTACCTACAGTTTCGTTTAACTGTTCCCAGGTCATGAACTAATTTGCCAAAAAGAGGTTAACTGCAGTGCAGCAAGCAGCCTCTCAGGAAACAGGTTTTGTGCACATTGTCTGTAGAGGCTGGGCTGCTGGAGGCCCTGCCTGCACAATGGCTCTCAGATGAGCACTTTTTAAAACTCTTTAGTGGAAGTGAGCAAAATGGGCAATGCTTTAGGACACTGGAGAATACAGCCTTAACAAACATGATTTTTGGCTTACACCCAAATATGGATGTCTTCAATTCAAAGAATTAGCCTAAATAAATTTGTTTGAAGAGGCTGTGTGACCACTTCTGCATCTGAGCCTAGGTGTCCTTCTCTAAAACAAAGAGTTTAGAGGAGCTGCTCTTCCAAATCCCTCCCAGTATGCAGAGGCCCTTCCCCAAGGACTCAACACAGGAAGGCTGGCCTCTGCCCCTAGAAGCTCCCATCTGAAGAAGAACAGAAAAGTAGCCAAAGTCCTGGAAGCTCAGTTGGAGGGCGATTTCATTCATGTTAATCTTTCGGAACTCTGGGACGAAAATGGATGAGCAGTAGCATTATATCATTTCCAGGCAAGGACTAAATTCTCTTTTTAGTTCACATGATTTCTCCCCACATTGTGCATTTGACCATTTGCTGTTTCATCTGCCCTAATTCTGGGCATCTCCTGAATTTAATGTCTGTAGATATTTTTACTTACTTGGGAACTTTATTAAATATGTGCATTCTTAGGCCATTCTCCCGTGGATGCTCAATCAGTAGGTTTGGGACCAGGAAATAGGCAGGCATAGCAAGCACCCAAGGATTCCACGCAGTGGTGATCCATGGTCCATGCATTGGACAACACTGATCTAACTGTTCTAGAGCTGGGGTTGTCCTCCCTCAGAGACTCAGGCTCCCAAGAGCCAGGAACCAACCCATCTGGCATTGCAATGCAGCAGAATACATGAAAAGAGACATGTCAGGTAGTCAAGTTGGATGAGAAGTGAATAGATGAATGAGTAAGGCACATATGACACAGAAGATCATCATCATGACAAACGACCAGACACTGAATAAAGGGAGAATGTCCAGGCCATGCATGAGGAGCTAAGGTGGGTGAAACAGGCAACACCAAAAGCTAGATCTCCAGTGGGCCACCAGAAACAGTAGGATCCTTGCAAAGGGATGAGTCTGTTCTAACAAACACATTTGGTCAGAGGGAGTCCCTGAGCCTCCACTATATTTTAAGCTGCATCCCTCAAAATGTCAAAAGTGGGATTAAAGTGTAAATGATTGTCAATTCACTCCGGTCCTCCTGGTGCTGTGCTGAGCACTACAGGCTGTTTGGGGGATACCGGGAGAGGAAAGACCAGGACGGTCTTTAAGTGTAACTGAATAGAGCGTGCAGGGAATGAGGAGCCCCGGTGTGTCTTGGGGGGATAAAGCAGTTCACAGGCTGCTACTTTTTTGTGACATAGCTTTCATGGGGGGAGAGCCAGAATATTAAGCTCATTGCTTCCAGATGGGAAGGTTGGACAAGACAGAGAGGGCTTGGCTCTGAAAGCCTGGGCGCTGTGGTGTGATATGGATGTGACATATTGAAGTAATCTAGATAGAAGATCTGGCTTTAGCCAAAGCTGTCAGATAGATACTTTTTAAAACATTACATGGTTTGTAACAAGGTATTGTGTATCCTCCCAGAAACCCTGCTGCCTCAGTCTCTGGGAAGGCTGTGGGGGGAAGAGTGTGCTTATTTTGCTTGAGTTACTAAAGCTCCTTTTATATATGAGGAATTTGGCATCTCCTGGCTGGGAGCGGCTGAGCCAACAGTGTCCGATGCACTTGTAATGTAGATCATGCTAGTGACTCCCTAAGTAAGTCCAGGTGCTTGCAGAAAAGGCAGGGTCCTAAGCACTCCCTTATTTGAGCCCTGAAGCAGTTATGGCCCAGTGCCTCAAATGAGCCTCAAATCTGTTTAATAAATCATCTGTCTATTTATAGAGTTAATCCAGGGAGAAATCCTTTTTGTGTTGTCAGGTGGGGCCTCTTCCAGCAGAGGGAGCTGATGCCCGCCTCTTTCACCCAGGATGGCTCTGGATTTAACTGGGATTTCAGGTTCCCTGCAGGATCCTTTGTCTAGTCCTCTCCTTCCCATTTTAGCTTCAGGCCCTGGAGGCCCACACAGGGACCAAAGTAGGTTGGGGATGGAGAAGAACACCCAAGCTTCTTCCTCAGAGGACTCCTTCTCCAATTCCCAGTTTGCAATGCGCTGGTTTGCTTGTAATTTTCTTGGTCAGGAAAGGGCCCCTTTCCTTGACTAACTTCACACTCCAGAACCTGTCGGGGCACCCCTGGTGGACCCTGTGTCTGCTTCGCATTTCAAAGGCTGGGAACTGTTAAGCTTGTATTTTTATTAAAATTTCATATTAGCTTTTTTTCACCCCCTTTCAATGTAATTTTAGGATATTTAATTTCAGCCAATCATCTAAGGGGAAGGGGGCTGGGGAGGAGGTACTTGATGTGAAACAGCACATAGGAAAGCCAGCCAAGTTACAGAACCGAGTGGCTCAGGGCTGCCGAGAAGTGACAACTGAAATCTCTTTTGTTCTCCCAGGCAGGGTCTGAAACCAAAGCCCTCAAGGACGGGGAATCTGGCTCTGGGCTTTGAGTCAAGAGCACCAGCCTCCCAAGAGGCCTCCTTGTTACTTTGGTGGCCTTGGGCAAGTCCCTGAAAGTTTCCAGGTTTGGGCCACCTGGTTGGGCCCTGGGGAGAGGAATGCCCACCATTTGCCACTTGCTGTGGGATTTGTTAAGAAAAACAGCAGAGACTTTGGGAAAACCAATTTCTGGAGATCCATGGTGGACTTCATTTACAATCTCCTAACTTCGGAGTGACTCAAACTTCCTGGGTTACACAGAGATGAATAAAGGAGCATCGGTCAAACATTAGTCTCCACCCCATACCACCCCAAGGCTAGGGCAGAGGTCAAATTATTGCTTTTTAAAACATGAGTTTATGTATCTTCTACAGAAATTCATAGCTTATGAGCTATGAATTTGCATTTCTGTATACACTTTTATACATTTTAGGACCACTTAAAAGACCAAGAAAAAGGAAAATAAATTTGGTAGTATAAGAAAGCCTAAATCTTCCCAGCTAATCCTGATTTTAATATCTTGTCTTTGCTCAGAAATACAGGTGCTTCTTTATTCTACTTAACCACTTTGGATGAGGTGAATCCAGTCACTATGGAAATACAACACTGCTGTTGTATACCCTTGGAGAGGACAGTCTGATGTCTTAATGATCAAGTCCTAAACCTTCGTCACCATCAAGAGTTCCCACAACAAAACCCTGAGGTGGCCTACTTGTAGAACTGGGCTTTAGTTTCCTCACATAGAAATTATACTGAGATCTCTCTGGAAAGACCCATGAGAGATGCTGTGTGAGAGGGCTTTATAAGCCACAGTGCACTGAACAACTAACTTAGTTCATACTGCACCAGATGAGGAGAAGAAACTGGAAGAATCATACTCAGACTGGTTTGTCATAACTGCTAAATGGCTTGGACTATTATCACTAGAGTAGAATTAAATTCCTCTATTGATGAATGAAGCCTTATTTTTATTTTTATTTTTTTCTGACAAGAAATGAATCCAAAGTTCATGTTTGTGTGTTATCTCTGACCCTTGCTCTAGGCTCACCTATAGCTGTGGCTATCTCCTGCCACTTTTGAACCTCTGCCAGGAGGAGAGGCAGTCTGCTGCTTGTTATATTTCTGTTATTTCTGAATTCACCTCAAGGATGTTTGGTTGTAGAGTATATTTTGGGGAATCATAGCATGATTCAACCTGGAGCCCAGGGTCACCAACACACAGGTATGGAGGGGGGATGGCTAAGCCCAGCTCTTTCTGCCAAAACCCAGCCCTACTCACTGCCGTGGTACAGGCATGGAGGCAGTTGTTGAGGGTCATGTTTCTAATAAGAGGCATGGATTTTCACTGCCTAATGATCAAAGACAAACTCCCAAGCCTGGAATTTGGGGCTCACCAAATCTGGCAATACCATTGTTTCCTTTCCCGTCATTCCCTGTGTGCATGCTGGCCTTCAGATACCCTGCGCACCCGCACCACCTTCCGTGTACACATCCTGCACTTTCACATACATGCCTTTTAATTTTTTTTTTTTTTTTTTGAGAACATATTGCCTGCTACAGTTAAGACAAGGGGGGGACGGGATGCTTATCTGCCTTCATATTTCCTCAGAGAGGGAAAGACAGGATGGAGAGTTTCTCCACCCTCTCCAGGAGGAGAGAGGGTGGAGAGGAGTGCTTCCAGTCCCTCTCTGTAGTTTTTACTTGCCTCTCCTAAGGGACAAGGAGTGACTGGGATCTGAGCAGTCTGAGCTCAGCTTCACCCACTTCCTTCTCGGTAGGGCTCCTCCTGCCTACTGATCAAGGGCTTCTGGCCTGGGGCGGGGATGGCAGGAAGTAGTGATGCTCCCGGCTGTAGGCTGGGTAAGAGTGCCTGCTTAGGGACCTGGCAAGGGTCATTCTGAAGTTGAGACTACAAGGACAGAGGGAAGGGGCATTGCACTTCCATCCAGAGGGTCAGCTGATGGTTTGAGCTCCTTCTAGGTGATTCCATTCCTACTACTGAATTGATCTAAATCCTGAGAGGAAAAAGAGATGTTATTGTCTGTGCCCTCAAACCTTAACTCCATTTCCTCCAAGTCTTCTCCCCTTACAGATCTACTCTTTCCCTCCATGTTTGCTCTCTGTATGTGCCTTATAGAATTTCAAATTTTCATTTGTTCCTCCTCTGGTTCAAGTGCATGTTTCCAGGTGTTTGAGGATGCACTTAGGATGTGATGAGAAGTCACATTTCATGTTGCGATTTCCTTTGACAATCCAATTTTGGCTTTCGTGTGGTATGATGAGAACAAAGTTAAACAGAAAGGCTGGATCAGGTTGAGGCCTAGATGATATTGAGAATGTGTTAGATTACAGTAATGGTGCTAGGTGCTTTATGAAAGGAAATCTTGGGACAGGTAACTTTATTATCTCTTTTTAGAATGAAGACTACAGAAGCTCAAAGACAAAGCAAACAAGTGATGGCAAAATGAACAATAAAGAAACCATGTTTGGCTCAGGGTCATGTAGCCCGTCATGAGTTAGTTGAGCAAGAGCTCAGAGCCGAGGCTCCTGACTGAACCCTCTGTTCCTTCCTCGTCACACCCTCTGTGCCCCTTGTAGTTCCTCTGCAGAAATAGATCTCTAGCAGCATGAGGCAATAAACAACAAATGCCAAAAGAATTTCTCCAGGCTGTGAGTGCATGAAGGGTTTCATGAGGGGCCGATCCCCATGGCCTTGATACTCAGGGCAGGTTTCATGGAAAAGGGAGAATTGCCTGAGCCCTGGAAGCAGAGTTCTTCCCAACTTAAAAAACTGGAAGGACATTCCGTGCAGAGGATTTCATAGGAGCAAAGGAGAAGAGGTCAGATAGATGCAAGGGAAATCTAGGACAGAGTGCATTATCAGCATGGCCTGACCCAAGGTGGACATGTGAATGAAGGGGTCAGGTGAGAAGGGACAATGAAGTCTTTACTTTATAGGATAGTGGTATTTAATTTAGGATGGACCATGGCACCACCATTCTGAAAATACATATCTACAGTCTCCAGAGCTACTGACTCAGAAATTTTAGGAATGAGTTTGAGCAACTATTATTATTATTTTTAATTCTCCATATATGATTCATCCCTCCCATACGGACTGAAGATCACTGGGAATGGTGAAAAGAGCATAAGGCACACATTAGGGCCTAGATTTAGATTCGGGAGTCCTGGGTTTACATTCCAGCTTTGGCATCTATAATGTTCTGCTTTGAAGGAAACTTCTGTCTACACCCCAACTTTCTAATTTTTAAGATTGGAGCAATAATAGAACTGCCTACTTCCCTTGAAAACCCATTACAATGGAAATGTATTTGAAAGCCCCAGCTGAGATGTGGCCCATAGGAAATAGGTAGCTGCAAGCAGATTTTCTGAATGGGGAGGAGCTGAGGGTGGCTGAAGAAAGTGTTTGGGGCCAGTGGGGCATGTGGGGAGGGGGAATTGAGATGCTGAAGGGTATCAGGGAGCGGCTGATGCAGTGGCTCAGGAGTGAGTTGATGGAGCCCAGGGAAAGAGAGGTGTGAGGACGTTGGCATGGCCACCGGCCAGAAGGATTCAGATTCTCTATAGGTAAAAGGCCAGGCAGTATCCATAGCTAAAAATAACCTGGCATCTCTCAGCACCAAACCGGGTACCCTACAGTGTCTGGAGGACAGTGGACAGGAGTCCAATTTTAAGAAAGTTGGACTTTTTTAATACAAACTCAGAAACAGTTTTGCCAGCAAAAAGTGTCAAATGATTTTCCAGGATATTGTCAAGGATCCCAAAGAACTGTTGGGCAGAGAAGTACAGAGAGAGAAACTATCCAGGCAGAAGGTTCTGGGGTCTCTGACTCTAGAATCTTCCAGGAGGCAGAGGAAGGCAGGGAACTGAAACTCTGCAAGCCATACTACCACGCTCCCAATGTTCCCATCCAGGCCTGACCTGGGCCAGGAGCAATTCCCTGGGGTGGGGCTGGGGGCTTCTGCTCCCCCTTTTCCCTTTCTGGCAGCAACAGGACCCATTATCCCATGAACTTTCCCCATATCCCTTGGAGATAAGTATTTCCTTATGGTAATGATTGCTATTCTCATTTTACAGCTGGAGAGGTGGAGACAGAGAGATGGTCCCGAAAAGAGGGAGACATTTTCTTCCTTTTCTCTGGACTCTGTCATATTCAAATCATAAAATAGAAAGCACAGGCAAGATCACTGGGCATTTTGAAACCCAAGGTAGCAACAGTCAGTGCTAGGGGAAGGACAGGCTTTTGTGGGTTGGGTGTGCTGTAAAATTTATGATCCATTATTGGAGAGAAGGTAGATAGTCGGTTCCTTTTTATTCTCATAAGCCCATAAAGAAAGATGGGCTCTCAGAAATAATCTCATGCACCCTTCATTTTAAGTCTCATTCTCGTGCATGTCCAAAGAGGGAACTTGTTTGACAGGCTGTGAGGACAGACACTGAGCCTGCCCTTCTACTGCACTTAGCCATTCCACCTCCTCCCCAATCTCTTTCACAGGCTCTGTGGGTGACCCTGTGGGCAAAGGCACATCCAAGGGCAAGGCTGCCTTTCCTCAAGGTCATGGTGAGAGCCTGGCTGGAAGCCGGACTTCTCTGCGAAGTTTGAGAAACATATTGAAATTATCAAGTCTTGGAACGCAGCTGGGTTTGCACTGAGCTTTCACCGACTTATCAAGTTCCTAGACTTGAACTATTCAAGGTTTAGCCAGTCAGTTTTATTTGCCTCATCAGAAGCCCTGCAATGTTAGGCTAGTCCCACAGGCCCAGGGTGAGGATTCTGGGAGGTTTGGGAATGATGCTGCCTCACAGACCTCCAACGAGTGGCTGGGGACAGGGGTTCTGGAAACTTCTCTGGGCTGTGCCCGAGTGTGCCCAGTCCCTGGGCTAACAGGCAGACAGATCAGCCTAGATGGCTGCTACTCTCAGGACACCTCCTATGTTGGGATGTCAGGTCGACACAGAACTGTGGGCCTGGGCTACCAGAACCTTAGGCAGGTACAGGGCTATGCAACTGATTAGCACTGCAGACTGTGTAGCTACAAATTTGAATAATTCAAAACTGATTTCCCTATAGGTATAAACGTGAAAGAGAAAGGAATATTTTTTGAGACTTATAAATCTTTAAGAAAGTTACCACAGAATAAGACTCTGAAGGAATTTGTAAATATCTGTTTAATGCTGCTCTTTATTGTTTAGAGGTTATCTCTAATGTTTTTCTAAATTGACTCTAAATCAACTACTTAAATTATCTAGCAGATACTTGGTCATCTTCACAGCACTTTATCACACCCAACTCTGTTTTTCTTTTTGTTTGTTTTTAAAAAAACATCTCAGGGATGTTTTTAGAAAACAACAACAACAACAACAAAACATGATTCTCATCAACACTGCACCCTTGGATGACATTGATAAAAGACAAAAAAAAAAAAGTTTAAGAATATGGAGTAATAAAGGAAATTATAGCAAGAACACCTACCCCCTCACTTCCCTGGGTAAACAATAGGACAGACAGCAAGGGATTTGTGGGTGCTGAAAATACAGCATGACCTGGCCCAGCGGTGCGGAGTGGACGAGCAATTCAGCACAGTTGGTCATTATGTGATTCTCACTAATTGTGATGTATTTTGAAAACCTGAGTTACTTTGAATTATTTTGAGCATGTTGTGCCCTGCTTTTGTATGTATATGACTTTCAATCATGCTGTACAGGATACCCAATAATGTAAAAGCCCAGAGAAACACCAAAGATCACTGCGAGAAGGCACTGTGTTGGACACATTCATTTTGTCTAGGTCTCAAGACAGAATCTTCAGGTGCCTCTGTAGTGTTTGGGTCACTTTCCCAAGTCCCCAGTCTCTCTAGAATGTGGTCCTTTGAGGTTGGATGTTAGCTCCAGGCTCTCGACCTGTCCTAAGTGCCTTCAGACTGCTTCTCAGCAAGTGTCCATTTCCAGCCTTCTCAGTTCCTCTCTGCATGGAGAATTGGCCAATGCATGAGATCAATGTGTTATTCAGAAAATTCTGCATACAACTTAGCCTCATCTGTCCTGGCTACCTCAACAGCTTTCTGCTCCCTTCAAGAAGATTTTTTCAATTAAATTAAATTTAATTTTTGTTCTCAGCAAGGATAGTGGTTTGCTACAACTACTGCATCAGAACCAGAAGTGGAAGCCACATATGTTTTTGAGATTTGTATATATAGATCTGGGTCATTATTTTTAACAGCTGAATAAAATTTATATATATAGTACAGTGTATTTATTTATAGGTGGACATTTGGGTGTTTTCCAATTTTTTAAATGTCAAAAACAATGCTGCAATGAATATCCCTGCACATGTTTTCTTGTGCACATCCTTGAGAATTCCTCTAGAATGTACATCTGGAAGTGGAATTCCAGATCCACAGAGGAAAGTCATTTTTAATTTCGCTGTATGTTGCCAAATCACTTCCCAAAGTAGATGAAACACTTCTTATTTTCACCAGCATCATATGAATGTTTGTGTTTACTACTAATTTGATAATGTCTGATTGTGAGAATATTTTATTTTTGTCAAGTGGAAGTGAATGTGTATCTTATTTTGATTACAAGCAGGATTCCTAGGTTCATTGTATTTCAGGGCTCCTCTTCTGAAAAGTGCCTACTCATATCTCTGGTCTATTTTTTGATTGGGTTTTTGTCTTTTCTTTATGAATTTATATTTTATGAGATTCCACTACCAATTAATTCTTAGCTTGCTATGTATGTGGCAAGTCAATCCACAAGTAACACTGGGGACATGGGGATAAGAGAGCCAGGTCCCCAATTCACAAAATCATAGCAGATCAGAGGAAATGCTAAAAAAATTCAGCAGGAAAATGGAATTATGCATGTAGGAAGTAGTGCTTTAGCTTGGAGAGGTACGTAGAGCTTTAGGAAGAGGCTTGGATGAGAAGATGGGAAGAGAATGCTTCCCCACAGGGAAGAGAATCAGCACAAGGCCTTAAGGCCACCCAGAGGAACATTCTGAGTTTTCTTTGCTGTGTGCTCATCCTCCTAAGGGCCAGGACTTTCCCTAATGGGTGCATTACCATGGTTGCTATCAAGAACACCATTATTGCTGGTCTGAATCTGGATTGTGGTGGGAAAAGTGTAGATTCACTGGCAAGCAGACCCTAGTCTGTCAACTCAAGTATCTGGGTAGTGGAAACAGCTGAGGAGGAACCCATCTTCCATAAAGCACAGATCATGCTGCCTGGAAAGAATCCCAGTTCCAGGAGAGAGCGTTCACACATATGTTCTTCCATTCTTTCAGCTGTCAGACCCCAGAGAAAGTTCTCCACGTTTTCTGGGCTTCCATTTTCTTCTGCTGTGCAATGGAGATCCCTTAGAACGTGTGATCTTGTACAAGCTCCATGACATCTCTAAGCCTGTTTCCTCACCTGTGCCATGAGCATGGTAATACCAACAGAGAGGACTGTTGTTAAGATTAAGTGAGGTAATATCTACACTGTTAGCAGAATGCCTAACCTGATATTCACTAAAACACATGTTAGCTGTTTTTATTGTTATCCTGACTTTGTATTTCCTCCCACCCTGGTGGAATGCAAGGCACCTGATTTGAACTCCACGCATGCTTTCTTGGCCTTGAAGGCCTCTTTGGAGCTGATGTTCACTTTCTTACATTACTTCCTGCTCATTTGCTCTTCAGGTCTCCCTTATATCTGGACTACAGTGTGCCTGTTAGAGAGTTTGTATCTGGAATGATTCCCAAAGGCTCATGTGTTGAAGGCTTTCTCCTCGATGTGGCAAATGTTTAGAGGTGGGGCTTCTGGGGAAAAAAAAAAAAAAAAAACTACATCATGAAGCTCTGAACTCACAATGGATTAACCCATTGATGGGTTCCTGATGAAATAGACTCTTGAGAAATGGTGGACACTGGAGGAAGTGGATCCTATTTGGAGGAATGTAATCCCTGGGATCATGCCCTGGAAGGACGTACCTTGTCCCTGGCCTGTTCTTCCCACTCCCTCTCTGATTCCTGACTACTAGGAGTGAGTAGCTTTACTCTGCCACACCCTTCTGCCATGATGTTCTGCCTTGCCATGGGGCTAACCACAGTGGGACAAGATGATTACAGACTGAAACCTCTGAAACTCTGAGCCAGTATAAATCTTTCCTCCTCTAAGTTGATTTTTCAGGTATTGTTTCATAGCAACAGAAAGCTAACACAATGGCCTACCTATTGGCAGTGCCGTGGCAGGGAATGGGAAGCATGTTTCAGGTGTGCTTCAGGTGTCTCGGGAAATACATGAAACTCATTTAATAGGTTCAAAAAGACAAATGGTCTCACTGCCTGGTTTCCCATATGGAATCCTTTCTATCTCATGGACCCCAGCCTCTGAATGGTCCACTTGGTTGCTGTTCCAACTGAGCCAAGTCTATGAAGCATTTTTTTTTTCCTCTTTTTTTTTTTTTTAATCCAGGTGGTAACCTTTCTAAAGTCCAAAGCCTCCCTGAGATTATTTGCTTTGTAACAGTAAGAATCCCATATATTTGTAGAGCAATTTACAATACACAAGGTACTCACGCTTCTATGATGTTGTGCAGTCTCCAACATAATGCTGGAAGATAGTCAAGAGTTGTTAACCCCGTTTCACAGATGACTTGGAGAGGGGAGAAATTGTCCAAGCTCATAAAGATGAGAAGGGACAGGACTAGGCTTGAATACAGGTCCTTTGCTTCTAAATAAATACTGACATGGTTAATATTCAGAATTCTTATCTATGCCAAGGCCCTACATTGAGTGTTTTTCACATTATCCCGTGTTTACTCGTTTTGCATGCTGATGTGATAAGCTCAGGGAGATTTGTAACTTGGCTGGGAGCCCACAGCGAGGGGAAAGCAGAGCTGAGATTGGAACCCGGGTCTCTGGATCCACACCCTCTGCTTTTACATGAGTCATGCAGTTCTCAATCCAAAGACACTGAGCTTGCTCACACTGTGTTGGTAATGAGGCTCTGGTGAGGAGAGGGCCAGTGTTCCTTTGCCCTGACCACCTAGTTCACCCCCTTCATGCCTTTGCCTAAACATCCCTTCTTAATATCTCGTCCTGTGAAGTCATTGCTATTCCTGCCCACACTCTCCCCCAATTTTCCTAACCGCCTTCTTATTATATAATTGATTTATTAGTTTTATTCTTTATTGATGTCCTCTTTACTAGAATTCAAGTTTATATATAGATGCAGGTATTTGTTTTGGTCAATAATAGACCCCAAGGACCTAGCATAGTGCTTAGTGTTTGGTAAGTGCTCAATAAATTTCAGTTGGGTAAAGCCATGGCCACTCCCAGCTTTACTCTTCTCTGAATGGGAATAAAAGGAGTCCTGCAATGACGGCCACAGAGGTGGAGCAGTTCTGGAGGCTGGATGTCTGAGATCCAGGTGATGCAGTTTTGGTTCCTTCTGAGGCTTCTTTCCTTGTCTTGAGATAGCCATCTTCTTCCTGCGCCCTCGGTGGGTGTTTTCCCCTCTCATGTGCATCCTTGGTGTCTCTCTGTGTCCAAATATCCTCTTCTCAGAAGGACACCAGATTGGATTAGGGCCCATCCTACAGGCCTCACTTTAGTTTATTGACTTCTCTTTTCAAATGCCACAGAGTGAAGTACTGGGGGTTAAGGTTTCAACCCCGTGCATTTGGGGAGGGAACTATTCATCCCATAACTGCTGTTTCCTTCATGTTTCCTCCAAAAAGTTCTTTTAGGTCACTTTGAAGCTGCTCAACAAATGTTTGATGAACAAAGGACTAAAATAATGAGTGTAAGGAAAACATCACGTGACCTCTGGGGAAGCAGACCCTTCCTTAGGGCTAAATCATTAGTCTGGTCTTTCTTCTGGTGGGCCTGGGAGGACCCTGAGGAGCTGGCTTAAGTCCTCCAGGAAAGGATTCTCTTTGAGGTTTCTAGAATTCCTTCAGCCCTGATCAGGGTGGGGCAGGACATATCTATATCTCTCTGTGTGTGTGTGTGTGTGTGTGTGTGTGTGTGTGTGTATACAGTCATATATTCCAAAGGTCAAGAAACAGACCCATCTGTCACCTGACCAAGACTCTGCCTTGGTCTGAGCTTTTCCCACAGCCTGCAGTCCTCATTTTCCCCAAGCAACTGTGCTACACAGGCCAATTCCAAATCACATGCTAAAAGCTTCTCTAACTACTGCGTTAAGTTGTCCTTTGACTCTTTCCTTGTCCTTAGGCTCTTTCACTTTGTAATATAGATTTTTGGATGCATGCATTTATCTACAACTGCTAGACTCTGAGTATATTGATGGAAAAAAGTCAATTTTATTCATCAATATATTACCAACACCTGGCAAGTTCCCTACACATAGATCCTGCAAAACAGTTGCTATTTTTCTGGTTACTTAGAATGCGCCAGGCATGAGACAGACACAACATAACCACAACTTGCAGGAGTGTGCTAAGGCTCAGATGGAGTTGCTAGGGACAGAATTCCTATGGCCATGGCCTGTGATCTGGGGCTTATCACCTGGGTCACAGGAAATAAAAATTCTTGCTGCACAGAATAAAGACAAGAGGGAACATTCTCATGGGAATAAATGGCTCAACTGGAGGAAAACGAGGAGCAACCAAGAAAAAGGCTTTAAGAGTACCAAGTGGCTGAAGTTAGGTGAGAAGAATCGTGGACTGACAGTCTTCATGCTGAAGTAAAGGACCTTGGCTTGCAACACAGGTCACCTGTTTCCATGAACTTCCAGAGAGCAGAATGAAAAGCGGGAGCCCACATATGGGATGACTTAAATTGGTGCGAGGGAATGTGTGTGTCACTCTGATCAGGGGTGGTACGTGCTGCATTATTAGGCCCAGCCTGAGGCCACAGTACAGTCATAAATCAAGAAGCGGGTGTTTAAAAAACGGTGGAAGTGTTAAGGAAACATGAAGTGGCTGACCTGTGGGGCTGGGCTGTTACTCCCTACAAGAATTTCGATGACTAATGATGTGGATAAATAAGTGCTTAGCTTTCTCATAACCACACGTGTAATTTTTTAAATTCTGGAGGTATTACGCAGTTCTGGAAGCCCCTGAAGATGATGGTGATCAGTGGGAAAAGGTTTCCAAGTACTCAGAAGGGGCTGGAGCCTTGTTCTCCTCAACAAGATCTTGTTTTTCTCTGATAACTGGGACTTACGTACAGAAAGGTGGGATTTAGGATAGCCTTCCCCCTTTCTAGTGTAATTTATCTTTTTTGGGAGGAGTACTGGGAATTGAACCCAGGAGCACTCTACCACTGAGCCATATCCCCAGTATTTTCTTTTGAGACAGGGTCTCATTGAGTTGCTGAGACTGGCTTTGAACTAGAGATCCTCCTGCATCAGCCTCCCGAGCCAATGGGATTACAGGCCTGCACCACTAAGCCTAGCCTAATTTATCCTTCTTGTCATTCTACTAGAAAATAATCATTTCACTGGCGTTTTGTGATCCTTTAAAAAGAAAATCAAAATAACCTGGAAGGTTCTGGGTCCTACCTTAGGATTTATTGAAACCCATTGTTGGTGAGAGAAAGACCTAAAGGCTTGTGAGGTCGAAGAATGACAGTGATGAGAGCAACCTCCGGCAGCCCCTGGTCAGCTCCCTCCCTTCCATTTGAGCCTCAGTTTCTTCGTCTCTATGATACATACTTCACATGAGTTAAAGACGACCAAAGGACAAGGTTAGATCCCTATTTCCCAACAGGATATGCTTCTTAGATGTGTGTGAAAATCAAACATATAAAGTGAATAAGAAATAGAGACATAAGTGAGGGCTTAACTATAAATTACAAAATCTCTAATTATACTTTATTATTTTAGTGCAATCTTCCATCTTAGAAGAAGTACTTTTGCATTTTATTTCTGTTCTTTAATAGTTCAAAATTTCTTTTTCCTTATGAGCTAAAGCCCAGTGAGTACTGGGGTTCACTGAGATAACAGATTGTTTTCAGTACACTGGATTCATCCCATTCATTTATCCAATCATTCAACAAAAACAAAAGAAGTGAGTATCCATTACTTGACAATTTATTATCAAATGTGTTACAATTATGGGACTGATATTGATTGATCTATCATATTCTCTTTTCAAAAAGTTTAACTTATTCTAAATATTGATAAATGCAGCCAATATATAAATAAAGATATGAGCATTGCAGAATATGGATGATAGAACCATTGGCTGCTGCAGAGCAGGAGGGTTTTCACAAGCTATGGTGAAAGTCTAAGTTTAGCATAGACATGAGTTTAAAGGGGATCCATATAAAATACAGAAAATGGAAAAGTAAAAACCATCAGTAAAGGTTTTAAATGTTTTGTTTCAATCTTAAGAAATCTTAGAAATGGGGCATCAGAAGATGGTGCCAGAGTGAGAAAAGAAAGCAAGAGAAGCCAAGCGCACATGCAGGAAGTGGAATTCCTGTTCAAAGATGACGTGCTTCTCTTGAGAGCCAGCTTAGTTCCACAGGAGCACACCTGCTTGTTCCATGATAGATCTTTCTTTTCTTTGTTGCTCGGGGTAGCATCTTTAACCCAGTATTTTTGAATCCTGGCCATATCTTCAAGACACTTACCATTCTTTTAAAAATGCCAGTTCCTGGGACCTGCCCACAGTCGATTAAATCATAATTTCTGGGTTGACATACAGGCATGAATTTGTGCCCAAGCTTTCCCAGTTGCTAACAGCATATGTCGGATGAATGAATCCACTTCTGTATAGCAGACTGGATGTTAAAATAGCGACTAATTCCTATACAGAGGTAAGCTCTCTAGGTAGCATATTCTGAGTAATTTCTGTATGTAGCATATTCTGAGTAATTTCTGTATGTCTGACATACAGAAATTACTCAGAATATGCTAGCTTCCTCTCTAATAGTAGACACTGCCTAAACACCAAGACAGGGAGAGCATTTTTGAAATTTTATAATATCATTGAAAGAGGCAGGCTGGAAGGAGGAGGGGCTGCAGATTCCAGGGGAAAATACCATGCATCTATAGGATGTCAAGCCACTCACAAAGCCCCTGACTTGCTCCTCATCCTTGATCACACCTCCAGCATGGGCCCTTCATCCCTGTCCCTTGAATGTTTACCTTTCCCAGTCAACGGAAAAAGACAGCTTGCTGGTCAGAGATGGTGGGACAGTCAGCGTCCCAGAGCACCTCTCAGGGCAGAGAAATTGAACCAAACTATTTTTAGCAGCTTTTCCTAGTGCTCTGAATATTTGATTGGATTACTTCTTATAATAAAAGGTCACACAACTTTTGAAGTAGAAATGTCACTCTAAAATCAAGCTTTTAATTTTGAGATAATGGTAGATTATACTTTCAATATGTAATGCAGAGGTATCCTATGTACACTTTACTAATTTCCCAAATGGCAATATCTAAAATGTGACATGATAAACCCAATATTAACTCTGGCATAATTAAGTGATAGAACAAAGTGATCCTTAACATTGCCCTTTGTATAGCCATATCCTTCTACAAGAAATTCTCGATTATCTTGAAAATAATCATTAAATAAAAACAATAATATCCACCAACTTTTAGAGGTCTTAGTCACTATTTTTATAAAACAATTACTGAGGAGTGAAAAGTGTCTGCCCTATCGCCCATGTTTTTGAATCAGTTCTGTTGTCATTACTAGAAACTTACTATGTGAAAATAAAGTAAAACAATAAATATATTGCGGTAGATTCTGTGATGTGCTTCCTAAAGTCCCCTTTTCTTGGTTTGGACATTCATTCCCCACTCCCACTTACTTTGTGAATTATTCTGTTTGCTGATACTTTGCAGCTGAGTCCTTCTCCAGGAATTCCTCTGGTTTGAAGGACTTGCCTACCCCAAGGTTAAGCTCCCTCCCAGGGAATGGTTATGCTAAGTAGCTGCAAGGCCCAACTCCCCGGTGTTAGTGAACAGCACACCTGAAGGGTCACCTCAGGGAAAACCCATGGGACTGACTGAGGCCTCTCTCATTTCTGTGTCCCTTCCCTCTGCTGCCTCCTTTTCCCCCTCCCTACTGTGTTGTTCTTGAGAACAGTTAAACTACCTGTTTGTAGACTTTTGCCGCAGACTCTATTTTTCAGGTGTCTCTTCTTAAGACAGTTGATGCCAGAGTGGTTCAAGGAAGTAGACTTGAAAATGGGATTTTGGAAATGGAATACTCACCAGCCAGCGGCCAATGAAAGTGCCACTCATCACTGGAAGCAGGTGGAGGATGGCTAGCTTCGGGTGTGCTGTGCGGTGCCCTTGTGAGTACTTCACTGGGAGGGGCCACTGGGCAGTAAATGCACTGATGAGAGCAACATCTTACACATCAGGGGTTTGAGAATTTTGGAGAAATTTATTATAAACTCGGTGGAATCACATGGCTTTTGCTGAGTGCCATAGACGCATTGAAGAAAGAGAATGAAAGACTTCGCATGGTTAATTTCCAACTTTATGTAAAGTGTGAAAGTCACAGGGATTCTCTGACAGCATACAAATAAACCTTAATTTCTGGCAAACAGGGCCTTGGGTTGGGTGAGGAGGGTAGGGGAGTGAGATTCAGGATATAAGGGTCAGAGAGCCCCAGAGAAGTCTGCATGTACAACCTTGCAAGCCTGCTACGCTACACTCAGGGAATTTGATCAGAAGGAGTGGTTCATGGAGAGAAGGAAAGAAAGATTTCGCTGAGTCAGTGAAATCAAAACTTGTAAGCCTCCAGGCCCCCTTGCAGTCTCTGACTCTATAGTAGTATATCTGCTTATCAGCAGTATAGAAAGAAAAACGCCAAGGTAAGAATATGTATGATTCATAAAGAGAAATAAACAGCTTCTTTATTTGGTTAGGGATGATAATATGGGAAAGAAGCCTTCAAAGAGACCCACAATAATGGGTGCAAATTGTAAAGATCTTTGAATTACATGTTGATTCTCACTAGTAAACATCTGCTCTGAGTCACTGAACAATCAAGTAAATAGAATGGCAGAGAGTCCATGTAAGCTAGTCTCTCACTGGCCACTGGCACAATGGGCACATGGCTGGCGTGCCCCTGCCAGCAGTGATGGAGGATAGAATGAACCCAGCTGCTTAGGTTAATTTCTTCTATGGTGAAAACCATTTCTCTTGACCAGAATAATCATCACAATGCAGTTTTGGTTGCTTACTATTATTTGTGTTTAGGGAGTCTGAAGGTAACTCATTTCATCTCCAAACATGCTACTAAAATTTCTCAGTTAAATTTGAATAATGAAATTATTTTACTTCAAGTACAGTTAAGTTAGGAAAAAGATATATTCTAGGATACAAATGTGGTGGCTCAGTAATACTATTGTCAAAACATAAGGCTTTGAAAACTAACTTTAGTTCTAAATTCAATTCCTTTTCTTTTTTGCATTTTTATTTTAAAATAATATACATTAAAAAAAATCAAAGCACACCCACAAATAGTTTAAAGTACTTTTACCCAGCCACTCAGGTTAAGAGGCAACATTTGCAACGCCCCCAAGGTCTCCTTCCTAATGGACACCCATCTCCTTCCCTCCTGTGTTATTGAATATCCTCAGAAATTTCCTCACCTCCCCATTTCCTCACTTTGCAGTGCTGTTCTACCACCCATGTACATGTGGCAAATTGCAGATGATCACAAATTATTTGAAAGTCTTCTCTCAGAGACCCAGGGTCCTCTCTAATGACCCTCACCTTGACTCTGGGTGGGCTGTGACTCGCTTCTCCAAGGAATCTGTCAACAGTGATGCTGCAGCTTTCCAGGCGAGGCTGAGGAAACAGGCAGCTGCCACTTAAAACCTTGCTCTGGAAACCCAGATACCACACCTGAGAAGTCCAAGCCACCTCATGCCAAGGCCCACAGGCGGAGTGAGCAAGGCCCTAGGCAACTAACTGTTCATGGAAGCCAAGGGCGTGTAAATGAACCACCCTGCAAAGTAGACCTTCTGCCCATCAAGCTACCCTGGGTGGGGCTGGCTATGAAATTGGTGGCATCAGCAGAAAATGAAAATTCAGAGATCTGTATTCTTAAAGTAGGAGAAAAGCTTTTGTCTTTTCTTCTATGATCTCAAATGATTTGTCTTGGGGCTTTTTTATGTAATTAAAAAAATATAATGTGTGCTCCCTTGTGCACTGGGATACATGCCAGGGGAGTGTGTTGGTCCCTAGAAAAGTAAGGATGGTTGAGGTGGCTGTCTGGTAGAGGCAGGAATCAGGCTGCTACCATCTCCATCTCATCCTAAGGGGTCTGGGAAGCAGTGGATGGCTGAACTACATGTGAGCCTAAATTTTAAGCCCTCACTGCATGCTACATTATCCCATGAACTTCTCTTAAAGCACAAATTAAAATTTGAAAACAAACACTTCAGCACATTAAAAACCCAAGCATAGGAGGTTGAGGCAGGAGGACTGAAAGTTCAAAGCCAGCCTTAGCAACAGTAAGGCGCTAAGCAAGTCAGTGAGATCCTGTCTCTAAATAAAATACAAAATAGGGCTGGGGATGTGGCTCAGTAGTTGAGTGCCCTTGAGTTCAATCCTCAGTACCCCCCCACCCCCCCCATATTAAAAACATCCACTCTGATTTCTTAATTGACCCATTGATGATTTAGAAGGATAGTTCTTGTTTTCAAATGTGGGAATTGCCAATTATTCCTTAGTTACTGTGTTTACCTCAGCTGAATTGTGTATTCTCAAATCCATAATATAAAGTCACTTTTTGAAATTCTTCTGCAGATGTTAAAAGTTGATGTATTCCATAGTCAAGGAGTTCAGTATTCTATTTCTAGCCATTAAATAAACTTTGTTAGTCAAATTGCTTTAATCTTCTATAGGATCATTGACATTTGGTCACCTCAATCAATTACTGAGATGTTATTTTTAAAAAATCATGTACAGAGGCTGCCCAGCTCTCTTATGAAGGTCCTTTTCTCTGTAGATTTGGATCTTTTCCTGCTACTCACGTAGGGTACCACCTTCCCTATTAGCCTGTCTTGAATTTCCCTGGTGAAATCAATTCAAACATCTGCTGGGAGAAATAGTACTTAGTTTATACCTTTCCAGAGATGAATATTTCTTTTTTTCTTTATATGTTCTCTTTTTTATTGGTATTAAGGGAATGTCTCTATGCATGGAAAGTTGGAGAATAATAATGTTAATTCATGCACACTCTTACCTCAAGCATTCAGTGCTTTAGAATGCAGTTTAATGAGAACTGGTGTGGGTGACTTCCAACAACACCCTGTCCCTTGCTTTTGTGGTTCTGTGCAAATTTTTACTTCTATTGTTCTTCAAGTGCTAGCCAGTCAAAACAGCAGTTCATATTCATTGTTGTTTCTCCTAGGAAAACAAATGCCTTCTGAACAAGAGTAACTGTATTCTCTCTGAATTGGTGTGTTCTTGCCTTCATGTTGGCCTGATTTTGATTAGAAAATTTCTCACTGGCTTGTAGCATTTTGATGTTTTCAAGAAGATATTTTTTTTAAAAATTTCATTCAGAATATTTATTCTTAAACAATGTTTGATCTAACTTAGCTTGTTGTGTTCAAAAGTCAACCATCCTTCAAATATTTTGTTTTAAAACACAAAGAAACCTTTTCTCTGTCACTTCTCATTTATTTAGCAGCTTTTACATGAAATAATATTGATATGCTTAGTGTGTTATCAGTTGCATAGTAGGAAACTATTATAAATATTTGGAGCCCTTAATTAGTGGGGTTTCACTAATTGGATGTGTCTAATCTCTTTCAATTCTCAGCATATGCTGGTGAGTTATAATTGTTGTATTTCAAAAGAAATGAATGTATTTACTATAAAGTACTATAATATGGTTCTTTTGATCATTGTATTTTGATTTAACTCAGACATCTTTATTGTTTGTGCAATTTCTCCAAACCCATGAAAGATGATATATAGCCCTCTGGCAGGAAACCAACATGCTGGGTTGGGCGCTGGGTTATTTAACCACCTCGATAAATAATTTACACTTGGGGATATTATACAGAAACCTTTTCAATTAACTTCTGTTGACAGAAAAACTAAATATAGTATAGTCAGTGAAAGAAATTTAACACATTCTTGCCCTATTAGGTAGAAATAACCTTATTTAAAATATCTCCTCTAGGAAATAAATATATTTAAGGCAAAAATTGAAAATAGTAATTATAGACATAAGAATTACATATTTACTATAGTTTTGGTTTTAGAGAAATTTTTAACATTTTTGAATATACTTTTAGTTTACTAAAAGTACCTGCTATTAGAGCAAAATAATTAAAGTCTCTAAATTCTGAAATATTCTGGCTCAAATCCTAGGCCCATAAGGCTTTGGGCAAGTCATGTAACTTTTCTGAAGCCCCATTCCCACTACAATTTAAGAATAAGGATACCTTGAGGTGATCCTACAAGGATTAGCAGTAATATATGTAAAATATCTCTCATGAATAATGATAATTATTCTAGAAACAACTTTCCCTAGCGAGTTTAATCACATGTTCCATTTAGTCCTGTTAATTGGTGATCTGCAGTCTTAGAGATTAATTTAAAAAGAAAATAAGCTCTCTTAAGCTTTTTCACTTATACATAAACTTACTTGAAAATTAATTAAGAGTCAGAAAATACTGAGTATTGCAGAAATAATTACATTGGCTTTTGCAAGTCATATTTAATCAACTGAAGGTATGCTGCTTATTGGAATATGCAGGATCTCCAGAAAGACCTGGAAGGTAGGAGACAAATACAATTTGACTGAACTACACAGAAGTGTCCAGGGGAATTTTTGACAGGATTTGATTTTTTGTCAGTCTGTGAACTTCTTTGTAGACATTCCAGCTTTCTTCATATGAATTCCCCATAACCAGTGAGTGTATTTGTCAAGAGTGAGAACACATGTACTCACAGGCTCTGTTATATTTCCCATTCCTGCTGCTGAATGAGAGTGTGCAGGAGAACCCTGCAGCGCCTTCACCAGTCAGAAGGGCTCTCCTCTCCTTGTGAAGACTGAACACTTTGCTAGGGCACAAAAGTATCCTTCTATCAGAGCAGCTAAATTAGCTCCATCTACTAGGACCATCAATGGAGTGGTAGGCATTTCAGCTTTCAGGCTATTAATTAACTAATTAATTAGTTGATTAACCTATCATTTTGTGAGTGATTGACACATGACAGCTTCATGCCAGATATTAGTGTGTAGAGAAGGTTGAAACACACTCCTGCCTCAGTGGTCACAGTCTGGTACTTGAGAACTCACACTAGCCTTTGACTCCCTTCTTGCCTCTACTTTTCTGGTTTGATTTGCAGCCAAGAAGTAGAAATAAACATTCCTAAATATTCCAGGGATTTTGTTATGAATGTCTTTCTAATCCATTCATGCCACCCAAAGCCCTTATGCAGGATTCTCCATCACCAGTTATTCTGCAATCTTATCACATTGCTTGCTAAAGGAAGCCCAATATTTATTACATTTGTCCCAGATGGAAAACAGCTGTGATAAATTAATCCAGAAATCTCACACTGTGAAAACTTATATAGATATTCTCTCAACTGTCAGTCTTTCTAAATATGAATAATGCATTCCCTATCCCTACCTATTTTGGAGTGTGGCTGGTTCAGTCACTTCTGTTTCTCTCTGAGATACAGTAGAGATAAAATGTTTCTTGAGCCAGTCTTGCAATATTTAAATGATGGTGGAACATGATGGATTTATTACCCAAAGTACATGTATGAAGACAAAAATTGGTGTGAATATACTTTGTATACAACCAGAGAGATGAAAATTGTGCTCTGTATGTGTAATAAGAATTGTAATGCATTCTACTATCATATATAAATTTTTTAAAAAGTTAATTAAAAATTTAAAATGTCACACCTAAGGCAAATAAGTTCAGCAAAACAAAAGTACATAATTACAAGGCCTACCTTACGAGTCACTTCAGGAGTATAAATTCTGTTCAAGGATTCATCTACTACAAATATTCCTGGTAATGTCCCCAAACATCAACCTCAAAATTAACTTCTTCTCCTCCAATTAATACCTAATCAAGGTTCTGGTTATCATTTGGCTCTCCAAATAAATTTCTTTACTTGTATACAATTTATTACTAAAGGAAAGGTTTTCTGCTCCTTTGTTGATGTTATTCTTCATTATGGACAATTATTTCAACAAATTTAAAAATATGAGGCTAAAGCTTATACTTTGTACAACTGAATCTCCACCAAAGAAATGCCATGCTGGCCACCTTTCTCATTGTCCCTTGGCCCTCCACCTTTTCAAGCTGCAATACTTAGTTTCTTTGCCCATGTCTTCCATATGTACCATGGTTGGTCATTGGCAAAGTGGCTTTTATTTGTACATTTATGTTTTCCCTCTCTGATCAGTAATCCCAGTAGATTGTTTTCTTTGTAAGAAATAGAATCCATCACAGATATTTTAAGGGCAGGATAGACTATAAAAAGTAGGTGCCTACAAAATAATGGGAAGGGCTAGAAGAATGAGATTAATTATGAAACAGGAACGACTCCAAAAATAGTGAAGAACTGACCTCTAGGGGAAGTTCCTGCTTTTGGCTATGATCTGGAAGGTTGGAAACCTGGAGTTTCAACACAGCATCACAGGAAATGATCTTGGGATCAGGAAACTGGGATCAGGATGTCTCAACATCCATTAAGAGGTGAGCCATCACAGAATCATCAACAGTTTGCCCCTGTTGCCTTCTGTCATCAAAACAAACAAAATAAAACACAAAAAGCAAATCTGAATGAAAAGAGGTGGCTGTCTCTATGACCCTTCTTTCCAGTAGAAAATGGCCAGAAGCACTAGGAAGAAGGCTTCTTTCTCAATTCTTCTTGCAAAATCTCACCCTAGGGGCATCCGCCTGGTGGAAAATGGTTTTCTACCACAATGCAGGCAATGCAGTTTGTGTTTTGTTTTTGTTTGTAAACTTTCTACCCTAAGCAAGATAAAAAGGACACTTTTAGATATGAAAGACAATTGAACAACAATCTACCATATCCAAATGTTTCACATCCTATCCATCTCACAATATTTCTATAAACTTAATATAAATTTATGGGAGGTGGCCCATCTGGCACACAGTGTTTTCATGTAATCTCTGAATGCTTATGTATGTATTCATTGTGGATTTTATAAAAAATAGTGCCCTAGAGTTGATTGTAAGTTATACTTCGGTGTAATTACTGCTGGAGTTGGTTTACTACGATCCCCTAAGGATGTTGTACTAATGATTAGGTATTTAAAAAGCATATCAATAAACCTACCTGTATCATATGAACAATGAAAAAAAAAATAGCAAGACAAATCCCTGCTGAAAAGAAGAGCACTCATTTGGGTTCCTACCTCTCACATTTACTTTAATGGAGATGTAGAACCCCAAATCAGTATTCCTTTTATTTCTACTTTGCTACATATTTTTCTTAGTAAAATATTGACACTTTTGTAGTATTCAATTATTTTTTTCCAAAATGTCCCAAAATACAGCCGTCTTATTTTTTTCTAGTTCACTAAAAAAAAAAGCATTCAGAGAGGAATAAAAAAATACACATCCACACCTTCTCCAAAAAGGCCTCAGTGACTTTTGCAACATCCCCAACTTCATTTATCTATAGGATGGCTCTTGACAGCTTTGTGTGAACCTTTTAAAGTTCAGCCAAGCCAGCTGCATGATCAACACAAAGACAATAGCTCCCACACACAGGGTTACATGGATTAAAGAACCCGATCCATCAGTAAATCTGCCAGATGGCAGTGGAAGAAAGCTTGTAACTCTCTCACTTTCATTTCAACAGCAGCAAACAATGTTCAGTGTTTAAAATAAACTCTTCCAGATGAGCTAAAGATAAACTCTGAGGTGGGTGGACTTGGGCTTGCTGGGCTGCAGCTCTGAAGTGTGTGATTACATTAAGGCAAAACCCCCGGGTAGGACCCGTTTCTGTCAACAGATTTCTTAGACTTGGACACTTACTACGTGAAGCCATTTCCTGTGCTTTCATGGGTTGGTGGCAGAAACTTGCTTTGCTTTTTTTCACAAACTAATAATCATTATACTTTCCTGGGCTCAGCATTTCCTCAAGCCATGTGGACATCTTCAAAATATACCCAAAATGCCACCATGTATGTAGATCCATTCAGATAACATCTTGAGTTTATTTGCAACTTAAAATTTGACTTATTCATCTCACTACTTTTTGTAGTAGTGAAAGAGGGAGGTATTAGAAGGGTTTAACATCAATTTACTCTGCCAATACCTGAATACCTACCTAGATCTATAGGATGTATCAAAATAAATAGAGAAAGTTACCAGTACTTTCTTGGGTCTGAATTTATAAAGAAAGTTAGGAACACATTTTTGTGATTGTTTTATAATACACTCAAATAAAAAAAGTAAGGACAGGTTGTAATATGTCATATATAACACGGCAACTTCTAAAGAGATACATTGAAAAAAAACTATTAAATATTCAGAAACTCAGTAAAAACTTTTTTTTAAATAGAGAAACAAGGCTGATAATGAAATTCAATTTTAAGAACCAACTATGAAAACACTTTAGGACCATATATATAAAATAATCATTTCAGTACATTGGTATATTTTTAAAAATACAATAATTCCCAAATTTAATTTAGAAGTCTTTGGAGAAATATGATTCACTGCACAGAAAATATTTGTCTCCAGTTCTTCCAAATTGAAACTTGACTGAAATGCAAATGATAGCTCTATTTTATACAATAGAAGCCCTCTTATTTGAAATTGGTTGGTACCATGAAAAAGTTGATCAAAGAATGTAATTAGAAAGGATGAAACATGCATCACAAAAATGCTATTTGAACTTGAAAAGTGTAGCTTGTTCATTCATTTGCCTATCTGCTGATCTAAAGCTAAGGGTTTATTTGCCATCTTTGGTTGTTTTTTTCTGAGCATAGATTTAGTTGGAATTCCATCTTCTTACACCATACTCTTAATAGTACAGTCTCTGATTTCCAGGTATTATGTTTTTTTAAATGAGCTTGAAGTTGTTTGTGAAGGATGAAATGCTGATCTCTTTTATATTTTTATGATACTTATTTTTAGTATATGAAGGTTAGAAACTTTTTTCACAATAAATTTCTAGAAATATGCCTTCATTTATATGTGGCAGAACACTTAGCTTACTTTTCAGACCTTCTTGTTTGGATTCATATTTCATTGGTTTGTACTGATTACTAACTTGTGTGATGATAAATAACAAGCACAGCTATTACATACCCATGTTGGTCTGAGTTCCTGTTTTGTCTCCTGTATCCTCAGACATTAGGATAATGCCTGGTATATAACAGGTATTCTAATATTTGTTAAAGGAATAAATGAATGGTACACAGCTTATTCTTCCTAAGTACATTAATAGATTAGGAGGATGCACAGAGGTGGGCATGTCATAGAGAAAAACCCATCAGCCTAGAATATTCACATGTTACAGGACAACAGTCAATATATTTGTCAAAAAGAATGGAGAATCAGTTACTACAGCATGTTTGTTAGATGGAGATCGCTTGTGTGATTCTACTGTACTTTGACTAAACATCTGGCTTAGCAAAATATCTTCCTTACTGTCTGCATAAAACTGAGTACACCTTCTAAATTTCTTCTAGAAATTAAATACCTTCCTCCATGTTAACCTGTAACTAATTTAACTCCCCATCATCCGTAGTTTTGTGAAACATCTGAAGCTCTCTTTAGGGGCAAAGCTCTTAGAGGGTGATTAGTAACATGTTCTCTCTTCAGTGTTCCTTAAGACATTTGGAATCAATTAAATATTTAAATACAGATTTTCTCAGATCTCTGGCCAGGCCCAGCAGGTTTGTCAGGAGAGGGAGTTGGAGGCAGATAACTGCTATTCCTCACACCAGAATGTATATCTGGAGATATATTTAAAAATACAGACTTCCTGGTCTGCAAGCAAATAGTCGTACAAGATTAGAAATAAGGAAAAAGAAGAGCAGCATTACAGAGTCAGAGGAGTTGCTATACACACAACAACTACTACCACACACTGTTCTTGAGGACAAACAAAAAGTGAAAGCACTGAATTGGAAGACTACTAGTTGCATAAGTACAATGGGACAGCCTAGACTGAGCTCCGAATGGATTTTACATTCTCAAAATATTGTTAAAAAAAAACAAAACAGAACAATATGTAAGAATATGTCACACAGACTCTGTCTGACCCACAGAACCTTAAATATTTACAACCTGGCTTTTGACAAAAAAAAAAAAAAAAATATTGGCTGGATCTTCCGTTAAGAGTTTTGTTTCTATCTCGAGTACTCATCTAACCATCACTATTGCAAATTACTATGAACAGTAATGATCAGGTGCAGGAGGAAAGAAGAAATGAATATGCCATAGGAGCCAAACACTTTTTCTAAATGCTTTAAGTTCTCTGTCATTTTCATTCACGGAGTAATCCTTTAAAGTAAGCATTTCATAGTTCAGTGATACAGCCAAGAAAAAAAAAATGCTCAGAAATGAAGTAACTTGCCAAGGTCACTAGGGGAGTTCAGATGGGGAGCTGTCAATTAAGCCCAATGGGTTTTTTGCATGTACAAATTGGTCACAATGAACTCCACTATATTATGTATAATTACAATATACCTTGTAAAAATACATAAGTGAAACCTATTTTCTAATAAATGCTACTTAGAATACCACTATATAACATAATTCCTCTGCATGAAGTTGAGGCAGAAGCTCAGCAACTTCACCCCATCTCAGAACAAGCTGCTTGTAACAGAAGTCAGTTTTTCAAAAAATGAAGCCAAGAATCAGCATGAAAAATAGGTTTTCAATTCTATTTCTTCAATTATCTGACAACATACAGGGAATACTTTGCTGAGGGTCAGAGCAAGTATCAAAGTAAAGAGCTCTTTCCTATTTCTTTCCTTAGTGAAATGGTTAGAAGTGAGTCAGTGTAAGGGAGAAAGCAGAGAAGCAAAGGGCTGGAAGTCTTTGAAGTCTAACTAGTCAGACTGGTGCTATTTGTCCTGGATTCTGATGGACCCAGTGGTGGGAAGGACATCTTCCTAACGGCAGCTCATTTTACCTTAATAGTTGGTGTTCCCAGACAAGTTTTTAGTTTTCCATCACGATAAATTAATATATCCTATTTTATTGTGGTGCCACAAACAAGCCCTCTGAAAGACTCAAAAGACCCAAATCCCCTGAAAAGCATCAGGTATCAAACTGCAGCCAGAAAAGATGGTATTAAATGAAAAAAAAGAGGCTCCTTTTTAATGAAGTAGAGGTGTAGGACAGATTTATTAGCTTCCATTTTTCCAAGTTGCATTGTGTGTATTTCCTGCCCACATTTCCAAGTTCAGCAGGTCTCTTTGTAGAATTACTTTTTAAAATAGTGTTTTAAAGAACATGATGCAGCTACACCTGCAGAGACACACCTGTGATGATAGAAACAGTTTCTTGTATTCACAGCATAATGCTCTAACAGAAAACAGACTTTGTGATCTGCCAAGATCTTGCCATTCTTGAAAATAACTGATACTGGTAACTACGTATTAGAAATGGCCTTAAAAATAATAACCAGTCAAGGATTAGCCCAAGCCAAATGGTCATTAAAAATCAACGGAGCTCCTTATCTATGTCATAATTCCTTTTTCTAACATCAGGAGATGGCAAGACAACTGAAATTATAGTCCATACTTGTGATGCTATAACACAGATGCCTACAATATTCCTATTTGGGCTCAGCTACTTTTATGCACACTCATCATCTTTTTTCTTACTCCCTATTAGATACTATCCTATGATTCTTCAAGGGGGAAAAGCTAATAACAACATAAATCCTATTTTGGAGAATTCATATTCTAAATGTCTAACTGGATTTATGAATGAATAATTAGTGCACTTTAAGCAAAGGTAAGAAGACTAAAAGAAACAAAGTGGGAAGAGAATTGTTTCTGCCTACAAGGACTAGAGAAAGCATACTTGAGATGCACCTAAGGGTTAAGTAGTAGTCCCAAGGAAAAAGAGAGGGTATTCCAGCATGATAGAACATAATGAAAGGCCCAGAGGCAAGAGACTATTCTATATTAAGGACTGAGTTATCCAATGGAATGACTAAGATATTCTGTTCAAAACAATAGTCACTAGAAATGTACCTGTGTAAATAAACATTAAGAAATTCAGTTCTCAATTACATTTCAAGTACTCAGTACCCCACATCTTTTGTCTATCCTCTTGAACTGTACAGAACCTTTCCATTATTATCGCAGTAAGTTACATTATATATGGCAAGTCTGTCCCTAGTTCATGGAGACTCTCAAATGTATACTAAAGAATTAAATAAGAGTATATAAACTGCCATATTTAACAAAGGCCCTTTTGGAATAGCCTTGGGGGACAATATCCTGCAACTTTACTATAGTTGTTTGATTCTCCCAATTTCTTGAGTAAAATTCTTTTGACGAAAAATTCTATAGTTAAAACCAAACAAACAAAAAGACCCCAAAAACGAAAAGAAAATCATCATAGGTTTTGAAGCAGGGATGTGAAGCCATGACAGATTTGGGTTTTACAAATATCACTTCTGAGAGCAGGGTGCAAGGTATGCTAAAAGGAGACTGGATTTAACAAGACCAGATAGGCTAACAAGGACAGGACAAAGAACTGCATTCAGTGTCACTTATAAAGAAATACAAGTGAAAAATCTGCATCAGTAAGTTTATTTATGTGTACACACCGGGCATATTATTGCCTCACAAAAGCCATAGTAGTGAACACTTTTAACTCTTTAGCCATGAAGCACAAAGATATTTGAAATACATCTGAGGATAGCTATTTTAAGTAATCAATTCTTAAGCAGTTGTAAAATCTGCTTGTCCAATTATAATTTTTAAAATATAATTTACATTCATCATACTCATACATTTAAAACGTGTTTGTTCAAAATTTGATACCTGAAAATAACCTTTTCAGTACCTTGAAAATATCCCCATGTATTTTCTTAGCAGTACTATTGTAAACCAAAATTGTTTTTCCCAAGTAGCAAGAGCTCAAGCCACACCATTCCCGATCACAGATATAACTGATATATTTCATAAACAGCTCTTTCACTGCTTGTTCCTATTTTAATATGCCAACCATCACTTCACTGATATCCCAGAGTTTTCTTGCTACAGATTCATCCATCGCTTTGGGCAACAGTTCTTCCTCCTTACAATCCCCAAAGTACCTTCCCGACACACCTTCAACCTCTGGTGAAGAGGCTAAGTATATGGAAGTCTGCGCACCTTCTAGAGGTGTTTTGAAGAAAGCCCATGACACCAAATTGAAAAGTGGTTTCACCAGCAGCGGAATGTGAATGTGCCTCCCCAGATTAGTCCGCACGATGCCGGGATGCAATACATTGACAGTAACATTTGTGCCTTCTAAGCGCCGAGCTAATTCTCTGGTAAAAAGAATGTTAGCCAGTTTGCTCCGGCTATAACAGAAGCTTTTATTGTAGCTCTGCTCACTGTTCAAGTCTTCAAAGTTGATTTCTCCATATTTATAAAGTTTGGAAGAAACGACCACAATCCTGCTGGGAGCTGAATTCTTGAGGAGTCCCAGGAGCAGGCTGGTGAGCAGGAAGTGCCCCAGGTGGTTCACCCCGAACTGCATCTCAAACCCATCCTCCGTCTTGGTGTAAGGGCACTGGAAGACCCCGGCATTATTGATCAAGACGTCCAGTCTAGGCTCTTCCTTCACATATAAAAAGAGAATGGCAGAATTATGAACATAGGCTTCCAGTTGCTCCTCCTGTTCACGATAAAAAATGTTTTAATAAAAAAAAAGAACTTGAGACTAAAAACACATCAGTTTCCGGGCTATGGATCAGAGAGCTAACAGAATACTGACAATTTTGTTTTTCATGGCCGAAGGGTTTCCTCTGGAGGAATTTCCTCAATTCAATACTGATATTCATAATCTCACCCCACAACTTCTTTTTCTCATTTAAATAATATGAAATACTTATTCATAGTAATCTGTAAGTAAGAGAAAATCTGTAGAAACTAAATCTAAGACTGAATTTCTGGTCTTATGCTTTTATAACAATATTACATACGCACACAAACACACACACATATATGTATACACACACACACACTTTGGTTTCATTAGAAAGTTGATTATCTGATCAATACCAATGTCTTTCTTAAAAACAGAAATATATTTGGAGATGAGATACTCCTGTGATTCCAGATTTCTTCCCTTAATTTCAGCTTAACTAAGAAAATATCAATTTGGGAGTTAGCATGTTAATGCTGAGTTCATATCAAAATCACAGTAAGTGTACCTATGATAAAATTTTTAAAAATTCTTGGAAAATATTAAAATTCCATAAAAAATTTCTATGAACTTCTAACAACTGAAAGAGAAATGGAAATAAAATTATTTTCATCCTTAGTGGGGTCTTGCTTTCAGCATTTCATATGAAACCTCATCTTTTTATAATCCTATATGAAAACTGATGCACAGATGCTGGATGACTTAGCTAGTGTCACAGAGTTCCCAAGCAACAAAACCAAGAATCACACCCGAAGATAAAATCTTTTGATGGTAAAGTCCCTTCTCTTAATTATGAAAGTAGTTTGGCTTTCTAATTGGGATTTTTGAAGCATAGCTACGGTGAGTAGAGATAGTCAGCACAGTTTATTCCCAGACCTACTGGACATTAGGGAGCCAAGTTCAGATGTGTTAACACTGTATTTCTCCAAGTGTAAATGGCACCATGGGAACAGAATGACCTCAAGGCATTTCCTTAAAATTAGGACAAGCAACAGAGGTCCAGGATGGAAACTTAACACCTGACAGAATGTCATGAATAAATCAATGAGTAAGAACAAAAATTAAGCAGGTAATATAAAAATATATAACACAGTGACTCATAAGTACAAGTCTCACAACAGTGAAGGAGACAAAAGGGTGGGGGTCATAGGATCAACAAACACCTTTAACCTCCAACAGGACTGTGGAATTCAGTTCTTTTTTTCCTTATATGAAAACTTTTTTTTAAGCTTCAAGAAGCCCCTAATTTAGGAGATCTGAATAGTCAGAATTTTGTACCTTGACCATATTTTCTAGAAACTGCATTTTCTACAGTTAAAGACCTAAAATTTAGACTGTTCTCATAAGAAGTCTTTTCATTTCCTAAACCATATAAGTCGGTCTTTTCTTGCCTTTCTTGAGTTCTTTCTTTTGCTGGACAGAGAAAAAAGAAATGCACAACATGTTCCAGGTGTAAAGACAAAAGGATGACCCATGCTTAAATTAATTCTAGGTCAAATTTCATGTTTCATTGGCTTTTTTACCAAGTTTAAGTGAAAAGAAAAACGTGTTAAATTTCACAAGTGTTATCAAAGCCTACCTGTCAGAGGATTAACTATTTCTCATTCTAACCTAAGAATCTTTTCATTTTCCAATAGTCAACTTCAAAAACAAGGCAAGAGTTCACCCATGGGGGAAAGAAAGGAATGTTCTTTTTCACTAATCCTTTGGAAAGATTTCCTGAATTAATCATTTCTGAGCCATCCTTCTTTGCTGAGATAGTGTTATTTTAGGACTTCATCATTTACTAATTTTTTTTTTAATTCTAGGAGATAAATGAGATAAATACCAAGAATACCAACCAACCTGTGGGAAGCCTACAATTCCACTCCCCCCCCACACACTTCTAATTATAGTCACCAGACTTTCCTTCAGAAGCAGGTAGAAAGGTAAATGCTTAGACGCAAGGATGATGACTTTGTTATCTCCTTGTCCTTACCTTTAAACTGGTTCTGCCTTGAGATGTCAAAATAACAGAGGCATTAGGAATGAATGAGAGAGTGAGTGTGTGTGTATCAATCACCAATCCCATTTACATTTATAATGCTTTCAAAATTTCTTAGACGGTGATTACTTCTTATCTAGAATATTATGATGAAATACTAGCAATAATAAACAAAAAACCTAACTCCTGGGAGAAACAGTTCCCACACTGCAACAAGATGATTAGAGCATGGGGGGTACAAACCCACAGGATGTGCTGTGGAATATTTTAAATTTTTGAAAGAAGCAATGCTACTCTGCTCAATACCTAAAAGCTAGTTACTACAGGTAGTTAAGGTTTCAACATTATATTGTATTCTACTCCTTTGAGGAGATCGTTTCTTGTGGAGCTGAGTTTTTAGAACTTATTAGCAGCTTCTCTAATAAATTGCAAGCGCAAGGCTAAAAATTTATGTAGAACAGGAAACAAGGGTAGCTGTATCCAATCTGATCCCAAAGTTGGAGAAATTGGTGTAGTGATCAACAGGCACACACTTTCCATTTAAGATTATGGCTAAAAATGACATATTTTTTTTTTTGAATTGGGTAGATTACATTTTAAACAGTTACTGAACTGCTAGGACATAAATATTTATTAGGTTGTCTGGATCTAACTACACCCCCCATGACCTTGTAGACATTTCTCTGGCTTAAGGGCATCTTGAAAAATTTATTACATTTGGGAACCTCTGCTCTAGCCTCAAAGACTCATTTCATACAGGGCCATTTCTGTGACAGCAACCTTTAAATCCTCCCTTTTGAATGCCTTCTGGCAGATCATCTCTGCAACAGTCTCAGTCTCATCAGAAGGTTCCACTTTATTGGAACATTTACCACCTGCCCAAAGATAGCTTCATCCCTCACTGCCCAGCAGGCAAGAGTATACAATAGGTTATCAAGTAAGTATAGGCTATGAAGACAGACCACTGGTTAAGCTACATTACCTTTCTATGCCTTAATTTTTCACATACAATAGAGATAATTCCTGTGTCACAGGGTTGCTGTGAAGATTCATTGACAATAGCCAAAGGCATTTTATTTTCTCTTAACAGTTGTTTTTTTGAAAGTACATAAAATGCTTGGTACTTATGCTGGCATACAATTAACCTCAATAATGCAAGATGTATTATTCTTAGTTTCTATTCCTGTTTGAAGTACGATCCCTAGGATTTCAAGCTCCATTCTATTTGAAAAGCATACCAGAGTCTGGTTAGGGATGGCATTAATGAGTTCATCGGTGGCAACAACAAGTGACATTCCCTTAGATAGCAGAAAAAAAACCAAAACGGGTGTGGAAAATAAGCATTGGTCTAAGCTTCTTGGCTAGCAACCCTCTTCCAGTACTCTCAGGCTCTGTATAACAAAAGGCATGGTTTGGCACACATTCACTTATGACACAGGAAAAACAATTCAGAGACCAGGGGATGACTCCTGGGCCATCCTCACATAATAAAATGAAATTTTCAGAAACTGGCTTAGGTACGGTTTCCTCCGGGGCCCATTTCTTAACATCCTCAGCAGGCAGTTCCCCTTCTTTCTCAAGCCTGCCCCTCCTCGGCTGGTGGCTCAGCGGCTGCTCCTGCCAGGAACCTCAGCCATCCCCAAGGTCACACCCCGGACTCCAGCCAGCTCCGCGGCGCCGGCCCCTCGGCCCGGCCCGGCCCCGCCCCGCCCCGCCCCGCGCGGCTCCGCCGGCCTTCCGCCCGGGCAGCGCGACTCCGCGAGACGCACACCTGGAGCAGTTCCTGGCAGAAGGTGCGCACCGAGCGCAGCGAAGCGAGGTCCAACTCCTTGACGACCAGCTCGCCCGCTCCACCGACATCGGGGCTCGGCCCGGGACCCCTGGCCTCGCAGAGCTCGCGGCGGAGCTGGCTGGCCGCCTCCTCGGCGCGCGCGCGGTCCCGGCAGCCCATGATCACCCGCGCCCCCAAGCGCAGCAGCTCGGCCGCCGTGGCGCGGCCCAGGCCGCTGTTAGCCCCGGTGATCAACACCGTCTTCCCGTGCATGAGGCCGGGGTCCCCGCCACCGTGCAGCCGGTGGACCCTGGAGCCCACGAACCGCCGGGCCGCCAGCCACAGTGCCCCGCCCAGTGCGGCCAAGAGGGCCGTCGCAGTAGCCACCCCCATAGCCTTCCGGACGGAGGGCTCTCGGGTCCCTACGCTGAGGTTCCGGAGTCAAGCCTGCCACCTGGCGCGAAGAACTCTGGGGCGAAGCCAGGAGTCTCCTGACAGTGCGCGTGTGGCATGCTGGGACTTGTAGTTTTTCTCCCGAGGGCACCTGATTGGTAGAGAATTCCAGAGGGCTCTCCCTCGCGTGCCCTCCTATGACCCTGCTGCCGGCCTAATGGCGGAGGCTGGCACGTGAGCCGGTGTTGAGGAAGCTGGGTTTATACCTCCTGAAATCCAAGAATGGGGGCCTTTCCTGGGGTAATGCCTAATGAATTCTTTATCTATGTCTGTATAGGATGAGAGCATATGCCCCACTCTTAGAGGCATTTGTCGTGTTTTCCATTAAGGCCTCCCGGAACTTGTAAACTCAGTTTACTTACACCCTCTGGAGAACGAATGGGCCATGCCAGTTGAATTCTGAGGAACAGCATTTACGAATTTAACCACATAAATCAGTTGGAAATAGAACAGGCCATTGGGTCTCAGACTTTGCATCAGAATCCCCTGGAGAGCTTGCCAGGAAATTAAAAGGAAAACAAAGTTCGGGGCTTCAGTACCAGAGTTTTTAATTCATGAGGTCTAGGATGGGGCCTAGGAATGTGCACTTCTGACAAGCTCCCAACTAATGCAGATGCCAGAGCTGAACTGGGGTCCTCATTTTGAGAACCACTGAAGAAGTTCCTTTTGTTAGCTTTTTTTTTTTTTTTTTTTAATAGCTGTGACCAAAGTTCCTGACAAGAATAACTTGGAGGAAAGGTGTGTTTTGGTGCACGGTTTCAGTTCATGACTGGCTGACTCCATTGCTCTGGGCTTGAGATGAGGCATCAGGTCATATAAGAACTTGGCAAAGGACATTACTCTGCTCATGGCAGCCAGGAAGCATTGTCTCAACATGAGCTTTTGGGAGACACCTCATATCCAATTCTTATCTTGGTGCCTGAAGAAAAAGTCACCCTTGAATGATCTTATCTGACACTAGTAGAGGTACAGTGGGAGAATATTGAGCAAACCCGCTCAAAAATGCTTCCCTATTGCCTCCGCAGGAGGAGGGCAAAGTGTTTTGTACACTGTAAAATGCTCCAAAAATGTCAGGGGTTAGTACCATAGAGACCCATCTTTAGTTGTTATTCTGACTTTAGACCTGGCAACACTTAACAGGCTTCATACATTCATCTACTCACCTATCCAATAATGTGGAGGTCCTGCCTGTGCCCTGTGAAACCCACAGAGAAACAAGACACCATTTTTGTCTGCAGGGTGTTTTCTAGCTGGTATAGTCATCTCTCACCCTCACTCCTGATCCATTCAAGATTCTTCAGGAGAAGGAAAAAACAACCCGTGTAGTTTGAAATAACCTCCCTAGCTGATTTTAATAAGCCAACCATCATTCACTTACATTTGGAAAGGATATCACATGCATCTAATAGTCATAATACAAAGAGAACATAGATAAATTCCAGGAGAAAGTGACTTTCTACATACTGAGAATGGAACTCAAGAGGTGGGAAGGCTTGGTGGTGGGATTCTTCCCACTATCGCTGGGGATTATAGAAGGCATCTGGAACAGGAATCAGGAGAGGTGGCTCCTTCTTCTTCTTCCCAATATGAAGCTGTCACTTAAATGCCCAGCCCCAAGCACATCTGTTTCCTCTTTGTTCCTTTTTGCCTGTTCACATCTTGCCCATCCTTCAAAGTCCATTTCAGTTCTGTTCTTCCTGACCAGTTCCAGGTTCTATGGATCTCTGCTTCCTCAATTTCATGTGTGACCCTCATTGGCACTAAGGACAAACAGCCTTCTTGTATTGGCTGTTTGAGTTCCCACATTGGACTTCCTCTACAATACTGTTAATGTTTTCAGTTTCCTAAAGGATATAAGTGCTCAAAATGTGTCACAACTAATATACTTTGTACTGGTTTTCAACAAATTAGGGTGAAGATTAAAAGATGTGTGCCATCTGTGGTGTTTCTCAACTAGAGCCAGGGTGGAATCTTTATGTGAAGGAAGAGTAGAGATGGAGGTAGGCATAGAGAAAGCAGGAAAGAGTATGAGGACAAGAGGAAGAAAATAATCCTTAGATTTGTTATGTAACTGCTGTGTGGCTTATGCCTGGAACTTAATAGAGTGACTAATCCAAAGGCACTGGAAATAATGACAACTCTTTTTGAATAATGTGTAACAGAGAAGAAAGAAACACATGATTTAAATATCTGAATTTGAATTTTGGTCCTACCACTTATTAGCTTCACATCCTTGGACAAGCTACTTATTATTTTTGAATTTTAAGTTCCTCATTGAAAGAAAAGGAAGGTAATAATACTATGTCACAAACATTTAATTTGATAAGAAAATGAGATAATACAAAAATCACTAGCTTACTATCCCTAACATATGGTATATTATGGTTACTAACCAATCAAATGTTAATGAAAGTAAGACAAAAATTATAACAGAATGGCAGAGGCCATGATACAACATGTCATGACACATTTTGAAGTGGTGGCCAATTTCCCCCCCCTCACACGAATATTGGCCCAACTTGCCTAGTCCAAAGCAGGAGTCTTTGAATATGAAGTTTTATAATTCAGAGGCAATTAACTCACTAAGAAAGTTTCAAAGAACCCTTCTCAGTAGGCTGTGTCTAGAACTTGTCTTACAAAGTGCCCTATCTTACAAAGCTTATATAGTCAGCTGTTTTATTTCCAAATGAAGTGTCAAAAATGGTAAACTCATGCATGTAGAGAGTAACATTTTCATTTCAACTTGTTTTTCAAGAGTATACTTAAAACACATTCCACCTTTGAAAACCACTAATCTAAGGTGATGATGGGTAACAATTCATTCTATGTACCAAATTCCAAAAATGAAAGAAAAGTAAGGTAATAATACTATGTCACAGAACAAAAATGAGTATTGTTCTGTGAAACTAAGAAAGTTTCTGAAACAGCCCCTTAGTCATTCAAGTATTCAAATTCAAAATTTATCCTAAAGAGTCATCATGATTTACACAAAGGCAGGTGCAATGGCATTCAACAGCATTGACAAAGAGAAGTAGCTTGAAGGTTACTTGATAGTTGAAAATGTTGCCCCAGAACATGAAGAGGAAACTTCCAAAAGGAGCTAGTTTTTAGGTCCAAGCTTCTAAAATACCTGATTACTCTAAACATCCAAAGGAAGTTTCCTCTGTAATACTAGAATGTCACTGTTCTTTTTCTTGTCCTCATCACTAAGTGTGGTATTTTTGGCCAACTCCATAAGGTACATGAGCTGTGATGGTGCCTAATTTCTTTGCCCCTTCAATGTGGAACATCTGGTCATCAAAGAAGATGTGGGGCCGGATCTTCACCAAGATGGGACCTTTAGGGGCTCCCGCAAGAAAAAGAGCTTCGTCTATCTCTAGACCCCAGCGGCGAAGAGTCTTCAGCACCCGGGCACCTGAGCTGGCTGCACTTCGGGCTGTAACCAGGTAGGTCCTGATAGGACAAAGTAACCGTTCATCTTTGGCATAAAACTTCTTTTGCAGTCTGCCTAAGTCTTCCAGAAAGCCTTTCAAGGGACCCTGTGAAAGGAACATATGTCACAGCTGTAAACTAATGAACCAAAGGAAGTCATCACTGAAATAGCAGAGGCTTATAAGAGCTTATACAAAGATCTAATCTAATAGTACATGACATGCAGTGTTACTAGGCTGAAGGAATAATGCTAAAAACTCGCTTTATTTATGTAAATATATATCCTTATATGCAACCATATTTGCATTCCTGGAATTAAGATAGGATGACCATATGTTTTATCATCTAAGTCAAGCTATTTTAGGGCTAGGGCTGTGGCTCAGCAGTAGTGCACTTGCTTGGCATGTGTGAGGCACTGGGTTTGGTTCCCAACACTGCATATAAATAAATAAAATAAAGGTCTATCAACAACTAAAAAAAATTTTAAAAAGATATTTTAACATGTGAAAGAAACATTCCATAATAATTAAACCAGGACATAGACATAAACTATTTGTGGCAAAGAGTTATAGATGATCACACTCTAAATTAACTTTAGTTGGTTGCCAAAAGCACTGATTTAAATTTTTCAGAATTGCATATTTTAAAAGTATACTCACTTGTCTAGTATAATGTTTTTTTTTTAAAAAAAATCTTGGCCTGAATCCAACCTTGTCTTATAGTTTCTTTGTATATTTTCACACCTACTTTCATTTCCACCTTTCTGAATAGTTTTGGATATATTTCTTGAATAGAGAATAGAATTGAATTTTGCTATGTGATCAAATCTGGAAGTCTCTTTTTTTTTTAACAATAGATGAGTTTTAATCCCTTTACATTTATTCATATTAGAAATATGCTTTATAGGGTTCTATTTTGTAATTTTATTATGTTTTCTAAGTTTGAAAATTTTAAAAGATTATTCATTAAATGTCTTTATCCTTTGAATGTATATATGTATGGTTTCTCTAACATTAGAAGCTTTGAATTATCTTCTATTGGTCACATTTGTAACTATAACATTTTAGGACTTTCAGTTCTCTATTTTTTAAAATCCTTGGTTTATTATACTTTATTATGAGAAATAAAGAAATTAGAGTATTTTTTCAATATTTATCTAATCCTCTACTTATCCATCATATAATTTTTAGTCATTTAATTAATCTTTCTCAGTGTTTACATTTACATTATCAAATATTCCTTTATTTTTAGCAACTTCACATTTTTATTCTTTGATTACTATAGATGAAAGCATCAGAATACTTAATATTCTGTAGACTTTCTTTTTTCCATATATTTTTGTATTTCTCATTGGTTATATAATTACAGCATTGTTAGGACACATAATATTAGCTCCCCCCCCCACACACACATACCTTTTTTGCCATTACTCTAGTCCCTGCAGACCTTTAAATCTATGGTTAAATATATTCTATGCCCATTTGTGGCTCCATCCAGTCATCCACATGTTGGAAAAATTTGTTCTACTCTACTAGTTTTCTCCAGAAAAATCTCATGGAAATAATCCTTGAGAATTTAGTGTGTTTTCAACTGTTTGGTGGTTTGCTCTGCACTTCAGCTTTTGACTAGATGTAGAATCCATGATTTATATTTTCTCTCCATAAGACCTTTTTTTAAATTTTTAAAATTTTTTATTTTATTTATTCTAATTTGTAATATGTGACAGCAGAATGCAACTCAATTCATATTACACAAATAGAGCAGAATTTTTCATGTCTCTGGTTGAACGCAAGGTAGAGTCAAACACTTCGTGTTTTCAAACATGTACTTAGGGTAATGATGTCTGTCTCATTTCACCATCTTTCCTATCTCCATGCCCCTCCTTCTCCTCCCTTCACCTTTGCCTTATCTAAAGTTCATCTATTCCTCCTATGCTCCCCTCCCTCAATCCCCATTATGAATCAGCATCCTTATATCAGAGAAGACATTCAGTATTTGTTTTTTAGGGATTGATTTACTTCATTTAGCATTATATTCTCCAACTCCATCCATTTACCTGCAAATGCTATAATTTTATTTTCTTGTAATGCTGAATAACATTCCATTGTGTATATATAAGATCTTATAAGTAGTGTTTTTGCTATGGAGTATGGCTGTTGAAAAGTCTGAGGGAAGCTTAATAACTACCTCCACCCACCCACCACTTATGTTGATTGGTCTGTCTGTGGACAGACGGCCCAAATAATTATTATTCTTTGAAATAAAATAATTTAATTTGGCTATCTCAGTGATGCTCTATTTCCCTATCAGAAAACATGGACTTATATCTCTAATAATTTAATAATTAATGTATGTTTTAAAATCTGATAACACAAGAATGTTTTCTTGATTTGTATTTTATATAAATTTGATCTTTACTTAACCACACCTCACTCAGTAATTTCAATGTTTTACTTCAGGGATTCCACTTAAGCATATGTTGGACTTTCTTTCCCTGGGATCTTTTTCTGCCATTTTTCTCTCTAAAATATTTTCAGTTCTACTCACATTGGCACATTTTGGCACTCTACATTTCACATTTTATCATCTCTTTCCCTAATTATTTCATTTAATTTATATTTTATGATTCTGCTTTATATTAAAGTTTTTGTTGTGGCAAATTCTCACTATCTTCACCTGAACCATGGAAACTTTTCCTAGTGAAAATTCTTGGGGCTGGGGATGTGCTCAAGCGGTAGTGCGCTCGCCTGGCATGCGTGTGGCTCGGGTTCGGTCCTCAGCACCACATACAAACAAAGATGTTGTGTCCGCCGAAAACTAAAAAATAAATATTAAAATTCTCAAAAAAAAAAAAAAGAAACTAAGCTTGTGTGACTGAGAAACTGAATTTAAAAAAAAAAAGAAAATTCTTCATCCACTATTATTAAATGATGTTATTTTTTGATCTGCCTTTTTTTCCTGGCATCTTTGCTTGTATTCTCTTTTTATTACTTATACCAAAGTAGATGGGTTTTCCTTGGAACTGTTGGTGGTTTGGGAGACTCACTTTTTAACAATTCAAAGGTTTCCTTCTCTGTTTTTAGGAAACCAAATGTTATCTGGAAACAAGACCTCTTATATTAATATTTGCTTGGTTCTACCTTCCTCTGAGGCTGCATATATCAGAATAAGCAAGTAAATTTAACTTCTAAAGGTTAGAAGCATAAGTGGAAAAACTGTGACTCTTTTTCCTTTTATTTGGGAAATACAGTAAAATTGGTGGAACCACTGTGGTCACAGTTTGTCTTTGATACTCAGAAGGACACTATTCTTGTTACACTGAATACTTTCCAAAGGAATGAAATAGGAATATTGAATTTGTGTAACCATATTCAAACCAGTTATCTACTCATTCTCTTTTACTTCTATTTTTGTGTATGTTTTATAATCTATATATTTGTTCACTACTAAAAGCATATAATTTATGAATAAAATGTGAGACTATTAGGCAAAGTTATTAAAAAAAACTTTTTTGAGGAGATGTATGATTTAAAACATTTGGGAATCTACCTAAGATGTAGAAAGCCAAAAGGACTATTCCTACTCTAAGAAAAACACCTGACAATCTGAAAGTATTATAACTTTTATTCAGTGCATAAGAGAGCTAATATTAAACGGCAACCAACAACCATGGAATCTAAGGAAAAACGGGTGTCTTTCCAAGTAAAGATGGGATGAAAGAACTGCTACACCCATGGCAGAGCATTGAGGGAAGAAATAGCAGACACTGTAAAAGGAAGAATGAAAAATTCAGGTGATTTAGAAAACACATTAATAAAGGATGGACTCATGAGTACAGAAGCTGTGTGATGCACAGACACCAGTACACACTTTATCAAGGGTTTACTGCCTGGACTTGCCTAGGTGTTTATGAGAAAGATTTCAGGCAGAGTAGGAGACAGAAGAAAGCCATCCTTGGTGGTACAGTCTTGGAAGAGCAGAGCAGCCACTTTGAGAAATGACTGAAATACTACCTAGTGCCTATATCCCAAGGACTAAGAGGCTTCACTACTAGAAAGACTTTAAACATGTTATCCTCCAGGGCACAAGTAAAGATCTACTATGACTGGGAAAGGGTAAAGGAAAAATCTTCTACTCCTGGGGGAGGCAGAAGAATTTATCATAGACCCAGACCATTAGGCATCTTCCTTTACTGGGGGAAAGGCAAAGTCCTTGTCCTTAGAGTCCTAGGAGAGACAGAGCAGGCAGAGAGACAAAGAAGCAACAGCTGGGAATGTAGATTCATCTGAGGCACAGACTTATAGAGAAGGCCTAAAGCTGAAAGTACAGCAGAAAACCCTCAGGGCAAACCTAGTTGCATCTTTAGAACACATTTAATACTAGAAAAATTTGAAGCCTGTGATGCAGTGAAGAAAATCATAGCACAATATCTAAAACCAGCTTAACTCTTGATTACATTGATTTAATATATCATAATAGTTTCTAGTAGAAGAGGAAGAATAACTGTTACAAGGCAAAAATGTTATTCATAAAAGTCCTCACATTCATACACTACAATTAGTAATATCAAATTTTATGAGACCACAAAAAATTGAACAAAACGAAAGTGCAATTCTCTTTCAAGAGAAATAAAAAAGGTTAGACTTGGTGATGACCCAAATGTCATAAATATAACAGAAGCAACTGAAGGAGACTATAATTAATATCTCAGGATCTACTTTAAAGTAGATAACATGCATGAGGAAAAGAGAGTGTTGAAGGGAAATTCTAGAAATAAAAATGATTTCACAGAAATGAATACTTTTAATGGATATACTAGTAGACTCAACATGGCTAAGAAAAGAATGAATAAACTTGAAAAAATAGATGAATAGAAATTACCCAGACTTAAAAAAATGCATAAAAGGGTGGAGAGAAAGAGCAAAACACTGAAATTCTGTGGGACACACACACACACACACACACACACACACACACACACACAGAGTATTTAAACCGCCTAAATAAAAAATACACAGAAAATCTTGAAGGCAGCCAGGGAGAAATGGATACATACAGAGGACCACAGATAGAAATTTCAGAAAATTTGTTATCAGAACCTATATAGAATGACATTAGAAGACAATGGAAAGACATCTTCAAAGTGCTGAAAGAAAAAATACAGTAAACTCAGAATGCTATATCCTGCGAAAATAAAATATGTTATTAAAAATAAGGAGAAATGACTTTTCAGGCAAAGAAAAACAAGATTCATTACCAGCAGATTTTTCCTACATGAAATATGAAAAGGTGATTGGGCAAATATTTAAAATAATATGAATATAAAAGACATATTTTTGTCTTATCCTTTTTCACTCAAAGATATTTGATTACCAGAACAAAAAGTAGCTAACAGGGTTTTGAGAGTTTATAGATAAAATGTATGAACTCCATGCTACAAAATATGGTAGAGTGTTAGATAGTGTTTTGGGGGTACACTGTCATCTTATACAAAGATATGGTATCTTATACAAAGATGATATGGTATCATATTGCTGGAGAGTGTATTGTGCATAATCTACCAATATTTGGAAAAACTCAGAATATTTGACAATTAAATAATCTACTTCTAAATAGCTAAAGGATAAGAGTGGAAGACATAAATTAAAAAATATTTTGAAGTTAATGAAAATTATACCACTTACCAATATTTAGGGAATGTAACTACAGCAGTGTATAGAGGAAACTTCATAAGAAATGAAATGAGGTCTCAAATAAGTGACCTCAGCTTCCACATTAAAAATCTTAGAAACATCTGGTTCATTTTAAAAGATAAATAAAATTGATAAATCTCTGGTGAGACTGACCAAATAAATCAACAAAGAAATGAAGATACTAATTACTAATATCAGAAATGAGAGAGGGGACACGTCACTAAAGATCCTGTACATAATTAAAGAAAATATAAAAAACCTTTATGTTCATAAAAACAACTTAAGTGAAACTGATGAATTCCTTAAAAGACACAAATTCATAAACACAGAGAAGAAAGGAAATGAAAATATGAATAATAGCTCTGTAGCTATTAAGAAAAGTCCAGGTCCAGATGGCTTCTCTAGAAAGATCTACCAAACATTTAAAATAGTTTGCATTATTTTTATGAGATCAGCATTTCTCTTTGACCAAAATTAGTTCAAGATATTATAAGAAAACTATAGAACTATATTGTTCATGAACATGAAGGCAAAGAAAAATCTAAATTTTAGCAAGTTGGATCCAACAGTATATAAAAAAGGATATCATATGACAACCTGAGTTTATACCAACACAGCAAAACTGCTTTAACATTTAACATGCACCAATGTAATTTATATATCCATAAACTAGAGAAACCACATGATTTTATCAATACATACAAAAGTCCAACATCCACTTACAAAAAATAAAAAAAACTAGCAATCAAAGGCAACTCTCTCAAGTTGACAAAGGGATCTAAAAAGAACCCATAGCTAACATGCTTAAGAGTTAAAGATGTTCCCCTAAGGTCAGGTCAAGGAGTTCCACTCTCATCACTATCATTAAACATTGTACTGGATGGACTAGCAAGGTAATTAGACAGAAGAGATAAAGAAAAAACATACAACTTAGAAAGATAGAAACAACATTGTCTTCATTCATAGTCACCATTGTTGCCTACTTAGAAAACCTCAAATAAGGGGCTGGGGTTGTGGCTCAAGTGGTAGTGTGCTCGCCTGGCATGCATGTGGCCCAGGTTCGATCCTTAGCACCACATGCAAACAAAGATGTTGTGTCTGCCGAAAACTAAAAAATAAATATTAAAATTATCTCTCTCTCTCTCTCTCTTTAAAAAAAAAAGAAAACCTCAAATAATCTACAAAAATGTTATGACTAAAAAGGCAATTTAACAGGACTGCAGGTTACAAGGTCAGCATACAAAAATCTATTGTGTCTCTGCAATAAATTATTGGAAATTAAAGATTTTTAAAGTATGATCAAAACATAAAATGTATAGGTATGAACTAACAAGATATGCAAAATCTGTATTCTGGAACCTATAAAATACTATGAAATAAAGAAGTTTAAAAATTCTAAATGAATGGAGACATATACCACACATCCATGGACCAAAATACTCAATATTTTTGAAGTATTTGTTCTCCCCATATTTAGCTATAAATTCAATAAAAACCCAATGAAAGTTACAGCAGGACTTCCCCTCCACCCCAAGATAGATAAGAGCTTTTAAAATCTGTATGAATATGCAAGGAGTCAGTCTATCAAAAACAGTTTTGGAAAAATAAATCAGAGAACTCATACCAACTGAGTTAAAGACTTACTCTAAAACTATGATAATCAAGACAGTATAGTATTGATGAAAAGATGAATACTTATATCAAAGGAACAGACCAGAAAGCCTTTTCACCAAATAGTGCTAGAACAGTCAGTGTATCCATAAGCAGAGAAAATAAACTACACGCAATACTTTATTTCAACACAATATTAGCTCAAAAGAGATCATGATTGTAAGACCTAAAACTATAAAACTTCTGTACATCAACAGAGAAGACAAAGCTTTGTGACCTGAATTTAGGCAAACATTTCTTAGATAACACATTGAAAGTGAAATTTGTGAGAACAAATTGAAATCTGACTTCATAATTTAAATATCACACTTCCCTAGTGTGAGGTTACGAAATAGTAAAACTTTTCAGTTTTTGAACAGTACATTCATAGTTTTATTCATGAAAGCCAAAATAACAATATTTAAGATTATTAAGGTGCAAAGAGAACTGAGGAAAAAAAAAAGAAAAACTGAATTACCGAAGAATCGTAGCATGAAACTGAATGATTTGATGTTTCAATTTCCTTTGGTTCAGAAGTTGTAGGTTTTTTCATTTCGTATATTGATTTTAACACTTCAGTTCATGGATGGGTTCTTGAAATGTAAATATTTACTTTCAGTTTGATTAAGTATTCACAATTTGCACTTTTTGAGATTCATATTTGATTCAAACTCTTAGTCTTGCTATTTTCCCAATTAAGTGATGTCTTTTTTTTGAGAGAAACAAGTGTTTACTGATCTAGTAGAAATTATCTTAATATTTTGAGAACCTATTATGTGGAAATGGTTTTTGGTGGGTGGTGTTTCCTCTGTCACTCATAATTTGGAGAGGGTGAACTCATTATTATGGGATGATCACAGAAGTATTTCTAAAAGATAGTTAAAAGACTCTTAAATTTAAAAAAAAAATGTCAGCAGTGGATGCTGCAAAGTGAGGAATTCCCAAATGAAAAGAGAAAACTTCAAGGACAAAACAGGGAAGAAGGGACAGCCAAAAATAATTTAAAATGCTATCATAATGAACAAATATTTATATCCTTATGTTGGAAAATCAGTACATCAAAATTAATCAGAGCTCATGTACCTACCTGAGCAAGCGGCTTATTTTCAAACAGTGTTTCATGTTGAAAGAATTTGTCCAGCCCGTGCTCTTTGGCAATTTGTTCAGACTCATCAGAGAAGAGGACAGCATCCCCATCAAAGGCCACACGGAGCTGTGTGTCACAGTAAGACATATCTTTGGCTCCATCAAACATTGTTGCAGAGGCAATACCTGACAGATCATGGGGATCTATTAATACTCTGTAGGGCCATGAGTTTTAGTTTCTCCCACCAACCAAAAACAAACCCCAAACCAAACCAAAACAAAACGAAAACAAATGCCCTCCCAACCTCATTTCCTGTCTAGCTATTATCTGATGAGACAACTCCTCTCCACCAACACACATCTCAGAACAGAGGCCTATCATTACCTGTTTCAATAGGGGTGGGAAGTAGAAAATAGATTGTGGGTCAGTCGCTAAGGAGGTCCCCCCACCTCCAGGAAAGTCAGAGCTCTAAAGGACAAGCATAAGGGCTTCCAAGTGTGAAAACGCCTTAGAAGACCCAAGACAGAAGCCACATCATCCTATGTGAATCATCAGTGCAGAGCTCTTTACTAACTAGAGGGTTAAAATACCTTCTTGTATTGCTTCTTGGACTTTTTCAGAATCCGCAGAAAGATACAAGTTGGTAAGATATGCCTTCAAATAGCCAATGGGACTTTTTCCACCAGTCAAACAGAAGCGGTCAATTAGTAGGCCTATTATTAGGCAAGAAAAACTTTGTTATGACCCAGACTAAAGACCATTCACTGTAAATCAATGAAAGTTACCTTATGAATAACTGAGTTTATTTTTAAATCCAAGTGAGTTCATTTGTACATCTAAATGAAAATTACCATGGAAATAATTAAAAGTTTAAAATTACTTTCATAGCATCAATATTGAAAATTTTTCTCAGGTATTCTATAAAATAGTGAATGTTTTTTGATGTATTATAGTTTTTTAAAAGCATTTTCATATAGAACATGCTGGTTTATTCTCACAACAGCATGCCAGATATTATCCTTATCACAGAAAAGGATAATGAGACAAAAAGACCTGTCTAACCCACCCATTCACTTGCATAGGGCAGACTTGAGGTATTTGCCTCTTGTTTAGACTACAGCATTGTGTTCTTTTTGTTGCATTGTGACCTCTTTACTTGATAAAAAGGGGTTATCAAGTATGGCTCTATTTTAAGTACCATTCTTCAGTAGCAAATACAATAGTAATAATAAATAATGCTAGGATTTAAACTGTTTTCCAAGAACAATAAAATATTTGAAATTGTCACTCTTTTCTGACTTGAAGCTTTTAATGAAATTATTAGTAGACTCAACTTTTATATACTATTAAATGCCTTTCATATCAACAATTAAAAATACACTGCCTATTGGTGATAAGTTTGTAAAATAGACATCTAGCTACTAATACTTATGGATAAAAGAATAAATTGGTTAATTTTTCTAGAAAGTTAATTTGACAATACCTATAGTAAGAGCTTTTAGAAGTCTGAAATACTATCTAGGATTCCTTTCTTTCAGGTGTTTATGCTAAGGAAATAATATGAAATACTGATAAAAAATTTATATTAAAAGATCTTAAGTCAGGGTTATTCATTTTTGTTCTTTGTGATACTGGGTATTGAACCAGCCTTGGAGCATGCTAGGCAAGTGCTCTGCCACTGAGCTATATTCCCTACTTAGCTCAGGGTTATATATGAAAGCAAAACATGTTCAATAATGTGAGTATAGTTAGGTGAAGCATAATATCATGCATATAATAAAATATTATATATCTAATTCAGAGTCTTTTGTAGATCTATGAGAAGCTGGGTGGATGCATGCAATATAAAGTAAGCTATCAGTTGAGTCAGCTGTTTGACACTGTAGGGTCAAAGGGAGTGGGTGGGATCCATCAACAGTAGGGGTGAAGTATGGCTGCTTTCATGCTAAGAAAATACTTTTACTTTTTCACATGAACTATTGTTGAGTATAAGTAACACAAAAGCAGACCCTACAAAGCTGTAAATTATTAATTTAATGATCCAGAAAATATTTGGTGACACTAGGTTTTCAGAAATGATTAAAATATTGTTCCTTTTCAAAAGGAGATCATAGTTTCCTGAGAAGCTGGGTATGTAAAAAGTTATAACAAAGACCACAGCAAAGAAAGTACTAACTAACACTGGAGAAAAATTGTTAGTTTATCAATGAGGTTTCATGAAAAAGTTGTGCACAATTGGCTCATTGGGAGATTTCATATTTAAATAACTGATTCCTTATGCTTCCAAATTCAGCAGACTCAATGTGGTGAGGGATGGATAAACCTATATCACCTACTAAATCAAATAAGACCACGTGTCTTAAAAATAGTAGTTTTTCATGTTTTGAATGATTACTGTATGCCACTCATTTATGCTAAATCTTTTATATACATTTTCTCTTTTCATTCTTAATTCTATGAAGGCTGCATTTTTTAAAAGGCAAAATTTTAAAACTATGTCTCAGTAAGATAGCAATCTTATAATTAGGGTAATATAAAATAAAACACAATAACTTAAACCCAGTAATGAACCCAAAATATATTTTGATTATTTATAAATATGCCCAATCTAAACCTAAAATTTAAGAGTGTACAATATAAACCTGATTTTGACTTAACATGCCAACAAGACTGGATCTATCCCTTAGAAAAATGGATAGTGGTACACCAAATAAAAAGTCAGATAATTTCAAAGTAAGGAAAATGGAAACTTTAGGAAAAAGTGATACACTGATGGAAATGCTCTGGAGATTAGAGCCAATCAAATTTTCCATGTAAAGGAATCAAGACACTTTTACTGGCATGAGTATGGATTTGATGTATGGAAGAGAGAGCAGTCAGGAGAATCAGATTTTTAAGAGGAAAGGAGAGGTTAAAACCTTTAAACCCTTAACATGGATATGTGGTGAACAAGAAGTTTGATCAGGCAGAGAAAGCTTTTGGGTTGATGGCCCCTTGAAGTCAAGTTCAGAAGTGAAAAACATAAAACAGAAATATATTGCAGGGCCTGGGATTAAGACTTTGAAATTCACACTTGACAAGTTAAGTCCAGAGCTTTGAGCCCAACTCTGTGCTGAAGTTAAAAATGAACATGGCCTTTCTGCTTCTGACATAGGCAAATAAACATTCCTCACTCAGGAGGGGGTGTCGGTATCAAAGATACTGCATTGGTTAGGCCACAGTTTAGCAAAATAACATGGCTTCTCTCCCAAAGCTATGAGCTGGTCTTCCACATGGTATTTATTTTACTTACCATAGTGATTGACGCTGTTTATAAGCCGCACTCCCACTTGGGCATGGTTATTAGTCATCAGTACAATATCAAATAATTCCTGATCATCAGGATACAGATCTCGGAGTCTAGCATTGACATGCTGCAGTGCCTGCAGATTATAAACAAGGATGTAAGTAAAGAGGCACAGGCAAGGTGGGCCTTGGGAGGCTGGAGAGGAAGCACCTCATCAGGATCAGATTCAAGCTCTGAAGAGTCTTCACTAAGAGATTATGGCTCCTTCATATCAAGTTTATATCATTCATTTCTGTATTTTTCACCTCCCATACATAGGACCACTGTTAATGTTCACATTTAATGTGTTCAAACATCACACATTTAGTTTATTAGAATTATCTCTGGGGATAGATAGAAGGATCAGGCTAACCCTTTTTATGCTTTGTTTGTTTTAATTTGTAAAATCTGCCCTTATGATAATCTAACCATTATTTTTTTTTTTTACTGTGAAAAATATGGAACGCTTTAGGAATTTATACATCATTTTGTACAGAGGCTGCAATGATCATCTCTGTGTGTTCCAATTTTACCATACCTACTGCAAGGGAATATTATGTTTAAAACATGGGTCTTTAGGTTTGGGATTTCCTCTCATGCTTCTACTGGGGTTCCATAAATTCTTTCTACCTACAACTCCTAGAGGTGTCATTTGTTTTTGCATGGCTATGTTATTGTGTAATAACTGTGTAAATTACACAAAGGATCTGTTATGAGTGTTATTTTTCAGTGCATATTCATGCCCCTCAGTACCGGAAACATCTTCATTTTCTTAATTTTTATTTTTGTGGCCAGAGCAGCTAAAGTGACTTTCATCCCATTTTAATAAGATGTTTTATTTCTACTCCGGATTATAAACTAATGCTTCTTAATAGGAAAGGCAACGTCCCACCTCTAGGACTATGGGCTAAAGTCCCATAAGTGAAAACCTAAGGTCAACTGGGGCAATAATCATAGGTAAGGCACATTAAAAATTTTTATAATGTTCAATTTACTACAATTATCTCTGGGGGTAGGTAGAGAGAAGGACCTAGGAACGTGACAAAAATCGTCCAGAATATTTAGGGGGAACTGGTAGAGTTCCCAAAGGTGGGCCCTGGTCCTTCTCTCGCAGTCCAAGGTCCTGGCAGAGCCAGACATCTTTAGTACCTTGACAAAGCGGAACGCGGGCCCGGGAGTCAGGATGACGTTCTCATTGGTGAGTTGATATTCCATGTACTTTTCCAGACCTTCTTCCTCATAGATTCTCCTGTCATCCACCATGTTGAAGAGTGCCCGAGATGACACAGCGATGGTGATGGCGTTCTTGGGTTTGGGCTGCAAAGAAGGGCAAGGACAGGAGGAGATATCAACAGACAGAGGGATTGCACAGGAGCAGGTGGGGTGGGAAGAACCTGAACTGACTTGGCTATGCAATGGATTAGAGGGAGGTTGTGGGGCTGGAGGAGGCACTCCCCGGGGTACCTGCACTCGGGGCCTGCTCACCGGCCGTGGGCGCGAGGAACTGGGGATTTTCTCGTACAGCAGCTTCACGGATGCCCAGTACGCCTCATCTATCTCGTCTTCCTCCTGCAGCTTCTGCTGTTGCATTTCCGACATACAGTCGAGATCCATCTGGATGGAGGTAGGGTAGTGCGTACGACGCTGGGAATAGGCCTTCCACTCTGTGGGAGTCGGGCGCGAATATTCCCGCGGCTGCACATGTGAGTCTCGTGAGTCGCTGCGTGTGTCCCGCGCCAGAGAGTTCCGGTTATCACGGACATCACGCCCAAGGCTTTGAGCCCAGGCTTCTGGAGGCTCATACTTCTTGCGCCTGATGCTGGACTCTGGCTCTGGGAGTGCGGGAGCATCGTATTTCTTGTGCCTGCTGGCCTCAGACCCTGGGGGCGTGGGGCCATCGTACTTCTTGCGCCTCTGGCTGGACTCTGGTTCGGGGGGCGTGGGAGGCTGCGATTCGAGAGGCATTTCTGGCTCTGGCTGCGTTTTGGGCATTGGTGGAGAGGGTTCTGGCGAAGCCTGTGGTGGTGGAGAGTCCTCCTGGCTGGGGGAAGTAGATGAAGTTCGGGAGGTTGTGGAGCTGTTTTGGAGCTAGGGCAAGAAAATTGGTGCCTGGATTCAAGGTTTGATCCAGATCCTTATCCCCATCTCAGCCCAACTCTGATAAAGGAAAGCTGTCTATTTTGTCTGGTCTGGTCTAAGAGGGATCATGGTTCATCTAAACTGCTTTAAACAGACCCTAAAGGGGTCAGGAATTTCATATTTCTGTTAAATAGACACACACTGCTTTCATTGTCCCCTAGCTTCCCCATCAGCACCTCACAGATGCATCTGTCAGCATCACCCTTTTTGGTTGTAAGTAGTTAAGATATAGGTCCTTTTCCTCACCCTCAGGAAGGTGGCAAACAGTTTGCAAGGTTCTGCCCTTGCCTGCCATGTACCTGCCTAAATAGAGGCCTCTGAAAGACCTTGAGTAACAGATCTTGCTTGGCCAGTACCTCACTGTGTGGCCTCTAGTTATCTCCCTGTGCAAGCTGGGCCAGACCTTCCTACCAGAACTCTCCACCTGGCATAGAGAGGGCCTGTCTCCCTATTTGCCATGTGAATAATGCAGAAGCTAAGGCTGGGGAAGCAAATACCTTTCACTGCCTTTACAGTAACCTGCAGCAGCTCAGTAGCAGAAAACCCTTTTCCTCAATAGGTAGGAACCATTCTTAAGAAGGGACTTTTCTACTAAGGTGTGTAAGAAATTATTACACATCCATATATTTTACAGTTTTTATGATTGTTTCACATGTAACTCAAAGGGAAGTTCTTGATGAGATTGTTGAGCCCAGCCTGACAGAGATAGATAAATGAATACATGTGTGAATACATATTCTTCCAGTGACTAGATCTTTATTTTCTCTGCATCTGAAAAAAAAAAATTCTCTCTCTATACGTGTGTGTGTGTGTGTGTGTGTGTATATATATATATATATATATATATATATATATATATATATATATACATACATATACATGTATATACATATACTTTTATTTATGTGGTCAAGCCTAGTTAAGGGGCCAAAGCACATACAATCCAATGGGATTAATTTTTTGTCTTTTAACTTTTCTATATCCTCTACTGAGAGCCAAGGGTACTCAATGAATTTTTGTTGAATGGATGAAGAAAGGTAAGAGAAAATGTGCAGGCTCTAGACATAGAAACTCCTGAGTTGTACTCTGACCTCTACCACTTAGTTACTAGGAAACCTTCAGCAAGTTGATTCCTCAATTTCCTCAGTGATAAAATGGGAGCTTATGAGAGAGTTTTTGTTATAGTTAAATTAACTAAAAAAACATAAAGTATAGAGGGATAGGGCCTGGCATGTGGAAAGCTTCAATAGATGTAAACCATTATTGTTTTTAATCTGCTTCCCCCACCCTTTCATCTCTAGTTTTACCTTAAGACTGGTATTCCTGCTTCTTGACTCCTCTACTGATGGAGGCTTGGTGGATGGGCTCCGAGATGTCCTAGACCACTGACTTCGTACAACACTTGCTCGAGAGTCTGGCTTCTGCAATGATTCTTGGGATCCCTAAAGGAGATAAAAGAGCCAGGATGTGTTTCCCCACCACTTGTTGCTTCAGTGTGCATATACCTACAGAATAGTTATATCAGGCTAAAAATAACAGCAACCATTGAAAAGGCCCCTGGCCTCTGTGATCTTTTATTCAACCTAAGTCCTGTGCACTGTTGTAGGTCTGGCCCAACCCTAACTTCTGTATGAAGCTTGAGTTACCAAGGCTCCAAGTCTGATAGCCTCCTATTTTTTCAACCATGATTCTCCTTTTATAATACTTAGTACAGCTGAACATCTTTCCTCCATTTCCCCCATTTCCTCTCTTAAGGATAATCTATTAGTCCATACTAGAAAAATTACCTGATGGGTTTGCCTGAGGATAGCCGGTGTTTGTCTGCAGCAGGGTTCTAAAGTAACCGCCTACAAGGGCATAAAGCCCCCTGGCCTTCCTGTGGGCGGAGTCCATGGAGAGACAAGTCGAAGAGTTTCTGTTCCCCACATCCTTCCCCTTCCCAGATTGCCTGGGGCTCCCCTCCCAAATCAGGTCATGCAATCTCTGCTCACCCTCATCATGGTGATCTGCCGGCCCTGCTCCCACAACAGGCACACGTGAATATAAATACGTATTGTGCGGCAGGGGCTAGTTCCCTCAACTGCACAAAGGCAGCGTCTACACGACGGGTGACCCCGCATGGGGCAACATCTCAGCGGGTGATTCGGATAGACTGCATGCCTCATCTGAAAGATTGTGCAGAAAACGATCAATGTGATGGCCAGACTCCCATTCCCTCCCTGATCTGACAGAGGCCAGTCTCCTGTCTGCTGAGTGGAGGAGGCTGCTGTAGTTTTTACACCACATATTCTGCATAAACTGCCGGATGTGGACGCTAGGGGAAGATGAGGTCCGTGTCTCCTAAGTTTGTTCTTAGCCTTCTCATGAGGACATTACTTATCCTTTACTACAGATATCAGCAGCTCAGTTTTCTCTCCAGGAATTCCCCTGCCTCTTGGAATTTGCCATTTCGCCTTCTGCTCCTTGTTTTCCTCAAAGGCGCAGAGTTCAGCTCACCTGATTGCTTAGCCGAACTCCCGACTTTTCAGTTTCCTTTCTTTTTTCTCCTTCTAGACTCTCTTTTGATTGCCTCATCCCATTCTCATTCTTAATATAAAACAAAAAAAATACTTATTAATTTTTAAGCTCAGGGGCATTAGAAATTTTGGGTTTGGGAATAAAAGGATAATTAAAACAGAATTTTTCTCCTTGCTCATATAAAAGTATGAACTTTAGACCTTATGTTTTCCCCATTCTAACAAGCCTGGATAAAAATAACACATTTTAAAAATATGAATTACACAAATCATTTTTATAAAAATTTGTTGGTTCATAGGTTTGAAATATTGACGCATTTATCACTTAATTATTCTTACATGGGAAATGCTATGGGAGGATTTTCCAGGGTTCAGCAGAGGTTGGATTTAAATATGACCTTGTTTGTACAGAACTGTTTTTTCCCCCTTCATTTCCTCTGAAAGTTGCTACTTATGGAACTTTTCCCTTTGCCATATAGAATTGAAAATTTCCATGTTCATTTTCCTTTTTTTAATGGTAAAATTCTCTTTAATTTCCTTGAATATATTAATAACAGCTATTTTTGTGCATTGTAATTTTACATAATAGTGGGATATATTATGGCATTCGTATATGCACATAGCATAATTTAATAATTTTTACTCCCTAGCATCTTCCCTATTTGTTTTCTTAATTACTCAAGTGCCAGGGTTCTGGGTATCTGAGCCTCAACAATATTATTATGAGTCTTCATAATGAGAACTTTCATTTTGTAAAGATTTATTACAGACATTTTCTGTTCTTACTGTCAAATTACTTTCAGAATCTAGAGCATTTCCTTATTAAAAAATTAATAAGGAAAACCACATGGGAGAAAAGATAACTCACTCTACAGAAACCTATTCAAACATTCATGTCTTAATTTTCCATTGGTAGAGAAACTTAGCAACTGTTTACATTGTTTCAAGTAATTCAATACCATTGATGTGACCAAGATTAGTGTCATTTATCTGTTTAAGGAGCTTAACTTGAAGATCAGACCAAGTTCCTTCAGTTGCCATCTCTGTTCATCCATTTATGCTGTATGCCTTGGACCAGGAATGTGTCATCAGTGTTAATTGAATAAGAATATGATCCCAGATAAAGACTTCGCTACATGGCTCTCAAACTAATTCTAAAATCTTTTCATCATCACTGCCATATCAGTCATCATAATATCCTATCATTTCTAACTCCAAAAGATATTTTAAGTCCCATTCTCTCTCTCTTTACTATTACTTTATTGCAGGCTTATTATCATAGTTCTTAGATTATGGCCTTTGAATGGATTTCATGGCCTCAAATCCTTCCCACTTCTAAGTCTGTCAAGCTTATTATAAAATGTAAATCTGATTATGCTTCATTCCTGATAAACTATTTACTTAGACAGACCAGGAGCCTTGTAATGCACTCCTGTCCATCTCCAACTTGTACAACTCTTTCAGGTTCTACAGATGCCAAATGACTTGTATTTGCCCACATGCCACCCTGGACTCCTTGTAATGCCCTCTTCCTTTAGTCATCTTTGAAATTCAGCTTAGTGTTGCCTGGGGGAAGATCACAGAGGTAAACATTATCTGTACTGTAAAGTTTGTACTGTCTGTGTCTTTTGTCCAAACTTTGCTGAGCACTGAATTTTGTTTTATGGGTTTCTTCTTGGTCTTTCTGTGCTGTGCATTCTTCAGAGACAGACATTGGGTGTTTACTTCTTACCATTTAAGATCATGTGCTCAAGAAACTCTGACTTACTGAATTGAATTAGTCTGTAAATGTTAATCTATTGTTTTCCTGTCATAGTTTCCTTTTCTTCTACCTCAGCTTTCCTCTACATAGAGCCATTATCTGAAATTATTTGTTTTCTGCAGGGCATTCCCTGAGGTGAAGGGTAGATTAACATTTACATTTCCTCAGCTTATTGGTAAGAGTCTAGGCATTTGGTTCACTCACTTTCTTTTTCTGTTTCAAAGATGTTTGACTCATTTCTTTAACTTGAAATTCTCTTGTTGTTACGCAGGATTTTGTCTCTTCAGCTCCATTTCCTATTGCTTCCCATGCTCAGTCTGGCTCTGCATTTAGAATGTCAAATTTGTGACATCACATGTGGTTCCATAGTAACAAACTGTGCAGACATAACTAGACTTTTTTAAAAAAAGTACAATGATGTTTCTTTATATTTGAGTACATCCAGTCATAACCATTGTCTGTGTTTTTAGAAATTGATTTCTAAACATTGTTAAAATGTTTAATATTTAACATTATCAATTTTAATCGATAATGCAGATCTGGAGGCTATTTTTAACAGCTGATATTTTGTTCTAGATGTGGTTTAGAAGTGAACCCAGCTTTAGTGTTTGGAGTTTCTTTTGCCTGTTGAGGAAGTCACTGTCAAAACTTTCATATGTCTGGACACAGATTAGAACATTGCCTGTGCTGTCTTGCCTTATGTTTGTTCCTTGCAACACTTTTGTTCCTACTTATGCACACATAGAATATGTCAGTGGCAGCTCCCAGCTCTGTTTACAGAGTCCAGTGGTATTCTGCATTTTTACCTTTCTGATTTTATCTTCACCCAAACTTTCAATAAGATATATGATCTATGCCAAGTGAGCTGTTGAAACTGTCAAGGACTAAGGGAGATTCTAACCTTCTTAATTGGTGTTGTTGATAAATAAGTGTGAATATCATAAGTTCTCCAAGGGTTTTTTTTGTTAGAGAAACATGTAGACTCTAGATTAGACTACTTGAGTTTGAATCCTTTCCCATATCACATTCTAGCCCCTTATCTCTCTGAGATCCTTGGCAAGATGATCAATTTTCTTACATCTCAATTTCCTCAACTATAAAATGGAGATAATAATGACATAAACATCAAAAGGTTGTTTTGATGGTTGAAATATAAAGTACTCAAGACAGTAACTGGCATTCATAGGTAATTAATAAACATTAGCCACTTTGTCAGTTTTGTTAACAGCTCCACAACAGTGTTCAAATAAAAGGTCTTTAATATTATAATCCCCACTGTAATACAGTTTTAAGAACAAAAGCTTAAAAATACTTGTTGTTAATAGAAATTTATGAACAATCAAATGTCCGTTTGATGCTTCTTCCCATCTCCTAAACTCTAGCCTCAGTGGTGCAGAGAGAGCAGGGTACCCAGATAAGAAGCGAGAAAAGTACTGGTACAGCAGTTAGGAACCCAAAGTGAAGAGCTTTCAGATGTGCCTTCTACAAAATAAAGGCAGAGGATTTTGCATAGATGAGGGCTTAGAAAAGACTGTAACTTCAGAATGGTCCTTCTAAACAACATTGAATATTGGCTTTTGCTTTTGGTCTCTTCTACTACTCTGCCAAGTAATTTAGCATTCATAGGTTCAGTAAGTTTCTTGATTATTGGTCCTTTCCACAGCCTAGGAAAGGATAGAGCCTGATGAGCATTTTGAATTATTTTATGAATTGAAGTGTAAATATATAACTATGCTTTTTGTTCTGAGTGCTGAAGGTAAAATTAAGGAATTATTGTAAGATATTTTTCATATTTTCTAATTTGTTTTCCTTTATTATCTTCTAATTCTTAACTTTGTTGTTGAGCATGGAAAACTCTGGATCCATGTACACAGAGTAGTTTTGGTTTGGTTTGGTTTGGATTCTTTTCTCCAAGAGTTCAACCTTGGCAATAAGGGCAAGGAACTGCATTGTAATAACATTGTTGTGTGGCCCTCCCAGATCCCACTAACGTGGCTTTTATAATTTTATTATCATTGTTACACTTGTGAAAAAAATTTTAAAGAATCCATAAAGAGGATTTGAAAGACATATTAGAAAACCAAATACACAAAGAGTTCTACTTTGGCATTCTTGCCAAATCTTTTGTTTAAAACTTTTTTGATTCTTGTTGTGGTTAATGAGAGGATGTACCCATTCCTTTAACAGTGCTGAGAGGGTACTACAAAATGATTCTGGGCATGATTTCCACTTCCCTTATTTCTTATTTTTCTAGGGAATAGTGACATTATTCAAATTTTTCAGAGATGCTAGATACCGTTAACCTGCAACTTTTCAAAACTTGGGACACAGCTTGAATAATAAAACTTGGTGTCAGTACTCTGAGAAGACCTGAAAGGATCTTTTTCTTTATCATGGCCACCTGATCTCTCCTGATTTGTAGAAATAAATAATGTGGAATGTGGCTCTACTGCCTTCAACAGATTTTCTATCCTGAGGCTACTCCATCTATTGAGTTTAAGTATATAAAAGTTACTATGTCAGATTGTTGACCATATGTATTACTATTTTAAAGTGTTTATAGATATGTGGATAGAAACTTAGTAAAAATTAGAGTCAGAAAAAAAGGAAGTGTCTGTGAATTCATTATACTAACATAGTCATTATTAGAATTATAATCTTCCAATTATTTTTATTCATTTATCTAAAGTTTAACTTCTTTGAAAATATTGATAAAAATATTGATAAAATTATATTATTGATAAAATTATATCATCTATACAATTCAGTAGCCAGTAGCCTGATTTTTAGTATGTTGTTTCTTGCCTTGAGTATTCATAATTTTTAATGACTCCATAATGTTAAGGAGTGGGTACATAATAATTTGCAAAAGGATTTTCTTATGATAAAATTTATGTAAGCATTGTTTATAATTTACATAAGCATTTTCCTGAATCTTTGGAGTATCCCCAATTTTTTGCTATTATAAATAATACTTTTCTCCTTTCTTTAGCCTGAGTGCACCTTCCTTAGCATAAAATCTATTTCCACATTAGCTACCACATTTAAGCATGTAGTTGGATGAGCTCCAATTTGGTTTATCCAGCTCTGCACTCTTAATTTCAACCTTCCCAACCTTTTTTTAATTTCAATAAATGATATCTATTCTCCCATTTTAAAAAAATATCCATTTTAGAGTTAAAACATGTTAAATTATTCTTATTTTCTCATGCCCTATATTCTGTCCTTGGGCTGCTCATGTGTGCTCAATCTCCAGAAGATTACCGTTTTCAGCCACCCAGCATGGTACAAACCATTGTCAACCCTGTCCTACTCACCACCAACTCTCATTGCACAGCTACAGTAGGCAGCTAGCTGCTTTTCCTTGTCCAGTGTTTCCTAGTCTATGCACAATAACGAAAGCAATCCTGTAAAAATGTGAATCAAAACATACTCAAATCCCTCCTATTTCTCCAAATGTTCATAAGCAAAGCTAAATAAAATCCAGAGTCCTTCTCATGTGATTCCTGATCTCACCTGCTGCTACTGTTTCTTTCCTCTCTGTCCAGGGAAATAGGCTAAAATGTTTTCATCTCAAGACTTACAAACTTGCTGTTCCATCTGCTAAAGTTTCTTGTACATATTCACTTCATTTGACTGATCTCATGGCATCTCCTCACAGAGGCCTTCTCCAACTGCTATCAGAATTGGTACCCTCAATTCCTTCATTCTCTAAACTTTTCTTAGCTTTATCTGTATTCATAGCATTTTTTTTTGGACCTGGCTTCATTTGTAAGATTTTGTTTATTGTCTTCCCTGTCCCTACTGGATTGAAAACCACTTTTGAGCAGGTACCTTTTCCACTGTTGTATTCCATTTCCTAGAGTGGTTGTCAAAATGTACTTCAATAAATATTTCTTAATAATTCAATTTTCTTAGTAGTAAGCAGGAATTTCTTATGTTAATAGTAATGGTGGAAATGGAAAAAAAAGTCATTTTCCTATGCCTTTAGAAGACCTATGAGATCAGTGAATGGGAATAAGATAAGAACAGTGCCATTTCTTCTCAGTCTTTCAAAGCTCTTTGTCTAAACATCAATGGTGGTCAACCTTGAGAATACATCAAAATTACCTGGAGAGCTTGTTAAATGAGATTGCAACAGGCCAATGGTTAAACAAATTATGATATATCCACTCATGGAATACTAGTTGGTAATGCTCAGGAACATATTTGTAATAGCAATAATCTAGATGAGCCGTATGCTTCCTTAAAAAAAAAGCCAATTCTCAAAAGTTATATTCTATATGATTTCTTTTTTTTTAAAAGAGAGAGAGAGGTAGAGAGAGAGAACTTTAATATTTATTTTTTAGTTATCGGCGGGCACAACATCTTTGTTTGTATGTGGTGCTAAGGATCAAACCCGGGCCGCACGCATGTCAGGCGAGCGCACTACCGCTTGAGCCACATCCCCAGCCCCTATATGATTTATTTTGTATAACATTCTTGAAATGACAACATTGTAAAAATGTAGAAAAAGTTTATGGTTGCTGGGGTTAAGGAGTAGGTGAGGGCAAGTGGAAGTAGCTACAAAAAGAAATGTGAATGATCATTGTGGTGACAGAAATGTTCTGCATTTGTAGCTTGATTATATCAATGTCATGAACCTGAATGTGATATTGCACTATAGTTTTACAAGACTTTACCAATGGGGAAAATTGAGCAAAGGCTAATAGGATCAGTCTGTACTATTTCTTATAATTTTTTTTTCTGGATTTGAAGTTATTTAAAAAATGTTTTAAAAGCTTAATTAGGTGATTAAAAATATAATTAATAAGTGAAATAATCCCACATGTACTCCCAGATTGTTGGCCCTTACCCCCAGAGTTTGTAGTTCTGTATTTTGGGATGAACCTGAATGTCTGACAAAACCTGAATGTCAAACAGGTTCCCAGATTAAGCTGATATTGCTAGTCTGAAAATTATATGCTGACCATCACTGAACTATCAGGAGTGGGAATTCTATTAGTGATTAGGAATTCTTCATATCCGCAGTTAATCTTTAGATGGATCATTGGTTCTACTGGTACAATTTCAAAGTATCTTCTCTGCATCTTAACTATCATCAATTGTGATAAAGCTCATTGTCAGTGAAACTACCACTGGATGGGCCATCAGACTCTGGTGTTCAGGATGGAGTCGAGGTTTTTTTTTTTTTTTTTTCCTTATCAATGCCATGTGTGGCTGGGCTATAAGCAGTGGGCTGGCAACAATAGCACTCTCTTCTGATTACCTGATAGAAAGGAACTGTCCAAGCTGGGTTCACATGCTTGACTGCACATTAAAATTACCTGAGACCTTTGCTAGAAACTTATTGTAAGTATGTAAATGATAGAATAGTCATTTATTAAATATTTAAAATACAAAAAATAAAATAAAATTATCTGAGAGCCTCTGAAAATCTCAATGCCCACGTGGGTTTAATCAGAGTCCCTGGGTGTGAGACCCAAGTCATTATCAGTTATGTTTGGCTGGAGGTAGGCTCTAGGTAGAATGTCTAAGGTATTTAACTTCCTTTCTTTACCCTGTTGCCTAGGGTCCAGTTCACACTTTTCCATAAAGGGCCTGACAATCCCTCTTCAAGAAGCTAGATTCCAAGCTCAAATCCCCAGTCTTCTTTCACTCTATTTTCTCCTTTATCTTAGGATCTTATAAGCTGCTTCTCTTTCCTCTTAGTAGTGTTTCTCAAACACTAAGTACATCCATTACATTAGACTTAGTTCAGATCTTCATCTTTTACTGACCTAAATAAGCAAAAGCCTCTCATCAACCTCCTCATCCATATGCTTATCTAAAATCCATCCTTATAAAAGCCAGTAGAAGTATCTTTATAAAACATGAATAGGATCCCTCATTCTTCTTTTGAAACTATTTGTGGCAGCCATTGTTTTTCATGGAACATATTCCAGACAAATTAGTCCAATAGGCAAGTCTCTTCAGGACTTTGCCTCATCCCCATTCTTTACCTGCTTTTGAAGCTTTAGATATATGGACTTTTAAAAACCCTACTCACTACCCTTTTAAAAACTGTTTGAGTTATAATTAACATAATATATAATTCAACTATTTAAAGAGTATAATTTAATGATTTTGAGTATATTTGCAGAGGTGAACAGCCATATCCATAGTCAATTGTGAAATATTCTTATAATTGCAAAAGAAATACAGTACATTTTAGATATCAACCCTTATTTGCCCATCCACCAACCAGACCTAAGCGATCACTAATGTACTTTTCTCACATCCCATTTTAAAGACCTATGTACTGCCACCCAATAGGATTCTGAACTTTGGGGTAGGATTGATCTCGGTTCAAATCTTAACATCTGCTAGTCAACAAGTTTAGACTACTTGCTCTATCCACATGTCAATTTCATTGCCCTCAAAATTTGAATAGTTATATATACTTCTCAGGGAAGGTGTGAGGACTATTGATAGTATAATAAGGTGCCTAACAATAATAGGTAGATGTTAACCATCATTTTGTCTTAGCAAATTTGAGCACAAAATTTAGAACCAATAACTTGCCAACTATTACCCCGTTGTAGCAGTAACCACATACTCTCTGATTATAATTGGACTGTTGAGGCTAATGTGATATTTCAAACCAAAACCATCTTTGTAAATTTAGTGTGGACTCATTCCATGCCACAGAGTGGCTAGTTTGGGGAATATCAGGTTTAGGATTAGTTAATGTAGGTATACCTTTCTTGAGGTTCACAGGGTGGGCTTGGGAAAAGAATCCTGTTTTCTTATTGTCTCCATAAACCACTTAGCCTGGCTAACTATATTATTTTTCTATTTCTATAGAACAAAACACCTCTAACTCAACATCATCACTTATAATCTCTCAGTTACTCAGTGGGCTCATTGGGGTTCTCTGCATGGAATATTCTAGAGCTAAAATCAAGGACTTACCCAAGCTGGGTCCTCAGGGCTCTGTGGAAGAATCTGCTTCAATGCTCAATCATGCTCATTAGTCATCTCCAGTTGTGTGACTGAGATCCAAGTTGCTGAATGTCAGTTGGGGAATCATAAGCTCTTGGAAAGCACTCTCATGTCTTTGCTTCATGGCCCTGTTCCCTCTCCATCGTTAATGGAGAGCCATCCTTGTGTTGAATCTCTCTCAGACATATGGATTTCTTCAACTTTTTATTCTTGTACCAGCCAGAGAAAATCTCTACTTTTCAAGGGCTCAAATAACTAGGTTATGTCCCCCTGGATAGTCTACTTTTTGATTAGGTCAAACTCAACTGATGAATAAGCTCAATTATATCTAAGAATCCCCCTTTTCCATGTGTAATAACATAATCCTGGGTGTGATGGTCGATTGTATTCCCAGGGGAGGAAATCATACAAGGGGAGGGTCTTTGAAGGGATCACCTAAAAATTTTTTTTTACACACTCATTTAATTGATTTTACCTGGTTGAAATTTTACCTGGTTCAAAGTATGCAATTAAATAATAAAATCCAGTCTTTCAGTGATCACCATTATTCATTTCAGTGAATATAGGCTAACCAAGGGTAGCCTGGGAACTTGATTTTAAGATGTGTTCTGATTTTTAAGAGTTCAGAGCAGGAAAGGAAATATGTGTGGTGATGTTTGAGCCCATTACAAAGTTATTCAAATTCATGCATTTGGATATTTTCAGAGGACTAATCTACTTCTCCCTATACGTTCTGAAATCTGTGATTGTCCGTGTGGAATGGAACAGACCTAAGGACATCTTGACATCTAAAAGACACTTTACACATTCAAGATATTTTCTTTGGAATGGTCTTAAAATTAAAAATAAGGATAAAATTCCTTATGATTCCTTTCTGTAAAGATGGAGGCATGTCTACTGATTGGCCTCCCAAAAATATCTGAGGTAACAATATTCATTTTAAGTTAAAAAAAGAAAACCCAAACCCCTGCTGCTACCTCCTTCCATAGCCTCACTCTTGTTTTATATGTTCATAAGATAGACATTAGGATACCTTGTTGGGGAATTTCTAGGGAAAAACACATGAATGGTACATGTTAATGTGCTTGGCATAAAGCACTGGTTAATGGTAAGAGTCTTTGGATTGTGCACAGTATTTTGCATCTGTTCCCAACAGTAGGTGGAGTCGATTTCCAACCTTTAAATCTGGGCCTGCTTTGTGATTGGTTCAACCAGTACAATCCTGGGAAGTACCATTCTGTGCATTCTAGAACCCAGAGCTTTGAAGATTTGCAGAGACTGTCATTATCCTTCTGAAATGCTGCTACCCTGAGGATGGGTTGAAAACTTCATAGCTGACAAAATATGGACAATAAAAATGAATAATTTTGAGAATATGCTAGGTACATTATAAAGTTCATAGTATTTTCTACTTTTTAACTAATAAGTAATATAAAGTGACACAACTTGTTCAAAGTTGCAAAGGTATACTATGTGGAACCAACATTCTAATTCAATTCTGCATACCTTTGACACTTATGATAATTTGTCTTTGAGCCATAATTCCTCGTGTTCAGTCTTCTACGTTCATCACAATAATAGGTCAATCTGGCAACCTATGCAATTAATCAGAGAGTGTAATGAATTGGATCGGATAAGTTTTCAGAGTTTCTAAATATGGGCTCTATTCAGTGAAAGTGTATCCCTACAAGTCTCAGACTATGATTAAGGAGCTTCTTCTTGTCTTGACCCTGTTCATAGTGCATTATCTTGCCTAAACTGATAATGGAAATTCCTTGTTCAAAATAATAGAGGCTAATGTTGTCTAACCAGGCTTTTCTCAGATAGTTGCTACATCAACATTGTTTATGTACACCAAGGCTGTAAAGTACAAGTTTGGGGAAGTTTATCCAAAGAGGAGAGCATGCCATCCAGAATTCCAGTGAAGAATACATTATCATGGAAGTTCATATTTCTTGACTGCATTCATATTTGTTATCCACATGATCCAGGGGTTACCATACAGTCAGAGGGCCAGAGAACTCTTCTCTTTGGACACTGTGATACAATATCTTTGATGGATTAGGAAAGAATTTTTAAAAATGTGAAACACTTAGATAATCTAGAAAATAATTTTTAAAATTTATTCTGGTAATGGAAGCCTCAAATGTAGAGATGTTCTAGAAGAAATAGGCCTTGGAAAATGAAAGTGTCATTTGCTTGTTATGTCCATTACAGTTGTGAACTTTAATCTTCTCATCTGTAAAATAGAAGTTAAATGCACATATGCATCTCACAATCTTGTAAAACTTATATGTAGTAGGGCAAGTAAAAGCACATAAGAAGATCTTTTTTCTTTTTCTTTTTTTTTTTTTTTGGTGGTATGAATTGAACCCTGGGTCTTGCACATGCTAAGCCAGTGCTCTGTCACTGAGCTACATCACCAGCCCATAGATTTTTAATAACACACACCTCAAAGACAATGATGTTTTAAAAAGTCAGCATGTTGAGCAGGGAGAGAAGGTCAATTGGAAGATGACCAGAAAGCTTGGAAATTGGGCTAGAAGTACAAATTGGTGACCACTTTCTCATAAAGGCAAGGGAACTTGGTGCTAATGTAAAATTAGTGTCTTGTTCTTTTTAAGAAAATCATGAGGAGTTTTTTCCACTTTTTATTTGGCTCAGCCAAAATGGCCCATGTTCACCTTTCTCCCTCCATCCTGCCTTCAACACTCACTTTCATAAGTAAAATTAACAAATGATCCCATTTCTCCCATTAGTAACAGCCATTAGCAGGAATGTTCAGCACTCACCAGCATTAACCAATCCCTAATTAGCCAAGTAGAGCCTGCCACCTCCTCCTTACAATGCACACCTTTCTTCCCCCAGGCCTGCTATAGCTCTCCTAAAGGAAATATGAGTAGGACTCCCCTCCTTGGCCCACTCTGCCTCACATCGTTAATCAACTTGCTATGCCTCATCCAAAGGGGGGAAAAATCCTGTTTCCTGCTTCATGCCAGCCAACTGAACAAGTGTTAAGTAGGACTTAAATATGAACCCACCATGCCACATCAGTGGCTGCACCTGGGACTTCAGTGTGTTCAAGAGGACGTGTCTCACAGAAACTGTCTGTAAGCTTCTGTGTGCTGCCCTGATGCTTCCTACACCCAGAATTCCCAGGTGGTGTGCACACTTCCTTGTGACTAGCAATATTTTGCTGAGAAAAGCAATAGCTTTGTAGATAGTCCGAGCTTTACGAATTAGTGCTACCTCTTCTAACGTGTCTCTGCAAGATGCATAACCTCGCATGCTGTATCCTTATTGGTAAAATAGGAATGATAATAACAGCAGCTTCATGGGGAGAGAGGACACAAGGAATGTGAAGGCTCAAGTACAATGTTCTGTGCCTGGCACAGAACAGGCACTTAGTAACCGTCCTCTTCCCAGTCCCCTGCTTCCAGACTCACCTGCATAAACATATTCAAGGGACTGTGGGCAGGGTTTTCTCTGGACCCCAGGGCCACCTAGGGAGGGCCCTGCCCTGAACTCCAGTGCTCCTTGCACAAGAGACTGTGAGTCTTGTCTCTTTATTTTCCTTTGGCCTGTTTTTTATTTTGGGTCTGCGTGATTTCCTGGCAACAGCCCGGTTGGTGGTTAGAAAATATGTGTGTTAGCTATTTGAGGAGTGAGCAGCTTGTTCTTTGAGGTCCCCTCCCCTGCCTTTTGATACCATGGAAAACATAGGTCAGTGATGAATGTCTCTCAAATTGACATGTCTCAGAGTAGAATCCTTGGATTCTGCATTTTTGGTGATGCAAATGGTCAAAATTGGTGTTAGTGACATTGTCCAGATTTTTAAAATTTAGTCTTGAGATTAATGGCCTTCCCTTTCTTTTCCAGTTAGTCCACTTTGCTACTTACTTTCTTCTCCTCAGTGAAGCAAGAAAGTATGGCTTTACTCCTGTGTTTCTGTGGATGATACCACTATCCTCCTATTAGATCAGGTACCATGCCAGGGTCAATTCTAGAGCCTTCAGTCTTTCTCACCCTCACATCCTGTTACTTATTAACATCTTTTGGCTTGATTTTCTTAATATAATTTGAAACTAGCCATGCTCCCTCATCATATGCCCACTGCCATACCACAATTCCCTTGCATGGCTACCAGTGCATTCTCCATTCTAAGCACTAAGCATGCTGGATTATAGCCATTTGTTCCCATATTTTTCCCACTAGTCTGTGTCAGGGTTGGAGAACATGCATTATTCATGGGTGCATCACCAGTGCCTAGTTCAGTGTTTGAAGTAAATGTTTGCTGGAGGAATAAAATAATGAGTGTCAAATGTTGTGCCCTTTGGCAACTTTTCAATATAATGCTCTTTGTAGTTATATTCTCTGTTCAGGATTAAATCCAGGAACACAAGTTGCATTTAGTTGTCACGTCCCTTTAGTCTTCTATCTCTGGAGTAGTTTTTCAGCTTTTTTCTTTTTAAATATTTTTTTACGTTTTGAAAATTATAAGCCAAATTGTTTTAGTATGTCTTTTTTTGGGGGGGGGTGGTTGTCTGATACTTCCTTATCATTAAATTCAGTATATAAGTTTTAGGCAGTAAATGCCACTGAACTGATGTTGTGTACTTTTTTTTTTTTATGGAGAACCATGATGTTACATTTTCCTCATGATTTCAATGACTTGGTTGAGATTTTGTCACTAGTTGTCTCTGTGTAAGTAATATGGCATCATTATAGACTGTAAATATTCAATTCTCATCAAATTTTCACTCTCAGCTCCCATTGATGATTTTATAACTTCATTATTATTCCTTCTGTTTTCTAGGTGGCATTCTACTTTACTAAAAGTACTTTCTCTTCATCACTATTTATTTATTTTGGTAAGTGTGGACTCATATTATTTGGTGGATAAAACTCATTGTTATCAGTATTTATTTGAATGTTCAACTTGTCCCAGATTTGGCCAGTGGAAGCTCTTTTAAGTGAGTTCTTGTGTGCTTTTGAAATTCCCCCATGATTCTTTCAGCACTTTGTTATTTTCTAGATCAAAAAACTTCTCTGGACTTATCTTTCCCTTTCTCTCTTCCACTCCTGGAATCAGTTGTTTCTCCAAAGATCTATTTCCTTTTAGTGAGCAACAATATCTAGAAATTAATATATAAGTCTAAGTGTTCTCATTCCTTCTAGCATGTTGTTTCTAGGTCCTCTCATTGGCTGGAAAACACACACACACACACACACACACACACACACACACACACTTATTTCCATGTCTCCATACTACTTCTGCCTATAGTATTAAAAACCAGGAGTTTATGTGGGTATCTCCAGTTGCAACCTGACTCTGCAGGGTTTATTTAAATGTTCTCCCTTTCTGTAATTTTAATTCCCTCTGAGTTTGCTCAGTGTGTTTATTCCAAACTTTAAAGTACATGTAAGATAATTTTACAATAGCTATCCCATAACATTGCACACTATAGTTTTGCTAAACAGAAACTTCTTCCTTATCTCTCTGCCTCTAATACATATTGCCCCAATTTCTTACCTCCACCTATCTACCAGACCAAATTTTAAGAATTGGACACTGCAGATCCCCTATTTAAAAATACTTTGTGGTCTCTTATCACGTGGGTGTGCCTAACTAACCCTACCTATCTTTCTGCTCTCTCCTTCCTTTTGCCTCTGCTTCAGCCACATCAGACTTCTCACGTTCTTCAATGGTCAACACACATTTTGTGTGCCTGTGCTCTTTTGTATTTTCTTCTCTCCACGTGAATCATTCTCCTTTCCTCTTTTTGTCAACTTTCCAGATAATCTTTGCTCTTTTCTACCTGGTCTTCCCTACTTGTTCCTCAGATTGCAGCTCAGTTGTCATCTACCCTGTGAATTCACCTGCACTTTCTAAGAAGATTTAAATCTTGCCCTCTTTTGGTTACCTCATCCATTCCTGCTTGCATTATTTATCTTAATGAATTTTAATGATCTTTAACTCATCCTTCTCCTCCCAGACAAGAACAAAGGTTTATAGGTAGCCAAACTTGTATCTTCTCATTGAACTTGGTGCATTAAATTCCTGTTACTGTGAATATCAGCATATCTTGTTATTGAATATACTTTAAACTTAACTACATGGCTAACAAATATGTGTATGATTTTGCTCTTTTCAAGTAAAATTATAGACTTTTGAAAATCTGCATTTTCCTGAATTTCCCAGAGTGCTTAACACATTATGGACCCACAATATCTTTTTTTAGAGCACATAATTTAGAAATTTAAGACTGAAAGCTCTGCTCCTTATTGACATACAAACTATAAAAGTATATATTAGCATGCCCTGTCTCTTTCTCTTAGACAATGGTTGGGCTTCTCCCAGAGTGCAGACAGAGATTAGGACACACTGGCCCATGAGCACAGCCCTTCATATTTTGTGTGCCTTGTCACTGTGCATATGTTCTGAGGCTTAGTGTCACATTCTACAGTTCCCACTGAAAAATAGTGCCCAGAGAATGGACAAGAATAATTCTGAAGAGGAATAAATTGTCCAGATGTTAGTCGCCCATAATGCTTTAATTTAGAGCAGTGTTTTCACCCAACGCCATCACCAAAGGTTTGTCTTTGGTTTATTTGTGTTATCACAACAGTGACGATGGAGTTAAAGGCAGCCTTTGAAAGGGGATTTTTGCTTGTTTCATTTATATTCTACTGTTCTTTCATGAAACATTTCTAAATATCCACGGGGCCCCAATTCTTACAAAAATAAATCGGATAAACCTAGGGCTCTTGCCAAGTCAAATATCTACAGTTTCTGGCAATTATGTAATTTCCAACTCTGCTGCAGGGACTATTGCTGATAAGTCAATCGTCATGAAGAGAAATGTTCCAGACCAATCTTTATTAGTATGTCCTTCCCTGATATATGCAAAGTCTTTTTTTAAAAGCAGAGTTGTAACTTTTATTTTGTTCCCTAGTGAATGGCTTCTCATCATAACAATTTATATCTGGATAATGTCATAGTAAAATGTGAAAATGGTAAATTAAAACCAATGAAATTAGGTTCTGCTGTTATTAATAAAAACTGCTCTGGTTTTCACCATTTTGTTATGATGGTACTGTCTTATAGTGCAACTTTGCAGTAATGTCTTTCTGGCATGACTAGTTGATTTGGCCCAGACAAAAGCAATATTTGGAAGATTACTCTGTGGAACTTCTCTGTGAAGAAAGAACTGAGAATCATGTGCTAATTTAAATACCTCCTTAAAGCTGAGGCTAAACACATTGACTTGAAAAGGCTTTTATGAAGAGAGGAACTCTGCTATATTTAAAGAGTGGTATAGAATAAACAAACTGAAACAACCAACATGCTTCTTTCTCTTCAGAGACACATATCTGTTTGGTTCCCAAATACATTGTTAAACTGCCTGTATTAAAATAAAGGCATTACTTTCAAGTCATAATTTTTGCTCATGGGTTTAGAAGAATTCTCTTAGAGTGACATTCCTTTGTACCTACAGTTCATGAAGAGAAGAGCTTCATTATTAGGGTTGTTATACTTTGTACAATATCTTTGTCACTTTGAATCATTCATTTCCTATAGTATGCCTAGGAGGCAGGCAGGTTTAATTCCTGTTCTGTAGATGAGGGAGCTACTGCTCACAGCAGCCCTGTCCAAGGCTCCTCTTCATACTTTCAGTAAGTGGCAGCCCTGGGTTCAGCTGGATTTTCTGACTTTCCACCACTCTCTATTCCAGCACGTGCTGAAGGTATCAAGTGGTTCTTTTCAGATGCACAGCAGTGGAGTCTTTCTCTTGATGAAGAAAGCCAGTAGATCAACCCACCTCTGATTTCAATGAATGGAAGGTAGCTTGGTAGAATCCTATGAGTTTAGAAACTGACTTCTCACAAGATGGAGTAATATCCAAGGTAAATTAAGAATCCTTTCCCACCTCACACTCACATGGAGGAAGCAATATTTGTCTGTGACAGTGGAGAACCCAGACTTCTAGTCTCTCAGAGCAAGCTTGGCTTGACAATTGTTATCAGAGATGTTCTGTTGATGGGAGCACTGCCTTTCAATTTCTAAAAGGTTTTCAAAGCCATTTGGTTTTGTTGTCTTTAGGAAAACATTTGTGTGTGTGTGTGTGTGTGTGTGTGTGTGTGTGTTTGTGTGTGTGTGTGTGTGTGGTCAGTATCAGCGTAAATAAAAAGATTAAAGATGAGAATAGAGCTTATTTGTGGCTCAAAGTCATTTCCTTGAGGTTTCTGCTTCTTGAGGTTTGCTATGGGCTGGTTGAGTAGAAATATACAAACACAAGATATTTAGAGATAGGTAAGAAAAATTTAACTGAGAAGCCAGATTGGGTGAGGAGGACAGAAAACAAGATTCCCACAGGCTATACACACAAGTGATATATAACTAAAAATATAGTATTGCAAGGATGACACTAAAACAACATGCTGAAAATGCCCAGGATAACAGTCTTGCAGAAAAATGCAAACCATTTATATAGATAGATACAGATGTAAATGCAAATAGCTTTTGAGAGAAAATGATATTGAAAAAATTAAAATGCATAATGAATAATTGTTATTTCTAGCTTTGCCTCTTCAGTGGACTGGCAGTAGAGATTTCAGACTGTTGGACAATAGCAGTTGGTGTGCATTCTTACAGTGCACAGGACACCTGCAGAATAAACATGATGTGCAGTTTATCACCTTGACTCCTAAGCTACTTTTATGATTGAACAGCAGGACCTAACTTTGCTACTCTCTCCATTTTATGATTGAACAGCAGGACCTAACTTTGCTACTCTCTCCATTAGGCTTCACACCTTGCTGGGATGGGGTGTGTTTTACTGACCTATATTCCTGGTTCTTAGTGCAGCAATAGACTTGAGAGTACATTTCAAAGGAAGTTTATTGAATGAATGAAGTGAAGTTACCATCAACCTTTAAGTGGGGACATTTCAACAGGGATAATACTGGCCAATATTCAATCCCATCTTACTTCACCTAACCACAGGATTGGCAAAGAGATTCCACTTGGTGTCTCAGGCACTTACTTTTGGTTCTTTTGAAGTACACTGGCTGTCCTTTTGTATCTGTTTTCCATGACCCTCTTCCTAATGTGTATCTTTAAAAAGACACATCCTTTTTTTTTTTTACTTCCTATATTCTCTCCCTGTGTGAATATATGAGACTGGCTTTAAATGCCATCTATATATTTTCAGGAGCAAACTCTATCTTTAATTCCAGACTCATAAATCCAACTTCCTGTTCAATATTAACACATGGATAGTGGAATAGCACCTCAAGTTTAACAAGCTGGAAACAGGATTTTTGCTATTCTAATGCCCATCTTTCTCCCCAAATCTAATCTTCTCCAACGTTTCTCATTTCAGCAAATGGCACTTACTTTCACTTAGTCTCTCATGTCAAACATTGAAGTCAACCTCCATAACCCAGTCCTTTCATACCCTTTATCAAACGAGTGCACTAGTTATGTCAACTCTACCTTCAGAATATATCCAGAATTCTACCAATACTTACTATTATTCCTGTTGTCTTACTTCAATATGCTATTACCTTGATCTCTCAAATTCTTAATTTTACTGTTGCCTCCTATTGCTGATATTCTACTTCATGTAGCATCCACAGTGTTCCTTCTACAACATAAATGTGGCATGTCATTTGTCTTCCCTTAGTCCTTCAGTGAATGGTCCCCATGTTCTGCATGATTTGCTTTCTGAACACCATCTTCTCTCACTCTTCCTCCTGATCACTGAAAATAACATCTCTATCCAAAGACCTTGTGTCTGGTTATTTCCTTTTTCTGGAAAGCAGCTCATAACTATTTTCTATTTGTTTCACTGGTGCAGTGGTGTAGCTGGGGCTGCACTCAAAGTAGGGGAGGATCATAGGACTCCTACATATTTCATTTAAGATTAGTCTAGAAATGAGGGAGCCTGGATTCCTTGCTGCTTTTGTTTTATCTGAGACTGTACAACAAGGCTGGGAACAGAGAGAGGTCTGCAAATGCAATTACAATGCAGCAAACAGCCAGTTTTATAAACATGGAGTCTCTTTAAGTATCCTCCCTGGGCAGCTTCCCTCTGAATCAGAAAGCTCTAGTTTTAGCTTTATGAACTGGTTTCTAGCTAATTCAATTGTTCTAGCCTCTGCTAGAACTAGAGTAATTGATATTTAGAAAAGAGAATGTAGCTTTTTGAAAGGATATCATGAACAGAGTTGCCAGATTAAACAAATAAAAATACAAGATTGCCAGTTCAAATGGGTATTTCATAGCAACAAGAAATAAATTCACAAATAAAAACACAAGATTGCCAGTTCAATTGGGTATTTCATATCAACAAGAAATAAATTCTAGTATAGGTGTGTTCCAAGTATTGCAAATGCCCTCTCAAAAATTGCAAGGGACATACTTATAATTTAAAAAATAATATTGTGGGCTGGGGGGGTATAACTTAGAGTGCTTGCTTAGCATGTATGAGACCCTAGGTTTGTTTATCTGAAATTCAAATTTGATTGGTCATACAGGATTTTATCTGGCATTCCTAATCACAAATCATTAAAGGTTGATATTGCTGTTTTTTTCAAAGAAAACAATTTATTTGATCATTGATTATGTTTTCTAGAGTCAATACATATTTTAGATGTTTGTCTCCTTTTGTAGGTGAATTGTAACTATAAGATAAAATATTTATTTTCTCCCTGATATTGTGAAAAGAGTGGGGATACTCACACAGATATGAATATGTATTTTTATCTATTATGATAATATACTTTACAAGTTTGAAAGATTTGATTTTTTTGAACTTGTTTTTTTAAATGAGATTTAAATATAGTACCTAGATATGAAATTCTTTTTTATTTCATTAAATTAGTATATGTAAAAAACATACTAGATTGAATGAAATGGGAAATTTGGAACAAAAAATCCCTTTTCCTGATCATATTATGACATATTTTTCTTATAGAACATTTGCAAAATCTATAACATAAGAAAAAAACTTCACTGTTGTGATTTTTAAAAATCACATACTTTACAGTTTTAAAAGGTTTTTGTTTAATTTGTGACTTAAGAATGATGTCTACATATGAAATGCTGCTTTATTTTATTAAATTAGTATAGATAATAAACAGAGTAGATTGGGGGCTTTGGGAAAAAAATCCTTTTCTTGATCACAATAATGATATATTTCTTGTAGAATATTTGGAAAATACATAATAATGTGAGAAAAAAAATTTACCTATAATTTTTAAAAGTCTATTTCATATTTTTATGAAAATGCTAAAAGAATAAGTTGGGCTTATGTAATAAGACAATTTTGTTGCCTTTTAAAAATTCATCATTATGGAATATCTTTTTATTTCATTAAAAGTATTTATAAAATGTTTTATTAGAAACATACTATTCTTTTTTCTTATTGTTTAGATATTTTCCTGTCCTAATGTTAAAATGAGGATGTTAAAATATTCACATCAGTGAATATTTTCTGTGGGTATATTTATGGAAGTATGTACGGACCTGAGCTCTTTGTTGCAGTACTGTCAGGTGGCAGCCCACACTCCTGTGCTTTACATTTCTATGTTCTGGGTGGACTCTTCCACTCTCTTTTGCCCTTCCCATCGCTACTCACTTCTTCCCATAGTTACAGATCTGATTTATCTAATGGATAACTTTGGAAGTGGGAAGTTTAATTCGATTCCTTCCTGATTATATATTTTTTTCACATCTGACTACCCATGGAAGGTACTTCTAGATCATCATTTTTCTCTGTTGTCAGGTTGCCAGGGCAGAGTCTGGTTGGTTAGGATGTCTGCAATTATGTGTTCAGTAAATGAGTAACTGAAAATTGAAGCAAGTATTAAGAAGTACATTGTGACTACTCTTGTAATTAGTATCCTCCTATCTAGTGATTTTAAATAATACATTTAAAGTTTGGTTTTCATCTTTTGGAAATTATCCATGTCTGACCCTCAACTACTCTCAAACTAAAATGAGAGAAGAGATTTAAATATAGTACCTAGATATGAATTTTTTTTATTTCATTAAATTAGTGTATGTAATAAACATACTGGTATAATTAATTATTGGTCATCTTTGCATGACCAATTAATTATTACAAGTAAAAATCCAAATATAAACTCATTATTCAGGAATAGTTGAGCCATACTTAGTGGGACTGGCATTTAGAAACCAAAATAATGATGGTAATATATTTTGGGGAGATGACTCTCCACACTCAGAATTCAGAGATTCCTTGTTGAATCAGACATGAGAATGAGATTTTGAGGACAAAAAGCATTATTTTAAGGCATCATAGTTTTTGGTGTATAAATCTTGTAGACCTTGAATTTTAAACTTGAAAGTCTGTATGGTGTATATTATAGTTGAACAACTGGGATTATTGATTAGTATGTACTACACAAGGTTTGTTGAACATGAGTTGTGTGGTCCTCTTTTTTCTCACTTTGATCTTCTTTGGTTGAAATAGGAATGAGTTGCTGAGAATAAGAATCTCCTACTTTCTGTTAAAGATCATTTTAAAATCAGTCTATTGCTGATTAACTATTTGCTGCGGAAAGTCTTTATTTCCCCCCTCTCTACAGTAGGGTATTTAAATGTGGACAGTAGGCTAGGACTAAACAGTGCAAATATGGGTAGGTTCCATGAATGGTGGACAGCACCAATAAACAAATTTTGTCAGTTAAATATTGTGGAATTTTAGTCTCAATCTTGTGGAATTCTACTGATAAAACACTTTTTGTCTGAAGCTTTTCAATTTCAGCTCTTACCTACCTCCATCTTTGCATGACCAACTGTGAGGTTTCATTCTAGATTTGCAGATACTTCATGTCCAAGATATGAGAAAATAATCAATGTTCTGAATCTTCTTTGAATAGAGAAGATCTAATTTTTTTTAGGAGTATAAAACTTAAGAAAAAGAATTCAAAAAAATTGTAAGTACCAAATTAGGCATGAAAGTAAATAGTAAGAATGAGAAATTTAAAAAATTATATAATAAATTACCAGAGGCTTAGAGGTCCAGATCTCTTTTTCTAAAATTTCCCTGCCAATTACTCAGAAATGCTTACCCAGAAATACTTTCTGGTTGTAGCCATTCTTCTTCTTTACAGAATAGGTTTAAGCTCCATCTACTTTCCTTATTTGGGGCTCATCCTTCTAGGCCCCATTAGCTATGTTAAAGAGCATCTATCTCTTCTAAGTGATGGTAACACATTTTGGGGAGATGACTTTCCACACTCAGAATTCAGAAATTCCTTGTTGAATCAGATAGCTTTGTGTTACTGGAACAAAATAACTGAGACAACATATAAAAAGAGGTTTATTGAAATCTCAGTTTTTGGAGGTTCAAAGGTATGGCACCTGCTTTGGCTCAGTTTTGGTGAGAGCCATGGTTGATAGCACATCATGCTTGGAATGCATATGAGAGAGAGAGAGAGAGAGAGAGAGAGAGAGAGAGAGAGAGAGAGAGAGAGAGAGAGAGAGAGAACGGGTAGAGTTTTATAATCTGCTTTGAGGGCATGCCCCCAGTGACCTGAGGATCTCCCATTTGGTCACATTTCCCCCAAGATTTCACTACTTTCCAATAGCAATACTTTGGGACCAATCGCTTACCAGATGGACCTGGGGCACATTACCCATATTCAAACAAAAGTACTCATTAAAAGCAAAATTTTAGTCTAATGCAGATGGAAAGTGCTCCAACTCAGAACTTCTGGGTGATTGGGGCAGAATTGGGTTCTCTCCAAATTCCTGTGTTGATGTCCTTATCCCCAATACTTCAGAAAAGGATTGAATTTGGAGATAGGGCATTTAAAGTGATGATTGATATAAATAGAGACCATGAGCCCTATCCAATGTGACTTGTGTCCTTATAAGAAGAGTGTGGGACAGGGAAGGATGTAAATGGAAGATCATGTGAACACACAGGGAGAAGGTGGTTATCTACAAGCCAAAGAGAGAAGTCTTAGAAGAAACCAATCCTACCAACACCTTGGTCTCACATTTCTAGTTTCTAGAGCTCCAGAAAAATCAATTTCTGGTTTTAAGCCAACCAGTCTATGGTACTTGGTTATGACAGCTGTAGTGAACGAATGTATTTGGACAGAAGGCAGAAGGAGGAATCACCTCGAGGTGTGATTGCAACTAAATTGGGCAGATTCCAAGATGGCAAACATGAGGGAATTATATTTCAAGCTTTAGGAGCCTGCAGAAATTGTGTCCTGAGAAGCCCTTTCTAAAGAGCTGGGTTGATTCCATCTGAGAAGCTCACAGTGGCAGATCCCTGCCCTCAGTCTTGTATTCTGTGGACTTGCATTCCAATCTGTTGCAAACTCATTATAATGATCCCTCCTGCTGTCTTTTCAGATCTCATTCCTGGTAGGGGTAACCACTGACTTCAGGCGGTGGCTGTTTTCTAACTGTGCCACCTACTGATCCCTTCTCTGTAAATTCATGCTTAATCACCTGCTTCTCAGTAAAATGCTGAATTGTTCAAATAAACATTGTGGGGAGAGCTAAGATCAACAATGTAGGCCTGCCTGTTAGCAGTCACCTCTAAAAGAGAGTGGGAGGCCCAATCCTCTGATCTGGGTTCTGCTATCACTATCCCTGACCATCTATTGCCTCACCACACCTTCAATCTCAATCCTTGGATCAATTAGGCCCTTCCTTTTTGGGTTTCCCAAGTAATTAAGACTTTGCTCAATGCCGGCTTACTACTTACCACATTATATTGTGGAGGATTGTTTGAAAGTTTCCTTGACTAGTTTGGTTTCTTTAAGTATGGACTATGTAGGTTCATCTCTGCATCCTTAGTGGGTATGGCAATGTTTTGTCATAGATAAGGTGCCAAAAATTGAGTCTCAAGATACCTTTCAAGAGAAATGATGTTCTTATAGTTGTGACCATGAACATATTCTCACAGTTTTTGCTGTATGTAAGTTTTTCTTTCAGGTCATTTCCATTCAGAGTATGCGTGTTGAATGCGTACCATGTGCCCGGTGCTGCCTTGGTTCAAAATGATGAATCTGTCTCATTCATTTTCCCTGGGAGCTGCCAGTTTATCAGAGAGGACAGTTGCATGCATGACTATAGTGTGTTGAGGGAAGGTACTTCCTAAAAGGAGTGGGGACAAAGGTGAGAAGATGGAATGAGGTTTATAAGGGAAATGAAAAGGCATCCTGGAGAAGGTAGCATGGTGTGGATAAGGGGTTAGTATATTGTTTGCTGGCCATCTTTACCATTCCTTGGCTTGTGGAAGCATTGGATCAATCTCTGTTTTATTTTCTAATTGTTTTCTCTCTGCATTCATGTCTCTATGATGAATTCCTTTTTTTCTGTATAAAACTATTTTATTAAAAAACAGGGATATGTGAATCTATGTATGTGTTGCAGCCCTTAAAAAGAAAAAAAAACTTTTTTTAAAAAATTCAGTTTAAGTATGTAATCTTTTTGTTTTCTTTGGTACTGGGTATTGTACTCAGGGCCTCATGCATGTTAGGCAAGCACTCCACCACTGAACTGCACCCCCAGCCCAAGTATCTAATCTTAAACCAGAAGTTCAGTGGGGTTTTTATTCTTTTCTTTCCCCTCGTTCAAATGTGAAAGCTTTTGTTCTGGTTCAAAGGCATTGGTGCCTTTGGATGATTTATTCTGGCATTTCTTTGCTAGAATTTAACTACCTAAAATTTGTGAGACAAAGTGACTACAAGCTACGTATTTCAATACTCATATTAACACCATCTTGTAATGCCTCAATACATTGGAAAGACTCTGCAGAGCCTTTCATGTGTCTTCTATTTAAGAAATCAGTGTTACAGATCTGTTGCTGTAGAGGAAAGGCCCATCTTCATGAGGCGCTGAGAAAGTACACTTGACACTTCTGCTTCTTCCCTGAAACCAAAAGGGAGAGAAGTTGAGGCAAAAGGGATGGGACTAGACTTTTTGGTACTGTTACACTGAAGAAAGCCTGGTTAGTTTTTTTATTTCCCTCAAATATTAAACTGATAGAAAACTGAGGCAAAAACAATAAGCATGCCATGATATTTAAACAGAAGTATATCAAAATATAGTATTATCTCCAGGTTATAGGTATGATGGGTAAATTACTTTTACTTGACTACTTAAATTTTTCTGTTCTCCAAATTTTTTCTCAAACAGCTTTATGTTAATTGGAAAACATCCCTTGCTTGTCAGTTGATAAAAACAAGAGAAGAACAGAGTGAGTACCTGGGCGGGGCAGACCTGGAAAGTTAAAGACATATGGGGACCAAGTCTGTTTCTTGATTACTACACCCAGGCCACGGCCAAACCTGCTCCCCACCACCATGAGTAAATGAAGTAAATATGTATGTCCCTTTGTGTGTGTGTGTGTGTGTGTGTGTGTGACAGAGAGAGAGAGAGAGAGAGAGAGAGAGAGAGAGAGAGAAAGGGTGGAAACTGGGAGAGGTGAAGGATTAGGCCTACATTGATTTCCACTCCATCTCAGACTTCATGATGCAGCTGTGTGGCATAAATCATTTCACCACGACCTCTTCATATTGTTTTTGTCAGTAACCCATCCATTATCCTTTTGCTTTCTTCAAATTTGGGTAGCACAACTGCAATGTAGCCTTCAGTGGATAGCTTTTCTTCAAGAATAGATGGCTTCTGGAGAATGTTTTTATTTGCTTCCATCAGTTGTACTCTAAAATAGCTAGATAAAGCATATTTCTCTCCATTGAGTGAAATATGCTTTATCTAGCTATTTTAGATAGCTAAAATATCTATCCTCCACTTAAATTTCCCAGAGACCTTGTTCTGAAGTCCGCTATAGTTGGTACCGATCTGATAGCAAATTCTTGTAATTGGTTTTCTACTTTGAAGAACTGGATGAGGTCCTGTCAATGTGATGACACATATTCCAGCTAGAGTACTGTTGTATAAAGTGATACTCACAGGGTTTTTCCTTTGACATCTGCTTATACCACTGAGTAAAGTTAGAATTCATGAGTAAGTGACAGCACTGCATGTTTCACAGCCTTAGGCTCAGTAGCTGTGGCCTGAATTCCTCTCCCTATAAGGTTGTAAGTCATATTGAAGTAGAGGTCAACCTTACTCTGATATGACATTATCTTAAAAATTATTCCAGCAATGACTCTATTCCCAAAGAAGGTCATAGAGGTAATGGGAATTACAGCTTCAACATAGGAACTTTAAGGGGGACACAATTCAATCTATTGAAGAGGCAGAGACCACAGGAAGAGAATAAGAGGGAAACCCCTTCAGGAAACAAGAACTTTGTAAATCTCTGCTTCTCATAAACTTCTGAATTACTCACTCTTTGACCATTCCATTACTCCCCTTTTCTTAAAATTTTATCTACTTATTTCCTTCTGCCAAGAATTTTCTCCTTTCCCTTTCCTGTTCCTTCCTACCCCAATACTGTGTGCCAAATCCTATCTGACTGTGACAATAAAAAGCACTATCTTTGGGACAATACAGACCCCACGATTTAAAGAGCCCACTCTAAACATCCTTAACCATACTTATCAAAAAGACACAAAATCGATTAAAAGCAAAAACTTATGTCTTTCCTAAGCCCACATACTATTCTTTTCTGCATTCTATATCATGCTCCAAGTACCTATGACCCCAGAATTTTCCACCCAAAATTTTGCAGGTATGTTTATGGCCTGTTTGGAGAACTTTGTGAATCAGTCCTTCAGAAGGTGGACCACAGAACTAGAGGGAATGTCCCTAGAAAATGGTGGTGGGAAAAAGAAAGAGACCTCTATTGTCCTCTGCTCTGTAGACAACAGAGTACCTGTAAAACCAAGGTCAAATACCACTTCCATTTTCTCTGTGTTCCCTGATCCACTCATCAGCCTCTGTCCCCAGCCCCTTGGTCAGGCATTTCACCTTAAACTCTTTAAGGCCACTTACCATATTTTTTCATGGCTGGAACTGTATCAGTTATTGTTCGACTTTGTGATGGTTAATTGTTTTATTGTCTTGACCTGCCTAAAGGAAGTCCTGTTAGCTTGTAAAATATTTTTTATGTGTCTGAGGTGTTTCTGGAAAAGACTAGCATTTGAATAGATAGACCAAAGAGAAGAAGATCCATTCTCACCAACATGAATGGGCATCATTCTGCCTAGTGAGGACTGAATAGAACAGAAAGGTGAAGAAAAGGCAAATTATCTGCTCCCTTGTTAAGCTGGGACATCCATCTTCTGCCCTTGCATGTGGAGTGTCTGGTCTTGGGCCTTCAGACTCAGGCTGGGCTTCACATTATTGTGTCCTTGGTCTCAGGCATTCAGATTTGGAGTGGAACTATATCACCAGCTTTCCTGACTCTTTAAATTGCAGGCTGAATTCTGCATCTTAGCTACTTCTGTAATCATAAGCATCAGTACTTCTTTAAAAATCTGTTTCTTCAGATTATAGTTTAGATCTTCAGTATCTCTCAGAGACCCGTTTGTTAAGGCTTGTTCCCCAGAGTTTTGCTATTGGGAGATAGTTGAACCTTTAAGATTCAGGGCCTAGGAGAAGGTCACTGAGTTATTGGGCATATATTCCCAATGGGCATTGTGGAACTGCAGCCCCTTATTATTTCTATTCTTTGTTTTTCTGGTTGTGAGTTTGTGTGGGCTTTCTCTCATCCAGTGAGGAGGTCCACAGAACAGGGTAGAGGAGAGTGTGGCTATAGAGTAGCTATTCAGGATCTCCAGAGACCAAGCAGGAAGCAGGTCTGATTTTATTGCACAGTTACTATATATATATATATATATATATATATATATATATATATATATATACACTTAGGCAATAGCTAAGCAGATTATAGGCAGCCACCAGTACAATTTTTTGCTAACTGTCCTTGCAGCAACCAATCAAGGAGCAGGCCATAGAGCAAGTGCAGGGACTGCAACACATGGCTTCTTGCCCAGGGTTGTGCCTACGGGTAAGTGGTCAACTGCTCACACATCTAGCTCCAGGGTATTGGCCTGCCACTCAGACACCCTTAATGTATGCCATGTATGCAGTACTTCATGCATCTGTCCCCACATGAATTGAGCAGTTTTTTTCCATCACATACTTCCACCACATGAGAGGATCAAAACATTAGGGCCAATAGAACACAGACTTGAATGTCCAAAACTGAGTCAAAGTAAAACTTTTTTCTTTATAGGTTGATTATTACAGTACTTTGTTATAGTGATAGGAAGCTGACTAGTACTACATCCTATTGATTCTGTTCCCCTGAAGCACCATGGGACACCATCCTTAAAACTTTTGAGTTTATCTACTCACTGTTTTCTTCTTCCCTAAACAAACCTCTAAGCTTCTTAGAGACAGTGACTGTGCTTTTTCATCCTTTTATGTGGAGTAGCTGAATATGTAGATACTAAGCAAGTCTTCATTGAATACACTCAGAGATTTCTGGATGAAATATGAGATTTTGCAGATCCAGGAAGGAAGCTTAATGTAATAAGGAGTATACTTTGGAGTTGAACAGTCCTGGATTGTGACCTATCATTTTGTATCAGCAGATGAGGCAGGGTCACTTCTGAATTCTTTTAAACCTGAGTTTTCTCCATGAAGGATGAAGGATGATGTAGGAATGTTTAGCTAATCATGGTGACAAAAGGACAAACAAAAACATGTGAGATATGTCTTGCCAACTTGTTTTAAATTAATGCTCTAGTGATGCCTGTGAAGACTTTAATGTTTTGAAGCATCCACTATCTCCAAGATCTAATTCAGTAAGACTACAGTGAGTACTGTTAGTCTTTAAACATGCCACCAAGTGACTCTTTTAAAGCACCAAATTTGGAAACCACTGTTCCAGATTCTCCTTATTGGCCTTTCATGAGATAATGGGTATGGTTGGTCTTTGGTGGAGACTTAAAATTTATATCATATTTTATGAATGCAGAGCCCTATATTAATTGCCTCTTGAGGTTTGTTTTGTGAAATATACTTTGGAACTGCCATAAAAATATTTGAGGTTTCAATGAACTTACTCTTGACCTTTTGCCACATTTAATTATATTGAACATAATAAAGTAGGTAGATTCATTATTGGAAAACAAAGAAATAAGCAAAAAGACCCAACAAATTGAGTTACAATTTTTTTAGAGTTATAACATGCTGACTATAGGTAACAGCAATGTACTGATTCCCAAATATTGCCAACACTAGCAATTTTAAATGTTCTTACCATACAAAAAGTGATAAGTATGTGAGATAATGCATGTTTCAGTCAACTTTTTAGCTGCTGTGACTAAAAGACCTGACAAGAACAACTAGAGGAGGAAAAGTTTATTTGACAGCTCACAGTTTCAGAGGTCTCAGTCCATAGACAGCAGACTACATTCCTCTGGGCTGGAGGGGAGTCAGATTATCACGGCAGAAAGGCATGGAGGAGGAAAGCAACTGGGAACATGGCACTAGAAGCATAGAGAGATTGATCTCATCTCATAAAACATATACTCAGAGGCACACCTCCAATGACCCACCTATCAAAGAAGTAACATTGATTGGGTTAAGGCTCTCATAACCCAATCATTTATTCTCGAAACCTCTTGTATTGTCTCACACATGAGATTTTGGGGGACACCTCATTTCTAAATTATAACAATACATATGTTAAGTAACCATTTAGCCATTCCACAGTGCATATTTCAAAACAACATGCTGAATAGAATACATGTATGCATATTTTGTCAATCTAAAAATAAATAACAAAAATTTTAAAAATTGAAAAAAAACAAGTTGAATTAAGATTTGTTTGTAACTTTTAGCACTTCAATAACTTTTTTTTTTTAGCTGAATAGATATCTAGTTGTTGAATAGATACTCTTGTATAACTCTTGTTGTAATTTCAACAAAATTCTGTTCCATTTCTCTAGCCTTCTCTTCCTGGCTAATTTCTTTCAAAACAAAGCCCAGCATTCCACCAGAATAATGTTGCTGTTCTGTAAGACTTAAACTTTGCTTTACTGAGAATTTCTACTTTATCTTCAAAATTGAAGTGAGCAACCCCTGGTGTAATTGTATTTGGAGAGAAAGCATTTAAGGAAGAGATTATGCTAGGTGAGTTTATAAGGGTGAGGCCTGAACTAAATAGGATTTGTGTCCTTATAAAGGGACACTGGATTATTCTCTCTCTTTCTCTAAAGCTGTGAACAGAAGAAAGACCAGGCGAGGACAAGGCAAAAGATGAGAGAGGCCTCCCCAGAAACTAAACTGTTGGCACCTGGAATTTGAACTCTCACCGTCTAAAACCATGAGAAAATAATTTCTGTGGTTTAAACCACTCAGTCTGTGGTATTTTGTTATGGCAGCCTTAGATGACTAATTCACTATCACTGTGTGCTTGAAGAAACCAGCTTCTTTCTTGCCAGCCCTTGCTACACAGGTGTGCACAATAAGCATAGATACAGTGCTAGTTCCTTATTGCTTCACTACCATTTAATACAAACTTTTTGCTTAAAACAATACCCATTGATTATCTCACACTTTCCGTGGATCAAGAGTGTGGGCCCAGCTTAGCTGGACCTTCTGCTCAGTCTCATAGGATTGCAATCAAGGGTTTGGCTGGAACTACAGTCACATCTGAGGTAAAAAGTCTTCTTCCAAGTCCAGAATTGGCAGAACTTATTTCTTTGCAGCTGCAGAATTAACAGTAGCTTTTTCAAGCTCTGCAGGAGAAATCTGAAGCTTCCAGTTTCCTATAAAGAACTAATCTCACTAGGTCAGGCTACTGCTATATTTTGGATCTGAAAAGCTTACCAATGGACCATGTGTTAAAGGCTTGGTCTCCAGAAAGGTTCTACTCGAAGGTGTTAGAACCTTGAGGAGGTGGGCCTAGAGGGAGGTCTTTAGATCATCCGGAGTGCATCATAAAAGGAACTCAGCCCCTTCCTCTTCCTCTCTTTTGCTTCCAAGTCATGAGTGGTTTTCTTCCACCATGAGCTTCTGCCATGATGCATTACCACAGATCCAAAGCACAGGGCCAGTTGATCAAGGACTGAAGCCTCTAAAGTTATGAGCCAAAAGAAATATTTCCTTTTATAAGTTGATTATCTCAGGTGTTTGTTATGATAATAGAAAACTAACACACCCACTCAGTAACTAATTATTTGAATCTGACTTTGATTGATTCAAAGTCAACTGCTTAAGGCCCTTAATTACATCTGCAAAAATCTCTTCTTCTTTAGAATTCATCATCTGCACAAATCCTTATCAAACTCAAGGGAAGGGCTTTATACAGATTGTATAATCCAAGGGGTGAGAATCTTGAAGGGCATCCTAAGTGTCTGTTTACCATAGATAGTTTCTTATTACTATTTAACACTAAAATGTAGGCCCAAAGCTTTGATATGTGGTCCCTGCTGCACTAAAGCTTAAAAAATGTGCAAATAAAAATACTTTTATGCACATAAAAACAATGAATGGCCACAAGGATTATAAACAGTCAAGTTGGCAGGAGTTCTGAGAAGCTCTCTCTATCTAGATTTAAGTCTTTTTAGAGAACAAAGTATCATCTAGACCTTTAAAGATAAACTGAAGTTAAATCAGATAATGAAACAAAACTGAGTTTTAAACTGTGCAGGTGTATTTTGAGAGACTGATGTGCCTTTGCTATTGAAAAATAATGCCGTTTTTAGAAAAAAAAGCATCAGAAGAAATGCTTGTTTTGTAAGTGTATAACATTTATTTTTCTTCATGTTGTCCTCTTTTATCTATAACATTTTAACTTAATTGAATCAATATTTCTAAATATTCATTTACCATAAACTTTTCATTGCTTGCCTTTAGTCACCAGTCTCTATCATGCAGTCTTCTTAACTTGTTACTTGGATTAAGTGGTTTCATTTAGAAAATACATAACAAGGCAGAGAAATAAGTGTAGTTTACTATTACCATCATAGGACAAGCTGGTCATTCCCTCTTTCCAGTCCAAAATGTCTTTATTTGTAAACTTCCTTGCTTACCTAGATTTCTTTGGAACCTCAGGATAAACTATTTATCCTTTATTATTGTTATATATTTCTACAGTATTTAAGTTTTTTACTTTAAAACTTTCATCTATCTTATAATTACTTTTCGAAGTATTATCCACACTAGGTTTGAATATATCCATGGACATGGAGTGTATCTTCTTCACTGTTGGTGCCTAGCACCTGGCACTGTTATTTACTGACCAAATGAACAACAATTATGATCTATGCTCTTATTTCAATATGCCCAGTCAACATTTAAAATAATCAGACAGTGGTAAGGCTTTTCAATGTTATGTAACTTGAACCAGTGATAAGTCTTACATGTGGTCTTTGTCCAATTTCTGATACCAATAATATAATACCAAAGACTGTGAAAGTTATAAAGAAGTTTATTTTGTCTTATGGTTTTGGTCCAAAGTTGAGAGGTCTCATCTGGAAATGGCCTTCTTACTGGAAGAGAAGGCAACTCAGGCTATCATGTGGTTAGAGAAGGGAGAGCTAGACACCTATACAAGCTCCATTTGTTAGCAAACTTACTCCTGAGATAACCCATTAACTCATTAATCAATTAATTACATGAACTGAGTAATATATTCATGAGGGCAGATCCCTAACCACTTCTTGAAGGTTACATCTGGTTCCATTCCCTAATATATCATAATATTTCAACATGAATATCAGAGGGCAAACTATTCTAAACCCATAGCACTACCCATTAGAATATTATAAAAACATTGATCTTGTTTTTTTTGAATAGACGGAGGACAAGTAATGGCAGCCCCATCTTCATAGCATATTGAGGTAGAAAGTCTTGGGGCCAAGTAGAATCCTTAAGGGTGCAAATTCAGGATGGTCAGAGGACTCACATCATAAGACAAGCCCTGGTCAGAAAAACTAAGTTGAATGCTAGCATAGTGGTAGTACCTGACAAATTCAGAAGGCAAGGTATGGATGAAAATGGGGAAATGTGCAGATCAGTAGTCAAATGTTAAATGGCAGTATGAAATCAACTGCAAGGAAAGGATTCAAAAGTGTGGTTTAGAACTAAGACTTTGAACAATAAGAGTAGACAAGAATTCTTGCTTTATATTGTGCCTTATATATGGTGTGCCCTTTGGAAGGAGAATAGGGTGGGCTTGGTGACCTAAGAAATAACACAAAGTAGGGGAGTTTTCATGCCCTAAGTTTATCCCTTTTGTGGATATATAGGATAATATTCTCTGATATTTGTAAAGCTCAACCTATAAATGAGCCATAATTATTTTATAATGTTGTTTCCTGTTGAAACTAAAACATTTCCCCATGGATCAATGCTATGTGAAGGTTAATTAAACTTTTAAGATAATTCAAGAGCACTATACAGGATTTTCCCAAGACTATTACATAAATGTTTATATGGATATTTTAGGGAAATTGAGTGGATTTTATCTTTTTAGATTGCTTTATAGGAAATGGTTCAAATGTCAGTGTTGTGTTGACCATTTCTCAGTCATAAATAACTTAAATAGTTTTGCAATTAACATTGTTTTGTTTGAAAATTATATATATATATATATATATATATATATATATATATATATATATATATATATTTTTTTTTTTTTTTTTTGATTTCCCCATCTTGTGGGAGTAAATGCATTAATTTCCATTTTAAGCTTTTATTTGATGCTAAAATTAGAACAACTTGTTCAAATCCTTTAGTTTTTATCTTAACTATTGCTAAACTCTTACTGAACATCTTGGCTTAACTTTAGTTTTGGAAAACTATCAAAATCTTTTTCTTCCTCATTAATTTCTTCAGATTCAATTTAATTTTCATTTTCTTCATTGGTGAATTATTTCATTAGTCATCTCTTTTTCCAGATATACACCTTAATTTTTTTCTGCAGTGGCTCATTTTAAATAGTAATTCCATGTTTTCTTATTTGGGAGCATTATAACATGTGTGTGGTATAAGTTTGGTTACATATTAAACTATTACCTGACTCAGCTTCAGGACTACGAGGAAGCTTTTGAAGTTCCTCTCTTTTAACCCCTTTTAATTTACAGATGGAGAAAAGAAGTTCAAAAGGGTAAATAATGTGTTCAGTATCAAATGACATTTTAAAGCTGAGACATAATCTGAATTGGGATGTCATGAATGACTTTTTTGATATACCATACTACTTTACTTTAGCATTCAGATTTTAGGCTAGACTTCTTTCCTATGTCCAAAAGATGTCACATGTGCAATTTTCTTGCAAATACCATAATTAAAAAATATAAATATATTAACAGACTGTTTAGATGGAAAGGGCCATAAGCTTATGCATTTCCTCTCAAACATTAAACAGATTAGTTTGTAGTAATAGGACACTGAGACCATTAGCATCAGAGAACTTAGTTTTGAAGCCATCCGCCCTGAACGGTAGAGATGGTTCACAAACATTGCTTAGTAGTTTACACTCACAGGAAAAAAAAAAAAAAAAAAGACTCAGCCACATTAACTTGTAGAATGTGGTAATGTTGAGTTGGAGTAGGAAAATGTTGCACTGTGATTGAGATACTTCCACACTACAGAGGTTACTCAGATTTTAATCAGTCTTTCAACTAGCGTTTTACTGAGTTCACATGGTCAGACAGGGATGGAAGGTGTGTTCTCTGCCTTCCATATGCTCTTAATTTGTGCTTAAAAGGAAGAGGTGATAGAAAGTTGGAGGGGAGGCTCTAGAAATCATTGGCCACTCCCTGGGACAGAAGGAAGAGCTCACACTACAGTGATGATCTCCTTCTCAATTTGTGTTTCCATTCATCTGATTTTATTGTTCCTGTGCCATTTCTCCCTTTGCTGCCCACTGTCCTTGTTCTCTGATTGCTCCCATCTGCGCCAACCTTGTTGTAGTTCTAAAACTATTTATTATAATTGTTCTCTGGAAGAACTTGAGGTCCTATGTTGAGGAACTTCATATTTTCCAACAAAAGTAGTGTGAAAATTGCACATAAACAAGAATTATTGTTTGAGACAAGCTCATCCAAGACAAATCATCCACACTACCAATTTCTGGCACAGCCCTATCGCTAACCATCCATCTTATTCATACTTGAGGCTCAAGTGCCTGTCTTACCTCATGCTCTTTCCTTCCCTCCTTATTTTCTGACATTTTCAGTTCTTGCCAAATGTTTTTTGATTAGAAGTTGCATAAGTTGCTACCTGGTCTGTACTGGTACCCTCAACCAGCCTGTGATTCATATTGAGTACCAAAGCTCTATAATAGCAGGTTGGAATGAGTGTATTTTCTGGTAAAAGTTTTATTGTTAATGCAACTGCTACTCAGACCTGGAATAACTAGTTGAAAGATGTAGGTCAGTTATTGAATTATGAATACAATTTGTCTTTAGCAAAATACAATTTCTTTATAATGGCATTGGGGCATACAGGAGAAAGACTGGGGATCTTCGATGTCAGAACTAAGTAATGGCTACAGTTTCATGTTCTCTCCCTTAGTTTAGAGGAAAATAATAATTGTCTACTTTCATGTGTTCCTGTTGTGAAGTTATGTGGAATATCACATTTAACCTTCATAGTAATACTTTGAAGTAGATTACTGTATTCCCATTTCATAGATGTGGAGTCTGAAGCTTGTTGAGTTTATAGTAAATGCCTAGCCTTGTCACAACTATTAGGTGTCAGTTTAAGGATTGAACCCAGGTCTGTCTGTCTCCAAGGCTTGAGCTCTTAATCACTGTATTTTAATGGGGCTCACTATTGCTCTTTTTGGAAATGAGTTTTATGTTCTTATCTCTTTTCATTCAAACCATGGGAAACTTATTTATTGTATGTCTCAAACACACATTCTGGTAAAAAGATCCCAAGTTACTTCACGGGAATGAGCACTCACTATTAACTTCATTTTTCAACAGAGCATTAGGTTAAATGACCTTCCAAAATTTTTCCACCTCTCAAAGCCTGTGATTCTGGAGCAGGGTCTTACTCTTTGGAGAAACAGTCTATCCAAAGAGTGCCCCGCCCCAAAATGGGAAGTATGTGAGGGTCTCCCAATGTATTAAAAAAGCCAAAATTATACCCTGACCCAGTGGGAAACAGTACATTAGCTCCCATTTTATGTCAGGCAGACCTAGGTTCAATACCCTGATGTGCCACTTATAGCTGCATAGTCTCAGATAAGAAATCTTATTTCTTAGAGCCTAATATCCTTTTCTGTAAAATGACAATAAAAGGACATTTCTCAGAATTGAGATAGCATTGGTAATAGTACTGAATTCAATCTCTTTCACGTGCTCTGGACATTGTGCTTCCTATCATTCTAATTTGACTATTCACTTGACTGTTTCAGTCTTAATTTTTTTAAGATGAAGCTCATTTCTTAAAATACCATTACTTTGAAAAATCATGATCATTGCAATTAAGATAAGGTATATCTTTTCAGAAACAAAGGCTTTCTTAACCAATGGACAACTTATAGAAATTCAAAATGATGGGTGACTTCACAGATAATACAATCCAGACTTACTATTTTTCACATCAGCACTGAAGTCTGCTCAGGAAGCTAAATAAATTACATAGCAAATTGATACAGTCAAGGCCAGACCATCTTTCTCCTAATTCCAGGCCCGATATTTTTGCTGCAGAATGCTGATGAGCTCAAAGTAAGGATTAAAGTTAGAAGGAAGGCTATTTAAACCACATTACAAATATGACATTTATATGTACTTTATTTCTGTTTGCATCCAAGTAGTTGTTTGCACATTAAATATTATTGGAAGTAAAGAATTAGGGCAAAAAGGGAACCTAAACAAAAACTTAGATTATGGAATCCACCAGACCTGCATTTAAGAAATGTTTTGGTTATATCACCTTGACATTTAAAGAGTCTCAGTTTCCTTATCTGGGGAATAATGATCATACTTTTCAAGTTGTTAGAAGTACTAAATGAGATATTATATTCAAAGCATTCAGTAGAGTGATAGCACACATTCATTATATCATAAGTGCTTTTAGTGGTAATGATATTAACATAAAGCCAATAAGAACCATCGCGGTCATCATTGTAAGTAACTACCTCATCCTAGCATAAATTCACGTTAGCAGAATCAAAAAATTTTATGATTCTGATTTCTAATGAAAGTCAGTAGATTTTAGGATCAAAGAGATGCACTGCATTTTGAGGTAGGTAAGATGACCTTTGACTATAGCCTTTTCCTGCCACTGACTGATTTAGGGAACTTTCCATAAGTACCCAGAGAGAGCTGAGTAGTGAACCAGTGCTTAAAGTTACAGTGCATGGGATTTTCCAAAATATGACCAGAGAAGAAATGCTATTTTTACTAGAAAGACATTTGTATTTCTGTGGCCTTAGGTCATCTATGGGCTAATAAATAATTTAGAAAGATATTAATGTCAAATAATGACAATACTGTAAATGACTGAATAAAACTAGAATTATAAACAATTCCCATTTGTCAATTCTTCTATTTAAAGGGTTTTAGTAATATCAAGGATAGGTTTGAGCAAGAATGTGTACTGTTGTTTTTAATAAAGACTTTGGCTAAAGGAGCTGGTTTGATATAATGTAAAAAACTTTAGGGAAAACATTATCTTAGTTTTTTCAATTTTGTCTCGAATAATTATTGAGATGCATTTTTCTTATCATGATATTTTTGAATCATAAAAATCTGAAAAATTAAAAATAATCAATTCCTCTTAATTCTGTTATACTCTCCAATCTCAGAAATGCAGGATTTGCTGTTTTAAAGTGAAAAGTCTCCTAAAAAATCATAAATTCCACAGTTCATCTTATATCAAGAAATCTAGTATCTTTGGGAGCCAGCAAAAGCCTCTTCATATCTATTTGCAAATAATCTCTTTAATTACTGGTATTAACTGCATTGGTGAGAAAGTATTTATTATTTAGAAATGTTTTTATTAAGTTGCTGAGGGCTTTGCTGAGTTTCTGAGGTTGGCCTACAATTGTGATCCTCTTGCCTCAGCCTCCAAATCACTGGGATTACAGGGGTAAACCACGGCCTGGCTTTCAATCATTTGATTCTTTTAGTCCAGTTAATAACAGTATGTGGAAGGAATGGGAAGATATGCTGAACAGGAAGCAGGCTCAATGCAAATTTTGTAAATTAATTCAATATGGAATCTTAGAATCAGTTCCTGGAGCCCAATCTGATTAGACACTGTAAAAACACATTGTTGAAATATAATAATAATGGATTTGTAGAAAATGGCATATATTTGACCATTTGTTTCTTTCATCTCTGTCAATACTTTTAGTCTTAAATATTTTAGTACATTCTAATAATATAATTTTTCTCACTTGAATTGAAAAAAGCTACAAGTTCAGAAAAAACAGAGAGAGATGAATTGACACATGACCAATGTCCAGAACAGATATTTCTCACTTTAATCATATAATCCCAAACTAAAGAGCAAACAGAAATCTCAGAAATAGGAAAGAACTTTGAATCAATCACTCTAAAAGAAGACATGTCTATCTTGGGAAAGGTTCCAGACCCCTTCAGAAAGGTTCATATATCTATGTGTCCGTCTGCACACATTTCTCATATCTGTCTTTCTGTCCAGAACAATACTGTCCCTCTTGCCTGTTGGGTCCTAATTGTTTTTACTGCTGTGTAAATATTTCAGAATTTGGAATATTTCCACTTGCAATCATGTCATCTTTAAGAAATTTGAGCAAGCGAAGAGTACATGTTATCTTGAGTTGTGATGAGTTGATTCATTGCCGGATGCTAGTTAGCCAAAGATAGAAGCAATTTTTATGCTATTAATCACGTTTCCCGCAAACTCTATAGCAATTTAAAAAAAGGAAAGTTATAACAAACATTTCATCCCTTATTATCATCTTAATGTTTGAAGAGTGTCTCATGCTTCTTAGAGGGAGATTAGTGTACTTACACACAGTGCAGATCTGTAAAAATGAAGCAGCTGCTGTATGTGCAACTTGAAGGGAAATCATTTTACACCAGTAGGGAAATTCACATAAGATTTGAGTATTTTTTTAAAGTAGAAAATAATCTCCTTATTTTTGTGGTTTGTCTTATACAATAAACTTGAAGTTGGGGAGAAGAGATTGTGCCCTGCATGTTGGAATCTGTGAGGCAGAGCTCAGCCAGGCTATGAGCTGGGCCATGAGCCTCTTTTCTGACCTTGTGTCAACCTTGCACAAGAGTTGGACTGATGTAGTGATCTTCTGTGAAGTGGAAAAATGAATTACATTTACTTGGGAACTGTTTATAGAGTGTTCATCATGAGTCACAAACTATGTTAGGCACTGAGGACATAAAGATATATAAGATGACCTTCATAGCACCCTATATATCACACCTTTAGGAGCAAGGATGATAAATGAAGATACACATGTCCCTTCCACATGGTAAAGGCAAGTGGCATCCCTAGGGCCTTGTCTATACTCTTTTTTTTTTCTACCAGTTCAGTGTTGCTGGATGAAATGCTTCACCTTCTAAGCCTGTTTTTTTTTTTTAATTGAAAAATGGATTGGCAATGATAATACTTCTTTAAGAAGGTTGTCACTAAGGTCAAACAAGAACAAAATAAAAATATCTCATAAATAGTAAAGTGCTAAACATATGAATAATTTTAGGAAGGAAATTTGGCATAGTAGATGAGACATGAGTTTGGAGGTCACTGAACTCAGTTTAAATCTCTGTTCTACAACTTAAAATTTAGTTGAAATTGAGTTGTTATGAAGAGTAAGTAAAATAATTTATTCACATATTTATATATCCATCCATTCATTCATTTAACAAAGTTATTAAATACTTACATGCCAGGTACTCTTCTGGAACTGAATGCAGAAAACTCTGTCTGCAGAGTTTTCAGCCTATTTCAGCCTTTGCTGGCTATGCAATCTTTGTTGCAACTACTCAACTCTATTGTACTGGGTGAAAACAGCCATAGAGAATGGATAAACAAGTGAGTTTGCTGTGTTTTGATATACCTTTGTTTCCAAAATCATAGGGTGAACTGGGTTGGCCTATGGGCTATAGTTTGCTACCCCTTCCTGTTATAAAGGGTAATCATAGCCCTTAATCCCATGCTGACTTTCTTTCTTTGGGCATGATACACAAAACATAAGTCAACAAAGATGCCCAATAACTGCTAGTGCCATTTCTCTGTTCGATTATAGAAATGACTTTTGTCCCTTCTAGTGACATAGAGCAGGAGCGTGGTGAATGTTTACAAAATTCATCTCTGCAGAGACATTTTCTTCTTGTTCTCTGGTTTCTGCAATTTTTTTTTTTTTTTTAGTGTTGGACACACAGTTGGTAATTAGCAAATAAACAAATAAATAAGGCAAATTTGCAAATTTTTATTTACATATTGTATGCCTCAACAAGATTTCAAGGCCAAACATACTGCTAAGTGTCTGCCTTTTGGGAGTCATTTATTATTTTCCAAACTTTTGTGGGAAGCATTTGGTATACATTGACTCCAAAGTGAACTCTAATTCTGCACCAGTTCTGCACTAGTCACACTCCCTGCTGCACCATTCACACTCTAGGAAAAAAGTCAAGTTGTCAGCCCCAGGACTTGGAGAGTTCCTCCTGGTCTCCTGCAAAGGTTCAAAAAGCCTTATCACAGAGGCCCATGCTTTTTTTCTTAAAGCTTCTTTTCAACTACAAGGAAGAACTATCATATGCATTGAAATTTATTTTCACGCTGTATTTTGTAGCAGGATATGTTTCTGAGCTCTTTGCTGGTTTGAAAAACTATAAGAATAAAGAAATTACAGAGCCTCAGATTCTGTAACTGCCACCTTTTCCAACTATGCTGGATCTCATATGATTGCTTTCTCCTCTTCAAGAGATCCATGGACGTGTGGTTATGCAGGAAAACACTCCACGCCCCGCCCCCCAATTACATGGACAAAAGACAGAAAATGTTTTCATGAATCACTAAGTATGATAAAATTGCTGTCTTGAGACTATATCAATATCATTCATTCCTAAACTATGGAAAAAGTTTTCTAGAGTGGTTGATGATTATATTGGTTTGGGAGTTTAGAAATTGGGAAGCGTTTTAAATGGAATTAATTTTAATTTGAAAGTAAATTACTAGATTGTTTTTGATTTATATGATCAATTATATTTTTAGACTTTAGCACATAATCATATATTATTGAATCACATGTATATTGTCTACAATGTCTTGGGCATATTTTACCCTCCTAATCATACTATGAGCTGAGTGATATTGATATTCCTGAGAATATAACTGGAGGAGAAAAATCTTCTAAAAATGAAATACAGTCATAAGCCTAGAATCTTGATGTCAGGCACTCTGCATCCAAAGGGAGAGGTACTCTATGATTTATAAAGCTATTTCTCTCTCATAGTTCTCATAATATAGTGGAACAGGGATTGAATCCTCAGCAGAATTACTACTTGAATACGGAATTGCTTATATATAAATGCACAATATGAATGTCAGTCTATTTTAGGTAGTAATAATGTACAGCAGGATTTTTCTAGGAAACCCCTCTAATGTTGGCCACAATTGCAACAGCCCATTAATGTCTGAATTATGTTTCATGGAAATCAGTTTTGAAAGTTATAATTTCACTGTTTCGCTGAATCTATTTGATAACAAGCCATACCATAGATACTCTCTGGGAAGTATTTGAAGAATTCATCTGTGAGTTCTTAGATGAGAGTTTCTCTAGAAGAACATCAAGAAAAATTGCACGTTTTCTACGACTTGGCTCATATTCATATTTGCAAATATTAAAAATGGTGAAAATATGAAGATGGGAAGATAAGTAAACAATGTCTAGACTTGGAATGAATATTGTCCAAAATCACAAGATTATTATGATTTTTTATGAAAAAATAAAACAACAGAATTGAGTGAATTAAGAACAAGTCCAAAGTCCAATCTTGGCCTTTAAAGACCTTCAGATCTCACCCCAACTAAATATTGACCTCTTTTTCTCCAGTCCTCCCGGCTGCTGGCTCCACACTGGCCCCTGTTGCTGTCTTCCTGGCTGGTGCTTTGGTGTACTTCCCTCTGCCCTGTAGTATCCCTGCTCCAGCAGCTCCACAGGATCACTCCCATACTTCCTTCAGGTCTCCCCTCAATTGTAATCAATCAGAGCTGATTAGAGCAGCCTTCCCTGACTACCCTGGACTGTCCCCAACCCCAGGTCCCTCGTTTCATAATCTTTATTATCATCTGGCATGTATCTTGTGCTTACTTGTTTACTGTATATTTCTGTTACTAGGGAGCAAGCTAAATGAGTAAGGGGACATTTTTTGTTCACTGATGTATCCTCCACACTAGAAGTGTCTGGGGACCTAATAAATATTTGTTGAGTGAATGAACCAAGGATAAAAGGGGAGAAATTCAAATGCATACCATATTCTTGCAGTTGCTGAGACTGTTGAGAACTGTAACAGTGACCACTGGGTGGCCACAGCTGCCTTCCCCATCCATTTGGAGTTACACTCCCTGCTGACCACACCTATGTGAGGGAGCTGTGTATGCCACCATTCTTCTGAGTGAAGGCCTTCCAATTGTTTGACTGGGTTCTACTTGCCCAAGGACAATGAGTCTTTAAAAGACCTGCCCCATTATGTTTCCCAAGTCCAGCATTGATTTATTGAACATTTACTGAGCACCTATTGTATTCCAAGACTTAAGGACAGACATGAGTGCTCTAGGGACCCTGCTCCAAGGAATTATCTCAGGTCTCTTGGAGCAGCAAGTGAAAAGAAAGTCATGTTGTTTGCTAATTAGTGCTCTGCCTTAGAACTGGAGGTTTTATAGTGGGCAGGAAAGGCACCCCACCTAGCCAGTGGCCAGTGTGAGAGAATATGCTTCCAAAACAGAATGACAAAATTTTGAAGGAAAGAAAAGATCATTTTGTGGAAGTGGTGAAAGTCTTTCCAGGAAGAAGAGCTGAGAGAATTTGGCACAATTGAAACTAACTGAATTATTGTGCCTGGAGGAAGAAGAACTAGGTGAGAGAAGGACGACATAAAGCTGTGCTTCCTACTGCAGGGAAGTATTAAACTTTTCTAAAGCAGAAAACATATCAAAGGAATGTTGGGTGACCTGGCCTGCTCTTGTTTCTTTGTGATCCAGGAAGCAAAACACACAAAACACTCAACTGCACTAATTTATCATTCTATACTCATTCTCTGAGCTTTAGCTTGAATATTTGCTATGTGCCAGGTACTATGTTTAGATTCTAGAAGTACAGAATTAAAATGAATGCTTGGTGCTAGAAATATTGGACTAAAATACTTTTCTTGTCAATCAGTTCATATCTAGGAGGCTAGAAATGCAATTAAGATATAAATGCATTATAAGCTGGCTTCATAGATGTGAAACTAGGGCCCTTTGCTCAAAAGGATTCCACCCTTGGTTTAATGCCCAGTTATTATTGCCTATAAGTTTTAATTTTTGAACAAGTAGTCTCAAATTTTTCCTTCTTTTCTTTCTTTCTTTTTTTTTTCTTTTTTTTTTTTGTTTGCCATAGGTTCTGCATCTGAAGTGAAATTGTCAAGTTAATCTAGAGCAATGTATTTAAACAATGGCCTAAGGGCCAAATTCAGCACCCCCTCTTACTTTTGCATGGTCTGTGAGCTATGAATAGGTTTTACATCCTAAATAAAATAAAATTAAAAAAAAATCAAAAGCCTTTATCATTTCATTACATTAAAATTATTTGAAGTTCATCTTTGTGTCCATAAAATATTTTACTGGTACACAGCCATGTTTTTGTTTTAGTCTCATTAGTGCCTGCATTCCTGGCACTGTGGTACAATTTTAGTAGACTATGTGATTGCAAAGCTTAAAATATTGAATATATGAACCTTACGTCAAAAAGTTTGCTGATCTTTGTTCTAGAAGATAATCTTCTATTTTAATTAATAGATTAATTAGTTTAACTACTTTTCCATTTTCTGTTAGAGTTGTAACTTAATTTTAATTTTCTTTCTGTTTCTAAACAGTGTAAGCTTTGAGTGCTCCTTTGGATCCCCAGATATGGAGAGATAGTACCTGATATACACTAGTCACTCCAAAATATTTAATGGAAATTCAATCTTGTGAGATGACTGAGATGTTCATCTTCTCTTTCCTGTTTTATTTCAGCTTCTTAAAGCAGTGAAATTACAGGAGAAATCTGCATTAATAAGGTTTTTTGGATAGTGCTCTGACTATAAGATATGTCATGCTCATGCTCCATAAACGCTTATGACAACGAACTGGGTGCACACTAGTTGCTACTTAGCTTAGCATTGCTACTATCTGCTGACATCTTTTACAAGCAGGATCTTCATCAGCTTATAAACTCTTCAATTTTGTTTTTGAGTTTTAAGATGAAAGAAGGATGATAACAGGCAATTTTTTTAAAAAATTTTGCTTTTGCATTTGTTGTTCAAATAGTCTTAATTGCTTTATTACACCACTCACTGTTTCCTAATAAAGTCACATGAGAATTTACCTTTAGAATTTAGAGATCCATACACAAGACAAAATATAACTACTGTCTGTCTTCTCTGTTGAAATGATTCCTTTCAAATGACAAATCTAGGTTCATTTTGCCCTGGCATCCTGGAAAAGCATTTCAAATGCAGTTAGTCCAGGATAATTGTGATCTTTTTTCCTCTGGTTCTAATATCCTATTTCTAGTTTTCTAGGCAATTGTAAACCTTCTTTATGTTCTTATATACAACAGATGGACTAAAATGAACTTAACGTAGGCTGGGGAATGTGACAACTAACTGGCAGAGTGTATACCTAGCTTGAGCAAAACCCTGGATTTGATCTCCAGAACTAAGTTTTAAAAAGGCTTAACATGCTCAGTCACTTTAGAACTATTCTACTGTATTATAAAACTAAATGCAAAATTATATGACTTATGATTAATCTGACAAATCAAAGCAAAAATAATAAAAACAAGTACATGCAATGTCTTCCTCCTAAAGCCTAGAGAATTTAGTGCACCAAAGTTGTCTACACCCGTGGAACCAACCTAGATGCCCTTCAATAGACGAATGGATAAAAAAAATGTGGCATTTATACACAATGGAGTATTACTCTGCATTAAAAAATGACAAAATCATAGAATTTGGAGGGAAATGGATGGCATTAGAGCAGATTATGCTAATTGAAGCCAGCCAATCCCTAAAAAACAAATGCCAAATGTCTTCTTTGATATAAGGAGAGTAACTAAGAACAGAGTAGGGATGAAGAGCATGAGAAGAAGATTAACATTAAACAGGGATGAGAGGTGGGAGGGAAAGAGAGAGAGAAGGGAAATTGCATGGAAATGGAAGGAGACCCTCAGGGTTATACAAAATTACATACAAGAGGAAGCTAGGGGAAAGGGAAAAATAATACAAGGGGGAGATATGAACTACAGTAGAGGGGGTAGAGAGAGAAGAGGGGAGGGGAGGGGAGGGGAGGGGGATAGTAAAGGATAGGAAAGGCAGCAGAATACAACAGACACTAGTATGGCAATATATAAATCAATGGAAGTGTAACTGATGTGATTCTGCAATCTGTATACGGGGTAAAAATGGGAGTTCATAACCCACTTGAATCAAAGTGTGAAATATGATATATCAAGAACTATGTAATGTTTTGAACAACCAACAATAAAAAAAAAGTTGTCTACACATCTTGTTTATATGCTTGTACCTTCCAAAACTGTATATTTTCAGACCTGATTGCAAAAGTAGTGTATCCAATTATTATGTAATATCTCCACTGGCTACTTAATAAATAGTTGAAACTTAACAAACCTCAAACTGAACTCTTATTTCTCCCTCTAGAGTTACTTCTTCCCTAGTGCTCCCAGTCTCAATGATATTGTCCCAACAGCTGCTCAAAGCCTGGAGTTTCTTTTGACTTTTTCTTTTTCTGTTACCACTAACTTCTCCCTTCTAATCCCTGAGCAAGTGTTTAGCTCTACTTACAAATTATGGCCAATATGTCCTCTTTTCTCTAGCCTGCACATTGCCTGCTGAACCACAGGGATCCTTTGTGTCTTCTCTCAATTGTGGCCAGGGCTTCCTGAGGCTTTCAGCTTTTGCATGACAGGCAGAATGATATTTTATTTTATTATGAAATATTGTGAACAGGCAAAAACTGTGGATAATATAGAAATATAGTAAAGAAAACAGACTAATACAGAGTCTGAGCTCAAGTTCAAACATCTATAATTAAGTGATGCAGATTAAATAGTTGAATGATTACCTGTATTTGGAAGATAGCAGCCAAAGGCATAATGCTTGAGGGAAGACTATCTTAAAACTTGATTAGTGATTCACTTATAGGTGAAATGGCCTGCAAACTGAAAGCATGTAACATTTCAATGCAGGTGAAAAAAAAGAGTAGATAATGGCTTAATGTGGCTGACAAATGAGGCTTATGGGAATCTGACAAGGGTGGATATGAGAAAAGGTAAGGTATAGACTAAACATAGAAAAATATATTGTTGGATTTTCCTTAGTGTAATTTTTGACCCCTAAATATCCCCTATTTTATGGCTTTTTGTCAAATCAATAGCCTAATTCAGAATTTCCAGTGTCCAATTTTCTTCTTTTTCTTTTTTCATAAGTAAAAATTACCTTTAAAACCCTTGAGAGAATGGGTTTGGTCTGCTTTGTCACTTTTATATACCCAGTTTTAGGGTAATGTTTCTTGTTAGGAGCTAAAATATTTGGGGTAGGTAAAAAGATGGTTTTATTTGTTTTTGTTCATTAATTAAGGAAATAGACAATGAACTTATTTATATTGGGTATGTCGTAGGGATTGGCCCTTGTCTAAATGGACGTGTCCTGTAGTAAAGATGAAGAGCTTAAAGAGATAACTCCACATTAGATATCATGGCTGCAGTATCTACAGGTGTTAGAAGGTCCAAGATGAGCAGCTAACCCTTCTCAGGGGCAGGGGAAAGTGATATGTCAGATTCTTCTTGGTGAAACTGTTAACTGGATCTTTGTGTTGAGTAATGATTAAGAATTAATTCAGAGAAAAAGAAATAACATTACAAGTATAAAAACAGCATGATGAATAAATGAAATCTAGAAATAATTCAGTATTGCTAAGACATAAAGTGTAAATAAAGGTGAAGAGAGGAGTGTGATCTCATTGATGGAAGGTCTTGCCAGCCATGCCAAGGAGTTTGTGAGCATTAAGGAGCCACTGAAGGGACTTTTCAGAGGATAACAAAATAAGATATATTTTAAAAGATTACTTCTGGGGATATAAGACAATGGTTGAAATGGAAATTTTCAGTTCTGAAATTTTCAAGGGGTCACTATTTCCACCCTAACAAGGGGAAAAACAAAACAAAACAGAAAAGTCATGCAACCATAGTTATTTAAAGCCTAGAAACAAGCTAGGAATACAAAGAAACGAGCTGGGAATACAACGGAGCCAAATTCCACAAAGAGATAAGCCTTAGCTAGGAGAGATGAAAGTCATGGCTACCCTATAACTTGGTAGAAAGGTGGAAGGGGACATGAAGACACTATAAACATAAATGAAGAGAAGCAAGAAATATAATAAACTCTTAATGGAGACATGCTACATGTGGCCTGGCACATAGACTGAAAAACTTAAACTTTGAACTCCAGTCAGAGAATAAGTCTCTATCTACCCACCAGCCTTTCCTATGTGCATTCATGGATTAGGTCAGCCGAGTGCCAGAAGAACTGAATAAGATTCCTTGTGGCACATACTTTAATCCTCATGTACAATAGTTCACAAAGGCTGGGGGTTCAAGTAGGCAGACAATAAGATTTCTCCAGAGAATATAGAGCTTTTTATTAAGTGCAAGGTAGAGGACTTGAGAAAACTGTGAGTGGGGCAGGAGAGCTGAGAGAGCCCCTTCTGCAGTGAAACAGGCCTCACAGGAAGCACTACAGAGGTCACTGAAGGCTGTAAGGAGGGAATCAAGGCAGAAGGGATATGTTAAGGCACAAAATTCCAGAACAGGAGCCCAGAATACTAGAGAAATCAGTGACTTAGAAAGTAGCAAACCAGTTTTAAAATAGAGAGAGACCCTTCTGGTTTAGTAATATGAAGCCTGGACTATAAAGCTTCAAGTGTCTTCAGAGACTGAACATGCTCAGATTCCATGTCATATTGAAGACAAAGTCCTGATCCTGACTTCCCATCATCTGAAGCTAGTAGAAAACTATGTAACCAAATCTGCAACAAAATCCAGATGAAGATCAACTAGATTGTCTTAGCCTCCCCTGCCTCCATCATGCATACAAACACACTATGGATAGACAGAGGGAGAGCATACACTTTTCTGGGGCAAATGTTATTGACTCTATTGGTTTTTTATACATGATATTTGTCATACAATAAAAGTGTTAAAAAACACAAGCATGGTAATGTGTTAAGAGAAATAAAGAAAAGTAGAGCAAACACACAGATGACTTGTGTTATCATAAATACTCTTTATGATATCATTATTATTTAGAACAGCTGTGGTTCTAAAGATATTTATTTACAGATATACAGGAAAAAGCAAATCTACAGAAGCATATGTCAAATTTAAGGTGGGAAATAGTAGTTAAATAAAATCAAATGGAAATGTAAGGATTAAAAATATCATATCAGAATTGAATAATTTATTCACTAACATTAAGTCCAGACCCACTAGAATGAGAAGGATAGTAAACTTAAAGACAGGGCAACAGAAATTATCCAAACAAAAAAGGCATAAAAAGAAAAATGATTGAAGAAATGAATTATGACATTTAGAATATGTGGGATAATATAAAATCCTCTAATTTGGGTTTAATTAGAGTCAAGGAAGAAAGAAAAAATAAAATGGAAAAATAAATAGTGAAGATGTAACAGCCACAGTTATCTAAAATTGATAATAGATATCAACCCACAGGCCCAAGTGGATACTTGAACACTGTATGGCACAAATATGAAAACAATACCAAGGAAGATCATAGTCAAACAGTTGGAAAACAAAGTTCAATACAAAATCTTTAAAACAACTATCGTGGGGAGGGCTACACTATGTAAATGAGAACAAAAATAAAAATGACACTTGGATTCTCATCAGAGCACAATAAAACAGATTTAAAGGGCTGACAGTAAAAAAGGGTCACTTCAGAATCATATAATATTTATTTTGGAATATAATTTGTAAGCAAAAATATCCTTCGAAACTCAACATAAAGACCATTTCAAATAGACCATTACTTATTGTTTTCCTGCAGACCTGAGCTATGAGAAATACTTAAAGTTGTTTTTCAGACTGAAGTGAATGATACTCTAGAGATACCAGAACCTTGGGAAGGAATATAAAGGAAAACGTATTTTCAAAAAGGTATTTCAGAGAATGATATTTGTGTAATTGTGCTTATACACACAGAGAGATGAATCAAACTTGTTCATTTTGAATATAAAGACATAAGTTGAAAGAAGAGGGGGAGGAGATCTAACATGAAAATGATAAACATAAAGCTGGTGAAAACATACTAATCACAAAAAAATGGGCATCAAGAATAGTATCTCTACTAGAAATAAGGAGAGAAATCTTATTTTCTCTTTATGAATAAAGGACCAATTCCTTAAGAAGGTGATAGGGTTATTAAATAAGCATAACTTGATAACAGAGCTTTAAAATCTGTATTTTAAAGTTGAATATGTAGTAACACAGTTGAATATGTAGTTCAGTGGTAGAACACTTGTCTTGTGTACAAAGAGTCCTGAGTTCAGTAATAAAAGTAATAAAAAATAAAATAAAATGAAGTGTGATAAAACAATTGTTATTATTAATTAGAATTTAGAGTTGGAGAGTTTTAAGACCCTTTTCAGTTATTGATAGAACAAAATGAAATAAAAATAAGTATATGTGACCATAATTAACACAGGGAATGATAGCCAACAGTTAAAGAATGCATGCTGTTTTGAAGTTCACATGGAATATTTAGTATATACAGGGTTATGAAACAAATCAAAATAAATTTAAAGGAACTGAAATCATACAGGATATAATTTGGGCTATAAAGTTAATGCATTAGAATAAATTGCCATGAGATAATGGAATATCTAGAAAAGTCCCAAACCAACAAGAAGGAAGAAAGGAAGGAAGGAAGGAAGAAAGGAAGGAATGGAGGGAGGGAGGGAGGGAGGAAGGAAGGAAGGAAGGAAGGAAGGAAGGAAAGAAGGAAAGAGCAAGAAAGGGAGAGGGATAGAGAGAAAGTAAAAAAAAAATGTTGGAGGACTTACTCTATCTGGTTGCACTACGAAGCTACCATAATCAAAAGAATATTGCTATCAGCATAAGTACAAAAATATATTAGTAAGTCAGAAATACACTCACACATATGTAATCTATTGATTTTTGACAAAGGTACCAAGTTAATCCAAAGGAGGAAAATAATGTATTTTTTACATATGGTCCTAAAAAATTGATTATCCATACCATATAGAAAAACTTAAGTTCAACCCTAGCCTCACACCACAGGATAACAAAAATTAGTTTTAAATGAATTAAAATTCTATGAGAAAATGTACAGCCTATTCAACTTTGTGATTATGATATAGGAGGATATCTTTGCTGTCTTAGGGTAGTAACAATTTTTTTTTAGAATGCAAAATGCATGAAACAAAGCAAATATAACTAGAAATTGTAATTCTTTAAAATCAATTTTTCCATTAATGGGAAGAACCCAATAAATAAATAATAAGCGGGGCTGGGGAGGTGGCTCAAGCGGTAGCGCGCTCGCCTGGCATGCGTGCGGCCCGGGTTCGATCCTCAGCACCACATACAAACAAAGGTGTTGTGTCCGCCAAAAAATAAAAAATAAATATTAAAAATTCTCTCTCTCTCTACCGCTCTATCTCTCTCACTCTCTCTTTAAAAAAAAAAATAAATAATAAGCTACTAAACTGTGAGAAAAAATATAATAAATTTATTTGGCTCAGAATTTGTATCTAAGATAAGCAAAGAACTCCTATAGATAATTAAAAGACAAACGAATAATAAGAGAGAATAGATATTTTAAAAAAGACTTACAGAGCAGGGGCTATAGGTCAGTGATAGAATACCTGCCTTACATGTGTGATCTGGCACTGGGTTTGATCCTTAGCACCACATAATAAATAAATAAATAAAGAATCAAAAAAACATATAAATAAATAAATAAATAAAGATATTTTAAAAACAAAAAGAAAAAAAAGACAGATGTTCAATAAACATGGTAAAATGTGCTAATGAAAAATTAGAACCATAAGGTATTTCCATCTGCTGGAGTATTGAAGCTTTAAACAACAGAAAATATTAAATGTTGATAATAATATGTGTACCTGAAATTACCATGTATTGCTGGTAGAAGTGTAACAGGATTCTACTACTTGGTTTAACAGGCAATTTCTTATAACCCGAAGAGCCCATTTACTATATGAATGAGTACTCCTTTTTTCCCCCAGGTATTTAACCAAGAAAAACGAAACTATCTTCACAAAAGACTTGCACAGAAAATACTGTTGTAGTATTTCAGACCAGAGGTAAGGAGTTCCTGGACCAAGGAAGTGGATGATAAGAGGGAGACAGGAATTTATTCTCTCTGAAGCCTGGAACTTCTCAAGCCACAGTCAGTATAGATTATTTGGAGAGTTGTGATGGAATAACAAAAGCTAAAGATTAATCTAGAATCTGCTAGATTTGATCTGGCCCTTTTTCTGATCACAGGAGATTTAGGTGATTGGATATAGTAAAGCTTTGCTAGATTTTTCTAATGTCCATCCATAGATTGCATAGGTTTAGCCACCTATGTTCTAGCCTTTCCTTACGTGCTTGGGTGAAGAGATCCCTATGCTAGGAGCCTCAATTTCTTCATGTGTAAAATGGGGACACTAATAATAGTGTCCTTTGTGATAATTGCACTATGGTAGTTGAATGAGCTAAAAAGCAATGCAGTCAGTGTAACTGTTTGTTATTCAAGGAAGCTGTTCACCTTTTATGGTTGTTCTCTCCTTGGTGTTTCCATATTTGATGTTCTTTTACTTTAGTGCATTTTAGAACTTCAAACTCTCTTTTGTGAAAATTTTTATGCATTCTCTGAAGGCCTGGATTTTTTCTATTATATAAGTGTCTTTTAAACTTGTACAGTAAGCCTGCATATTAGTTACTTAAAATTTTCTGGTGTAGACACAAATAAAGAAATTAGTCAAGACTTGATTTGGTGAAAGTCACAGACTGGGTCCAATGGTTTTTTTGCTCTAGTTCTCTCTTACCAAATGGCATCCTCAAGAAGTCAAGATTGGCCTCCTGGACAGGTTTGTAAGTGGAATCTTCCTTCTTGCTGGTTTTTAAAGCCCACCAAGTACCTGATGGCCAAATAGCATACCATATGCCCAGGGTTAACAGGCATTTTTGTGACCAGAATCAGTTTAACCCATCATTGAAGGTGAGGCAGCTGAGAAAACCAGAGGACTATTGTTTCCTTGTTACTTTTAGAGTGGTTGAAAGGACAAGTCAACAACTACCGTATATTAGACAAAGGTGCTAAAAGCATGCAATGGAGAAAGGATAGCATCTTCAACAAATGGTGCTGGGAAAACTGGAAATCCATATGCAACAAAATGAAACTGAATCCCTTTCTCTCACCATGTACAAAAGTTAACTCAAAATGGATCAAGGAGCTAGGGATCAAACCAGATACTGTCTGATAGAAGAAAAAGTTGGCTCTAACCTCCATTTCGTGGGGTAGGACTCCAAATTCCTTAACAGGACACCTATAGCACAAGAGTTAAAATCAAGAATCAACAAATGGGTCATTCTCAAACAAAAAAGTTTTTTCTCAGCAAGAGAAACAATAAGAAGGTAAATAGGGAGCCTACATCCTGGGAAAAAATTTTTACTCCTCACACTTCAGATAGAGCCCTAATATTCAGTGTATACAAATGACTCAAAAAATTAAGCAATAAGAAAACAAATAACCCAATCAACAAATGGGCCAAGGACCTGAACAGACACTTCTCAGAGAAGGATATACAATTAATCAACATATACACGAAAAAATGCTCACCATCTCTAGCAGTCAGAGAAATGCAAATTAAAACCACTCTAAGATACCATCTCACTCCAGTAAGAATGGCAGCCATTATGAAGTCAAACAACAAGTGCTGGCTAGGATGTGGGGAAAAAGGTACACTTGTACATTGCTGGTGGGACAGCAAATTGGTGCGGCCAATTTGGAAAGCACTATGGAGATTCCTTGGAAAGCTGGGAATGGAACCACCATTTGACCCAGCTATTCCCCTTCTTGAACTATTCCCCAAAGACCTAAAAGGAGCATACTATAGGGATACAGCTACATCAATGTTCATAGCAGCTCAATTCACAATAGCTAGATTGTGGAACCAACCTAGATGCCCGTCAATAGATGAATGGATAAAAAAATGTGGCATTTGTACACAATGAAATATTACTCAACACTAAAAAATAACAAAATCATGGCATCTGCAGGGAAATGGATAGCATTAGAGCAGATTGTGCTAAGTGAAGTTAGCCAATCCCTAAAAAGCAAATGCCGAATGTCTTCTTTGATATAAGGAGGGCGACTCAAAACAGAGCAGAGAGGAAGAGCATGAGAAGAAGATTACCATTAAGCAGGGACAAGAGGTGGGAGGGAATGGGAGAGAAAAGGGGAATTGCATGGAAATGGAAGGAGACCCTCATTGTTATACAAAATTACATATAAGAGGATGTGAGGGGAAAGGGAATAAAAGAGAGAAATGAATTACAGTAGATGGGGTAGAGAGAGAAGATGGGAGGGGAGGGGAGGGGGTGGGGTATAGGAAAGGCAGCAGAATACAACATACGCTAGTATGGCAGTATGTATAAACGTGGATGTGTAACTAATGTGATCCTGCAATCTGTACACGTGGTAAAAAATAAGAATTCATAACCCACTTGAATCAAATGTATGAAATATGATATGTCAAGATCATTGTTATGTTTTGAGCAACCAATAAAAAATTTTTAAAAATGCTCTTGGTGAGCTCTCCCATCTGACTTAATTTGTAACCTCCAAAAAAAAAAAAAAAAAAGAACAAAAGAAATGATGGGCTGAGGGAAGGGAAGAGAATGAGAGAATGTATGGGTTGAATTTGAGCATATCTTCTGAGAAATATCTTGTGGCAATTTGGTTAAGACTGAAATTTCTGAAACTTTTTTGCTAGTATAGTTGTTGACTATTCAGTTCATCCAGATGATTGCAACAGACTGCAGGTGGTGAGAATCCCCAATGTGGGGAGCACTGTGCTTTTTACAGTGGTGATGTCTTGGTACGCCTGATCCTAAGGCATCTGGGGTTGATAACCAGCTGGGGTCTTCAAAGCTCATCAGCTGGGGCAGTTCTAGGAAGGGACTCCATACAAAGCAAAAAATCAATGTGAATGGTCGGGGGCAGGTATCAGTAAGAAAAGACAATGCCTGTTGTCACTGCATCCTGAGTACCCAGACAAGACCATCGCTGACCATGTAAGAATGAGGAGAGGTGAGACAAGGTGAAATGCTCAGCCAGAAGGGAAGGTAAAACTCTGTGTGTGTGTGTGTGTGTGTGTGTGTGTGTGTGTGTGTGTGTGTTTGTGTGTGTCTGCTCTTTCGCAAAGTCTGACTAACAGAATATAAGGGAAAACTTTCTTTTCAGTTGAACACTATACATGTTATCTCACTTAATTCTCATAGCAATCTTACATAATCCCTGATATTATTTCCAGGACACAGAAAGAAAAACTAAGGCACAGGGCATTTATATAAGTTGCCTAAGGTTATACAAAGGCTCTTTGTAAGAGCCAGTACTTGTGGCCAGCTCTGTGAAACTCCATGATACCTTCTGCTCCTCTGCCCTTGTGTCCTCCTGTTCCTTGCTCTTGAGAGACCTTTTGCCTTGGTTTTCTTCCAATATTGAAGTGCCAGTTCACTGGGACAATGAACGATCTCCTTCACAGCACTGCTGTGTTACTTTCTTGACACACACCAATGATTCTCTTGACCTTTGAGGAAGAATTAAATTTCTAACACTAACTGTCCTTTACATTTGACTTCTGGTTGTATTCCAGCCTTCCTTTAACTGGACCTCCACATAACCTTGCTTCATCAACATCCACTCTGTTGAAAGTGCCCAAATAACCTTCATTTCCTTTGATCTCTACCCAGCTGTCCCTGATGCTTTGCTTATTCCTTGAAACCATCATTTAGGAGTCCTTAATTGGCAGCCTGAGGTGAGATTTATGCCATTTTTTTATCCTCCTCTAATATTGAAAACTTTATTTCATCAAAGAATTTTTTATTATTTGTTGAATTTTCCATTTACTTATCAGATTTTCCAGTTAGATTACAAGTGTCCTGAAGGCAGGAACTATGACTAATTCAATGTGCTAGTCTCAGCATTTACTATAGGAGCAGAATACATCATAGGAATAGAGTAAATGCTTAATGAAAGAATAACTTGTTTAATTTTAAAAATTTCTTGCACTAAAATTATAAAATATCTATTAAGTGCCAAGCCCTGTGCTAGAATTTGAGAATGCTAAAACAAACAAACAAACAAAATATAATAACTGCTCTTAAGTAGTTCACTGACAGAGATACATATATTTAAACAGAGAATTGCCACAATGGCCTGAGAGTTAATGTGGATGAATCTGCTCCACTATGGGAGCTCAGAAGAAAATACCAAGAGAATCAGGAAAGCATCTCCTTGGGCAGCATTCTATTCATGTCCTGGCCATCCTCCTTGGCACTGAGTTAGAGATCAAATAATCACTACGTAGTCATTAAGGTCTTAGTTCCACACCAATCCTCTGGAGTAGAAATTCTGAAAGCCGATCCTGGGTAAGTTATTTGTTATCTTGGTGCCATAGTTTCATCCTTTGTCAAATATGGAGAATAAATGCACCTTCCTCCCTCATAGGATTGATGTGAACATATACTGTGGGTTAGAATGATGTGCTGTGCTCAGTAATGTTGGCTTTACTGCAGCTATTACTGTGGTCCTTGGGAAACCAGCCATCTCCATAACTCCAGGGTGAGCCTTTTTGAAAATACTAGAATATATGCTAACAACATCTACCCTGTGTTCAGGGCGCCCTTGTGCTTTAGTGATTTGTGATTGGAACACATGAAGTGGGAGATACAGACCTCTGGATGCCTTAGGAGAGCATGAATTTTAAAGAGCTTCAACTTTTGAATGTAAACAACGAAGATATCCTAGAATTTGCTGCTGAAACTACTAGACAGACTTTCTCAAGCCTGAGATCTGGAATGCGGAAAGAAATACTTATTCTTCCCAAGCTAATAGCAGGAGAATTGTCATGCTACAATTCAGCTTTCTGAACTAGATGAGAAAAACAGACTCAAAAGTTTTCCAGCACCTTCAATGTTCAGTGAAAGATGTGAATCTGATGGAATCCCCTGGTCCCCGTTTGTAGTCTCATAATGCTTTCTCCTGGAATTTTCTGAATTCCTCTTGCATTCACAGAGATTGGTGGATACAGACCTGGCTCATTGCAGCAACTCCACCACATGTTCCCTTCTGGGAATTTTCACCAAGTCCTAAATAAATGGCACAACTTTTCAGTTGTAGTTTCACAATATCAGATATCAATCTCCCTAGCCATTTTTGAGTCTTGTAAGTTGTATTTTTCTGCTGTTCAGTCAACTCCCAGTTTTAGAATTCCTAACTTTTGTTTTATATCTCCCAATATTGCAAATGTATTTCATTCCATGGGTGAAGCAATCTGACATAACTCACCTATCTTGTCCAAAGAGAGAAGAATCTTGGTAGCAGTCTCCCTCTGGGTTATCCTACTATTTTTAGTTCCTTCTTGATTTAAAGTCTGTCACTGTGCATTGGACCCATTGTTTTCCGAAAGAAATCTGATATTCTCAGCAGCCCCCAACACCTTCACTAATGCCTCCTTCTCTTTTCTCTCTCCTTGTTCTCACCCCACAGCCTCCAAGGACTAATCCTATGTGTTTCCTCCCTCACTTCTTGGCCTACCACTTGCTCAACTCCTCCATCATGGCCTCCCCCTGTCCCCCTTTTGGTGACCTTAAGCTGTAAAATGCTATAGTATCTCTGGCTTGGGTTCCTTATCTGGCCCCAAATTCCTTCCTTCTCTTTTTAAGACACTGGGGAAGGAATGTTCATTTATAATATTTGATTCTCTTGCTTTTCCCTCCAGACTCTTTTATATGACATTTTGCTCATGCTGTCATACAGTGAAATGTCCTTTTCTCACTTGCTTTGAGAGATGTGGCATTTCCCCAGAATTAGTTGGGATCAGATCCTTAGGTTGTTCTGTAGAATGAGAAATTGTTTTAACGAAGCTGGTGATGGTGTATGTGTCAGAGCAGAGGGAAGTGGGAGGCACTGGCTGCTTTGAAGACAGTATCCTCCTTCCAAAATGGAATTCCTGGCATGATATTCAAGTTCTTGAGTTTTCTTTTCTCTTTTATTCCCAGGACTGTAGGGAAGAATGATTTCTTATCATCTGGGCTTCTCACCACCACCGCTTTATTGTCCTAGGATGCTTTGTAATGCACTGTAAATGAAAGCTACAGATCATACCAAGCTTCAAAATGAGGACAGTGCTCTCTAAGACTATTCTAATTCCTCTGAACCAGTGTGAAATCATGCTCGTGATAGGATCTTGCATGGTGTGTTTTATTTACTTACCAGAGCACTTTCACACGATTTCTGATGTTACTTTGAAAGCCACTTTACTACTTTCTGTCAAATGTTAGCCTCTGAGTGAATGGGTAAGATGTGGTCAGAGGAAGACCCACCTCTACCAATTTAACATAAAAAATTAAAATGGACCCCAAGGACTTAGGTATATAATTCTTTTCTTTAATATTAAGATGCTGGCACCTGCTATGAAAATGCTGCAGGAATTAGAAGTTAAATCATGGAAATGGCTTTGAACAGAGTTGGCACTCAATACATGCTGGTTACTATTGATACAAGGAATCTTTCATGTGTTTTTTTTCATTTGGGTCTTAAAACCACATCCTGAGAGGATCACTGTTATATCCCATGACATGAGGTTAAATTCAGAGAGTCCCAGTCTCTGACCATATTTGGAACCAGATTTTAATTATGACCTGACCAAATGATGCAACCAAAAGGTTCAGAAGCCATGACTCAAACCTAGTCACCTAATTTCAGTTCTTCCCATTACACCACACTGCCTCCTTTGGAGTGCATTAGTGCAAGTGTCTACTTAATATGTGCATGTTAATTGGGCACCAACTGACAGACAAGAGCTGGACAAAGTATTAGAGACTCAGACCTCAATAGATTAGTCCCTTCCTTAAGTGAACTTGCCTTCTGTGCTCTCCTCAGAGCACTTGGGGGCCCACTTCTGTTAAGTTCGTGGAAATGTATGTTTGCTTTGAAACCTGGATTTTGAGAGATGTCTCACTTTCTTTTCTTCCTTTTATAATAATAGAAGCAAAGTAGTAGATAAGGCACCAAAATTATTTTGTGAATATTTACAAAACCAAATATAAATAGTATCATTTTATAGTAAAGTTCATGTACTGTTTATGAGGCATTAGAGGACTATTGACATATATACTGAGTAATGAGACAGGTATGAAATATATAAAACTATATACATATATAGAAGTGTATATCTATGCACATGCATGTGGATATATTTCAGGCTTAACATGTTAAGTGGTAAATTTTGTCTCAATAGATTGCTTCTTCATGGATGTATATAGAGATGTCATTTATCCTTGTAGATGGGTGCTTTCTAAACAGCATTCAGTTCAAGCTCCTTTGGTTCATTGTATTGATAGGGGACCTGGTGATTTTGACTTGGAAAACTGGAGCTTTCACTGTTACTGCTCATCACGAAGACTCCCATGTAGGATATACTCCTGGGGAAAGCATATAGGCACAGCGGTTTTTCTGATGAGGGGAGTCATCCAGTTGTTTGAGCAGCTGTATAAGCACAGTTGTTTAGATAGTTTTAAATAGTCATGTTTTGTGATAAGATTTTCATATGTAAAATGGCCATTTATTTATTAAATTTCTTTTTCTCAGAAACAGAACATGAACTCATGGGAACTCACAACATCACTGAGAAAATTAAATATATACTTTTGAGATTTTTCAGTAAAACATAAATGGCTTTTGCCCCATACAAAACATTCATTAGAAAGAAGGCATTCTGCTAGAGAGTAAACTCACCAGGGCTTGCTTAAATAGGATATACTTTGATTACGATCCAAGGAAGAACTGACAGGGATTAAAACATTTTCCGGGTAATTTACAGCTTCCTGCATTTTTTAAGGTTGCTTTATTCTTAATGGTCAGTGATAATTTATATATTCCATGTCAGAAAGAAGCATGGCCAGAGATTTTTCTCTGCCTCTGAGAATCCTGGTTGATTTAAGAGAGGAGATGGTATCTTATGCTGTACCAAAGGGAGCCAAGGCCTGTGAACTTGAGGCAGCAGCCAAGCCTGACCATAGATGTTGACAAGTTTTACAGGCTGTATTTTTCTGATCTCTTGATTAAGATCAGAATAAGAATACAAATAATAAGAAGAATATGAAGATAGATAGGACAAGGAGAACAGGAAAATGAAGTGTAATTGCTACTGTACCAGAAATGCTAAGATTAGCATCAGCAATTAATAATACTGCAGGCTTCTGTAATTCTGGTATGTGTGTTAACTAGAGTTAACTCAGCAAATGTTTATTGAGAACATGTGCCACGCATTGTGCTAAACACTGGAAAGTTAGAAAGATGAGTCAGATTCAGCCCTGCTTGATCTAGTTAGGAAATTCTCCTATGGGAATCACTACTGACAAAATACCCAAAGACATTAAATGTGAAAGAAGTACAAAGAAACACACTTTAGAAACAAAGCCAAGATTGGGAAAGCCAGGTAGAGGAAGAAGAATGTAAAAGGATTTCACAGGAAGTGTGGATTTTGGGACCTAAATATGAAAAAGAGAAAAATGATTCTAGCAAAATATGCCCTGAACAAAGGGATAAAGCTGGGAGTATCAATAGGTTGTTTGGAAAACAAATAGCAATCTGAGTAGCTGGAATGGAGGACACTTTCTGGAAACAGAGTCAGGGAGAGGTGGGGTCACTAGTAGAATTAGTTATAAGAGAGTCATTTGCTCCAGTGCCAGATTGGAATGTGCCATGTGCCAAAGCATGGAGAACACTGGTTTGAATCCTACCTCCTATTGTCTTCCATCTCGCCAAGCTGCCATCCCACAGACTCTATATTATAGAGTAGATTTTGGGGAAAAATCTGCAGTCCAAGAGAGAAGGTTGCCTTCTGGTGAGAAGACCAGGCAACATACCGAGGTAGAGAAGGGACCTGGCATTTTGCTTTTAAGTATTCTGAACAGTGCATATCCTCTCCCATTTACAACCTATAAAAGTTTTTATCTACCTTATGCACATAATGACATCGAAATCAGATCCTCAAGAGTTGTGCTTAACCCTGAGAATCTCCACAAAGTTGTGGATGGAGAGTCTGACCCTCTATGTGTTCTGCTGACTGGCTGTAGAGGAACCGTAAAGGATGCTATGTACAATGTAGAAGTCTATCATTATTCTTTATCTCCACTAAAATAGTTGGACTGGGAGTCATTAACCTGAGAGCTTCAATCTGACTAGGCTAAGACCTAGTTTCTTGATCTTGGACCAGTTATTTAATTATTTGAACTCCAATTTGATCATTATTAAAATGACTTAATTCTACTTGATCTCCGAGTTTTCCTTCAGCTCCAATTTTTATTGTTATTTCACAAAGACATGTGAATCATATTACATTTCATATGAAGAATCTGAGAGTGGCTAAATTTTCACATTTAATCTAGACTTTGGGATTAAACATATGTTTATCTGATACTATTCAATTTTAATATGAAATGGAAAATTTGTAAAACCATTCTGTCCTTATATGTGTAATTCTAATGCAAGGCTTTTCTTCTTCTTTTTGATGGTGCTGGGGATTGAACTCAGGACCTTAAGCATAGTAGGCAAGTGCTGTACCACTGAGCTATATTCCCAACCCTTAATGTAAGTCTTTAATCCTAGCATGGAAGGAAAAATTTTTTGTAAACAAGTAACTGACAAGAATTCTAGATTCACCTAAAACTTGAAAATCTTTTCAGGAAGTTGTATCCTGTAGTTTTGAAATCAAATAGCTATATTAGAATTCCTTGCCCAAATCAGGTATTTACAGTGAATTTTGCTATGGAATGTTGGCTGGTTTCTACACAGTTGTGAATTTATTAGCTCATCTTGAAAGTAGCAGAACATTAAAATAGAAAGAGTACATGAGTATTTTACCCTGGGGCTTGGATGCCTTTTATTTTAGAGAGAAAAGGTAAAAACTTTGGAATACAGTAGTATAATGTAGCATAATGCAGTGTAAAAAAAAATGACCACAAGTTTAATGCCCCACAAATGGAACTTCAGAAAACCACAGTAGCTTTTAAATGGTGCATTGCAAATATAAAAACATGATCCAATGCTGAAAGCATTCCTGCTGGGTGGCTTGATGTTCCTAACTTTCAGGCCTTACTTTTCTCAGGGGTAAATCAGATCTTGTACAATCTTTTATAGAGTGAGGCATAAATTGTTCCATTATGCTTAGGAAAATATGGAGAAGGAGCTAAGTGTTTCAGCGAAATTTTAAGCTAATTGAATCAGTAAGGCAGGGCCCAGAGTCAGAGAATTTCTAATTCTGGTCCTTTGCTTTGGATGATAGTATTGGAAGTTAATACATAAAGCGTGAGTGACAGATACCTGTTTGCTTTTCTCTCTTCCTTACTCAACCGACCGACCTGCTTGAAGAATGGAGCGCAGTTTGGTTGTAGTGTCTGGGTGATCAGTGACCAGCATATATGTGGGACATAGGGGGCTCCCCAAAACTCTTGTAAAATAGAACAGAAAAAAATAACACTCTTCAGAAGAGAGTAAATAGCAAAAATAAATAAATGAGAAGAAGAACAAACAAAAATGTGCAAAGTTAAGCAATAGGAATTTTCTGCTCTGTAAAATGAAACACTCCACAGGACCTATTAGCTTTATTAAACCCTTGTTTTTGTACTGGGATGAAGCTTTGTGAAATTGGAGATTTTACATTTTGACAAAGGTAGGAGTAGACTCTGGAAATTAAATATAAATTATCACAAGGTTTGTCTTTTGGTTAGCAGTGGGATAGATGGCATGGTCCCTCAGGACCTTTAGATACTGATTTCAGCTTATTACATAAATGTAATTTTTTACTACTCTACTCTTTTACTGATTGCCATTAAGTTGACATTTTCATACTAGCTTTCTGGTCATCTATCTTGGGGGCAAACAGCTTGATGTAATATGAGGAAAGAATTCTAGGGCTCTGGAAATCAAAGCCAGGGCCCAGGGACTGGTGAAATATTTAGCCATCACTCTGCTGTCTCTGCTTTTATGTATGTTGCTGGTTTATAACTGGGGCCTAAAAAATGAGTGGGTGATTTAAACACAGATTTTACACTTTAAACTGAGACTGTAATCTCAGTTTTGGAGTTGAAGAATTCCTGAGATAACTTTGCTTTTTAAAAAATGAAGTTGCTCAAATGATGGACAATTAATCCCAAGTGCTTTAATTGTCATCTAAAAATGTAAAGAATAAAGTGTGCCATTTACTTTTTATCTTTCTCCTTTGGCTTTGTTTTAGAGAAAATAATTTCCTTATCAATTCTGTAGACATAGTGTGAGCTTATATCTTAAGAGCGGATGCTATCAGTTTTAGTACCTTTTGTGAAATTAAACTATCCACTTTGAGTAGGAAGGGGGCGCTTTCCTGGTATGAAACCCAAATAGAATCTTGGTGAAATTTATAATGAATCTACTTGATTATTATGTTATTTAAATGCTCTTAATCCTAGTAATTGCTATTAATGTGGTATACTTTTTATATTTTGATACCACATGCACAAAATATGACACAAAACTGGAAGAAAACAGAATTCATTCATTCGAAGGTGTTGCCTTTTTTCCTGCAACTCCACTGCTGGTTACAGCTAAAGAGATTTCTCTAATTTTCATATTCTTTAGGTATAATCTAAATATGTTTATTTTGGTGCAAATTATATAGAAATAGATTAAATATTCATTTTTGAAATTATGATTTCTAAATTTGTAAGAATCTGAAATCATTACTTAAAAGTAGAGGAAGTTACTTTGCAGATTTTAAAAATAGGAATGTCCCTGATTCATTAGCTGGACGCAGTGGTGCAGGCCTTTAATTACAGCTACTCCAGAGGCTGAGTCAGGAGGATTGCAGTTCAAAGCCAGTCTCAGAAACTTAGCAAGGTGCTAAGCAACTCAGTAAAACCCTGTCTCTAAATTAAAAACAAAATACAAAAAAGGAATGTCTCTCATTGAGAAGAAAATAAAAAGGAAAGATATGATTCTGGGTCACCCAATATGCTTTTGAAATATCTTCAGCACATGAGATGTGCTGAGCACTATAAGGAATGGCCTGAGTTCACAGGGGCATAACTAACAGATTATTTAAAACCATCCCTCTACCCGCAGGTCCACTCTTCTGAACCTCACAGCAGCCTGATTCTACCTTCATCCCCAAATTGGTTTATTGTATTGAATTTGTCTCATCATTTTATCTCACCTCCTCAACCAGACTGAGATCTTCAAAGTCCAAGGGCAGTGCTTTGTTTAGTCTTGTATCCCAAGAAAAAATACATGTATTTTGACACAAAGTACTTTCAGCTAATCCAGTACTTTGGGCTAGATTACTTCCTCTTTCTCTCATTTGCCAAGTATAACACTGCAGTGAATATTTTCAAACAAAACTTTCTTTTATAAAACATACTTAGCAAAAAAATAAATGTGTTTACTTGTTACATTTTAGTAGCATTGTTCAGTACTTTACGTATGCTATTTCATTAATGCTAATAAAAACCTCTGAATTGATTTCTATGACACATTTTAAGAGTGAGGAAACTCATGTTCAAAAAGATTAACAGTTAACTCATCCATGGCCACACAGCCAGTAAGCAAACCCAAAACTACCAGAGTGCAAAATCTGTGGTCTTTACACATTGTGCTATTATTTACTCATTTTCATATGGTGGGATTAATAAATCAAAATTAGGAACATCTAAGTGATATTCAGCATACAGGAAGCCCTTTAGTAAAAGGAATGGTGTCTGGCTGCAGTTAGAGCGCTCCACATCATTGTTTGCTTAGCCCTTCACACATGTGCCTTTCTACCTTCTAGAGAGAGGTCTGTATATGGACATCACGGCTCTTCAATATTGACTGCAAATTGGTGAAGCCAATCTGGAAATCAGTATGGAGATTCCTTAGAAAATTTGGAATGGAACCACCATTTAACCCCTCTATCCCACTCCTCGATTTATACCCAAAGGACTTAAAATCAGCCTACTATAGTAAGGCAGCCAATATTCATAGCAGCTCAGTTCACAATAGCTGAACTGTGGAACCAACCTAGACACCTTTCTATAGATAAATGGATAAAGAAATTGTGGTATATATACACAATGGAATATTATTCAGCATTAAAAGAGAGTAAAATTATGGCATTTTCAGGTAAATGGATGGAATTGGAGAACATCATGCTAAGCGAAGTAAGCCAATCCCCCCAAACCAAAGGCTGCGTGTTCATTCTGATCCATAAATAGGAGGAGAGAGGCATGGGAAAAATGGAGGAACTTTGATTGGACAAAGAGAAGGGAGGGAAAGGAGGGTGCATGGGAGCAGGGAAGATGGTAGAATGAGTTGGACATCATTACCCTAGGTACATGTATGACAGCATATATGGTGTGATGCTACATTGTGTACAACCATAGAAATGTAAAGTTGTGCTGCAGTTGTATACAATGAATCAAATGCATTTTCTGCTGTCATATATACATAATTAAAATAAATAAATGAATAAATAAATATTGAAGATTGTCCTGGTCTCCAAATTGTTCTAGTTCATCTCTTTGCCAGGAGATAGATCAGAATGCTAGGGGACACCAAGATCACCTGCTGAGCTAAGAGCACCTCACTTTTGTGGCATTAGAGCTGTGATGTAGACTTGGTCTGTGATTTGGTGGTGCCTGGCGAGGTTCTTTTTTAATATTTTTAATTTTTTTTTGTTTTAATTAGTTAAGCATGACCATAGAATGCATTTTGACACATCATACATAAATGGAGTATAACTTCTCATTCTTCTGGTTGTATATGGTATAGAATCATACTATTTGTGTAATCATATATGCACATAGGGTAATAATGTCTGATTCACTGTATTATCATTCCTACTCCCATATCCTCTCCACTCCCTTCACCCGCTTTGTCAAATCCAAAGTACCTCTATTCTTCCGTATCCCCCTCCCCCTTACTGTGAATTAGCACTTGCATATTAGAGAAAACATTTGGCCTTTGGTTCTTTGGGATTGGCTTATTTAACTCAGCATGATATTCTCCAGATATATACATTTACCAGCAAATGCCATGATTTCAATTTTCTTCAAGGCTTAGTAATATTCCATTGTGTATATATACCACAACTTCTTTATCCATTCATTTGTTGAAGGGCACCTAGGTTGGTTCTAGTGTTTAGCTTTTGTGAAGTGAGCTGCTATATACATTGATGTGGCTGTATCACTGTAGTTTGCCGATTATAGTCCTTTGGGTATAAATTGAATGAGATAACTGAATCAAATTTCAAATTTTCTGGGAAATCTCCATATTGCTTTCCATAATGGTTGCACCAATTTGCAGTCCCACCAGCAATTATGAATGTACCTTTTTGTCCACACCATCTCCAGCGTTTATTGTTACTTATATTCTTGATAATTGCCATTCTGACTGGACTGAGATGGAATCTCAGTGTAGTTTTGATTTGCGTTTGTCTAATTGCTAGAGTTGTTGAACATTTTTTCATACGTGTTGATCATTTGTATTTCTTCTTCTGTGAAGTGTCTGTTCACTTCCTTAGAACATTTATTGATTGGGTTATTTGTTTTTTTGGTGTTAAGTTTTTTTGAATTCTTTACATATCCTGGAGACTAATGCTCTGTCTGAGGTGCAGACGGTGAAGATAATATTTGGGAATCAATCTAACAAAAGAGGTAAAAGACTTCTACAATCAAAACTACAGACCACTACTAAACAAAGGAAATTGAAGAAGACATTAGAAAATGGAAAAATCTCCCATGCTCTTGAATAGGTAAAATTAATATTGTCAAAATGGCCATACTTCCAAAAGCATTATACAGTTTTAATGAAATTCCTATTAAAATCTCAATGACATTCTTCATAGAAATAGAAAAATCAATCATGAAATTTATTTGGAAAAATAAGAGACCCAGAATAGCCATAGCAATCCTTAGCAATAAAAGTGAAGCAGAGGCAGCACATTACCAGACCTTAAATTATACTGCAGCAACAAAAAGGGCATGGTATTAGCACCAACAAAGACATGGAGACCAATGGCACTAAATAGAAAACACAGAGACAAACCCACATAAATACAGCTATCTCTTAGTAGACACAGGCACCAGAAAAATACACTGGAGAAAAGATAGCCTCTTCAACAAATAGCGATGGGAAAACTGGAAGCCCATAGGTAGCAAAATGAAATTAGATTCCTATCTCTCACAATGCACAAAACTCAACTCAAAGTGGATCAAGGATTTAGGCACTAGAGCAAAGACCCTGTGCCTAATAGAAGAAAAAATGGGCACAAATCTCTACCGTGTTGGCCTAGGACCTGATTTCCTTAACAAGATCCCTAAAGCACAAGAAGTAAAATCAAGAATCAATGAATGGGATGGGATCAAACTAAAAAGCTTCTTCACAGCAAAGGAAACAATAATGTGAATAGAGAACCTGGAAAGATTTTGACTGAGCCAATATTTTATGACAGCCATGGATACAACTTTGAAACACAAATATCAAGTGTTTCAAATCATAAAATAAGGACAGAACTATTAGGAAAGTCAGTTGCTAGACCTTGAATTAATTACACTGTGACCTAAGATTAACTCTGCCTAAGGAGAATGGGCCCAAGATTTCCCATACTCAGTGTTTCTTTATATTGGCCCAAATTTCTCAAAAAATGTGCACTGAAGGGGTGTTAATGGTACGTGAAGAAAGATAATCCCAGGCATAGTCTAATGGACTGAGGGATCAAAGACCTGTGCTAGCATGCTGGAGTAGTTAGGTGAGTAAATAAGAAGGTGGTAATCTTCTGTGTAGAGGTTTTGGTTTCTTCATCTAATAAGGAGACTAAGATAAAAAATCTGCTAAATTTTCTTCCCACTTTTGAGTTGTAATAATGGAGTGTTCCACAATAATGTTTAAGAGCTGGTAGTTCTGATTTGGACAGAGAGTGTGTTTAAATTCCGGCTCTACCATTCACTAGGGGTATGAACTTGGCTTTGATACTGAATGATTTTTATTTTTGTGAACTTCAGTTTCAAATTCTATAAAATGGAACCAGTGATGCCTTTCTTGATTTATTGCAATAAAGCATTGTTTGGGAATCAGCAGAGTCAGGTCTATCACACAGTCATTCCACAGGGAATGAGGACATGCCACGATGAGGGTACCACTGGTGACTGTACTTACCTCAGTTTTCTAGAGTAAGTGCACTCAGCTGTCCAGTGTCAGGATGCTCCATGGTCCATGCATTTGTTTCTTCCCAGGGCTTCTGCTACGTGGTGCCACAAATTAAGTGGCTGAGGACAAATTTATTCTCCAGTTCTATAGGCTTGATGTCTGAAATGCCAGTTTTGGCAGGTTTGGTTCCTTTTTTAGGTTCTAAGCCTGTTCCGTCTCTCTCCAAGCTTCAGGTGTTTGCTAGAGATCTTTAGAAATCCTTAGCATTTGGAACTTGTAATTACCTCACTCAGGTTCCAAGTCTGTCTTCACCTGGTCACCTTCCCTCTGTGAATGAGTCCCTTTGTCTTCATACATCCTTTTTAGAAGGATGTTAGTCATTGGAATTAGGGCTGACTCTAATCCAGTATTCTTCCATCTTAACTGAAATACATATTCAAGGACAACTACCTCCAAATAATTTTTTTTGTACCAGGATTTAAACCCAGAGGTGTTTTACCACATCCCCAGCTTATCTCCCCCAACTTAAAAAAAAATATTTTATTCAGAAACAGGATCTCACTGAGTTGCTTAGGCCCTCACTAAGTTGTGGAGGCTGGTTTTGAATTTTTGATCCTCCTACCACAGCCTTCCAAGCATCTGGGATTACAGGTCCGTGCCACTGTGCCCGGGCCCAAGTTCACGTTCTTGAGGTATAAGGGGGAAGAACTTGAACCTATCTCCCTGGTAAATATAATTCTACTCACAGTAGACTGTGGGGATTATAAAAATTTGAAGCAATGAAGTTATTATTCCTGATTATGATGATCATGAGTACTACAGGAGCAATATGAATGAGTGAATTATCAGATCATACAGATATCACTTTATGCCATTTGCTTTTCAAAATCAACAGGGAGGATTTTGGGGTCTTCTCAAACCATTGATAACCAAGTCACTTGGATTTAAAAATTCTATGATACAGTTGTGTTTCTAAGTGGGTCTTGATTTTTACAGACATTTTGATGATATCTGACTGTGGGGATAAGCACTGTTGAGGGCAGCTAAATTTCCTAGAAGTTCCAGGAAACTTGAAAATGATCCATTTTTAGAATGGCATCTAATTGTGTCCATTAGGCCATGGACTGGGGAATCAGAGAAAATGATTTATTCTGATTCCAGTGACTTGGCCATTGTGTGGTTTCTCCTGGAGCTTAGAACTGCTTCTTCTGCCTCCAACCTCAGGTAACAGCCTGATCCTCATTCTGTGTGACAATACCAGAGCCAACTCCATTCTTCTCTAAATCATCTATCAAGGGTCCCGGGACAGTTAACTAGTTAGCATCATGCCTTCGATTGCCATTTTCCCAGAAAGTGTGAATTTTGGGAGAGTAATTCTTAAAATCCCTAAGAAAAACAGTCTCCACAAGGATGCCAAAGAACTTTGATGTGTAGGAAGGGCTCTGGGCTAAGAAAAACTATCATTCCTAAGAAATTCGAAATTCTAAGTTTTCTCTCTCCCCAACCAAATGAATTAATGATCCCATGTGAGGTGTAGGACCAGCAGACTAGATGTCTGACAAGCTCTCTCCAATTTTTTTCTCTTGTGTCTAGTACACTTAAAAAATAATAATTTGTTGTTGGCTGAATTTGGAACTCAGTCCTAGGGATGAATATGTAAGTTTGCCAAATGCCTACTTTTTTCTTCTCTTACAGACATCTAAAATGTATTCTACAAACCTTTCTGGATCAGTATTCTTCCAGGATCAGGTTGTGGCAATGAACCTGCTTATTTCCTTTTTAAGGATTACTCTAACTCTGGCTATTCTCCTCTTTTTGTTTTTGAAATCCTGTGTTTATACTGAAGCCCTTTCTAGGTTCTAAAATCAATATTTTTATCTATTTGTTTGCCTTCTATGTATCTTCCATAGTTTCTTTGAATGTGTACAACATTTTAGTGAACCAAACCATTCAGTGAACAAATTTGTGAGACTAGAAAAAAGAATAATATGGAATAATGAGCCATCTTCTTATTCTTGTGCTTCAGTTTCCCCAGTTTTTCCTTTTATCTGCATTCTTAAAAAATCGTACACATTTGCATGCCATGCAAGATTTCAATCTTGATATTTTGTTTGTTTTCCCATCATTTTATCTTTCCAGATTCCTTCCATTTTTACTCTCCTGTTTTCATTTCCTCTCTTCTTCCCTCATAGTCTTCCTATTTTCCTCTCTTCCTTTCTTCTTTTTCCATAGTTTTCACAATCAAATAATTCAGGAAGCATCCAATAAAAAGGAGGAGGATGAAGAGGAGGAGGGGAAGAAGAAGAAGGAGAAGAGGAACAAGAATGTGGAAGAAGAAGAAGAGGAAGAAGGGGAGGAGAGGTCGTGATGGTGGAGAAGAAGGAGAAGAAAGAATGAAACAAAGAAAGACAGAAAGATGGAGAAACAAGCATAAAATGGTGATGCAAAAAGGAAGCAGAAATGCCAGTATCTAAAAGTACAAGCCTTAATATAAGTGAATGTGTGTTTAAATTTGTGCCTACTGAATGCTAAAAGGGAAATATGACTAGTTGCCAAGTATACAGTTCCTAACATAAAATTATTACATTTGCTTAAAAAACAGGGAAATAACTAAAGTATGGGACTAAGATATATTAGTCAGCTTTTAATTCCTCTAATAAAATGTCTGAGACAATTAACTTTTAAAAAGAAAATGTTTATTTTTCCTCATGGTTTTGTAGATTCCGTGTCTTAGTGTAGTGGACCCATTGCTTTGACCCTCTGTGGGAGTACCAAGTGGCCAAAAGAGCTTTCATTCAAAGAGGAAGATGGATATACTGGCATGCCAAAATTCCCTTCAAGACAATAAACAAAATATTAAGGGAACACCTATATAAACCTAAGGACCTGCTACAAGACCCCATTTCTTAAAGGTTTCACCACTTACAGTTGTGCCATCCTGGGGATCAAGTCTTTGGAGATGGTTCTCCAAAGCATAGCATAGCATAAGGTAAGGATTTTTTAAAATTATATAAATACCCATAAGTTGGCTTTCAACTGACAAAAATCTTAGATGTAATAATTTTGAATCAATGGGAAAAGTGAAATTGACCTTTGCTGAGGTATCAGCCACTCAGTGTAAAGTGGCATCCCACAGACTCTGTGGCAGGAAGGCCTGGTGGTAAGAAACCAGGATCTGGAGTCCCAGATCTGGAGCCAGGTGGTGCTGTCACTTCCCATTTCTGTGATCTCAGGATGTAAGTCTCCTCATCTCTTTGTTCCTAAAGGGAATAATGAAGAAAAAAAAACATATGCATACAGGTATTATTATGTATTATTTTTAATTATTAATTACTCAAAATTAATGTGACAAAGTCATTGTAAATCTCAGACAACACCATTTTTTCAGTCCTTTCAACATTGTTAAATTTTTTGATTCTGTTTAATTAATTTGGTATATTAGAAATTTTTACTGAAAAATTTAAGCTCTTTTTTAATGGCCAAAGGTTTTTATTTTCTGGTTTTTCAGGTCACATTTTCTGTTGGTATATGTTAAAAAAAATGTACATGGAGGGCATCTACTGCAACAACTCAATATCCTTTTAGATTACTTTTTAAGAAGAAAAAAAAAGAACTTAAAACAACACCTGCTATTCAGCAGAATTTGACCTGACCCCTTTCTCCTTTTCTTGTTATTATAAACATCAAGCTCTTTAAGTGAGAGCTGTTTAAAGGATGGAGGGCTGTGAGTGCTCCTTCCTAGATCCCAGATGCACTGGGAGACGGATGGGCTTTTTGATCTTTATTTTATGAGCGTCTGATAAATTGCCTCTGGCACCTGGCAACTGAAATTTCACTATCTGAAAACTAACCCTCATGTCAAACAATATGACCAGCCTCAGCCTCTCAATCGAAGACCTATGTAGTTGGGCAGAGAACGCCTTCCGCTTCCTGGACAGGTCTACCACACACTCAGGGATTTACATACTTTTAATTTCAGAGGGAAGAGAGGATTATTACAGGATTTATATGCTATGCAAAAACGTGTTTTTTGAAGAGTTTCATCATAGTTTTTATTCTAGGATTCTTGAATGAGTCAAATAAAGACTTGAGCACACTTTCTAGTTTGAAAAAAAAAAAATGCTGGTAACAGGATAAAGATTTTCAACCTTGGGTCAGGAGCCTCTGCAAACTAGGCTCACTCTTTGTGTTGACAGGAGAAGAGTGCAGGTGGTCCTTTTCTAGAGACAGAAGAGCTTTAAACAAAGTCATCAGCTGAGACCATTACCACCTTTACTTCAACATCTTGGCCAGGATAAGATTAACTCAACCCAGGAAAGAGTTCTATTTTTTTCTTTATTTATACAAATTCCAAATATATAGATGTCTTAATTTTTAAGAAAAGGAAAAGCATGACAATCATGCAAAAACCCTCACATTGTGCTGTTTCTTAGAAAGATGCCATGAGAGCAATGATAAAATACAAAATTCCTGGTGCTTGGACATCAGGCCAGTAGAATATGCATATGTGAAACATTGCATAGTAAGCACTGCCAAGGGGAATATTCACAACTTCCAATGGTCACGTCATGACACCAGCCCCACAATGGGAGGATGGGAGGCGACTACGTACCCTGTTGCTACTTGTCACTCATGTTCCCTCTTCCTCTGTCTTCTATTAGACAAGTAGTTTTAGAAATAGTTTTTACCCAGGGAAGGTAATCAGAGCACATCTGCTCTCTTCTCCCAAGCTTAGTAGAGATTGTTATTAAGTTTATTGAGATTGTAGCATTATGTATTTTCTAGGATCTCTTATGGAGGTCTAATACTGTTATCTGGATGGATTTGGATTGGATTTGAATAGGCCAAATTTTTGTTTTAAATTTTTCTTTTCTTTATTTTTGTCCCTTTTTCTTTTCTTTTTGTCCCCTGCCCACCCCTGTTTTTATTTTCTTGTTTGGAGCCAATAAGAAATTTCTGCATGGGGCATGGTTATCTGAAATACAATAACTCTGTTATAAAAACACCAGTGCCATAGGTCAATCATTTACTTATCTGAAGCATTATTTATTATTTATTTAGTAAGTAAATTTTATTATGCTTAGCAAAGAGTATGTAGAAGTGAACTGAAGATATATATATATATATATATATATACACACACACACACACACACACACACATACACACACGTGTGTGTATTATATATCCATCTAATAGAAAACTATTGTTACACAAGTTTATACATATATATGTGTGTGTATATATATGTATATGTATATCTTGTGGAGCTCATAGTCTCATGTGAGAGACAAATAAATATACATAAACAAGTAAATATAAGTTTTGTTGTTGCTTTTTCTGCTTTTTCAGAAATTTCTATTTGGAAGAATAAGGCTACACAGGGTTGTGAAGGGAAGGTTTGAGGTGACATATGTTCCAATGCTTAAAAACGAAGTAGTTATCATCCAGGCAAGTGAGGTATGTCTGGCCATCCCTGAAGAGAGCAGCCTGAAAAGAAAAGGAGTCTTAGAATGATGTGGGGGAGAGATGGGGGAGCCAGTCAGCAGGTTGGAGTGATTGGGTTCTTGGGTGTAGCCCAGTGAGGGATGGCACCTCCCAGAGGGGCACTAGATTCATCCATCCCAGAAGGGTCTGGATGCTGCTATGAAAATTTGTGAGTAAGAAATCAAATGAAAAAATACATGCAAAGCTAGTACAGAGCTTTTGCATCTTTTCTTAAAAAGTAAAATACAAGTTATTTAAAATTCAGGTTGTTTTGAAATAGAAATTATTCTGTCACATTAGACATTCGTACTTGCAAAGTCCACATACCTGTCATGTGACTAAACCTCTTGAGCCTGAATCAGATCTGTTTACAGACCTTAACAGAGTCCCTGTTCAACATTTCAATTTATGAGGAAATCATCATAAAAAATAATTTTTTAGAATATGAAAATTCTATTTTAATATATTCTAAATTGAAATATACATTACTTTTAAGAATATCTTCAATTTAATGCATATAAATTTCACTATTTATTTTACCTATTTTGTTCTTAATTTTTTAATTGATTTTTTAAAAATAAATGACAACGGAATGATTTATAATTCTTATTATACATATACAGCACAATTTTCATATCTCTGGTTGCGTATAAAGTATGTTGACACCAATTCGTGTCTTCATATGTGTACTTTGGATAATGATAAAAAAATATTTTTAAAAGTGAAATTCTAAGAAGAAATCAAGGCTAAGGGTTAGGAACAGAAAACCAATAATGAACTTGGATCCTAAAATTTGGGATTCGTGTTCACTTCCTGTGATACAACACAGTACAAAGCAGTACAAAGATTGTGAGAAGCCTGTGAAAGTGCAGTGGGCTTCAGGCCCAGGGTCCTGGGATTTGCTATTAAAGTTCTCTACAGCTGTGCATTTAGGCCATTTCTTAACCCCTTCGGAACCTATTTCCTCATTTTGTATATTCCCCTTGGCAATGCTTACTATACTTGCAATGTTTCACATATGCATATTCTACTGGCCTGATGTCCAAGCACCCAGGAATTGTCTCTGTTGTCTATGAACCAAACCTCAGGCTCAGTGCAGTGCTAAATCAACTTGAATGAATGAGTGAATGGATGCATGAAAGTTGGACAACAGGTAGATCATATCTGGTTCTAAGAATCAATTTCTGAAGTATATAGTTCACCTTCTTCTTGAAAATGAATAATTGTGATTCTCATTCTGAATTTTCTTCTTATGATGGGATAGTATAGAGTGCAGTGTGAAAGAGCAGGCTGTGATTGATCAGCTCTGAGGCTGGGCTTTGTGGCCCATTGTTTCATTTTCTTCATATATAGAATAAAGAAACATTCACTGTTACCTTCTCTCCTCCTTGCCTCCCTCCAGTCCTTTCCCCCCTCTCTCTCTGGTGCCCCTCCTCCCACTACTTCTTCTCCTCCTCCCTGGGAGTGAACCATAGCCTGTGGAAACTGAAACATGCCATTATAGTCCAGAGACTCTCAGAGGGTGGGAGTAGAGTGGACTCTCTAGGGAACCTGGACATGCAAATTCACAGGGAAGTTTATGAGGCTCTGAGGGCTGATAATGGGGCTGTGTAACAATGCACTATATACAATAAGCCTACAATGCCTAATCCCAAGTTACCTAGCTAAGGATCCCACCTGTCACCAGGTCTTGTCCCTGATAGTAGGAACAGAGCAGTCTAACCTGTGGACCATGGGCTTGTGTCCTGGGAGCTCAGAAGACAAGGCCTGGGCACCCTTCAGTCCCCGCCCCCCCCCCCACATGTTGCCAAAACACATGCAGATGTGGACTCTCTTGAACTGGGGTCACCTGGGATTAGAATAGCCAAACCCTGGTTTCCTCTGAATATAATTTAAATAAAATTATTAAAATTAAAGACTATGCCATCTCAACCATCTTAAGCCGGGTGGAATTTTAATGTACTGAGTGAATTTGTCAACACACACACAAAACTACCTGAGTTATTTTTTATAAGGATGAAGCAAATACATGAAAAACATATTAATGTATCACTACATAACAATAATTTATAAATATAATACAAACTCTCAGCCTTAAAAGTTCAGATCCCTTGGATATGTATTGGTCCCTCCTGAATATTTGATAAATTTCAGAAAGATAAGAAATCCACATAGTTAGATGTTGGCTCTGGCATTTAGAGTGTTGACAAGGAATTTAACAACTATGTTTTTCATGTTTACAGAAAAGAGGAATGCTTGTAAAAGTAAGTATGGGCTTGGAAATAATAGGCTTACAAAGAATAAAATTGCTGCATCCAGCCCTCCTTCTGGCTTTCCCCCCTCTGTCTCTGTGGGTCACAAAAATGAAGCTATCAGGAATAACGAATCTCCTATTGTGCAAAGTGGAAATAAAAGGTTATTTTTTTTTCTTTTTGTTTTTCATTATCTTTTTCCTGTTGATAGTTAAACTGGGTCTTGAACCCAGGAGTCCTTCAAAAACTATTTGGTGAATGAATGGAATGTGGACAAGACCTGCTGACAGGTGGGATCCTTAGCTAGGTAACTTGGAATTAGGCATTGTAGGCTTATTGTATACAATGCATTGTTTTGGAAGCTCTCCTTGGTGAAGTCAGGCAAAAGAACCTAAGATCAAAAGGACAGGGGCTGTTCCTTCAGTTAGCTTCTCTCTTCACCAGTCAAGGGCAGGGAGGAATGGGACCAGACACAGAGCAGATGGGGTGTACATGTGGGTCTGTATGAGTGCATGTATGGTATGGGTTTGGAAGTGCATGGCACACATATAATATGCAAAGACAGCTCGCTAGGGTCTGGAAGGAATTGGGGACTCAACACTTGTATTGCCCCTTGGAAACCAGAAGCATGAACATCTGCAATATGTCAGGGAATGGAGATGTTTGGACATGTCTGCTTTCGATGTCATTAAATGACCATTGAATTAAAGTAAGTGAGGGGATCATAGTGTGGCTGTCTCTGCTTTACAGATAAGCTGAGATTGGAGTGTGAGATGGTGCAGTCTAGTCAGGTTAGGAGTGGATGACCTGCTGCTGATGAGAAGTAGTTGAAAAATAGTTCCACTTTAATTGTTTTATTGTCTATATTATCAGGACTTGTGGGAGAAAAGAGTTATAGATAACAAAAGTGATATAACCCATGTGCCTAAGAAGCCCCTGTCAAAAGGCATGAGATTCTTCTTTAGGTAAATCACATTTCATTTGGCAAGAATCACAGAATGTCTGGGAAAATGTGCAGGAAGGCCCTGGATGTGCTTTCAGATGTAAAGTCTGTAGAAAGTGGTGTAGTCAACAGTATTCAGACAGTAATTAGAAGGGAAACAGCTTATAGAAGCCGCAGCTTTTCAGTGTTTTAATGGTCATGCATGGCCCCAGAGATGTGGGTGTTTTCTTAGTTTTGGAACTTCTTTAGGCAGATGACATATCTTCCAGCAACAGGGTCACTCATGGAGTATGGCTATTGAGGAATGGACCTGTCATCAGAGAAGCCTGGGTTCACATTCTGGCAGAATTGCTTGACAGCTAAGCAGTGGAAGTGAATTTTACAGCTATCAGAATCTCAGTTTTCTTACCTGTAAAATGGAGAAAATATATCTATCGAGTTGAGTTGTGAGGTTTAAAGGAGCGAACAAAGGTCAATAGCTCAATACTATGCCTGGTAGGTAACAGATATTATTAACTTTTATAGTTTTAAACATATATCATCAAATCTAAAATACTAACTTGATGATGTCAAGTTCATCATCAGACTGAGTAACTTTGGCAGGGGCCGGGGTGGTTTAATATACCCACTTGAAAATTAGTACCACTAACACACAGTAATATGTGCATATAACTTTTCTCTTTAGTTCAACATTAGTATTTAAGGACAATCCTGCCAATATGGACCCTATAATGTCTTTCTGAATGCATTTTGACCTGGTTACAGAGAGCATCATGGTGATGTTCTTCATTCCTGACTCCTGCTCCTTATCTTGACATGGCACCTTTACGACTGACAGGCTAATTTTAAGTTTGTCAGTGACTAAGTGTCCCTTTTTATACCCCATTAATTGAATTACTTTCACAAGAAGCCCAATAACTTCTTTTGAAAGAAGCCAGCATATTTCTGACAAATTTCTGATGCTTGGGGAATAGTGTTGTGTCTAGGAAGATGTGGAAGGAGTAGTCTTTTGTTTGTCTGGATGTCAAAACTTTTGTTTGCCTGAATGTCGAAACTTCTGTGTCACCACTGTCTTTCTAGCATGAAAAATCTTTGCTAATTCATAAAATCTGAGGTTTTACTGAATTAAGTGAATTGACATGTTAAACAACTTGCTTGAATACAATAATGTGTTTTGTTCTGTATTGCTTCATAAAAGAATCTTAAAATGTTTTAAGTAACAGCTGGTGTTGTAAATCAAAGCTTAAATCTGATCCTATGTGATGTTATCTATGAAACTGCTAAACAGAGGTGACCATTAATTAACATATACCTCATGGATGGTCTTTTTCCACCAGTGAGAAAACCGGGAAATCTATTCCCAAGCTACTTCTCTGCCTCACTGCTGACAAATCACTGCTGAGATTCAATTGTCAGGTGTGTTCAGTTTTGAAAATGAGAAATGATTTTGAAATACATACTGAATACGTGAATGGCATCACAATTGTTCCCCCAAAATACATACGACCATAGTGTGTCATTTAAAAATCAATTTGACAAAAGAAAAATATAAAAATATCAAAGTGTATTTTCTAAAATGAAAAAGTCAAAGCATTATGGGACTCTCTACTACATGTCCTAATATGTTCTAAGTATTATACCTAGTGTTTCCTCAAATGCTCATCCTCCATAAGGTTTATTACTGTTTTCCCTGTGCTTCTTCAATAGCTCACTCTATTTGGTTTCTTCTGCTCCTGAACTTGATTACTATAATCCTAGAGTCAGGTCCATTAACCTTATGGAGAACATGAGCTTTAAAATCAGTGCAACATGTTGGTCTAGCCTCAATGAAGAATGTCTCTCTGCAAGTAGATTGTCACTTAATTCTGAGCTCTTGCCACTCGCTAAACCACCCAACCTCTGTTATCCTCAGTTTCCTCTTCTGTGAAATTGCTTTAAATTAAGGACCTAGGCATCAGACCAGAGACCCTGTGCCTATTAGAAGAAAATGTAGTCCCAATTTTCCATCATGTCGGCTGAGGAACCAACTTCCTCAACAACACTCCTAAAGCATAGGAAGTAAAATCAAGAATCAAGAAATGGGATTAAAAAGTTCTTCACAGAACTTTTGAATTAAAAAGTTTTTTTAATTAAAAAGTTCTTCACAGCAAAGGAAACAATTCAGCACATGAAAAGAGAGCCTACAGAATGTGAGAAAATCTTTACCACCTGCACTTCAGATAGAGTTAATCACCAGGATACATAAAAAACTCAAAAAAACTAACATCCCTCTCAAACAAACAAACAAACAAAAAACCCCACAATCAATAAATGTGCAAAGCAACTGAACAGTCACTTCACAGAGGAAGAACTATGAATGGTCAACAAATATATGAAAAAATGTTCAACATCTCTAGCAACTAAAGTAATGTAAATTAAAATTACACTGAGATTCTCTCTCACTCCAGTCAGAATGGCAATTATCAAGAATACAAGCAACAATAAATGTTGGAGAGGATATGGGAAAAATGGTTCATGCATACATTGGCTGGTGGGGCTGCAAATTAGTGCAACCATTATGGAAGGCAGTATGGAGATTCCTCAGAAAACTGGGAATTGAACCACCATTTGACCCAGTTATCCCTCTCCTCAGCATAGACCTAAAGGAGTTAAAATCAGCATTCTGCAGTGATGCAGCAACATCAATGTTCATAGCAACTTAATTCTCAGCAGCTAAGTGTGGAACCAACCTAGGTACCCTTCAACAGATGAATGGATACAGAAAATGTGGTATATATACCACATTTTGGAACATTTCTCAGTCTTAAAAATGAGTGGGTTTATGACTTTTGCAGATAAATGTATGGATCTGGAGACTATCAGCTAAGTGAAATGGGCCAATCCCCCAAAACCAAAGGCCACATGTTCTCTCAATAAGCTAATGCTAACACACAACAAGTGGGGGAGGGAACAATAGAAGTTCAATGGATTAGACAGAGGGGAGTGAAGGGAAGGGAGATAGAATTGGAAAGAGAGTAGAATGAATTGGGCATAACTTTTCTATGTTCATGTATGAATACATAACCAATAAAACTACACATCATATAAAACCACAAGAATAGGATCCTGATTAGAATAATTTCTACTACATGTAAGTATAATATGTCAAAATACACTCTGCTGTCATGTCTGTCTAAAAAAAAAACAAATAAAGAAACTGCTATGACATGCACTTCTTGGTTTATATCTGTACCACATTGTTGACTGTTCCTCCAGATGCCAGTATAGGTATAGGTATGGCAACCAATAAACCATAGGTTTAAGGTTATTGCCATAGGTAAATAAATTAATGGCCTACACACCTGCTACTTTGTAGTTTCCAAAATATTTTCTTGAATAGTAGCTTAAGTTTTATAGCAATAGGTAGCATTTACAATTTTGTTAAATGAAAGCAGATTCACTTAAGAAACAAATCTCTGTATTTTTATTGCATTAAACTTTTTACTTCTTCCTTGCCTCTCAGTGCAAAATTCACTACTTTTTGGGCTATCAAAATCCAGATTTGATGTAGTGTCAACTTGTGTCATAAGTTCAGCATAAGTAATTTTTGAGTAAATGTAGTTGAATGGGAATGTTTTTGTAATATTTAGGCCCAATAAACACTCAAGAGGCTCCACTTGAAACAAGACAGGCTATTTTGCTTCAGCAATGCAAAGTAGGAGGCAGAAGGGCTGAGGCAGGAATTGTATATGAGAGGGGCATGCTCTAGGGCAGCTTTCTTAACCCCACAAATAAGGTCACCAGAATGGTACCTGGAAATGTAAAGTCTACTTTTAAATTTCTGTCAGATAATGCTGCACCTATATATTTTTTCTTGCTGTCCTCTATCCCTAAACTTCTGGTTCTCCATGGTCCAAGTGTGTTCTCAGGCCTTGCTTGGGCCTTGAAAAGTCAGCCCTGAAATCACTGTTGAGTTTCTGTGTGCCAAGTTCAAGCAGAGTGCAGGGCTTTTGGAATCTAGCTTTGGTGCATCCCATGCTGTAACTATGATATATGATAAAAGGAAAAATTGCAGCCAAACTTGACTATGTTCAAAGCAAGGTGCTAGTGAAGGGATGGGATGGAAAATAAGTCCTAATGGATTAATGGGTCATGATAAATGTTTTATTATAAGAGCTTGTGAATGATTAGATAATTCTTACTTCCAAGAGCATAATTTAAATATTTCTGCCTGGCTTGTTACCAAAGTAAATAAATCACTTAAGTATCTAGTTAGTAGTCAAACCTTTATGTGCAAAAAATATAGGATAGGAAAGGTAATTTTTCATGTAAATAATCAATAGCTAATTTTTCACTGCTTATTTTTAAAATAACATTTACTGCTGGTTGAGCCACCTTACAAAAAACTAAATAAATAAGAATATTTTCATTAGACCATTGAAGTTATTCTGTTTGATACCTATCTATTAAGCAAAATAAAAATAAAGCAGAGACAGCTGTAGTTGTTAGTAGAAACCAAACATTTAGTGAAATATTTGCTGAAGTTTATAAAAGTTCTTCAGTGATTCTAGGCCAATTCTCCCTCATGTACACCCACGTGGTTCCCACTGAGTGGAGCATATGCTTGTTTTTGGGCAGAAACTAAGCTTGATGTCCCTTTGAGCTAATTTTCTTTTTCAATTTGCTCAGGTCAAATTGTCTTGGATCCTCTTATGAATGGAATTTATATCCTTGTAATGGACTGGAAGCCTATATGCCTATTGACTTCAGCATGGGGAAAACATCATTAACAAGATTTAAAAGTTCAGTGCAAATATTTTTTCATACCTGATCAGTGATCTGGACTGGGCTGATTTTTTGCTTACCTTTTTTTCCTTCTCAAATTCAGCTATCATATATAGCAAATGATTTGTTCTGATCACATTTTTATGTGTCATTTGTTTTTTGTCTACTAAGGTATTTCAGGCTTTGAAAATGACTATTGGAAAGCATCGCATGGCCACATCTGGGAATATTTTTTTGTCTTTCAAATCAACCAAATCAAGATGCTTTTTGTCATATATGCTGTAGAGTCTTTGAAATGAACTAGGCAGTTGTGAAAGTTCATTGTAATCCGAGAAGCATTTTAAAGATGACAAATAATAGCTTCTGTATGTGCTTTCCCATCATTGAAACACTAATTGATAGCCTGAGGTTACACTGCTTACTGTTTTAGCACAGTACATTGCACATAGTAGGTGTTCATTTGTTATTTATTTATTTATTTATTTTGTAGACACCACCTTATTTTGGTTATACAGATAAAATCCATCTGATAAATGATTTTAGTTTGTGACCCTTTTCTGGGCTGGCAAAAGCTAAAATTTTATATTTTTGCTTTATGTTGATGAGAAACAAGTCTGAATTTGTCCCAAATCCACAGCTATTTTAACTTTAAGCCTCAAATTTCTATAGGAAGTATTTTTCCCCCTCAAGTGCAAAGGTTTGCAGTTAATTAAATTGTTATTTATTTAAAAAACAAACTCGGTATTGGACACTGAATGGTTTTATCTTCATTGTGTAACTGTATAAAGGAGGAAAAAAATCAACAATAGGAAAAATAAGATTTTCTTTATTATCCTATTCATTTATTTCTTATCCTATAAAATTAATCTTACGAACATAATTGGAATTGCATACATTTCCTAATATTAGAACACTATTTATACCAGTGCATCATTTTCTTACAGTATTGGTTACCTGATATCCTAACTACCCATTGATAAGATGCACAGATGGAAATGGAAATGTGTATTTACTTAAATATACATTTCTTGGGGTTAAAAACCATGCCATAGGAAGTGAAGACTCCCATTTTGAAGTCTGTGAGATATTTTGAGAAATGAATAATTGGAAAAATATATGGACCACTCTGAATTTCCCTGTAAGATGGGAGGCAAAGTAATGATGATCTGCAGCTGAGTATTAAGGGCAGAAGTGGAAAAGGGGTGGTCCCTGGTGGGGCTGAGGTTGGTTTTTGAGAGTGCACCCATAAGAGTACAGGTACAGGAGGAAATTGGCAGGATGAACTAGTAGTTTGGGAGGAGGCTTTGGCCTAAGTCTTAAGTAATTATTTTTCTCTGTCCTCTCCCCACATCATGATAGAAAATCTTTGGATTGTAAAACTGGTCAGCTCTTACGTTTGTAAGGGGCTGAATGAAGAGACTCTTCAATCTGAAGGAGTATTTCTATTGAAGGAACAAATTCATAAGATTTTTAGAACAAGGTGAAAATCCAGATGAGATTCCATGAAAGCATAATTAAATTTGGAGAATTAAGACCTCAGAAAAACATGATAAAAAATTAATCTCTTCACTGAATAGCAAGTAACACATCATCTGTTTCACTTGAGGTGAGACTTGAGATTGATACTGAATCAAAGTACAGCTTTCATATAAGAAAGGGAAAGGAACACATGGCTATTCAGATTGTGCTGTATAGGAGCACTGCACTAGTCCATTTGTCAACGTCATTTTATTTTGTTCGTATAATGATCTTGTGATTTACAGGAATAGAAGCTCAATTTTGTGCAGAAATGAAAAGAAACTTTAAGAGGTTAAAATGTTGCCACATTTCATGATACTGGTATTTTCCAGGCCCATAATTTAAATATAAGATTTCTTGAATCCAAAACTTGGGGTATTAAAAAGAGTTTGGGTGGATATTTCAAAAGGACCTTAATGATGTTTGTTGTCTTAGCTGGTACAATCTGCTCATGACATGTTCACATGTGACTTCCCTCTATGTGGTGGCTTCTTTATTGTCACTTAGAAGATGTTAAGTGTTTTGTCTCATTCTGCTACATCAGCACTGGGAGTATATTAACCTACAAGAGATGCTCATGAATTTTCAAGGAAGGATTATTAGAAATCAGGTGCACTTATGTGTTCATACATGTGCATGTGTAAAATTTCATGTACTCAGCAAGTTGTATGCTGTCCCATTTGGTCCTGTTTTCCAAAGCTACACTTGAGCCCATGGAGTATTTACCAAATCTGTGGTGAAGGGGTATCTTGTGCCACTTGGAAGAGAATCTGAACCACACACCTTGTTTAAAGAAAATTGATTTCTCTAAAATAAATACTTTTCACAGATATCCTATATCAGAAAATGAATGTAACTTTTGTTTCATTTACTACATTCCTGTTTTTTCACCTGGTGGGTTAATCAACTGCGTATAAATAGGTGGTCATCTCCTGTTCTGCCTCCCCCATTTTCATTACTGTTCCATGCGATTGTAGCTTGTCCTTTCAGACGCCTTTTATATCTCCCCTGAGAGAATCATATGTGAATATTTATGTAAGAATCCATGAAAATAGAAAATTGTAATTAGTTAAGGCTTACTTTAGTAAATAGAAAATTTTTGCTTTATCATCCTTATTTAAATGTCATCCAACATTTAGAGATTATGAAATTTATTTTTGCAAAATGAAGGATATCATAAATGATCCATAGTTATTGCTTCTCTAGTGACTAGTAAAATTCTGACATATTCTACTGGGTAAGAGCTATGTGATAAACTCAGTTTAATTTTATGTTCTCTGTGGCCCTTTTTATATTTAACATTGTTTGATTTGTTGCCTCAATGATTTAACACATATTCAAGTACCAACACATTAATCATAGTGTTTTGGACAATGAGATGTAGCAGGGAATCACACATGTTCACCTTCATTAAGTTTGCATACTGGCAGGGGAGAAGGATGATAAACTTACAGACAGCAAAGAGGCAACAGAAACAGTGGACCAGTCGGGTGAGGAGTCTGTGGAGCAGGGCCCATGACATAAAGTGCTAGGGGTTCTTTCTTCAGTAGATGGTCAGAAAACAAAAAACTGTCCTGATAAGAAAAGACAACGCAGAGGAAGTGAAGTACTAAGGATGTGTGTGTTCAGGAGATGAGCATTGCAGAGAAAAAACAAAGGTGAGAGAGCAGTCACAGGGCTTGGGACAGCAAGGCACACAGAGTGGCCAGGCAGGAGAAAGAGGTGGGGAGAGAACGTTCAGGAGTGGAGGGAAAGAAATGAAATCAAAGGGCATTGAGGGCCATGTTGGGGACTTCAGAAAGCCACTGGAGGCTTATGATCACAGGAGTATCAAGATCACAATAGTATATGCCAACATAGGGTCAACTCTACAGTAATTTAAAAGATGTGATTTAAATATGTATTTTAAAGGATGTCTTTGAACACCTTGTGAAGAATATATATTTGGAATCAATTGCAGAAACTAGACGCTCAGTTGGGCTTTGGAAATAACCTGAGAGCATGGTGATGGCACTTTGAACTAGGTAGTAAAAAGTGATTAGATTCTATAAATATTTTGATGGTATAATCAAAATAATTTAATTATTTTGTGCAGATGCACTGCACATTAGACATGGATGAAAAGAGAGGAGCTAATGATAACTAATTTATTGTCATTTGCTAGGATGGGGAAGGCTTCAGAAGGGATAGGGTGGGAGGGAGTCAAGGTGGAGATTTCACTGGGGCATCTGGGTGAGCATGTGAAGGAAGCAGTTGGAGAGCAGAGCCAAGTCTGGACTGGAGAGGTATTTTGAGGTCAAGAAAATAGATAGTATCTAATCCTGTGAGTCTGCATGGGATCACCTTGCAGGAGACAGTGCGTAGAAGAGAGGTGAGGTCAGATGATTGAGCTCACACCTGCATCAGCCCTTACAAGTTTTAGGGCTTAAGAGGAGAGAAATCAAGGAGACTGGGGGAAAAAAACAGCCAGTGGGCAAGTATAAGTTTGTTGGTGACATTGAAAATAGTTGTTTTGATTGATTGTGGGGACAACAGTCTGACAAAGCTGGATCTGGGAAAAAATGGGAAGAGATGTAATGGAGGCCAGGATGGCAACTATTTCTTCCTAAGGGTTTTACTGTAAAAAGCAGCATAGAAATGTGTTGGCTAGAGGGACATGCTGGTCAAAGGAGGTGCTTTGGTTCTTTTTGTTTATCTGCTTTTGGTTTTAACATGGGAGATGCTTTGGCATGTTTTGTGGTGAGTGGAAGGGTCCACCAGAGAGTGGCAGCAGGTAGAGATTTATAATGGTGATTTTTGATGAAACGTTCTTGTTGAAAGTTCATTAAACAGATGCCTTTCGGCATTAAGGCACCTCCTGGTCCAAGGGTGGATGGAAATTCCCTTCACACTTTGTAACAGAGTCAGCACCATGACAGGGACTCACCCATCACTCCATTTGCTAAGCTAATAAAGAAAGCAATCAAAGGCTCATGCGCACATTCACAAGGTGGGTTGGTATGATCAGAAAAGGAAATTTATGGCTCAAAATGGGCCACGATATTAAACGGACACAAATTATATTTCCCTGTCACATACTCTCTACATGTCCTAAGGCCCTCTACTTCTGCCTGCTTTTAGAGAATGTGCTCAAGTGCAGTTGTGAGCAGTGGTAACTCGTGACGGTTAACACTGGCACTGCAGAATCCCAGGGGTGTGGAACAGAGGGACCACCGCCCTGAGAACTAGCATGGACTCCTCTTGACCAAAACAGAGTGGGAGTTCTTGCCAGACGGTTTAGGACAGACAGTCCCTCTTTCTGCTGTGTGTCTGTGGCTTCCTTCTGGTACTAGTGTCCCGTGTTTTAGTGATCCCAGAGTAGGCTTTTCAGAAACCATGATAACCTGCTCTCCTTGCTGCTTCCGAAACAGCTGTGCCTGCTTCTACACAGAAAGTTCCCAGGCTGTTAAACTACCTCTCAGGAAAAAGCCATCTCTGACTTTCACCTCCTTTACATTTCTCCTTTGCTTCAGATAACTTGCCTAACTATATTAACTGAACATTCAAGGACCTTCAGTCATATGTCTTTCTGCTGATTAAAGGTATTTATCAATAAAGACTAAACTGAAGTTTACTCTAGTCCAAGCTATAACAGAAAGCAGCTTTTTAGGTTTGTGTATGTGTGTAAGGCAGTGGTGAGTTATGTTTGGTTGACTGATAGAAACTCTCTTTTCATATATTAGAAGAACCTGTTTGTCTAGAAATAGCTATTGTACAATTAAAGTTAGCAGGGTCTCTACTGGGTAGTATTCCTGTAGTCAAGTGATTCATATGCCCTCAAGTTTTATTTATTTACTTATTTATTGGTTCTTGTTATGTTTCCTTTGATTCACTTCAACTCTGAACAAAAGCATGTAAGTACGGATGGCTTTGAAGACTGATTTCAAGTTAATCAGTCAGCGGTCAGTATCAGTGAAAGAATTGCTGACCACCCTGAGCTTCCAGGTGGAAATAGCAACCAGGGACAGATAGTGTTTTTTTCTGTTTGTCCTGATGTGTCAAAAACTTTAAAAAATATTTCACATCCATATCTTAAAAATATTAAATGGCAAAGGACTATTCTCTTTATCAATTAGGAAGGACTAAGATGCAAAGTATAATCATGAAGATATTTGGGAACAAGTCATTGCCATAAAAGCAGGATTTTGTACATGGGCTTAATCCCAGTGTTCTCCTTTGATTACTTTGGGTACCATTTAGTCCACTTACTGCATCATCTTGTAATTGCCTTGAGCAGTTTTTCATCACGAAAGTAGTTATGTTCTCTTGTTGTTTGACACCAAGTGTAAAGAAAAAGTATTTAAAATGTCAGGCTACTTTGGTATGTTATACCACAAAGGAGGGAGCAGATGTTTTTAAATAAACATCAGCCCTGGTTGTGCCTTGTTGAGACACTGAGAGAGCCTTTTTCAGAAGCAGGGGCAGCTCATGAATTTAGAGGGGGCTTAAATACTGTACTTTCACATAAAACCATAAAAAGTTGGCAGAAGTATCAGGGGCCAATGAATGGGCATAGAGCTGAGCATGTTATAACTCAGATTACCAATAAAAATGTCAACCTTGAATCTGAAGTGAATAGTTTTGAATTCTGAACTGAAAGCATTTTTTAATTGCTTTCAAATGGAAAAACTTCATATAATTTAATAAAATTTATCTACTTTATTATCAAGAAAGCTATTATTGCAGCAAAGGGAAATGGAGGATTTAAATGTCATTCCTAGCATCTAATTTCCCAGCTCTTTTATTGGGATGTTATTAAAACAAGACCAAATGGACTTTGCTACATCCATAAAAGCTAGTCAAGCAACAAGAGTTCATCTGGGCACTGCAGAATGATGAAACATGGTCCCTAGCTATAGCTTGGTTGGTGTGGGGTGAGACCTGCCCTGGAGGCAGGTGTGATATGTCAGGAGCAATGTTTTGGCATTCTAGAGCTAGGGGAGCCTAAAGAGCAGCTGGATCCAGGAAGATACATGCCAAGGACAATGGTAGCATTGTGCCCATGAGCGGTTTCATTCTTTAATGTTCGTAGTGAATCAACTGAATGCTTGGAAGCAGTGAGGATATCCTGGGGTCCTTGGAAGGGGCTGATAGATTTTTTTTTTCCTGTTGGAAAGCAGTGCCACATTGCCAGTGGGCTTGAGGTGCCTTCTGTTGATCTATTGAGATAAATTCTAGGCTGACAGGAGGGCAGATTAGTTTATGAATGGAAGTATGATCCAAAAGGAAATGCTTACAGGTGAGATTAGGAGCTATTCAGGTATCTGATGGTTGGGAGGAAGCTGTGGTTCCTAGGAAGACAAGAAAAGGGGATAAACATTTTCTAAGCATGTTTTAAGTGCTACATATTGCACTGGGTGTTTTAATAATAGTTACAGCCATAGTACTAACCACTTCTGAGAACTTGCCATCTGCCAGCCATGGTGCCTACTATATGGCATATTTTGTTTCATCAGCAATAATCTTTTGAGGATACCTATTTCACAGATGATCCTAAAATTCAAGTAGGTTCTTTGCTTTTATTCCTTGTTCCATCCGCTCTTTTAGATTGTCATGGGTATCAGGCACATATGCTACCAGCTTATTTTCCTGTGCAGAGAAACTATACCACCACCACCATTACCACCACACACACGAACACACACACACACACACACACACACACACACACACACACAAACACCACACACACTTTTTTACTTGGAATTCTCAAGAGTAAGTATAGATTGTGCTGGAAAGGCAACATCTTAAGAAAAGAGGACAGCTGGCTGGAACAACCTCAACTCTATTCCAGTCCCCCTAGAACAGGATGCCCCTCAATGCTTTATCTTATGGTGTCATGTGATCCTATATAACCCACAGTTGGTTGCCTTTTGTAGTTCTTCATCTGAAGTGCAAAGGGAGCTTATGAGGATGAGACTCCATCTGCTCTAGGTGGCTTTTCTGAGATTTGAGGGACTGACTCACAATGAACCCTAGACTCTGTTTCTCCCTCTCTGCTTGCATATAAGTAATAAATCCAAAGCATGTACCTTGATGCATATGGAATTTGTTTTGTTTCACTGGACTGGATGAATTGCTAACCAATGCACAGTGAACCTGCTTCAAGTAACCTGTATTAAGGAAGAAGTAACCAGTATAAAGGAGCCATTTGTGGAGGTTTTGATATGAACAATGTTTTGGCCATGAATGTACAAAGCTAACTGTTGTATGCCCTCTGAAACTGCATGTTCTGTCTACAACACAAGTATCTCAAATTTTGGGTGAGTAGAATAATATAAAAAAGGGCAATTTTTAACCTTGTGACCAAAGATCACAGCGTTTATATATGTGAGTATGTACGTGTATCCTGATACACAACTGCCCAGATTCTGTACGTTTTAGGCCCAGAAATAGAGTTGTTGGAGCACAAGTTTTTCCTTCCGTGTTTGTGCTGGTGTCTATGTGTGACTTTAATAGCAATATTAAAGGCAATTTTGAAAAAAAATGAAAGAAAAAAGTATTCACAATCTTATCAGCCAAATATATTATTGGTTTTCAACATAATCCATTTTTATTCATATTCTGACATACTTTTATGAAGTTTCCATTAGCAGCAGGAATTTTTTTAAAAATTGAGGGTTCAGTAGCAATAGTTATAGCTGGAGACAGATGTCCAACTATCCAATCCTACCTCTTTTATTTATGACCTTGGAAAAATTATATAGCTATTATTCCACTTCAAATTACTCATATGTAAATGGAAATAATGTTAGTGTCTGCCTCAAGAGGTTACTGGGAAGATTCAATGAGACAAGTCACATTAGGCACTAACCTGACTTAATATGGTACACATAGACGACACATAAATAAAAAATTGGCTTTCCTTGGCATTTAGCATTCATGCTTCACAGAAATCTCTTTCAAAAGTACCTTTATCTACTTAAGAAGTGTTTAAGAGTGAGGAAATTTCTCTAATAACACTACAAAAACAATTAGGGAGTTCATGCAATCATAAGTTGAGAACAATTCAAAAACACCATCAGGAGAGGTCTCTTCCATGCCAGAGTCTTAAACCAGAAAGTACAGGATTAATAGGGATTCCGCCCAGGCCACTCAGATGTAAACTAACCATCCATATTAAAGTTTTTGTGTGACACAGCTATAAAAATCCAAGTGACAGAGTCAGGCTTTAAACTCTTTGAATCTTAGCTCAAAGCCATCTAAATAAACTGTGACATTTGGACAGGTTACTTAACTTATTTGAACTTCAGTTTCCTAATAAAGTCTCTAGCAGCAGGAATTATAGCTATCTCATAGAGTTTGAAAATTAAATAAAAATTAAATGAGTTGCATGTACTAAGAACAATGTAAATTGGAATCCTCATACAGTGCTAGAGAGAATGTAAACTGGTGCGGCCACTTTGGAGAACAGTTTCATAATCCCTGTAAAGGTTAAACATAGAATTTCTATTTTACTCAGCAATTCCATTTTTAAGTACATACCCAAGAGAAATGAAAAACCTGTACATGAAAGTTCATAGCAGAATTATTCTTAATAGCCCAAAGTGTAAACAACCAAAGTGTTCTTCAAGTGATGAATAGATAAGTGATTATGTGATTATGATTATGATTCAGCTACAGAAAAGAAGTGCTGATGCATGCTACAACATTGGTGGAATCTGAAAATATGCTAACTGTAAGAAGCCAGGCTCAAAAAAGCACATATTGTACAATTGCTTTTATATGAAATGTAAAGGCAAATTGATAATGTGAAAAGGCAATTAGTGATCCTCAGGGGCTAATGGGAAGGGAAATGGGGAGTGATGAATGAAGGGTGCAGAGTTTCTATGTGGGGTGATGATAATGTTCTGGAATTAGTGGTGATATTTGCACAATTTTGTGAATACATTAAAAACATTGAATTGTACACAAAGGGATAAATTTTATGGCATGAAAATATGTTAATAAATAAATGTACTTTGAAAAATAAGATGTATAAAAAGTTTAATGCCTGTTATTTCATTAATCACTAATTCTAATTATTAGAATTAACCTTTAAGTACATTGCACCATCTATAGGAAGGTGTCTATTCCCTGTACTTAGAATCCATCCAGTTTTTTTGTTTATTTGTTTTGTCATTTTTTTCTCCAATCAGTAGTCTTCACAACCCTAATGAGTATGAATTTTACTGGTAGGATTAATGAAGCAATATAAGTCAGGCTTTATCAAGGGAAGACTAACTCACAAGCATGGTAAGTGATTAACTGGATTTTTTGAAGGAAAAACATATCAAGTAGATCCATTTGAAACTGGTAATATTGAGTTCATTTTAAAAGGACCTTCTAAACTGATAGTAGATTGGGGTTTTAGATGCAAGAAATGATCCTGGATAAAATTAAGAAAATCTACTTGTATAATTTCAATAATTTTTAAGAAAAATGAATATGTAAATGTTATTTTAAAATAAAGGATAAAATCAAAAACTAATTTTCATGTAGAAACATACAAATACAATAGTTGTTCAAAATCATTTAATATATTAGGAGTACTGAGGTTACTTTTCAGCTTGAAGTTTGTTGAACTTGGACTTATTAAATGTGGAATATTTCTGTTTTTGTAAAAAAAATTATTATTGCATTATAGTTATATATAGTTTTGGGGTTCATTTTTATATAATCATGCATGAGTGGAATATAATTTACTCCATTTCAGTCTCCAGTGCTTCCTCTTTCCTTTCAAATCTCCCTCCCCTGTTTCTTTTCCTCTACTTTATTGGTCTTCCTTCTATTTATTTATTGTAAATCAAACAATGTTTCTGAATTTGTGAGAGTAAAAGATAGTTTAAAGAACCCCCATATTCTTTTTAGTCCTTTAAATCAAATCCTAAAAAAGATTTTATTATAAGTAAAATTATGTTATTGAAGATAAGTAACATTTTCCTGCAGTATTCCACAGATATGTTTCTCTCCATGCAGCTGCTCTTGGTACTTTTATATCTAGTTTCTATTCCATTCTTTATTTTTTCCCACATATTTATTCATTGATCAATTCTTCTTTCACTTATCAATATAGAAAGTAATGACCATTCAATGTAGATAAATTATTTTTCAAAGATGGTCAATGAAACTGTAACACAGATAAGCAACAAAGCAAACTTAAAATTACTAGTAGGCTGTGAGTGGTTTGAAGTATTCTCTTAAGACAAAACACGTGAGAGTAGAAAGAGAAATGTCTCATGGAAAATTCCAGGATCATAGGGTAGGTAGACCAACAGTTAAACTTGAAAAGGTGGAACACTTCTGAACTTGGTGAAGGAGGCCAGGCACAGGAGCTATACTATTCTTTACTGAGTCCTCCAGCAAGGAGGCATGTGTTCCCTACTCCATATTTTGCCTAAAAAAATGGAGGATACCATTGTGAATCTAGGTACAAAATCTTTGGAAATTACATTAAGGAATTGTGGACCCAGACTGCCAGAAATCTCAATCCAGTTCCCTCATTTACTGGAGGGGAAACTGAGACTCAGAAAGGAGCTGTAATTAAGTGGTGAACTCTTTAAAGACAAGGGCTAACTCTCAGTCTTCTTAGTAATCTTAGCAGGTACATGGTATCTGATGTAAAGTGTATGCACAAGTACTTGCACCTTAGGGTGAGAAATACCTGGCATTTAAGTAAAGTACTAAAATCATGATACACTCATAAACACATCTCAAAAGGAAATTCCCCAATGCTTTAGCAGTTCTCCCTCATTTACTCAATTCCACAAAAGGCAGCTAGGATTCCAGTTGGGTTATAAATACTGAGAAATGGCCAGATTCTCTGGTAGGTACTGTTTGGATAACCCCATAAGCCAGAGAAATGCAATCTCATTGACTTCTACCTCTGGGACCAGGAGGGCTTGATGAATCTCCTGCCCAACAAAGTTGCCTTTGGCATATGTTATAGTCTGGATGTGAGAAGTTCCCCAAAACCTCACATATGAGACAATGCAAGAAGATTTGGAGCATAAATGAGTGGATTATAGCCTTAGCCTAATCAGTGAGTTAATCTCTGATGGGATTAACTAAAATGATAGGGTGTGGCTGGAGAAGGTGGGAATTGGAGTGTGACATTGGTGTATATATTTGTATCTGGCAAGTAGAATCTCTCTCTCTCTCTCTCTCTCTCTCTCTCTCTCTCTCTCTCTCTCTCTCCTTCTTAATCACCGCGATGTGAGCAGCTTCCCACTGCCACACACCCCACCATGATGTTCAGCCTCATTTCCAGCCCTGAGGAATGGAGCTGGCCTTCTCTGGACTAAGACTTCTGAAATGATGAAAATAAACTCCTCTATAATTGTGCTGGTGTGGTCCTTTAGTCACAGCAGTGAAAAAGGTGAGTAAAACAGCATATTAATATGGATTTGTTTGTTTCTGTATTTATCCTAATGGACCTTAAGAAAAGTCAATTTCAGCTAGTCTACAAGCTGTCTATCTAAAGTATAGGAAACTATTCTCTCTTTTCATTATGAGACTTTTGGAATCTAGCTAGAAATTTTGGACCCAAGAAATCTCAGCGTCCCCACCCCCTTCCCTTTGAGTTGAAAGCTAACTTATAAAAATTTGGGATTTCTGGAAATAATATTATTTTACAGTAAGAATTCTATGCCCATTTCAAACTATAATTTCAAATTCTCTTTTTGCACTCAAGGATACCATGATGAACAGTACCAGCTGTGGAACTGTAGTTTGGAGTTCCTCAATAGATGAAAAAAGAAACAGATGAGGCTTCAGTGCTAATTTTGCTACAAAAGCCATGCCCATATTCAGCTCCTGCACATATTTGTTCAACACAGTATAGTGGCACTTCTTAGCTGCAGCAGTACTTGCCATTTCAGGTAAGAAGGAAGGTAATTTTTCCTTTCTGTGTGACCCACAGGTCTGAGCTGGGAGGCTTAGGCAGTTGAGGAATTGTCCAAACTTTCATTATGGGGGACAAAAAGATTGACATGACTCTTTTTTACTTCCTGGAGAATCCTGTCTTTCTCTAATCCAGTTGATCCTCTCCTACTGCTTTCAGAACAGGCATAGAACCTATTTAGTAAGCATCTGACTTCAGATGAACAGATGCCCTAGTCACAGGACTTTCAGATGTGCTTTTTCAAAGTTCTCTTTGGCAAAATGGCTCTGAGGTGGCACCTTCTCCAACTTAGAACTAGCCCACAGGATGCCAGTCACATCTCCATACTGGAAGAGGGAGGTGCACAAGTCCTCATTCTGGATCCTCACCCAGAGATAGTAAACTGGAAGTCTGTTGGCTCTACCTGACTTCTGTGAATTTATTTTGTCTCCAAAGGCTTGGCCCACACAGTAATTTATATTTGATTGTTTGGATGACAAAGAGTGGGGTGATTACATGTAAATTACATGTTTAAATTCCCAAACTTCTTGAAAACACTTGGCCCTGATAATCCTATTTGAAAAAACTATAAAAGAACATTTCTTGCTCTTTTAAAGAAAATCAGTGTGGTATTGTGATTTTTTACTAAGAAATACATATTTTTGTATCTGTCCGATGTTCATGACACAAGGCTCCTAATCACCTGGAATTTCCAGGGTGACAGCACCTTTTTTGTTCTAATGAGGTGATCCTTGGTGGGCTTCTGGATGGGGTTCATAACCAAAACACTTTGAACTTTTAGCTCCTTCCTGCCTCCTTCAGGAAGGGGAAAGGGTCTAGAGATTAGGTTAATAATGGGTTATGCCTATGTGTTGAAGGCTCCATAAAAATCCCCCAACTGTGGGGTTCACAGAGCTTGCAGGTTGGTGAACAAAATGCATCCATGTGTTGGAAGAGTGGTATGCCCAAACTCCCCTGGGACAAACATGCCTGCATTTGGAAACTTCCTGAACCTCACCCTATGTACATCTTCATCTGGTTGTTCCTTTCTAATAAAATAGTCTTGAGAAAATCAGAGACATAGATCAGTGTCACAGAATAGAGAGCCCAGAGATCAACCCTAGCATATATGTTCAACCAGTTTTCAACAGGGCCTTAAAGAAGATGCAATAGGGAAATTCTTTTCAATAAATGGTCCTGGGAAAGTTGGATGTCCACATGTTAAAAAGTAAAACTGGACCCTTATACACCATTCACAAAAATCAATTCAAAACACATTTAAGGCCTAAATATAAGACCTGTTACAAGACCTGGAACTATAAAATTCCTGGAAGAAAACAGAGAAAAGTGTTTTTGATATTTTTCCTTGCAATGAATTTTTAGATAATACACAAAAAGCTCAGGTGGCAACAACAACAACAACAAGATAATAATTACCCAGTGGGGCTACATCAAACTAAGAAGCTTCTGCACAATGGAAAGGAAATGGAAGGAAATAATCAACAAAATAAAAAGTCAGCCTGTGTGTTAGGATAAAATATTCAGAAATTATGCATCCAATAAAAGGTTAATTTCTAAAATATTTAAGGAATTCACACAATTCAATAGCAAAACTATCTGAATAAATAAATTATCCAATTAAAAGTTGGCAAATGAACTGAATGGACATACATCCTAAGAAAACCTAAAAACAGCCAACAAGTACATGAAAAGGTACTCAACAACACTAATATTCAGGGAATATAAATCAAAATTGCAATGAGATATTGTCTCAAAACAATGTTGATTAGGGTCAAAATTAAAAATAGAGCTATCAAATGATCCAGCAATCCCTCTGTTGGGTATGCACAACACCTTATGGAGAGAACTACACTCCCGTGTTCACTGCAGCATCATTCACAACAGCTAAATCATGGAAACAAACTAAGTGTTTTTAAATTTAAGATATATACATTTTATTATATAAATATAAATAAATATATATACATGTGTGTGCGTGTGCATGTGTGTATGTTTGTGTGTGTGTGTGTGTGTGTGTGTGTGAGAGAGAGAGAGAGAGAGAGAGAGAGAAAGAGAGAGAGAGAGAGTGCTCATGTTTCTTTAAAAAGGAAAGAGGTACCGCCATTTGTGACAACATGGATGAACCTGGAGGGGACATTATGCTAATTAAAATAAGACAAATATATATAAAAAAAATACTGCATGATTTGTCTCCAATGTGAAATCTAAAAAATCTGAATACATAACAACAGAGAATGAATGGTAGTTATCAGGAAGAGAGGCAGTAAATGGGAAGTCATAGGTCACGAGGTATGAATTTGCAGTTATGTAGAATGAATAGGTATAGAGATCTAATGCACAGTTTAGGGGTTATAATAAATACTATCTATTGCAGACTGAAAATTTGCTAAAGTAGTTAACTTGGGTTTCACTTACCACACACTGTATACAGGACAATCACGTGAAAGGTTGACTGCAGTTATATACATGTGTATATAACTATTCATATGTTAACCAAAACATCATGTAGTGTAACTTAATATGTAATAAAAACAAAAAGTTAAAAATAAAATTTATAAAATAAAGTTTTAATTCCTTTCCTTTGTTTTTTTAGGATTAGCTTATTTCATTAAGCATGATATTTTCCAGCTTCATTCATTTACTGTCAAATACCATAATTTCCTCCTTCTTTATGGATGAGAAATATTACATTGTGAATATATATCACATTTTCTTTTTTTTATCCATTCATCTGTTAAAGGGCACCTAGGTTGATTCCATAGTCTAGCTATTGTGAATTGAGCTGCTATAAACATTGATGTGGCTGTGTCACTGTAGAATGCTGATATTAAGTCCTTTGGGTATAAATGGAGGAGTAGAATAACTGGGTCAAATGGTGGTTTCATATTAAGTTTTCTGATGATTCACAATAGCTAAACTATGGAACCAACCTAGGTGCCCTTCAACAGATGAATGGATCAAAAATTGGAGTGAAATGTTACACAATGGAATATTACTCACCAAAAAGAAGAAGGAGAGTGTGGCATTTTTCAGTAAATGGATGGAACTGGAGGATATCATACTAACTGAAATAAGCTAATCCCCCAAACCAAAGGTCAAATGTTTTCTCTGATATGGGGATGCTAATTCACAATAAGGAGGAGGGGTGAGGGAAGAATAGAATATTTTCAATTAGACAAAAGGGAATGATGGGAAGGGAGGGGGAATGGGAATAGGAAAGATTGTAGAATGAATTGAACATTACTATCCTATGTGCGTATATGATTACATGACCAATATAATTCTACAACATGTATAACTAGAAGAATGAATATCTATACTCCATATATGTATAATAAGTCAAAATACAGTCTACTATCATGTAAAACTAATAAGAACACATTAAAAAATAAAAAAATCAATGTCAAATCTAAAAAAAAATAAAATGAAAATATAGTAATCAATCCACAAAATAATACCCTTTATAGTAAATCTTCACCAGTAAGTTGGTTGATTCCTTTGGTTCATGAGCCACTCTAGCAAGTTGAACTTGAGAAGAGAATTTTGGGAGCTTCTGATTTATAGCCATGTTGGACAGAAGTTGTGAGAAACCTATTAACGTACTGCTTGTGATTTGTGTCTGAAGTGACAATTCTATAGGACCAAGGTTTTACCCCCACAGGATTGCCACTGACTCCAATTAGTGTCAGAACTGAACTGATTGTAGGATGCCCCATTGGTGTATGCTGGATAATTGCTTGGTGGGGAGAAACATCCCACCTGGTCACAGAAAGGTCTGTTGGGTGCAAAGAGTATAGAGAAACAGTTTTTCTTTTTTACACCTAGCAAGCTTCAGTTTACTACAATTCCTTATGTTCATTTTTCCCCAAACCGAAGTCTTATCAACAATTTTCAAATGGCATTTTATACCAATATCACTTAGTAAGTTCCCTGCATGGACTTTGTAAGCATTTGAGTGTGTGGAGCAGGACTGTTCCTTCTGACCTTCCTTGTAGGGCATAAGACTGAAAAGATCAACCTAATAGGAGCCCTATCTAAGGTACTCTTTTTCTTCTGAATTTGTGTCTTTGGGAATCATCTGATTAAATATCATGATAATAACTTTCCTCGTGGAAAGACAGCATATGTTATTTGAAATTTTAAGCAATTTAATAGGACATTATAAAAAAAAACACTGAAAGCAAAATCTCTGTTTTATGCTCCAGCAATGCAAAACTAACTAATTCAACAAATACCCAGTGCATGTGTAGAAGCCTGGAATAGCATGATTTATTTCTGTTTGAAGTGACTTAAGACAAATTAAGGTGTCAGCCAGGCTGCATTCTTGTTTTGAGGCTCTTTGGAAGAGCCCACTTCATGCTTGCTCATTTGGAGTGCTGGTAAGATTTAGCTCCTTGTATCTTCTTCTGGTTTTGGCACTGATACTAGGGTTTATCTTAAGATAGTTCTACCCTCAATCCCTATTGCTTTGAATCTCTCTGACCTCATATTCTGAAACCAACTGATGTTGATTTGACTGTGTTAAACCTTCTTAGATAATCTTCTACCTTAAAGTCAACTGATTAGTAACCTTAATTACATCTGCAAATCTTTTTGTTCCATGTAATGTAATAATCACAGGAATGACCTCAGAGTCAGCATGTTGGCCATATTAGAATGCTGCCTACCAACATGCTCGGTACCTACCAACAAGCTCTAATTTACTGTGGGATACAAAAAGATCCTTATTCTGTAATTTCCAAAACAGGAAGAGTGAAGACAGTAGCTTGTTCGAATACACTTTAAAGGTGCTATAATTTAAAAGAGATATTTCCCTTCGATTACTAGTTGTTATTCAGTTATATAATTAAAATGGGAAAGATAATATAAATTATTGATTTTTTCCTTCATAAGTTTTTAATATAATAAATTTACTCCTTAAAATCCTCTGAAGTTGAGCAGTTACTTTTTTTTTTTTGGAGTGAAAAATATTTTCTTTTTTTCTTTTTTTATTTTTTTTGGTTTTAGATGGACACAATATCTTTATTTTTTTATTTTTTTAAATTTTTTTGTAATTTTTATTGTTGGTTGTTCAAAACATTACATAGTTCTTGATGAATTCATACATTTCAGAATATTTTAATTAAGTATATTATATTGTTCTTTTTGAAGCTCAACTTGTCTGGTCTTTGACTCAGTCCTGTCATTTCAGGCAAAATGGATAGGACTGAAGGACATTATATTAGGTGAAATAAGTCCACCACAAAGACAAATGCTGTATGTTCCACTCAGATGTAAAAGCTAAAAAAAAAAAAAAAAAAAAAAAAAAAAAAACTTAAAAAAGATAGTAGACAAGTGATTACTAGAAGTTAGGAAAAAGAGGAGGAATGGGGGAATAAAGGAAGGTTGGACAACAGTTACCAAAAAAGACACAGGAGAAATAAGTCCTAGTGTTCTGTGGCACAATAAAGTGACTACTATTTGCAACACTTATTATGTATTTATAACGAAGTAGGAAGAGAGGAATTTGTAGGCTTCAAACACTAAGAAATTATAAATGTTTAAGAAATTGGAAATGCTCATTATCTTGGCTTGATCATTACTGATTGCATACATGTATTGACTTACCATACTGCACCCCATAAATATGTATAATTATTATGTGTTAAATAAAAACAAATTTTAAAAAATAAAGTTAGTTCCTAAGCACTATTGACACACCCTTAGTCTTTGATTGCTTCCTTGCCATCTGTTACCATATGTTGATGAAGCTCAACTTTAGTGCATACAAGAAGAATGTTTTCTTTTTGAATTTTTCTTGGTTCTTTTTAGTTATACATGACAGCAAAATCCATTTGGACATAATACAAAAGCATGGAATGTATCTTGTTCTAATTTAGTACCCAATCCCCTACTCCCTTCCTCCTATTGATCTTTCTGACATTTACCTATATTTATTTTTAAACTAATTTCTTGTAGATGTAGATAATGTGACATTCATTGTGGTGTATTCCTATGTATATATAGGAAAGTTATGTCAGATTCTTTCCACTGTCTTTCCTTTTTCTATCTTCCCTCTTCCCTCCCTTCCCTGCATTTCCCTTTGTCTACTAGAAGTTCAGTGGAGGAAGGGCTGTTTCTACTATTAAAGTATTTTGCAGGTCTTTTATTTTCTTTAGTTTTATTGATTTTATTTTTTTTAAATACATGACAGTGGAATGCATTACAATTCTTATTACACATATAGAGTACAATTTTTCCTGTCTCTGTTTGCATATAAAGTATGTGGAGCACTTACATTTTTAGTTCCTACTAAGGGATTGTATGTAGAAAGAAAAAAAAGTTCTGTGAACTTGGTAATTTTTTAAGTGGATTTTCTTGTTTATTACTATAATTACATGTGCATATAATGGAGAACATAAAGGTCCCTATGTGTATAATACACATTCAGTCAACTCACAGTGATTGATGTGTATTTACATCTATAATCCATAGCTTACAAATGTTGAGCTACAAAAAGACCATCTCTCATATTGTGCAATCTCCATGCCACTGACTAAAATATTATTAATGGAGGAAACAGTAGCTCACTATAATTACTGGAAATTCTTTCTCATTGCTTTCCTATTTGGGCTCAGTAGGATGAAATAAATGGTCCTGTTACTACCTGGCAGATTATGAAACCAGATATTATACAATGTTTTAAATAACATTTTTCTTATGATTCAATAATTAATGCATGATTTTTAAGAAAATTTGTAGTTTATAAAGTAAAAATTATCCACAAATCTGTCATATTGAAAATAATCAAACTGTCAATAATTTCAGATATGTTTGTCCATTTTTGAAATGTGTATGTCGTGTGCATGTGTAAGTATATAAATGGATGAGGTGTAAATTGACTCCCAATTCATTTACAATTTGACAATTTGTTTTTTAATCTAAGTAATGTGAATACTTTCCCATATTCACCTCATTTAATATTCACTGAAATCATGAGCCTTTAAAGGTAGCATGAGAATGATCATATATATATATATATATATATATATATATATATATATATATATATATATATATGTTCTTTTTTGTTCTATTGATCATTAGAGCTGGGCTCTAGGGTATCTTACTCTTATAAATAACACTGAAATATTTTATACAAACATGATTCTTCCTTTAAAAATTTTCTCAATAGTGTAAGATTTTCATTACTCTTTATGCAAATGGTCCTCAAAAGGTTTATAGCAATATATTGTTATAGGTGGGAATACAATATATAGGCATTTACCAGTATATTGAATTCTCACCAATGAATATATGACTATGTAGTATCTGAAAATCATCATTTGTAAAGATTTATTGTAGACTTTTAAATTCATAAGATGGTCTCTCTTGTCTTATCACATTTAATCCTCCACAGTAAATGAAGCTTAATGACATCTCCATTTTATACTTAGGAATCAAAGGTATTAGGAAATCAAGTTTGCCCAAGGCTCTTGCTAGTAAGCAGCGTGACAGAGACCAGAAGCTCATCATTTCTTCCAAACCACTCTGCCAAATGAGGAGGCCTGTGGAATAAAGAGGCCTGACTTTTCTAACTACAAGGTTTATCTGGCCAGAGACTTGGAATAAGCACCAGATTTCCTTATCCAATTTAGGGTCTCTCTTTAATTTAGGTCTGTCTCCTGTGGATTCATTGTTTTTGCTGCTCTTCTATAACTGATAAAAAGTAAATCTGACTGTGTGTGTAGATTAGACTCAGTACACTGAAATCTTAAAACCTAATCTGTTGATGTTTCTTTTAAAGCCTTACTGGTCCAGCCTCATCAGGGTGTTTCCTTCTAGTTGCCATTAGTGTGATTATTATTTATTCCGACTATTCCAAAAATTGACTCATGTACACCCTTCTCTGTCTTTCCTCATTACCCACTCCCTCTCCCTTTAATCTTTCCTGAGAGATAAATCATATTATTTATTGGCGATTGTCTTATAATGGGGAATTTAGCACAACATTGAGATTTACTCTGAGCAAAATTTGCTGGCCCTGATTCTTTTTATACAGTTGCACCAACTGGCTACATTAACTGGGCCAGAAAATGGCAGGCATACTAGACAATGCCTGTAGAATCCAGGGAGCATGAGTAGAACAAGGGGACACCAGCTCCATATATGCCTTATGCTTCATTATTTAATTAAGATGACTAGTGTTTCTTTATGTAACAAACACTGGGCAAATGTATCTAGATGATTACTATCATCTCTTCTAATTGGGCAGATATGTCTAAGTAGTGGCAAAAAGCACTGTGGAGACCTGAAATAGAGTACTATGTAGATTTGGCCCCATAACCCAGGGGGTAACTGGGATGTGTATTGTTCTTGGATGCCTCTAAAGTAAAGGCCAAAAGGAAAGCATTCAGAAACCTTAAAATGGAAAGATTGGTGTTACTCATCTTCTGATGACTGTCTTCAAAGTCAACAAATTCAAACAGCTGGAGTTGAGAGAAGTCATATTAATGGGGTAGAAAAGATCAGACTATTCTTGACTACTCCCTTGATTTTTATTTTTGCTTTATTATTACAAAGGACACCTATTTTAATGAGTCTTGGTCCTTTCAAAATTTTCAAACATCCCATTGAGAATCTCTTTTTCGTTGGAGTTGGGGTGGGTAGGGTGGGTTGAGACTCTTGTATCTGCCTTGTCTTTTAGCAAACATTTGGATTCCATTTTATTTTTGGACCCTAAACTCCTACTAATTTTCAGAGATTATCTTCTTTTTGGTATGTGCTTTTGACTGCAAAAAAAATAGCCGAGTCCAATATTTCCCACCCTAAATCAAATTTTTGAGAACCATAAATAGGTCATTAAAAACTTTATACTTTTCCAGTGAGATTAGTAAAAGAATGTTCCAATAAGTTCACACCATTGTTTTAATGCCTCTGAGTGATCACAAGAATAAGCCAAAAATCACACAATCAACCTCTAAAATGAATATGACCTAGAATAAGAAAGAAAACAGTCTAAAACTGGTACAAACCTCTTTTAGAAGTAATTGAATTATCATTCCCAGGAGGGCCATGTATACAGCCTATTTTTCATAAACATGGAATTACTACTTTTCATAATTTTTCCATAGTTGTTATTGATTATTTTTATTTTTAATTTGTTTTAATTACTTATACATGACATTAGAATGTATTTATACACTTTGATATATCTTACATAGATGGGATATAATTTTATTTTTCTGAATGTACATGTTGCAGAATCATATTGGTCATGTAGTCACATATATACATATAGTAATAATGTCTATTTCATTCCACTCTTTCCTATCCCCACATCCTTTCCTCTTCTCTCCCATCACTTCCCTCTACCTAATCTAAGGTAACACGATTATCCCCTAGTGCCCCCTGCCTTATTGTGAATTAGCATCCACATATTGGAGAAAACATTCAGCCTTTGGTTTTGTGGGAATGGCTTATTTTGCTTAGCATGATATTCTCCAACTTCATCCATTTACTGGCAAATGCCATAATTTCACTCTTCTTTAAAGCTGAGTAATATTCCATGGAGTATATATACCACATTTTCTTTATCTATTCATCTATTTAGGGACACCTAGGTTGGTTCTATAGTCTAGCTATTTTGAATTGAGCTGCTATAAACATTGATGTGACTGCGTCACTATAGTATGCTGATTTTAAGTCCTTTGGGTATAAACCAAGGAGTGGGATAGCTGGGTCAAATGGTGGTTCCATTCCCAGTTTTCTGAGGTCATACTGCTTTCCATAGTGGTTGCTGTTATTCCTTATCACTGTCTCCGTTGTACATCGTGGGTTATTCCCTCATACAACCATAGTTCTTGTCCCATATATTTAGACTAATCCAATAGCTATAGATACTGGGATTTATTACTTGGACACCATAGGAAGTATACAATAATCACTTAGTTTAATAAGCTTATTAGTGTAAGTATAGCTCAAAGAAGATTATAGGTTCATATTTATTTGGCAAATATTGCTTTCTGAATAAATTTCTATGGGGAAAAAGCAGTTCTGTATACTAATTCTGTATAAGTGATTTCATTTATCCTTGGTAGCACATGGAAGTATTAAGAAATGAAAAGCAGTGTAGAATTCCATTTTGTAATCTATCCCAGCAGCAAGGAAGATCTGACAAGGGGAAAATAGAGGACAATTTCAGAACATCAGGAATGGTAGCACAAAATCCTTTTTGGGGGGATTAAAATCTTTAATATGGTAAAAACATATTACTGAGTTTGCTGAATTCAATACGAGATATTGTGAAATTCTGAAACAGTGAATGTCACTGAGATTCCAAAAGGACAGAAATTTAAGTGTAGTGCGTGTAATTTAGGGAGGTATATGTATGTTTATATGTGTCTTTGTGTGTTTCTGATTGGAGATTAGACTGAATGGTCATACTCCATGGTAAACTGTTAGCCTAGGGGATGTTTAATCTTTAGGACTGAACAAGAGGCAATCTTGGCTGACATATACTAGATGACAGATGATTAATGAAGTTGGAACTAATACTAAGAACATGTCTTTCTTTTAAAACAACAACAAAATTACATGTGATATTATTGGCAAGTTGCTTGCATTATGAATCCTAACAGAGTTCTTTCCACATGGGCTACCTGAATAGATGAAGCAATAGTGAGAGAACACTAGCTTGTACTTGGCAACTATGGAATATGATTACACATTCTAAAACAGAAAAAAATTATACATTATGATATTGGTATAAAAATGAATCAGTTGGGTAGATTATGAATTCCAGAAACAGAATTAACTTGATATATGTCAATGTAAGGGAACATTCAAAATAAGGAGAATGTAGATATTACTCTCTAAATGGTGATCTGACAAGACAGCAATCTGGAAAAGGAAAAGTTATATTAAATATTTCTATGTTGATGATCAAGGAATGAGCACTTTACCTCCACTCTTTTCTGAAATGCCACCAAAATGGAATTATAAAATTTTCTAAGCATAAAATTATAAAAGTAGAGAGAAATTGAGAAATGTCACTAGCATAATATTTTTGAAAGATGGAAAGCAAAAGATGGGTATATGGAAATACACTTAACTGACCTAAGAAAACTGAATCTTAAGTAAGCAACGGAGAAAGCTGAGCAGCTACAAAATGTACACCAAACATCTCCCAAGAGACTTAGAAATTGTCAGCACCAGGAACCTGGGGAGGAGAGAGGATGGAGTGTTTGAAGAGGTTGTTGAAAACTGGAAGTTGGATTAAATTTTTCCTGAGACTCCATTAAATCACCAGATTCCCTTTCTTCCTCTACACAGCTGAAAGATTTCTTATCCCTCACCCTGGCAGAAGACTGGAAATTTATTTTCTAAATAGGTAAAACTGAGTGTCTCTGTATTGGTAATATGAGGTACATTTTGTAGGAAGAAAAATATCACTGAAAATTAGAAAATTTCACCAAAGTTTACCTACTGAATGTTGGGTACTCCTGTATTATTCTCCTCTCACTCTGCTCTCAGAACGCTGGAGACTGTTAACTTCTTTAACAGAATAGATGATTATCCTTTACAAAATTTTTCAACAAGAAAATACTGAAGACACATATGAGTAGTTTCTTAGGTAATAAGGCCCAGTCAGTTTACTCCTTTAAGTCAAGCCCAAAGTTGACATTTGAACACAGTCCTCAGCAGTTCCATTCAGTTCTTAGAGAGCCATTCTCCTATATGGTCTATAGCCAAGGATCCCTAGGTATTTTTAGCAGAACCACTAACTCAAGTTAGAAACTGAAATCGATAATTAGAAAGCAACAATATGTATGGAACAGATGATGTAATAATATTTATCAGTATATCCCAAATAACTAAGAGAAGGACAAGAGTAGTATGCCACACAAAGGGATAATATGACTCCCAAAAGTTCTTAAAAATAAAAAATATGCAATATGATAAAAGAGTTGGAAGTTTTAGAAGCAAATGATGAGAAATTCACTCTGGAAGTAAAGCAGAAATCAGGAATAGAAGAGAAAAAATGATAATATTAGAGTATCATTTCAAAGGTCAATATCTAACATTATGGTTCTAAAATGAAAAAACAAAACTTTAAAGACAAAATTATCAAGAAATAATTCAAGTATTTTCCAGAATTATAGAATACGAGTTGTATAATTAAAACTAACAGCAAGTGTCAAGGAAATGGATTATAGTACTACATCATGTATTTTCAGGATATAAGGGCCATGAGAAGATACTGAAGTTTATGTATAGAGAAAATTTCATATGTACCAAACACTATAAATTGAATGGTGTGGACTCTGCAAAAAGTAGAGCAACACCTTCAAAACTTTTAGAGAAAGCCCTGAAAATTTTCAGACAAAATGTTTTCCATCTAGACTTCTGTACTAAAAAATGCCAATGAAATATGAGGGTAAAATAAAGAAATGTTTGAACAGTGAATATTAAAAGTTTTCCTCTGCTCATCCTTTCTCAAAAAAACTACTTTAGGATATGCTCCACCAACTAAGAAAGTAAAAGCAAGATGCAAGAAAACAAAGGATCTGGCAAATAGGGGATCCCACTGCAACAGTAGCAGAAGCAATACTCTAGATGGTGGTGTGCAAATATTTCTGACTCAGTACACTTTTACTTTCCTTTTCTTATTAGGCACATCACCAAATTCTCCTGCCTTTATGTATGGTGTTATGGTAAGTCCTATGTGCTACTTCCAGGACTTTATTTTCAATTAGTAAGCATGTCTCTTCTGGCTTCCCTTAAAGCTAATGGGTGGATATGAATATAGGAACCCAACAGATAGTGAATTTCCAAAATGAAAAATCTGGATTCCTAAATCACCATATGCAGAAGAGTCTCCTAGTAGCCAACAACCACCATCTTAGTTTATTACATGAATAAGAAATAAGTTTCTATTCTGGGAATCTATCACTCTAGCTGACCCTAACTACTATGAGCGGTGGAGAAAAGAAATGCTAGGGCAAAAACTATAATAGGCCTAGAGAATAACCAGTCCAGATTGGAGCCAGTCAGAAACTCTGGAAGAAAAGTTTTCCAAGAAGATGCAATTGATAGAAAACTGGATGTGTTTGAACACTGGGGAAAAGTTTTAGGGTGAATTAGTCATAATAGCACAGGCAACGAAGAAAACAAAAGTAAACAAAACAGCCATTAAATCCAGGGAGAACAAATTTATGCAAGATAGAAAAAGTAATTGTAGCTTGCTGCATGGTTCAGCTGTAAATAACATTTACATAATCTTAGTAGCTTGGCCTAAGCTTGAAAATATAACTGAACTGGGGAGATGGGAATCTGAAGGCATGTATGTATGTGGCAATGGAGGATGAAGGAAGAGATCCAAGTTGATATTTCCTGTCTCCAGGAGTCAGTAAGTGATTTCTAAATCCAAACCAAATCAAACAAAACAAGATCTAACAAAAATAGCACTTTATTAATACAAATGGAATCAATACCAAGACAAAAAAGTAGCCAGAAGTATGGAAGAGAGATATAGTTGAAGAATGGAGATATTGAAAGAGTGTCAGCAATGGCCTCATATTTTATAATAAGTTTCATAGATTTATTTTACTTTTTAAAGGTACATAAAAATGTACTAAATGAAAACACACCAGATTTAAAAAGTTAGATCCACATTCCAACTAAATATTTCAGGACCAAGAATAGTCCTAACATTATAGTAAAGTTCAGAGAGAAACAGAAAACGAAATTATGGGGGAAATCCTCTTCTTTGAAACCACAGAAGAAGAACTAAAGACGAAAACACCTGTGTAGTGAGAATCATAAAACTAAAGAAAAACAAATCTGACAAAAAAATATGAAAATGGTTAATTTTTATTATACAACAGGTCATTGAAATAAATGAGAAATATCAAAGCTTTGTAGATGAATGAAAAAAAAGTATTATATAAGAATTCGAATGAATAAATTATTGGAAACAAAATTAACTTTTAAGTTAATATTTTGCACATTTATATTTAACTAACTTAAAAATGGCAACCTTGCTCATATCCCACTTGAATCAAAGTGTGAAATATGATATATCAAGAACTATGTAATGTTTTGAACAACCTACAATAAAAATTAATTTAAAAAAAATGGCAACCTTAAGTGTTCTAGGAATTATAATAATCTTGTGTTTTTGTGTAGACATTGCTAGTCTCAATGCAAGCATTTATATTCTACTTGACAAGAATGAAATGAATCTTCATGTGGAATCTTCAATATCTGTGATGAAATTTCACACTCAAGTAATTATCCTAAATAAATAATCAATCAGAGAGAAAAAAGGGGCATGTGCAATGGAAGAATGACAAAATAAATTAGAATATCCCACCCTTCAGAATAACAACTTAGTTATGCCAACTATGAAACAATTTGATCAGATTCTTACTAAATAAAAAAATGGAAAAATTTGCAATATAATAGTGTATTTTGATCATTATATAAAATGCAAATGCATATGGACACAATATTTAAAATTCAAAAATTTATATTTTTAATATACTGGCATGGGATTTTTTTAATCTTTAAGAGGTTCTTTGATATTACAAATAAGATTTAATGTTCAAGTTTTATCTACAACATTGTTGCTAAATTAATTTAGACAAAACACAAATTTTAAAGTCTAATTTTTCCATCTGAGAATAATAAAGAATATAACTTTTGTTCACCTACCTCAGAGCATTGTCATAAGAATCCCATACTATAATACATATGAAAGCATTTGATAAAAGTAAAGTACTTTACTGATATATGGAATTATTATTATCATCAGGGCTATTGAGAAAGCTGCCTTGGCAGGATAATTTCTTCTCTGAACCTCAATCAGAACTTTATCTCCCTGAGTTCATATGTGACACATTAGAAGTTGCTTGAGCTCAAGGTCAGTTTTTAACTTTGGCTTCTTTGAGAAACAATGGAATAAACCAAAGATCAATGTGAATATTTTCCAAGAAAATCATCCAGAAGGAATACCCAGGGAGGGATAGAAAGCAGTCCAAGGACCCCACAGGAAGAAGAAGTCTTTGAGAGGTCTGGGCAGCTCTAACAGTATTGTCTTAGCCATTGCTCATCTCTCCATTGGAAAAGACTCTTTCCTTAGTCAACTCCTATTACTTTTCAGTGTCTTTCAGGGGCTTAATGAAATAGCCATATCACTTTAAATTAAAAAGAGGGTAATATTTAGGACCAATCATTATAGGAGGACCAAGATTCCTTTTGTGTTTTTTTTTAATGATACATACATGTTTTTTTGAACTTGGGAATCTCCCTATGTCAGAGAATTAAAATCATTCTTTGGGAATATTTTTGTTGGGGAAATTAAGTATTCAGCTATTGTTCAGTATAGTATCCTGTAAATGTCATTTAGATCCAGTTAAATGATGATCTTGTTTAATTATTCAATATATTTGCTAGTTTTCTATCTACTAGTTCTGTCTATCAATTGCTAAGTACTTTGTTGAATTCTTAATTATTAATATAGCTTTGTCTCTTTATCCTTTCAGTTCTATCAGTTTTTGTTTTATGAATGTACTAGGCTCCTACAAATTATCACATATTTGGTATCTTCTATCTGTGCAGGTTAAAAATCTAAGTTAATTCTTAGTGGGCTAAAACCATCATGTCAACCAAGCTGTTTTCCTTTCTGAGAGGTGTAGAGGAAAATCTATTTATTGTTTATTCAGGTTGTTTTTAAAATTTAGTTCTATGAGGCTGCAGTTTTGAGTTCCGCATTTCCTTCATGGCTGTGTGACGAGGGCCATCCCTAGCACCTGCAGGCTGTTGCCTAACGTGGCTCAGGCTCTCCTCCATCTTTAAAACCAAAGATGATAGTAGGTCAAATTCCTTTCATGAATTTCTCTCATCTCTTGTCATGTATCTTTGATTCACTTTTCTGCCTTTTCACTGCATTCTTTAGGGCCTATGTAATTACATTATACCCACCTAGTCCAAAATGATTTATCACCTTATTTTAAAGTCAAATAATTAACAAACTTAATTCCATATGCAATCATAATTCCTCTTTGCATAACATTTTCATAGGTTCCAGGGATTATAATATATCTATCTTTGGCCATGATGGGGATGGTTCTATGTACCAAAGTATAATTTGAAGATCTGCTGTTCTCTGCGTGCATATTCAAGATAATTTTCTTCTTGATGGCTTGACAATTAGAATAGCTCTCCTTTTACCAACTAATATTTTTCACTCTAAATTTTACTCTATTTGGCATTAGTATAGCCAAACTTGCTTTAAAAAGAAGCAGTTTCTGTTAACATGAAATATGTTTCCATTCTTTTTATTTTCTATCTACCTATGTCATTTTGTTTTGATTAGTCTGGTAAAAAATGTGTATTGATATATGATTTTACCTGCTAATCTTTGTTTTAATTGTGAATTGATACCATTTTTATTTAAAAATCACTATTGATACATCAAGGCCTGACATATGTATTATTCTATTATTTGCTAACTGTTCGAATCCTGTTTCTAGGGGTTTTTTTGTTTTGTTTTGTTTTGTCTTTGCCTTTCTCTCTCTAGGTTATTCCATCATTTTTGACTTATATTGTGTTTGAGATTTGTGGCTTTCTTGATCATTACTCTAGGTGTCATACATACAGAATGCATCATAGTCTACTGGAAATGCCATTACATGTCTATAAGTTAAATATTAAAAAATTATTATTTTCATAGCTCTTTACACTACCACTTTTAAAATGTACTTGTTTCCAAATTTTTCCCTTGCCTATTGAGAAACAGAACTGATATTATTATTTTTGCTTCAACCATCAAATATAATTTAAGAAACTCATGAGTAAAGTAGTCTATTATGATTTCTCTTATTTTTAATATTTTTATTTCCATCCTGAAATTTCAAGTCTCTGTTTCCATTTCCTTTATTCTTTGAGAGTTTCCTTTAGTCATTCTTTGAGTGTTGCTCATCTAGCAACAAAATCCTTAGCTTTCCTTTATGAGAGAATGTCTTTTTATCCCCCTCATTCTTAAAACATACTTTCACTAGATACATAATTAGTTGTATTTCCTCTCAGTTCCTGAAAATGTGATGTTAATTCCTCCTGACTCCATGGTTTCAGATGAGAAATCTGCTGTCATAGGAATTAGTGTTCTGTTTATGTAACACATCATTTACCTGGTTGCTTTTAAGATTTCTTTTTTCATATGTTTACTTATGATATCTATTAGCATGATCATTTTAGTTTTATCTTTTTATTGTTACTTAAAATTTTTGAAAATGTAGGTTTATGTCCTTAATCAAATTCAGGAAATTTTCATCTATTACTTTTTTGAATACCTTGCAGCTCCATATTCTTCCTCCTCTTCTTTTGGGACTCCAATAACACAAAAACTTAAATTGGGTTTTACTGTCCTGCTGCTCCCTCCTACTGTGTTCATTTTTTACATCTATTTTGTCTCTATTGTACAGATTGACTAACTTCTATTATTCTTTTCTCAAGTTTTCTAATTTTATTTTTTTGTTATTTGATCTGTACTTTTGACCCCACCCATCTAGTTTTCATTTCAGTTAGTTTTTCTTTATTTTTTTTCAATTCTATAATTTCAATTTGGTTATTTTCAATACCTTCTATTTCTTTATTAAACTTTTAAAAAATAATTTTTGCTTGATTCAATGGAATTTTTAATTGTTAAAGAATTTTATAGTAGTCATTTAAAAAATCCTTTTCAGATCATTTTTGTGTCATAGTATATGTGATCAGTTGATTGACTTTTCTTACTCAAGTTGTGGTTTTCCTGTTTCTTGGTGTAACAAGTATATTTTGTTGCATTCTGGACATTTTGAATATCATATTAAGAGAGTCCTGATTTTATTATATTCTTCCAATTTAGTAGGTAGCCACTATATTGTTAGGTTTAACATATAAATTGCAGCCTTCTTTTATAAGCTATAGTTGCAAAAATAATTAAATAACTTAGTGTTTCAATCTCTCACAATGCTACTCTTGATTGCTTCATTTTCCTGGCTCTTTTTAGCTCTTTCTGGATCCATGATGGTGCTACCTGTGGAGATAAAAGGTACTCCTTTAGTCATCTAGCAAGTTAGATGATGAGTGATAGGGTACTGGGCACAAGAATAAAAACATTTTTCCTGGACTCTTCTCTGGCCACCTGGTATTGGTGAGTTTTCTGCTATCACTGGGTAGAAAAACACCTACCAGGTCTGCTTTCTGCCACTGGGTAGAGGACCAGTAGCCACAATGTCTTGGTAACTCCCTACCAATAGGTAGAGGGTGAGGAGATACTAGGACCTTATTACCTTAAAAAATTTGGTTGAGAATTGGGATCCACTAAATTTCAGTGGTTCAGTGGAGGGCTGGAAAGCTAGGGAACCAAAAGTTCTGCTGGTAAGATCATATGGAAGAAGCAGGTCTACCCAAGGTCCCTTAGCGTAGGAGACAGCATGAGTCTGCCTGCTCAGGATCCTCCCTTGCCATTTGCATGGTATGATTGGTATAATCCTGCTTACTTGTGCTGGTAGGTGTGGGTTGTGTCAGTGTGTCCAGATTATGTTACTGCGTGGGACACTAGCTTGTTGCTTTTGACAAATATGGGACAAAAGATGAGCTGGTTCCCTGATATCTAGCGGCACTGCTGTTTCTGGTAGATTGGGCCCCCCTGCTGGGCCCCACTGGATGAGGACCCCTATTAAGCCTGCTGGTACTTCCTTTTCCTGACTCAAGTGGCCAAAGAGAGTAGGATTTTCTCTCTCCCCTTCCCTCATTTCTCCCTCCATTCTGCTTTCCTTTTCTTCCTTTCTTTTTACTTGTTATCTCTTGTGGGTTCCACAGGCCCCTGGCACCTATTCTGGGGTAACAGAATGAATAGGAGAAAAGTTACTGTGGTGAGATTTAAGAATAAGCTGGCTTGAACTGGAAAAGCTCATTCATTTCTTTTAAGAAATAATTGCTGTCAAACACTGAAATTCCATTTACAGAAATAATATGTTGAAAGTATTCCACTGGGGGGAAAATATGATAACTAAAAAAATTGAAAATATAGAAAGAAGGGGAGGAAATCATCTATAATCACCATCTGGAGCCAAATCTAAAGAGCACTTGGTGATATATTTTCCAGTTTTGTTTTCCTGATGAACTGATTTATGTCTTTGCTTTTCTACTTAACTATGACTACCCTGTTGTTATAAATTTTAAGTATCATTTTAATAGAAATTTTTTTGTGTGTCATTGTAAGTTCTTCAGAATTATTACCCTTAATGGCTATTCACTTTAGAATTGTGTTATCATTTTTTAGACATGTTTGTTTTCTTCATTTCACTTTTTATTATTTTATGTAGTGCATATCTCATTAAACACAATTATTTTTATGGTTTGTTTCTTTTAAATGCAAAAGAATCAGAGGAGAACAACCACAAGAGACAAGGTTACAAAGAAAGCATAGGCTTTGACATCAGGAAGACAGTGATTCTGTTCCTGATTCTACTGTGTTCTCCCTTTCAATCTTCCTGAGCCTCCCTAATCTCCTCTGCTTAATATAGGAACTAACCAAGGTAATGTGTATAAATGTATTGGCATACACTGAATACTCATAATCTCGCACAGAAATTCTGTCTCCATTCTTCTTTCTCTATTCACCACCTCACCCTCTGCTTGAAGATAATTATAAGGATTTAATTAATAGGGCCACTTAAGGTACATTTCAAAATATCAGATTTAAAAACAATAATTGTTATTATTCTTTAAGACAACTGGTTTAAAGAATTTCTCTAAAATTACCTTCTTTTTCATGAAATTATATTGATTGACTATAGGATAATGAGATTATAGAGGTTATGGAATTTCTGTGTGTAAATATTTGTTGATGAGTGGAGAAAGAGAGATTGCATCTGTCTAAAAGAAAGTTGTTAAATAAAGGAAACATTAAATGAGCAGCACAACATGGCATGACAAGTGCATCTCCATTTCCACAAGCCTCACTAAACCCACAGAAATTATACTGTATTTCCCATGAATGGTAATTTCTATAAAAAAAAGACTCAAGAGGATTTTTGTCTGCTCTTTATTGAAGTGATGATGGTGGTGGTGGTGGTGGTGGTGGTGGTGGTGGTGATGGGGGAGGTGAAATGGGAGGGAGGGGGCAAAAAGAAAGGAAAGGGAGAATGGGAGGGAAGATTGCCCAAGTTTATAAGTTGCTCAGTGCTTCTTGTTTAGATTATTTTTCTGATGATTAATCTAATGTCATTTATTCCTTTCCCTTCTAGTGTCTTTGATTTATTTTCATCCTGTTTGTCGATCCTTACAGCATATACCAACAGTATGAGAGATAGCCTACTTCTTTATATTCAATAATATTGCCTACTCATCACATTTTGGGCTAACATTTAGAATGGTAAGGCACCATGTGAATTTATTAGTCTTTCATTGGTAGTGAGTTCTGCATCATTCTTTTATAAATTTTATATAGGATTGAAATAAGTCAGAATTGGAGAACAGAATATTATGGGTAGAGTTTGATTTCATCATTTTTTTATATTTGTGTACTTCATTTGTTTTTTATTGGACTTTTGTGTGAGTTTGTATGGTGATGAATTTTTATCTGTACTTGTTTTCTGTGCTCAAACAAGATTCCTGATAAGGTGAATCAGGTGCCTTTGGTTTGGGGACTTGGTTTTATTTTGAGAAGCCATGAGTTTCCACCTTTGTGGTACTAATGTTATCCATGCACAAAGCCGTGCCTTGGCTTCACCTTTGAACCTGGGTTCCTCGAAGACCCAATTTACAATTCACTTCAGCTTATGATCCCCAGTGGGAGGGTGAGGCACCGTTCAGCCAAGTGGGCTGAGTCTGGAAGAGCCTGCCTTTCCCCAAACAAAATCTGATCATGAGTTTCCTGGAAGAGAGAGCTAGTTTGACTGGTCAGGGAAAAGCCATGGTGAGGTGAACTCATCTGACTATACATGGTCCTTGAGGCCTAATCTTTTTTATGGAAAACATCTCAGAGAAGATTCTGTATCATGAACTCTAATTGGCTCTAATTGGGCACTTGGGGAGGAGACTGGTTGGAAGGAATGCTTTTAGAATATATGGCATCATAGGTGGACATTAAACATAACACAATATTTCTGTCATTACTAGAATAACTATTCTACATCTGAATATGCTCTTCATTAAGTGCATCGCTCTGGAACCTAAGCATGATCATAGCCAAATATTATGTCACCTCATATATAACCACAAAAAGTCTTGAGATTGAATAGCCACTGGATGCTACTTTAATGATGTTTTTCCTAGCATCATTATACTTAGAAATGTGAATATTTGGCAGGTTTTTTCATACTTAACCTTGTATTAAAAAGGATCTTAAGCCTGAAAATGTAGCCAGATTCTCACTTGACAGTTCTGAGTTTAATTTTTTTTTCAAGCATCAAGTAAGAACCTTTGAATCTACATGCTGCATTCTTTGTTAGTCACTGAAAACAGAAAAACAGGTGAGAGCATATATTTGTTCACTCATTCATTTATCAGTAATTCATTGAGCAACCATTATTCTATCTCAAGCTTTGTAATCATCTCTGTGAAGTGGTATAAAAAAAGGATATACCAAATGCCAAATTTTTTCTCTGATATAAGGAGGCTGATTCATAGTGGGGTAGGGAGGGGGAGCATGGGAGGAATAGAAGAACTCTAGATAGGGCAGCGGGGTGGGAGGGGAAGGGAGTGGGCATGGGTTTAGAAATGATGGTGGAATGTGATGGACATTATTATCCAAAGTGCATGTATGAAGACATGAATTGGTGTGAAAATACTTTGTATACAACCAGCGATATGAAAAATTGTGCTCTATATGTATAATAAGAATTATAATGCATTCTGCTATCATATATAAATAAAAAAATTAATTTTAAAAAAGGATACAGTGAATTTACTCATTTACTACTTTTTGATATTCTTTCATTTCATAAGTCAGTGAACATTATTGAGTAGCTGTGATTTGACAAGTTAATAAAATATGATTCCCATCTTAGAAAAATTCAGAGTGTAGCTTCAGAAACCCCATTTAATAAAATAATTGAAACTCTTAGTTTAATTATGAAATAAATGGAAACTATTATATATTCTAGAGAAATACTTGGCAGATGATGGAACTTTGCACTAGAGAGTTATTGTTCAGTATCAGACAGCTTTATCTTCTGACCATACAAGGTGCTGTGGACACATAATAATGTAGCTTAATTGACAAAAATTTGCCCTGTGCCTCCAGAGTTCTAAGCCCTATGCCAGACACTGGGAATAACAAGAGGAAATAAATATAGTTTCTGCTTTTGAAAAACTTGGTAGCAAAGGCAATAAGGATGCTCAGGAATTGTGTAATGGCGTAAGTGACGCATGAGCACTGAGGAGGGGAGAGAGAGCTTACCCGACCATAGTAATACATAGGCTGAGTTCTAAACAGGGAAAAGGATGGAGCATCAGTGTTACAATCACAAGCAAAAGAGATCAGAGGTCTGAGGGAGCCTGCTGTGCTGGAAGGACTGTGTATCATGCGTTATTACTGGAGCGTGAAGTCCATGGAGGAGCATTGGGAGATGCCTTAGATGCCAGGAAAGAGCATTTAGATATTCCTCTGAAGGGGGTGGTGAGTCAGATTTACTTTCCATCTGACTTGCCAGTATTCCTTAATTCCTCTTCTCTGCACACTCTATGAATTCATTGTATTTTACTGAAATAAAAGTAGTATTGTTTAAGCTTCTCAGTGGCAGAAAGCAAAGAATGACCACCAGGAGAACTGGGTTAGAGAAACAGAGAACTAGTTCCAGAGGATCAAGACCCACTGATCCACATTGTCTTCTGTGTGGGGCACAAGAAACACCTTCACTTATATTTATCTCTTTTTATCCTCTAGAATGGGGACAGATGGAGGAAATGGAACTTCATTCACTTGCTGCAGAAGGAAAAAGAGACCCTGGGAGATAAACTTATGTTTACCAAGCCCTACAGATAGGCAGTGGTGGTCTACTTCCAGATCCTGTGCAACCTGCTTCCAGTGCAGTGTTTTGCTATGAATCACATGGACTCTCTCTTTGTGATTTGTAGGAACATTTCTGTATACTCATGACATGCAGTTTAACATATGAAGGACCCATTCGCTATTGGTTGCACTATAATCCCTTTCATGTTTTCAGCCAGCATTCAGTCATTCAGCAATCACCTACTGTGTGCAGTTTTGTACCCAAAGGTGTGTAGGAGGTCAGTGACCTGAGAGTTGAATTCCAGCCTGATAGTACATACCTTTTAATTTGAGTGAGTTTCTTAAATTTCTTCTCTTTATTTGCTCATCTGTAAAACTTGGCACAGTCAAAGTACTCAAAACATGAGATAATATATCCTAAGCAGAGGGCCTGGCATATGTTAATCACTCAGAATCATTATACAATAGCTGGGATGATTAATTAGATCCTGGCCCTGACTTTTGCATGCCTTATCCCAGTGAAAATACCCCAATTCAGAAGAGACATTGAAGATGTTTCAGTGGGGAAAGGATCAGGAATTCAGGGACCCCAGACATTTTTTTTTTTTTTTTAGCACAATGGAGCCAAGCATTTCTGGCTATTCACCCTCTTTCCATGGCTTCTAACAATTCTGGCCAAGGTGCTGCTTGGTTCTTTAGAAAAAAATTCCTACTGAGAGGAAAGTGGATTGACTCTCTTGGGAATCACCACTCTACTTTTCTGCCCCTAACCCTCCTGAACCACTAATTTCTCTAAAATTTCTGTCAGCCTTTCCTCCATCTGTTTTTCTTGGCCTGATGAGAAGTTTTCTTTTTAATGATTGGTTATCTCAAGGCACTGGCAATTCCTCCATTAGTTACAGCAGCACCCATAGGCCTTTCACTTAGAGCCATGGATAAGCACAAGTTAGGAACTGACTTTGCATGTGCACACACATATATACACACAAAAAAACACTCCACACATACAACAAACAGACAGAAAGAACATGCCTGTTTCCGTTTAGCTTTGCTTCTTGGATGAAATAGTTTATATAAGTAGAATCAAAGGTTAAGTATGCCCATGTTGAATGATTTGGAAAATGAGCCTGGCCTGACTGACATTTTTATATCAAGGGTCTAAAAAGCATTATTTGCAGGGGTCAGGCCCTGTGGGCCTGGCTCAGAGTTTCTTGCCAATTTTGAGGGTGTGGTATGGAGAGTCTGATGTTTGCGTTCATGACTGTGCGAAGTCTCTTAAATAGATTGTCTGCCTAGAAAAACATTTTGGTTGTTCAGTTGTGAATAGTTCAGTCCTGAACTTTGGCTCCTCCAGCCATGACTGAAGGAATATTAGACTAGTTTAAAAACTTCTCCAATCATTCCTTAAAAACTGTGGTTTCCCTCCTCTATCAAATCAGCTAATCTCATTTAACCATGACCACTGCTTAAATGCAATTAAACTATAGTAGAAAAACTCTGACTTCCTTCACCAGAACCTAAAATTAATTTTACTTAGCAGTGGGCATAGTTCACCTAGGCTGAAGTCTCTGTATACAAGCTCATTGAGGGCAGGTACTTTGTCAATCTTGTTCTCTGTCATGCCTCCAACTCCTGGACCAGTAGTCTCACCACCGATCAGAGTATGAGTTCAGAAAGGGAGTTGTATTGATCTCTTCATCTCTGATGTGGATGCTTGGCACATAGCAGACTTTTCCAGTAGTGGTTGAAGGACTGAATCCTGGCCTCTGGAATTCTATCCTCTCATTTTCATTAGTCCAGAATCAGAGCTTGATTCTTGTTAACATGACTACTCCCTGGAGAGGTGACTCATAAAGTTGATCTTTATGTGTGTTCTTTGAGGATGAATAAAGGATGTATGATGGGGAGGCAGGAAAGAGCATGCTGAGGGCTGGCTGGCTAGTGGGTGGGAGTCAGTAGACACAATGGCCAGCAGGATGAAAGTGGACGAGATTTTTTCTCCTTTACCTCTGAATTTCAGATGTCAACCACCACACCCAACTTTTGTTGTTGCTCTCTCCCAGTGACTGTCCCTATAGACACAGGTTATGTAGGACACAACCCAGCTGAACGAGATCTTAGAAATCTCAGACTACTCTTTCTGACTTGACAATGAAAATCTATGGTGTTGTGTGTGTGTTTTTTAATAGATTCTGCATTTTGTCACAGCTCGAATGAATCCTGCATATGGCATTTTTTCTCAAATATGACTATACACACAAATTCATTTGAAGAAAATTGGGGATACATAGAAGATATAAATGAGCAAGATAAAATTACTCCTAACATTTAGCAACATTTAATTCATTATTTTGTTCCTTAGTTGTTTTTGTTTTCTTTTGTGCTATTGAGATCATATACTATGAGTGGCTGTGGTGGTACCCAATATTCACTGATATTGAAAATGCTATTTTAAGAAAAAAACCCAACATTTTGTATGATGTGAATGCCCATGATTTACCTGGAACTCATTCATGGTTTGACTAACAAGTAGCAGAATGAGGGGTCTCTAGTATAGAAAGCATCCTATTTAGGTCATGACCAGGACTGTGTGAGGAAATCCCCCACTCTTTCTGGGTTGAGGTAGTCATTTCATGATTTCTAGATCTAGTCTCTATTAACTGGTCATGTGATTAATGTAGATTCTTCACTGAGTATGGATACAATATAATGTCTATAAGGGAGTAAAATATTCACATTTTATTCCTTCTGACATTCATTATTTTGAAATGATAGAAAAGTCACCTGAACTGATGGATGATTAAAGGGAAAGAAGACACAAAGACTAATGCAGATTTTTAACCTTTAATCCTTACTTACTTCAAAATAACCAACAATATATTTCAGTCTTAATCTGAATGACTAATAGTCTGGTTTCATAAAATTAAGTGAACATTGACTAAGCCTCAATCAGCACCTGGCACCATCCCAAAGGCTGTGAAGGAATATAAAATAGTTCTGCCACTTTGGGAAATAGTTCCTTAAAAATCTAAAAATAAAATATGTTCCAACAATTTTACTTCTTGATATAGAGTCAAAAGAAGTGAATGCAGGAACTTGAACAGATATGTGTGCACCCATATTCACAACAGCACCACTCAGATTAGCTAAAAGAAGGAAACAACCCAAGGGCCAATAAGGGATGAATGGAAAAAGAAAATGTGAATATTGAAAAAAAGAAGGGCATTCTGGAAAATTCTACAAAGTGGATGAACCATGAGGACATTGTACTAAGTAAAACCAACCAGTCACACACACACACACACACACACACACACACACACAAATTATCTCTGTGTATTTACACAGAGACAGAACAGAATGGTGGCTGTTGGGATAGGGAATGGAGGAGATAGGGCATTGTTTAATGGGTTTAGCGTTTCAGTTTTACAAGATCAAAAGAATTCTAGAGAAGGATCATGGTGAGATTTTCCAGTATATATTTATACTGGATACCACTGAACTGAACACTTAAACATGGCTAAGATGGCAAATTGTGTATATTTTATCATAATTTTTATAAAATGGATTCTGAAAACCAAAACAAGTAATATAAGAAATTCTTTACCATAGTGAACTCTGAGGGGTGTATGAGTACAAAAGTGGAGAGGGTTGAGGGAAAATAACCTGGTTAATAAATTATAAGACAGGAAAAGAGGGAAATGGGCAAGAAACTGACAGTAGACACTGAAAGCAGTGAGAGAGGGTTGCGGTGGCAGTACCTTTGGTGAGTGGGGACTGAGGTCAGGGAATTCATTGGGGGAAGTGGCCAGGAGGGATGTGAGAGTGGATGGGACACAGGGAGATGAGAGGAACCTGCAGGCCAAACACCTGGGATCAGCTTAGGAAAAGTTTGTGTCCTCTCAGGGTGAGTCAGTGTCCAGGCCAGGAAAGTTTAGTTTTCATTATTTGATATAAAAACTGTGGTTTCCTAATTTTACGTCTGTCTGTCTAAGAAGAAACACAGCCAGAGGTATGAAAGCATTTAATTCAAACTGAAAACAGGTCTATTTTGTTGATGATACAGTAGGTCTGGAAATGAAATTTCATAAACTATCAAATCATATTTGTTGGAATAGAATGAATTAGATATCATTCAATTAAATATTTAAGTCACAGATACATTGAAATACTTGAGATACTTTGAAGGCATTTTATAGACCTCTTCAGTAGCTTATCTTTTTTAACTTTAGCATGTTCCTTTTAGGTAAGACTGTGTTAGAAGAGAGGGAAGAGGGTAGGGGAAGAAAATTGAAAGGTTCTAACTCAATGGAAGTTACTATTCAGCAAGGAAGACAAATATCGGTGTTTTTAAGGTAAGGTAGATTAGGGCACAGTCATCTGAGTGGAACTGAGGTGAACCTGAACTACTTCAGGAATTGGGTTAGAATTCTGATATCCAAGAGCCAGAGGGGTCGCATAAAATCCTGCTTTTTAGTCCTGTGGCTTAGAGAGTGAATCCTTTAGGGTCAGGGTAAGAGAATAAATTGAGCTACTTAAATATACAGACACACATAAATGTCCTACATAGCAGGATCTGCAAACAGCTTATTTTATTTTTATTTTTTTTAAGAGAGAGTGAGAGAGGGAGAGAGAGAGAGAGAATTTTAATATTTATTTATTTATTTTTTAGTTATCGGCGGACACAACATCTTTGTATGTGGTGCTGAGGATCGAACCCGGGCCGCACGCATGCCAGGCGAGCACGCTACCGCTTGAGCCACATCCCCAGCCCCTGCAAACAGCTTATTACCAGCATTTGTTAAAATTGTAGTAGCTCAGAATGGACTGTAATTAAATAGAAAATATCAGAGTGATATCACAGAAAGTAAAGAGCTTTCAGTGCTGAGAGAAGTGCACCATAAAAGTGTATTTCTTACTGTGAGTACCGTGGGAAAATATTTGTAACTGGGGATTTAGGGGTCTGAAGGAAGTAAGCAGTAAATTAGGAAGGCAATTTGTATGTTTTACATTGCATGGAAAAGGAAAAAATATTATAGCAACATATTCTTTATTTTATGATAAAACTTTAATTCATTATACTTCAGGTTTATGCAAAAATTTAATTTTGCCTATGATATTATTTAAAATATATATTCAAAGAATGGACAGTTAAAATAAACAAATATTGCAAAACATAACTGGGGCAAATACCAGATATGGAAAAAACAAGCTATATTGACTGTGGGTTTATGAGTATGTATGTATGTGTGTGTGTCTGTCCATAAAATATTTATCTAAAAGACAAATTGGATTGTCCTTTACAAATAGTAATCTGACATTCAATGTAGAAATAAAGCAAATTATGTGGGCTTGTGATTTGGTCCCATGGCTGTAGTGGTCCCATGGCTGTATTGGTCCCATTGGATATTTCTGAGTATTGATAAGCTGCCTAGGAGATAAACACACACACACACACACACACACACACACACACGAATGGTAACTATGTGAAACAACAGATATGCTAATGATCTTGATTACAATAATCTTTTCATAATGTATATTTGTATCAAAATATCATGTCACACATCTTAAATATATATGATTTTTACTTTTCAGTAAAGCTGGAGACCTTTATTTTTTATAAAAAGAAAAGAATTCATTTCTAAATGAAGATGATAAGGCCTGGAAAGGAGTTTTGGCAATTAGTAAAATGATGTTGATTGTTTTGGAATCTTGTCTACTGAGTGGATTTCATAAGCATTTATCATGTCTACCATTCCCAATGCAGGTTTTAAAAAATGCTCCATGTGTTTAAGTGTGTGTACTGCCAGCTGGGTGGAATTCTTTTACAAAGACACAACTGAATGGATTGGAGAGGACTCTTTATTTATCTATGATTTTAACTCCACCTGTTTACCATTTTCTTGTTAAAAGGAATTAGTGAATATTGGGTATGTGGCTATGAAGCAATTGAACAAATCTCCACTGTAACTATAATACAAATCCATCTTCAATCCCAGAGCAAATTGTTCTCATTTTGAGAGGGAAAAAGGTATTTTCTCAGCTAAAAACAAAAATTAACAAATATTTTGCAAAAGGTGAACTCTGGCGTCCCAACCAAATCCTGAACAAATTAGAGTGAAGCAGAAACAGCTGTTGAGTAAAATGCACATCCTAGGAGTAGGTTCTCGGCTGTCAGGCCAGATTGCTTAGAGAGGGCTCTTCCTAGCATTACCATTTCTCAGTACCTTGGCACAGGAGCGAGAAATGTAGAAAGAAGAGCATATGTGCACGAAAAGCATCAGGAGCTTCAAGTTTCCTTTGCTCTGAGACCTAGGGATTTCAAGGAAGTACCTGTCTTGTTTTCCCCTGGGAAATAGCCCTTGTAAAGCAAAGATTTGTTTCTATGGCAGCAGAAAGCATGAGGCCCTGAAAACCAAACAAGCTTCTCAGGAAAACTGTCATCTCTTTATAAGTGCTTTCCCTGGACAGGACATATTGGTTAATCTTATGGCTTTTCCTTGTAAAGGTGAAACTTTGCATAACAAAAATCAATATTTTACCCAGTCACATTTAAGAAGGTCAAATACTTTCATCTAATAGGGATGATTCAAAAAAGTTGTGAATAGAGTTTGTCCATTCTTCAAATTCTGAATTTGCTACCAAGCCACAAATTCAAGGTGTCAAGTAATTTTGAGCATTCTGCAGTAATTTTGGTATGTTAAGGAATAATAAAAAGATTTGGTGCTTCATTGCTCTCTTTCAGCTATATGCTTAATTTTTCTGGTGTTGAATTTGCTAGAGTTTGCCTGGGGACCCTATGAAATGCACACCTCTCTTCTACCCAAATTCCAAATGAATCAGAAATAACAATAAAAAGAGTGTAAATTTCAAGGCTAAAATATAACTCTTATAATGGTTAAAGCAGGTATGGTTCAATGTGGCTTATTTCTCAGGGCATTTGGGCTTTTAAACATTGGACTAAGGAAGACTTATGGAGCCCCCTGGTCAGGTGGCACCAGCCAGCCCACAGGCTTTCCCTAGGGGTAGGCTATTACTGTTTGCCATGTGGCCAAGAACAATCAGGACCATATGCTTTCAGTAGAACATAACCCCCTTAACATTATGCAGTATAATTTATCTTTTTATATGTAGCTAAGTTTCTATTTATAATGCACACAAATCACAGGAACAAATGAGAAAGATATAAAATGAAAAGATAAAAGTCATTTCCTCATTTTTCTGCCACTCTCCCCTCATCCCACACTGCAGAGGCCAACCACTTTTATATAGTTCTGCTTCCTCTGGCTATTATCATCATAATGTTAAATGACACACTTCTAAAATTACCAAATTTAAGCAATACCTATTGATCCTCTTCATAAAAGATGAGGAATTTAGCAAACCTAAGTCATTCCTACCCCTTCTTTTTCTTCTATCCTCCAATTCTCTTTTCTTTTCTTTCTTTTTTAGCATTTTTCTGTTTTGACCTCTTTTGCAAGAGAAAGCCTTGTTAAAAGTAGACTTCTCGAGTTCAAGTTCTATCTCTTATGTATGTCCTAGCTATGTAATCTTGGAAAAAAAAAACTGTCTAAACTTCAAATTCCTCATCTTTAATTGCAGATAGTAAATGGTGCCTTCCTCATAGGCTGATTGAAGACAGAATTGGTCAAGATTTAACCAAGTGCATACAGCACCGTGCCTAGCAGTCAGAAAACATGGAACAAATGTTATACATGGTCCTGTGATGTGCTTGTATGGACGTTGATGCTAAAATCTGAAATATGGAACATAAAATTAAATAGTTTGAATAGTTATGGATATTCAAATATTATGAATATTCATGGCAGAATCAAATAGCATTACTGAACTCAAAAGAAAAAGAAATGTAATGTTTTTCACTAATTCTGTCCTTTAAAAGATTCTTCCAGTGTCAGTGTTTAATAGGTCCTCTTAATTTACTTTAGATTTTCTCATTTCTTCTGGTCATATTAATTCTTTTTATTTCAGAGTAAGAAACAACCCAGTGCTTCAGTCTGGTTCATACATCCTGTAGATGTGACATTATACAAATTACATAGCCTCTGTTTCTTACATTTCTCATCATTGGAGATAAGATAGTATCTCTATCATAGGGTTACTATGAGGAATAGATGAAATAATACATGAACAGCACATAGAAAAGCAGAACTATATCAGCTTTCATGAAAGAATGGAATTGAGCTTTGTGTATATTCAGCCCCAGGTAGGCTGAAGACAATCTGCACCCACTCAAAATGCCTGCCAAAAGCAGAGCTACTGCCTTATTGGAAGAAGGTGAGTCAGCCAATATTTGAATTATCTCTACCTTTTTTTATTCATAATATCTGATGTTACATAAAAATTACCAAGTATGACAAGAACAGGACCAAATGATCAAAACCAAGAAAAAATACAGACACTAGATTTAGGTCAAATCTTTATTACCTGATGTCTATTTTAAAATGACTATAATACTATGATTACTATACTTAGAAAGTACATGTAATGAGTAAAACTTTCACCAAGGAGTGAAGACATGTAAATTACATATCTTCAATTATATGTGCCATTAGATTATGTACAAAATAATCTAATGAAAATTTTTAAAAATAGTATTAAATATCCACACTCTGCACAAAGAGTAAAAGGATATACATAAAAATACCTAGAAACCATATGGAATGTGGTGCAAAGGCATGCCATGTTACACATTGAAGTTCTAGAGGAAGAGGCAAAGGGATTACGGCAGAAACAAGACGCTTGTTGATATTACTCCAAACTGATGAAAGGCATCAAGCTACAAGCTTCAAGAACAATCACAAACCCAAGACAGAATAAATAAGCTGACTAAACCTAGGCACAGCACGTAAAGCTAATGTATGAAATATGATATGTCAAGAGCTTTGTAATGTTTTGAACAACCAATAAAAAAATAAAAAATAAATAAAAATAAAATAAAATAAGAAGAAATCTTAAAAGCACCAAGAAAATTAAAAAGTCATTTTCTTTCAAATATGTTAGCGGGACTAACAGCTAACTTCTCATAAACAAAGATGGAAACTTGAAAACAATGGGTTGACATCATAAAAGAACTTAAAAGAACATAAATGAGAACCTAGAATTCTACTAGATAAGTGAAGGTAATATAAGGACATTTCATAAAATAAGAAAATAATTTTTATCAGCATACCTATATTAAAATAATTACAAAACAAATGGTTAATTAATTGACTTAAGCCTGAATACAAAAGGAATAACTTCAATCTGATCCTTAATTCCTCTTTTACCTCGGAAAAGATTACAGCATGAATGAGAAATTATCTTCTGTTGCTTTAAGCCTATGATATATAAAGATTTGGGGAATGGAATATTCAGGGTATGCTAACTTACACAGACTGATTAATTTCCCCCTCATTCCATCATTTTTCCCTCTAATTATGAGTTATTATAATTATGCCTTTAGTCTGCTATAGTTTTTTAACATACATAATTAATAAAATTTTAAACTATAAATTATGTTTCTAATGTTTTATTACTTAATTATAATTATACATAATAGTGGGGTCAATTCTGACATGTGTGTAATATAATTTGACATGTGTGTAATATAATTTGACATGCATGGAATATAATTTGCTCCATTTTAATCCCCCAGTACATCTGCTTTCTTTCTTCTTCTCTTCCCCTGATTCCTTTCTTCTCTACTGGTCTTCCTTCTATTTACTTTTCAAGTTTAAATTGGTTCTTTATAACAGTGGAACTCACTGTGGTGTATTCATATCATAATTTGGTCAGTTTCATTTGGCAGTTCCTCCCTTTTTCCATCCTCTCCTCCCTTCCTGTCAATCCCCTTCTTCTAAATTGTTTTATATCCCTAGCAATCAGAGATATGCAAATCAAAACTACACCGAGAAAGAATTCACCTCACACAGTTAGAATGGCAATCATCAAAAATACAAATAATAAATGCTGGGATACATTATTATATATTATACATATTATACATTATTGGGAGAGCTGCAAATTAGTGTAACTACTTTGGAAAGCAGTGCTGTGATTCTCCAAAAGACTAGGAATGAAACCACCTCATGATCCAGCTATCCTGCTCCTTGGTATCTATTCAAAAGAACTAAAATCAGCATACTGTAGTGATATAGGTATATCAATGTTTATAGTAGAGCAATTCACAATAGCCAAGTTATGAAACCAGCCCAGGTGCCATCAACAGATGAATGTATACAGAAAGTGTGGTATACATACACAGTGGAGTTTTACTCAATCATAAAGAAGAATGAAATTATGGCATTTGCTGGTTAATGGATGGAACTATAGAACATCATGCTAAATAAAATAAACCAGACTCAGAAAGTCAAAGTTCAATGTTTTCTCTCATATGCAGAAACTAGAGAGAAATAAGAAAATAAAAGTGGGGTATAGGGGATGGGGAATCCCATCACACTTCAAATCCTTAAACATAATGTGTATCCAAATCATCCAGGGAGCTTGTGTAAATGCAGATTTGGATTCACTGATTGTTGCGGGGAAGGGATACTGAGATTTTGCATTTCTAACAAACACTTGAGTAATATCATAGTAGTTGGTCCATGCTTTGAATAGTAATATCTCAAAATAGTTAATTATCTTACCAGATCTTCAATCTTATATTCTATAGTTGTCTTAACATTTTAGCTTTATTTCACTACAAATTAAAAATGAGTACTTTGACACAGTCAATATTTATTTAGATTAATTCAATAACAGTTTATTGACTCACTCTTCCTTTTTCTATTTTATTTTATTTCATTTGGAATTCTTTTACTGTAGACATGTTATTGGTAAACTCTATAGTGACTCTCTATACATACTAATGTGAAATGGGGCATCTGTCTAACTGATATTTAGGTGATCTTTTCTTTCTTGTTTGAAAGAATGTTTTCCTTTGATGTTCATAGTTTCTCTATGATCTGTCTCTGTATAAAGTTATTTTTTAAATTTTTTCTTCTTGGAATAAATTGGTGTTATTGGATCTGAGAATTGGGGTCCTTCAGAGAGTCTGGAAAATTTTCAAACATAATGTCACTAAATATTGGCTAATTCTCCTTCTGTTATCTCCTCTGAAAGCTATAATTGCACATTTCTTGGCTCTTCACACTTTATTCTCATACTTGATTTCTTTTTCATATTTTCTATCTGCTTTCCTGGTAGCATATTTTATCTTTTTATTTATATTCTGGATCATTTGGTATTCTCTATTTTAATCTTCTTTTTAACATATCTATTATTTTTAATTTTTATTTTTATTGCTTTTCATTTCTAATATTGTGCTTCTTTAAAAAATATTCTATATTTTAAAAAGGCATTTGTTCTTTGCTCATATTTTCACGCCTCTCCTTTATTTCTTCAAACAAAGTTAAAAAAAATGTTGTATACTCCTTAATAATGATGACATCTAATGTATTTAGGAACCAGATTCTCCTGCATTTCATTCAAGGTGCCTGGTTTTTGTGTGTTTTTCTTTTTTCCAGTGAGCAGCCATTTTCCTTGGAACTTTGTCTATGGGGATTCTTGGAGGCCTGTGTTGAATTAGTATTCCTCCAGAAATGATTTGTGCTTGCTTCTGCCAGTTTCCTGGGGCACCACTGACCTGGGACCACTTTAAATTAAATTGTCCATTTGAGATTTTTCAGTCCTCACAGGTGGCATAAATTTAGATGGCAAAACTGTGAAGGGGTTGTGGTGGTTATAAAATATCAGGGTGGGGGGAGTGTTTTTTCCCTCCACTAGTGTTAGTGCACTGACTGGAGAGTTTCCTTGCTATCCTATTTTGGTTCTGTGTTCATTTCTCATTTGACCTTCCCCAAAAGATGTAGCCCACTGGTATTCCAACTTAATGCAGGGTCTCCTGTTGGGCACCAACCAGGGACAGACCTGGCCATTTTATCCTATTCCCTGAACACTGTACAGTTTTTATAGTTGAATTCCATTATCTAAGGTGGAGGAACTCCTTGGGCTCTGGAGCTGGGAAACATTTATCTTCCTTCTTTTTCTTCAGGTACCTTATTGCTATGATCTAAATGTTTGTATGCTTCCACAGTTCATAGGTTGAAATCCAAACCTCCAGAGTAAAGGCATTAGGAGGTATGGCCTTTGGGATGTGATTAGATGTGCATAGCCCTCATATATAAGATTAATGCCCTTAAAAAGAGACCCCACAGCCAGGCACTGTGGAACATGCTTGTATTCTCAGTGACTTAGGAGACTGAGGCAGAAGGGTCACAAATTTGAGGTCAGCCTTAGCAACTTAGTGAGACATTGTCTCAAAATTAAAAATTAAAAGGATGGGGATGTTGTTCAGTGGTAGAGCATCACTGAGTTCAATCCCCAGTGTTGGGAAAAAAATAAAGTGATCCCAGAGATGTCTTTTGTCTTATTTTGTCATGTAAGGTCATCATGAAAAGATGATCATGTAGGAAGGCCCCAATCAGATACTGAATCTATAAATGCCTTGATCTCAGATCTTCAAACTGTAAGGAATAAATTCCTATTTATTTATATTCCTATTTGTTTATATGCCACTCAATCTATGGTATTTTATAGTAGCTCAGAGGGACTAAGGTTCTTGTGTAAGCAAAAAGATGCAGATGGAGGAGATTAATTGTGTGTTGTAAAAACTTAGATGCCTTCTTCCCATTCTGTATCACTCTACACTACTTTGTGTTTTCACCATGAAAACACTATAAGGGGGTATAATGCATTTCACCCTATTTTCAACTGCATTGCAATGCCCATAAAATAAGGGCAGTATTTTAAATGTGTTTTGCCACATCTTCTCTGCATAGTTTACACCTTCCATTTTACACATAGCCACTTCTTGCTGCATGTCCAACAAGACATTCACCCAACATTCATATTGACATTATGAGAGATTGCTGTATTAAAATATAAAAACCAAATAAATAAAAATCTTGAACTTTAGCTAATTATCAGATTGTGCTAGCTCAATCATTTCTGTACTGAGGCTCCTCCAGATTAATTCCACAGAAAGCATATTCAGTACATGACTATGTGTTTCACAATGTTATACTCCCTGGTATCAAACTTCCCTCTGTATTTCTATGTTCTCAACCATCTATCTGAACAGTGGGTGGAATCAAAACTAGATAATCAAGTGGAAGAAATTGAGGATGTGTGTTTTGCAAATGTTCCCAAAGCTTTCCTTGAGGTTGAGGCCCATAGATATTGTTCATATCCTAATCATATTAGGCAGGAGATGGAGCCCAGAGTGGGATGGCAGTCAGTTCCAGTATGATTCTTCATTGTTCCGAGGTCAGACCTGTCAGGCCCTTCATAAGTCATGGGTTAGTCATGCACTTCGGACCTCGGCAGTGCTCCAGCCTCCCCATCTCAAGACGCCCTTGGCCAGGGCCTTCTGTCACTTTTCTCCAGCAGGCAATCGACAGGGCTCCCCTGGCCCTGCTAATTCTCCAGCTTGATGTCAGGTCCCAATGGATGGCTTGAACCCTATGTTGACCCGCCATATTTCCTGAACTTCTCCCCTTTCCTCTATTCTGACATCTTTTACAACCGCCAAATTTCTCAGGGTGAGCTCCAAAATGAAAATTCAACATTTAAAGAAATAGCAGAATTGAGTCGTTGTAGATGTGTCTATGGTGCTACTCACAATTCATATTATTTCAGACAAAAGGGAGGAAATGGACACTCATGGGGCTGCTTCTCTAGTGTTTCTTTTTATTGGCTGCTATCTCCCAAGGTCTGATTTATTGAGAGTCACTCTACTCATCTATTTAGTATCCTTAGGGATAATGCTGTTCTCTTCTTTCCAGCTTTCTTGGGAGATGAATCTTCCTCCTCTCCACGATTAGATTCTTGTTAAATCTGGGAAGCTTCTTTTTCACTCAGTCCAAACCACTGCACCCCATTCTTTCTCATTGCAAGCTAGAGAAATGTGAAGAATGGTTCTTCTGCCCAGTGCAGTATTACAGTGATTCCTTGGAGGAATCCAGTGCAAAAATCAATTCCTGAGCAGTTTATTTTCAAACCTCTTCATCTCTTTGCTACTTATCTTCCCCCACCTTTTTCTTAAAAATAAAAATAAAGGCAAAAACCAAACAAACAAAAAAAACCCACTCAGTATGGTAAATAAAATTATTTAACTTGAACTTTGCAGCCCATGATTTTCATTTAGTTTCCTGTTTCATCATTAATCCCACTCTGTAGTCTTAAGAGTGCATATTCTTTGTTTGGTTAGTTATTGGTAAACTGTGTAAATTAGTATCCACTTTGTGTGATGGTTAAAGCAGAAGAAATATTGTTTAAGCTAGACAGTGCCTTACAAATGGGAAAGACCCAATAAATGTCAACTACTTATTGTTGATGTTACTCATTTATTCATTCAATAAACAATGTGTGATTGCAATTGTGGCAATGGTGATAACTCATGATTATAGTAACTGGAGTTGCCGTGGGGTCCCGCCTTCATAACACACTCTGGGCTTTGAAGGAAGGGTGGTGGTTTTCTACTAATGTAGTCAAATGCCTTCAAGTTCAGAGCTGAGTGACCACGAAGCTTCTCTTGTTTAACACACCATGACCTCCCAGTCCTCAGACCCAGGAAGGAATTTCTGTGTAGTTAGTCCCCATCATATCCTGCTTCTGAGGCTCTGAGGCCAGTGTGTCTGGGAAAGTTTCAGGCTGGAGGCATCAAGAAGTATTAATGTGCAGATGTAGGATCTGTCAAGAATACGAGCTGTGGTGCAACAAAAACCACCTGCGTGGCTTGTGATGTTTTTTGAAACAGAGTGCCGGAAAGAAGGGGCCCACGGCCAAGAAAGGAAAGCCGCGCTGTGGATTTGTGCAGCTCAGAGCACAGGCCCAAGAGCAGAGCAGGGGCGGCGGTGGTGGTGGGGGCCATGCTGCTGTGCTGCCACTGCCTTGCCCCCACTGCTGATTTTGGTATCACATTTTGTGACCAATGGGCCATGTCGGACTGAGGTTTGCTGGATTTTTATGCATGCAAAGAAGGGAATAGAGAAGGCCAATATCTCCCTTGAAACTTAGAAGATGGGTTAGTATAACCAGTGACTCCCCCATACCTTTTACATCAGAACATAATAAGAAGTTTCCAAATAGTAACACAAAGCCATCTAATGAGTTGCCAGGACCTATGCTGGGTGCTCCTTTAGACCTTGAAAACAGTAAATCTGGAAGGAAGGCAGTTAGCCTCTTAATTAGAATGTTAACATCAGCCATCTCCCACTATTCTTCTGAGCTTGCCAAGAACAAAACAAGGATGCTGCCGTGAGGTTGGGAGCAGAGCCACTAAAAACAGGCAGCCATGTGCCCACCAGTGGCTCTGCTTCTGTGGGCTAGAGAAGGCACAGCTGACTGATGGGCCTGGCTGTCACGTGAACCCAGCTGCCAAAGCAGGCCTCCTGGTTCTACTAATTGTTTTTCAAAGCCATGAGTTAAAACTGTATTTTCTGTTCCTGATTTATGCCTGGAGAGCCTTGACTGCAACTTAATTGGGAGCTTCAGATTGGTGGAAAAGTGGCAGAATCCTGGAGCCAGTAAGAGCCATTCAAAAGTTTCAAAAAGGCGATCTGCTGAGTAAAGCGTGTGCTGATAAAGTTTCCCACCACGTGGCAAGGAGCAGGCCCAGCAGTACTGGGAGTTTGGGGGCATGGTGGACATCATCCAGACCAGTTCTCCCACCTACAGAGCCATTAGCATCCATTCACCACTCACACTGACATTTCCTGCCTATTGCTTCTCAGCTCCACAAGTCCCCATGGCCCTCCGTGTTCTGTCCCCTCAGGGACACTACCTGGTTCCTATACTACTTGGTTTCCATACTAACTGGTTCCTATACTAATTGGTTCTTCTACTGGCTATTGGAAACACACGTGGATGGGAGAGAAGGACCAAGATCAGGAGTACAGACAACACCTGTATGAGTAGTACAAAGTCCAAATCCAACACCTATGACCAGATGAAGTAAAGTATCGCACGTAGCTCAAACTCCACAACATTCAGCCTAGAAGTGAGTGCATTGATGGAGAGATGCTTCAAAACACTTTTGTCTCTGGCGTGAACAACCATGCAAAACTCTCAGGAGAATATACATTCTGCTGTAGACAAAATTTATTTGTTGACTTAAATGGGTTATTTGGTTTGCTATAGGAAGAAATAATCAAACCTGATCTTCCTTATCCCTTGAGTTTGCTAATTTTAAATAATGTTAACTATAACACAGTTCACTTGTATTTTGCAACCATTCTTCAAAGTAAATTGATAAGATGATTTTATGTCCATTTTTCAGAGAAGCAAATTGGAATGCTTAAACCATACATATAAGATCGGAAGAATTAGGTTTTAACCTCGTTTTCCAATATCAGATCTTGTATTCTTGCCACTTGTGCTCACTTTTATTTTTATTTACTTTGATGTCTAGACCCAGGCCTTCTTAAAACAAAACATTATAAAATATTTGTTGTAGGCCTCATATATTTTAAATGACCTGTTTTTCAGTCAAGCTGTGCATAAGGGGGATGACCCCCAGTGGACCTTATGAGTAAAGAGGCACCACATATGTTGGAAAGCATCTAATGTGCTTGGGAAGGAAATAAGAGCAGAGAGAGAATAATTTCTGAGCTATGTTCCTTTCACATATGCTTCCATTATTTCGTAATAAGGAAAAGATGCTAAAATAAGAATGATCTAAAATTAAATACTATGTTGCTATTGAGAATAGTGTGCTATGGAATAACTAGAGGAGTAAGCAGCAGGCTTTGTTTGATACTAAGTAGCTATGTGACCAAAACCAATTGGCAATTTACTGTCTTGAAGCTTCAGTTTCTTTTATTTCAAAATAAGAGAGAATGACTAAGTTATCTCTAAGGAGTCATTGTGAACCTCTTTTGAGTACTTAAACCCAGAAAATATTTAACAGATTGGTTTTTAACTTCAATTCAGTTTGCTTTTATTTAGAATTTTCTTAGCATGTTTTGCACATTGTGTTAAACTCTGGAGTTAGAGATATGTACTTATCCCTTACTCTGGACGGTTTTCATGGAATTGAATTTTAGACTATGTCATGTGTTTCTATGCCATCTATTTGTTTTAGTTAGGATAACCTAGATTATACTACAGTAACACAATCCCCCAAGTCTCAGCAGTTTATCACAAGGAAGTTTGTTTTTTGTCTCCATGTAAAGTTCAAAAATGATCCAGATGATCTATGGCTATACCAAGCACCCAATCTTGTTTGATATTGGAAACTAGGCAGGGAGGCAAATGATAGGCAAATGATCCAAATATTTCCATTTCTACAGGAGCCATCTTCAATATGGTGGCCCCATAAGTCAGTATATTTCAATCTTTATCCTTTTAGTATGAGACTTCCACACTTATTGAAGCAGGGAAGTAAGTCCATTGAGACTTGTGTTTTCTCTTCTAAGTTTTGTTCTAGAAGCAAAATATATAAATTCTCTGTCTCTTGGCCACCATGGTCCAACTCCATTAACTGTTGGAAGGTAAGTCTGTCTTCTATCCAGGAATAAGAAGACTAATTGATATTGGTAGCCACTAATAAGGTCTACCACAATGTATTTGTATTTGAGAACCAGAGCAAGGGTCTATGGGCAATCATGAACAATAGTACATTGTAAGAAACAAAAGAAGAGTGCATTTTGGAAATGGGGTTAGGTGGTCAGGGAACAGAGCTAAGCTGGATCTTGAAAGAGGAGGTGTAGGAAAGAGAAAGGGTTGCTCCAGATAGGAACAGGCAACAGAATGGGTCTCAGAGGAGAGAAAAAAGCAGGTGAGCTATCCTCAGACCCATTCCAACTGAGTGGCTTAGCACAGACTACATATGCAAAAGTGCTAAATTATGCAGAAAAAAATAGAAATGAAAGTAGGCAATAGGATAGCAAAAATATTATGTGGAGAGGCATCCATTGCAAAATTCAAGGGTACCCAGGTTTCCTAAGGAAACATTGACACCATCTCTAAGGTATTGATGTCTTCTTGAAAGGTGTTCCCTGTGAGTCATGGGAGCCTATGAACCTGTTTGGCCAATTCCTTTACAGCCTATTTTTTTTTTTAGAAAAGATTTATTGCAGTCTAGATGACATTCAATAAAATAGGACTTTGCTGAAGAAGGTCCTGTGGTTTTCAACCAATGCATATAGCTGTGTAACCATCAGACGTTAAAGATAGTGATCATTTATATCCCCTGAAAAAGTTTCCTCATGCTTCTTTGTAATGAGAGTACTTTGTTCACATCCAGGCCCTGGCCACCACTGTTCTATGTCTTTTATATTGCTTTTACTATAATACCACATAAACAGAGTCATGCACTATATGGTTTTTTGAATGTGGCTTCTTTTGTATAGAATATGTATTACTGATGCATCCATGTTTTCACATGTATCAGTAATTTGTTTCATTTTATTGCTGAACACTATTCTATTGAATGGATGTTCCGGTTTGTTTATCCATTCACCAGGTGAAGGACATTGGGTTGTTTCCAATTTGGGGCAATTATGAATAAAGCTGCAATAAACTTCCCCATCCAGATTTTTATGGGAACATATATTTTCATTTCTCTTGGGTAAATACCTAGGAGTGGAATTGCTAGGTCAAATGGCAAGTGTATGTTTAACTTTCTAAGAGGTTGCCAAGCTGAATTCCAAAGTGGCACAGTCTCTCTTTTAACCCTAGTTGCTGCTTGCTCTCATGGTGTACTAAAGGAATTATTAAAGTTAATGATGTCTAATCCTTACATATGTACAAATCGCACAGTTTACAAACCACTTACTATCCATTGTTTTACATCTTCCTTGTAGCATCGGGGTAGGTATGATGCCAAATTAGTCAAATGACCTGGACTAGCCTATTGCAGACTCTCATAAATCCCTTAACATTGCAAAACTTCAATTCCTTTTCCTGAATAATAGGAATGATATAATACTCCTAAGACAATAATGGGGGACATTGTGATTAAGAACTTGGATTTTAATGTAAATTCTTGTGTTAGTTAATCCTAGCTGGCCACTATGTGGTATCAAGCAAATCACTAAACCTCTCTGAGCTTAAAATGAAAATGACAAGAATTGCTTCATGGAGCTCTCTTAATGATTAAATGAAATACATGCATAGCATTTAGTAGAGTGATCCCTGGAGGGTAGACACATCATAACTATATTGTTAATATTGACAGCATTATTACTATGAGACAGTATGACTGAGTGCACTCCACAAATTGCAAAGTGCTATATGAAGAGTGAATCTTCTATCAGTTAATAAAATTAAGAATCAGAATGTACAAAGTTCATGCCTCTGTCAGTCACACCACTTCCAATGTGCCTGCACCCCAGCCTAGAGCTCTATCTGCTTCACGGTGTGGCCTCTTGAAAATCTTTCATGGGGGTTTTGGAATAATTTCTCCTTTGAATAGGGCCTACAAAGTCACAGCTTCATTTGCTTCTTTTGTTCTCTAAGGTCTCACAATGCATTCATTGAGGTAGACACTGATGATCATAGGCAAATAAAATTCACTATTAAGGCCATAAATCCCTGAGGAAGAGGCTGTCTGGGACTCACCTGGTCTAAGGCATGTGGGGAGTGTTATTCCTTCAGGTCATTCTGGCTACTCTTGATGTCAGCAAGGCCCTATTTCTGGGAGTGTGACATTACAGTTATCAAGGCCCACTCCTGACCTGGGGATCCTGATGGAGTTGAATTGAGGAATATACAGATTTTTTGCTGTAATTCTTTTAGAAGTGGCTCTAAATGTGCACAAATATTCAGTGCTCAAATACCTCTTGGACATGTCTACCTGCTTGCCTCATTCTTAACTCAAATACCTGTGGGACATGTGGCTCACATCATAAACTGAAACTTGGTTATGCTTCTTCTATGGCTTTGTTTGTTTCTTTTAAATTTTTCTTCCTTTGAAAAAACTTCAAGCTAACAAAAAAATTCCAAATATAGTACTGTATACCATTTATCAAGATTCACACTTTTTAAACATTTCACTGCATTTGTTTCATGAAAATTTCTTTTTAAATATGTGTGTTTGTGTGTATATCTATTCACATGTATGTTTATATTTTATAATTTTCTGAATCTCTTGGAGATAATTTACATATATCATTCCCTCTTACACTTTAAGACTTCCACATATATTTTCAAGAAAAATTACATTTTGTTATGTAACCACTGTATTTTTTCAAATTTATGAAGTGTACCATTGATATAAAATCTTTATTCAATCTGCATTGCCTATACTATTTTATCAGTTTTTTCCATTGTGTGCTTACTGTATTTTTCCCTTCATTACAAAATCAAGTTAAGGATTGAATTCACATATATTTAATTGTTTCTGTAAATCTATAATAGTTTCTTTGTTTACTCTTTCATCTGGTTGACATATTCAAAGACTGCAGAACAATATTTTATAGAATATTCCTCAAAGTTTGGTTAGACAATCCTGGTGGGAATACTGCACAAGTGCTGTTGTATCCTCAGGATATCATATCCGAAAAGCCACAGCGTGTATGCTGTTCCATGGATATTAATTTTGATCACTGGTCAAGGGGTTGCTCAGTTTCTGCCCTTCTGGTTATCATGCTTCCCCTTGAAATTAATAAGTTTTCTCCTGTATCTAGCATCCACTAATGAGTTTTGTTCAAACTAGTATTTACCTTACATCATTCATATTTATCCCTTGGCATTCTATTATAAGGAAAACCTCCACATCCCTTTCTATTTATGTATGTACATAGGTAGATAGGAATGGATAGATGGATATATCTATTTCAGTATTTATCATGAAGTCATTTTTATATAAATGAGTTATAATATATTTATCTCCTTATTCATTTTGGTATCAAAGGGAGTCCCTTCAAGCTAGTTCTTATGTCTTGTATCATTCTCCCATTTGAGAAATTCTTTACTTCTGGTACTGTAAGACATTTCAGTTTCAATTTGTACCTTTCCTTTCCCTTCTATCAAGGAATGGTATTGAGAAACCAAGATGTGGGTTCTAGGTATGCTTATTGTTGATACTGTGGTATTATTGATTTTTAAATGTATTTAGCAGACAGGGCTAGGGAAAACATTATCAATATATATATATATATATATATATATATATATATCATATGTTTTATATATACATGTGTGACACACACATACACAAGAATAACTTCTACTAATACCTTTAAATTATAGCCCAACTCCACATGATTTTCCTTCACTTCCTACTTTTCTGAATTTTCTCTTCTTTCTTCCGCACTGATAATCTTGGCTTCCAATTGCACCAACCCATTTACTTATTTATTCAGTTCTATGATACAAAAATTAGTTTTGAAATTGTTAAACTCAAACTACTACACATGAAACAGCTACTCAAAAGATATCGAGTTTTATTTTCAGTTTTATTTCCATTATACTGGAGTTATATCTTCGTAGCATTACACTCTATAGTCACGTGTATTGGTTAGTTTTAGGTGTTTTTGCCCACATGATTATCTTGCTCATTTTAAATACAAGTTGGATGTCTTTCTTTTATATTTATTTTGAGGTTTACCTCACCATATTTGTTAATGATATCTTTGAACATATATATAATATTACTATGCTTTTGAAAGTCCAAACTACAAAATTGTATATCTAGAGAAGCGTTATGCCTTCATTTCTGCTCCATTTACAGGTGGCCAGTTATGTTTCAGTCATTCCCATGTTTCTTTATGCCAAACAATCATATTCATGTGAATTTTCTTATTTCACTTCCTTTCTTCCAGAACAGATAATATATATATATATATATATATATATATATATATATAGTCTTTCCACTATTTGTTTACCAAATATTTAATAGAACTGTTGATGGGAGCTCACCCTCTGCCTTTCTCTTGCTATGGATTTATAGCACTTCAGATTGTAACTACACAGAAAGACGAGGTGCCTCCAAAGCTTTCCTCTGTACCAATCTTAGAATAGGATAATCTTTATGTATCACATAAAGATTGTTGGAGGGATTTTGTTTTTTGAATGAGAAAAGAGGATTGCACTGAAAGTCAGCTGAATGCATACTAGACAGTTCCAATGTTTTTGTTTTGTTTTTTTATTTTTGCCTGTGTGTGTGTGTGTGGGTGTGAGTGTGCGCACGCACGCGTGCACAATGCACATGCTTTCAACCCTCAGGCTAAAGTTTGCATTCCTAGTCTGGCATGTAATGTCCAGGTTCTTCTTTAGCTGTTCAACAGACTTCATGAAGACTCATGAAGGTGCCTCTCTGGAATACTGAATCCTCATTCTAACATATTCTTTTAAACTTAGAATTTTTAAATTCCACCATTCTCTTTTGACATTTTTTTCACCTGGTTAATATTTGATCATCTGGAAATGTTAGTGATTTATCTAATTTATTTTTTAGACAGCCCTTATTAAACTACTCTGGAATATTTTTTGTTTCTATAATGGCATTTGTACCCTCTTCAGATATACCTCTTTTTAGTCTGCATTGCAAAATTTGGTTTACTTTTAGTTTCATCATCTTCACGGAGATTTTGCTTCCTGAGTTCTACAACCCTTGTTTATCTCCAGTGATTAACACAATACCAGTTCAAAAAATAATTTTAAAAAACTTGCTAATATACTTACACCTCTCCTCATTTTAAATCTTACTGCATTTTATATGTCTGATGAAGGGTCTACATCTTATGGCTACAGGATCCTTACAACTCTGAAAAGCTTGGGATTCCATACTAAATAAAAGGCAATGTGATTTTTGTTTTCCTTTACCAAATTCCACATGACAGGAAGGGGGCGCCATTTAACAGCTTGTGGAGAAAGCCAGTTTTTGTACCTTACTTTTACAGAAAGGGAGGGGAGTTTTATTCTAGTTGAAATTGGAATCTATTTCATACTCCACTCTGAGATGTCAATTTACTTAACATTTGACATTTGAATTGACAATGAAGCCAAGGATACCTTATCCAAGTTCCATTGTAAATTAGTGCATAGTGCTAATTATTATTCTTATAAATTCTAGGTAGATTTATGAAAGGTAACAATGTTGACAAGGAAGAAGAACAATGATTGCTAACTCCTTATGTTATTGGAATTTCTTAATGCATATCATATATATGAAAATAGATTTGTGTGCATTACAGTGCAACATCTGGAATTGGGAAACGGTGTTTTTTTGGATAAAAACTGACACAGACATATACTTATAATGCCTGTTTCTATCAGGATAAACAGCAATAGCAAGAAAAGCATTTTTGTCTGCTTGTGTTGCATCACCAACAGTAGAGGCTTTGTATTAAGGTTGTTGCCACATTTCAGGGGATTTAATGCCTGAAACAATTGAGAAACCAGAGCCTGTGGAGGTCTCTTCAGACTTCACCCAGCTAGGAGTTTGAGTGAAGAGAATATTCAAGCTTTCTTACTTCGAGGGGAGACAATCATGGTAAGAACCTCTCAAAGCTGCCTGCCCCTACTTGATAGGTACCTGACTTGATGTGAATTGCTTTAACTGCTTAGGCCTAGCCCCACAAGGCATAAATAGTGCTTGTTTTTCTAAGAGGCAACCTCAAGCCACTCTCTGGTGCAGTTCCATAAATAAGACCAGGGCTAGCTTGGAAAGGGTGTAAATCTCTTGCCAAAACGAGAGAAGAGGGAGCCATTCACTTTCAACCACAGTTCACATGCTGACTGAATTTCCAAATAAACTTTTGTCTTTTAAGACTGATTGCTAGAGATGGTTATAAAAGTGAGCGTGAGAAGGTGGCCAAGCAAGTGACCACACCTTTTCAGATTCTGAATTCAAAGTGGTTCCTCAGCTCTGCCTTCAGCGGACATTTTCCAGAGAGTCAGGAAGAGGCAGCTATGGGTCCTGAGAGTACTTGGTTTTCTTGCAGACAGAAAGAGGGTTCCCAATCAGTCCGCTTCTCCTGCAGCTCTTCTTTTTTGCTAGTGACAGTACCCTGAAGTGAACAGCAGGGATGCCTGAGAGGATGGATTTTAAGCCACCATTTCCTGATGCACCCAGGGTGCAAAACTATCATGCCTTTTGTATTGCACCAAACAGCCTCAGGAAGCCAAAGGAAAAGTACTCCTCTAGAAGTGAAATGCTTTGATAGTATTGCTCAACCAGGGTTGCTACAACATTCCCTGCCTGCACACATTTAGAACACAGCATCAGTTGGAAAATGTTGCTTGTAGGTTGGAATCGTCAGTTTTCTTAGAAAAGTGACATAGGTAGCATTTCTTTGAGGTGCTGTCTTCATCTAACTCTGTCATTACTTTTCCCTCGATTTGGAAGTTTATTTTTCCCTAGTAAATTTTTTTATGCTGCCAATATACAAAAATGCAAAATACCAAATACGTGTTTTGTGTTTGATTTCATTTTTTCTCACAAAACTTTTCTGCGTTAGGTAACATCTTTGGAATAAAAAGCAGAAATTCTAAATTATTACTGAACTCACGCTTTTTAGAATCTGAACATCTTAAAGTTCTTTTCAGCACTTTCAAGGAATTTGATTCAGTTTATGTTGGGACGACTTGTATTTTTTGCCTTTGTCTGAAATGAATAGTTTTTCTTTTTTCTTGTTCCTTTTATCCCTCCTGTTTTGTAAGTCATATTAGCAATCAAAGAAAGTCTTTATGAACAAACGAAAACAATACTCCTGTGAAAAATTGAAATAGATGCAGCCAAATATGATATAAATATTTATAAATATGAGATGCAGAATTCCTTTCAATACCCTCCAATGCTGGTCATCTTAGGGCACTGAAAAGAATTATGACTCAATGAACTGCATGCTGACATATAACTAAATAAGTAAATAACGGGAGTGAAGGCCAACTGCTGTTTAACAGCTTCCCCAGTTACGTACACACTTTCAAACAAGCATGAAATGTAGGTCTCTAGACATCACTTAAAAGAACCACAAATAAACAGTGTGATTCCACACTCCTATTCCTCCCGGACAGATAGAAAGCTTGGCTGGGAGCTGGGGTGGTTGTGTTGCTCCTCCGTCCTGTGCACTGTAAACACAAACACTGCTGCTCAGAATGCTCAGGGTCATGCTGCTGCTGACAGGCACAGTGAGCCTGGAAAGAGGAGGCGAAGAGCCTCTAACCTGCGGGTCCCATCTCACCTTTTATTTTGCAAAGAACTTGGATTATAACATCTGGGCTAAGTCAGCCTAGGGGACTGTGGGCCAGATTCCCAATTCCCAAGAGTAGTACTTTTTTTCACCTGCAAGATACAGGCTAAGCACAAGCCCTGCAGTATGGGATCAAATGGAGGCCAAAATAAAGAACGTTTACACAGAACACATTCCTTTTGCATTAAACACATTAGAATTGGAAGGTTTGTTCAACATTATCTATTTGGATTCTCTCTTTGTACACATGAGGAAACTGATGTAGAGAACGGCATTCAGAATAGAGCTCCACTGTAATTCTGGGACTGCTGTACCTCAACATGGAACCTTGTGTATCAACTACCTGTTGCTGCCTAACAAACCATGTCAAGATTAATGTCTTCATCATTACAATTTGTCACAAGTGGGCTCATTCATGAAGCTAATACTTACAGGGTCAGTTGGTTGAGGCTGGGCTCCCCTTAATGGCTCCTCTCCGCTAGGTCTTTTGCCTGAGGTTTCTTCAGAGCATGAAAACCCCAGGCAAAATGTCCAACAGGTCAGTTCTTAGTGTGCATGCCTCTATCAAACCTCCAGGAGTTCTCTGTGCTAATTCCCACTGGTCAAAGCAAACCACATAGCCAAACTCAAAATGGGCTCAGAAGAGGAAGGAAAAGGATGGGAGAAAACCTGACCATCTAAGATTCTTACTGTAACAACCTGTCACACAGCTAACTGCAATGCTACTCCACCAGTGTCCCAGGTCAGAATGTCCTGAAAGATGTTAAAAGGCTTTTTCTTGGAGGAAAAAATAAAGATCCCCCTAGATCAGAATATGCAAGTCTCAAAGGGGAGAAAATGGCATTTCTCAATACATTTGACTGAGATGTCCTTGACCTTGTGAAATAGCTTCAATTCCACAGAAAATGGTTTTGAAAAGGCCCATGGTAGACATTAAGAAAACACTTCAGCCCCCTTTCTGCTTTCCCCATTTCTGACAGAATCGACCTCAGTCAATGGCATTTCAGCATTAAATGCTGTTCTGTTGAACTTGTCCCTCTGTATAGGGACTGGAAAAGATGTTCCCTGACAGGGATTAAGCCACAGTAAAGAGCCCAAATTCCCTGACTTCAGTGCCTGGGCACAGTCCTAGGATGACAAAGACCAAGTATGATTCCCCTGAGTTACAGAATCTCAAAGCACTTTGCTGTGCGTGAGAAAGCCAGTTCCAGGATGTGCCGGGCACTGTGGAGAAATGACATGACATTCTCCTGACTTTTCTAGGTTTATGTTTCAGAACACTTCCTTTGAGTTAGTGTAGAAGTATCCTTTTCTTTAAAATATTCATCTTTCTATAATGAAATTCCATGTTGAAATGTGTTGCATGTACAGTATAAAAAATTGAAAGCTGTGCAAATAGATACACAGTGAAAATTAATCTCCTTCCTGTCTTCAGCTCCCTCCCCAGAGGCAGTCACCAATACCTGCTTCTCATATATCTTTTCTGAGATAGAATGTTTATATAACAGAATGTAAACAAATAGTATCATAATACATGCACTACTCTGCCATTTTTTCTTGTTTCTTTTTTAAAACATTTTTTTTTAAATCGGAGATCATTCTGTACAAATAGAAGTTTAGCTAAATGATCACTTCATCTTTTTTCTACAGAATTTCCACAGTAACCATCTCATTTGATGCTCACAAAGGTCCTGAAGTTCTTCTGGTTTTCAAATTCATGTCTTTTCATTTTTTACTGGATCATCTTATGGGTCATAAATTTCAGTTGACAGCAGCTGGCCCTTCTGTATATATCACATTTTTTTTTACCTTGTCTGTTACAAACTGTTCTGTTGAAGTGAGCACAAGAATCTTCCCTCTGTCCCAGAATAGTAGGTTAGTAAGAAAGTTGTGGTAAAGAGAAGGTGGGATGTACAAAGAGCTAATCACAAGATTGGCTCTTTTTAATTTTACTTTTTTTGAGTCTTCGTTTCTTCTTTGGTAAAAATGAGGAAATCACACTAGTTTTGTAGATAGTCACAATGATAAAATGTAAAAATATATTTGAAATTATTTTGTGATCTCTGACTATTTCATGACTGTTATCCAACCAAAGTTAAATATTAATAGTCAAGGTGCCATTGCTTCTAAAAGTATAGAATTGACCTCCCAAATTTTCTGTTATGTTAAAGATTAATGAGGTTCTGAAAATGCAAATTTCAACATGTTTACACTCTTTAAAATCTTTGTAGTGGTATTTCATTATCAAAGTGAGCTTGTAATGGCTTACCCAGGGCCACATGGTCAGCTTTGTGTCTTATTAGTAACTTCACCCATCTCTTTTTCATCCCCTCCTCCAGCAAAATAATCCTTTGTTTTGTAAATATTTTCTATGGCTCTAATTCTTGGCATGAACAATTATGTCTACCTAGAACACTTTTCCCTTACCCAGTAGCTATATTCTACCCTGCAACCAGCCTTTCCACTCCCTACAAATCCACATTAGGTACTGATCTCGTCCAATGAACATTCAGAGAATCATGTTTTCCTCCATTTTAACATTAAGCCCAGTAAACTCATTGCTTGATTTCTTGCCTCCACTTTGAACAATATGGAATTCAGTAGGTATTCAATAAACACTTTTAGGTTGAAGGAACAAATGCATTATTGAACACATCCATGAGGAAGTCAGTGCTGTGGACCACATTTTTTATGGCTAGGAAAGAGGAAATGTGATGAAGTTTCTTTTGAAGGATGTTAAAATTAGATCAATATATTTGAATAATAAAATGTATATTTATTTAATAAAAATAAAATAATTTAGTTTTCAATCAAGCAAGGATAATTATTCCATGAGTTTTATTTCCATGACTCACTTCCTAGAGAAGAACCCTTGCTGTAAAACCTCAGGATGAATCCTATGTGCATTGGAGGGTTAGAACATGGAGGACTTGAGAGAGAGGGGAGGTGAGGGCATGAAGGACATGGGAGAGAGAGGGGAGGTGGTGAGCATGGAAGACCTGGGAGAGAGAAGGGTAGTAATGATCATGGAGAGAGAGAGGAAGGTCGTGAGCATGGAGAACTTGAGAAGAAGGTTGTGAGCACGGAGGACCTGGGAAGGAGAGGGGAGGTGGTGAGTTTGGAGGACCTGAGAAGAGAGTGGTGAGCATAGAGGACTTGGGAGAAAGAAAGGTGGTTGGTGAGATTGGAGGACCTGGGAGGAGGATGGTGAGCATGGAGTGCCAGGGAGAGAGAAGGGAGGTGGTGAACATGGATGACACAGGAGAGAGGGGAAATAGTGAATATGGAGGGCTCAGAGAAAGCCGATGTGGAGCTATTCAATTGTGGCCTGCTCCAAATCTGACCTGAGACTATGAAACTGGACCAACACACCCATTGCTCTGGAATGATATGTGGTTCTGAGAGGGAATCTAGTTTTAGGTAATGATAAGTGCCCCCTTATAAGGGTTGTGTGTGAGTGAGGGTGTGTGTGTGTGTGTGTGTGTGTGTGTGTGTGTGATGAGTGGAGGGTGGGTCTTGGAAGGATGATCCATGATGTAAATGTATATGACTTATTTTCCCACAAAGGAATGATGGATACATTATGGGAAGGACTGGCCATATCTAGTCAATTGAATTCCATATATCTATTAGCATATATTATCTAATATATCACTATGACAAAACACAACTATTTTTGAAGGGAAATCAGCATAATACACTTTTTGTCCTTTTAAATCTTCTTTATCTCCTCTCAATATATGTTTGTGGAGTTTATTTTGGAGATTTTCTGGAAGTAAATATTCTGAAAATCTTTCCCCCAGATTTAACTATTGGTCTATTATAATTATACAAAGTAGTAGAATTCATTTTTACACACTTCTACATATATTCACACAATTCAGCACTATAATTTGTGAAAAACTTAAACATTTAAAAAAATTCCAGAAAACCAGTAATGGTATTGGTTGCTAAAATTGAGGTCATTTTTCATATGAAATTTAGATGTCCATCAGTCTTTCAATTTTTTTCTTGAGTTCTAGAATTTCATGTTAAATTAGATCCATATTAGAAATCATATTAATAATTGTGGTTGTCTTAGTCTGTACTTGGTGTTATAACAAAATACCTTAGAATGTATAATTTCCAAAAAAGAAGTTCATTTCTCACAGCTCTGGAGGCTAGAAGTCCATGGTTAAGACTCAGCAGATTTGGTGTGTGAAGACTGTCTCTCTGTTTCACAGATGGTGCGTCTTGCTGCATCTTCACATTAGGTGGTAGAGAACATTTTACACTCACATGGTGGAAGGAAGAAACCAATAGATCCCTCAAGTATTTTTTATAAGGGCACTAATCCTACTCCTTAAGGCCCCATCTCTTGATACTGTTGTACTGGTGATTAAGTTTCAACATGAATTTTGGAGAAATACATACATTCAAACTATAGCAGTGATCCTATTAAGATAATAAAATACTGATGTTGGAAAAAATATTAAACATCCACTTAGTTGATCCTCTGGCTTCTGCTTGCGTGTTAAACAGCAGGACAGTGGTCCCACAGAAAAGCAGAGGTTACTCCTATAATAGGAATCTGGCTTGGGTAAAGCCCAAGGGCATGTGGAAGAGGAAGCAAGATGCTCCTGCTATGGAGAAGTATCTATGCGGAGGCTGGGGAAGTGGTGGAGCTTGGTTTTTATACTCTGCTTTTCAGACTTGAACTGATTAGTTTGGTCAATATTCCAGTCATGTGAAAACATTTTGGGAAGAATCCATTTCCCAAAGTGCCGAACTAAGGGTTTTGTTTAGCTTGATATTCAAAGTCCTTCAAAATCTGCTCCCACTAGCACTGACTTCTGAGAGACAATGCAACTGGTGTTTTGGAATTGGGGCTCTGGGACATGGCAAAGGTCTGATAGGATCTCAACTTTGTCATTTATTAGCTATAGTAACATGAATAATGTATGTTTCTCTTACCCTGTACTTCTTCATCTCTATAATGTATATAATAGCAATAATGATTATGATTGTTTATTGCCTGATTGTTGTAAGGATCCAGTGGGGAACTGAATGTATATCCAGCATTTAAAACATGCTCAATGTAAGACATCATACATAGTTCAGGCTTCACTTTCATAATGTAATTTGTTTTTATTTATTTTGTTTTCCTTTCTTTTTGAAGTAATATGTGCACATGGTTTGGAGAGTCAGTTAGTTCTACAAGATTTATTATGAAAAATAGCAGGTCTCTGCCCCCTGCCAGTCTCCCCCACTACTTCCTCTCCCCAGAGGAAATCACTTGCAATTCATTTAACTTGCTCTTTGGGTATTTACCCCCTTATCTCTAAATCAGAGCTTCTCAAACAGTAAGCAGCAAATAGATTACAGGTGTGGGGAGATATTGATCCCTTCTGCCCTCAGGGTGGTCAGGTGGAACCTGGGGTGGCATAAGCCCCTGTCTCGTTGCCTCCAATCTCAATCAAGACTTTTCCATTTATTCCTGTGTGCCTTATAAATATTTATGTATGTGTGCCGTGTCTTGAGCAAGGTTGGGAAGAATTGCTAAATATAGTACCGCTCACACATGTTTCAGTTTAGGCATTATCCATTGACTTCACATACACATATACATAGTTCTTCTTTCTCCCACTCTTCCAATACAGTTCACATAATTTTGGTTATATGAGAATACAGTATTTCCTATGTTATAATTTGGTAGTCCATAAACAGTGCAGTGAATTGTAATTCCTTTCTCTGACCATTTTACTTTTCTTTTGAGTAAAAGCTTGTTTTGATAATTTTATTTAGTTTTCTAGGTATTTATCAGTATTCCCACCCAAATTCTCTACCATTTGTCAAAATATTCAGCTATTCTTTGGAATTTATAATCTAGAAGTAATCTCATCAAAATGGTGGACATCTTCTACTGGATTTGGTTGTCTCCTATTTGTGGTGCACAGCTGTCACCCTGGATGAACTTCACTACCTTCTTGTGTTGGATTCCTTCTCATTTTAACCATGTCTTCCTTTCTTTTGATCACTTATTTGTTTTTCTGGAGTACATCATTCAGGAGCATCACAAGAAAGGGATCGTGGAAAATGACATTTTCTTAGGACCATGGCATGCCTAAAAATCTTGTTATGTTAGTGTTTAGCTTAGTTGGGTGTAGAATTTTAGGTAGTACTCATTTTTTCCCCTCAGAATTTGAAGTCTTTGATGCATTGTTTTCTACCTTCTAACTCTGTTGTTGTAAATTTCAAAGCTAATTTGATCCCTGATCCTTTGTAGTGACTGTTTACTTCTCTTTCTGTAAATGCATATGATCTTCTCTGAAATGTCCTGTTGCTATAACTTGGTGTGTCTGTTTTCATTCAGTGTCTTCGGTGCTTGACAATTTATATTCTTAATTCTGAATATTTTTATATAGTTTTTTCACTAGTGACTTATTTTTTTCCTTTTATCACGGAGCAGCATAGTGAGATCATCTCTTTGCATTGAAGAATGTGATTAACAAGTTATATCATTTTGGGAAATTTCCCGAATTTTATCTTGTAACTTTTCTGCCAAAATAGTCACTTCTGTGCTCATACATATTTCTAAGATCCTTTTAAAATTGTCAGAATATTTCTTTTTGGAATGTGCAACTTGTTCTTATTTGCTGGAGAACTGGATGCAATTATTTACTTTTTATTACATTTTTTCCTTATCCAAGTTGCTTTTCTTTTTTTTTAACTTGCACTGTCTTTCATGTTAGCATCTTTTCTTAATTGTCTGATGGTTTTCTAGAGTGACACTCTTAAGACTGATGTAAAATTCTGAGTGCTATGATAGAACTTGTCAATCACATTCTTCCATGCACAGAGATGATCTCAGTGGGCTGTTTTGTGGAGGAAACCTCAACAATACTGTACCTTTATATCTGCCCATTTTTGCTTGCCCAATTTTATTCTTTTCTCTGTAGAATATAGGCTTGATTTTTAGTTTTCAAGACCCAGCCATGTTAAAAATGGGACCCAGGTAGGAGGATATCTCAGAATTCCATATGTGAATGTGCATATGTCTTCTTAATTTTAGTAAGAGAGTACCATAATTTGGATGTGGGAAGAGAATCTGAGGATATAACAATTTCTTAAGCAATCTTTCAATAGTTTTCTCTCTTTAGCCTAACCTTCTCTTCAACTTTTCAAGAGATCTGATGCTGAACAATTCCTGAGTCCTGATTGCATTTTCTGCTGCAACTTGGAATCCATATTCCATTCTCCTGTGTCAGTTAGCACAATAACTTACGGAGTCCAATAGTAAGACCCTCTGGAATGAGGGTCTTATAACCTACTTTTATGCAAGGCAGGTCAAGGATTTTATTATGGCCACATCTCACACAAATTTTAGAGGAAGATCAGAGGAACCTTCTTGCTTCTGAGACCCTCTCAGTCTCCTTTGGTTCACAGTACTTTGGAGGAGCATTTTCCTTTTTTTTTTTTTTTTTTGTTGTTGTAGTTCTTAGACTTACGAGACAGTGGGGTGTATTCTGACATATTAAACATACATACTATGCATACATCTTTTCTACCTTTTTGACTTTTCTGTCCTCTAAGATTGTTATGTCTGTCTTTTGACCTTTCTCTTCACTGGGGTCCATCCCTCACCTTGGCTCCATTCTCAAGTTCTCCTTAATAATTCCAGCCCACAAGACTCTATTTTCTTTGACCTCAAAGCTTGATAATTTCTTTCTGCCTAGTGCCTGGATTTTCACATGGCACAGCTGCTGCTGCTGCTATTTCTAGTCCTAATAATGTAAGTGAACACAAATATTTACCAAATTCAAGCACTATCCTAATTACTGAGGGAGAATTTTTCTCCCTTATCTTTACAACTCTTTCAGTTAGGTCTTATTATTACCTCCATTTTACAGATGAAAAAACTGAGGCACTTAGAAGTTAAACAAATTGCCTCCAAACCACACCCCTAACTTGTCGAGCCAGATTATAAGATATGACTCTTTGACTCCAGTACCTGAGTTCTAAAGCATTCACAACAGCTATGAAAAGAAAACAATAATATGCTTAATTTGCAAACAAGGCAATTGTGGTTCTGAGAGTTTATATGATCCCTCACAGTTTCTTTATGACTACTAAGAGGGAGAACCAGAGCATTATGACAATTGTAGGACTGCAGCCATTATTCTACCAAGATAAATTGTGCCCTTTTCTGCTTAACAAAATGTTGTTTCAGTTTTTCACTAAATTGTTGATGAAGTGATTAAACATATAGCAATGTGATGCATGCATATGTAATATGTAGTGTTGAAAACACATTTTCAGCATTTCAGCATTGAATTACAATTTGAGAACATTCAATCCAACTTCCTTATTTGGCAGTTGCAGGTGATACTCAAAGAAGCTGAGGAACGTTTCCAAGCTGACATTGCTAATTATTGAAGAAGCCATGTCAAAACCCAGTCACCAAGTATGCTTTTGCTTGTATTTAATAAAATGCCTTTCAAATGACTCATATTTTTAGCAACTTAAAAATAAGCAACATTTTTTCTAGAGTGTTTGTTTAGTTTAGCTGAAAATCACTTTATAGGATATATTGTTTTATTATAAAAAATTTCTAAATGTCAGATATTATTTTCCATACTAAATTAGAGTTGTTTTCTAACTGATGTATTTTGGCTCCCAAAGTACAGTAAAAATTATATAATACAACAAGTCCACAAATATTTATATTTTTAAAAAGTAGGTTTTTCTGTGTTTAGCTTTGTTTTTTTCTTTTTGTATCCCTATTAAAGTATGTATAGCTCTGAAAAGAGAGGTTATCAGTGTGGCCCAGAAACTCAAAATACCACAAATCAGAGGCAGGCTTCTTCCCCTCTTATTTTACAGAAGACAGCCTACATTCAATGTGCTTTTTGTCTCTTTAAACTCAGACTTAGGTTTTATCGCAGTTCTAAGGTAAATATCCTTTAAAAGTCCAAATCTCTGAGCTGTCCTATTAAAAGGTTTATCTTGTGCATGTATTGCTTGTTTATTTAGCAACCTTATGAGTCTATTGAAGTGTTTGTTTAGTAATCTTTCTAAATTATTTATGGTGAGAGCCAGCTAATCTTTGGTCACAGTGAATTTCAGGCTATGCAAACCACTACTCTGATTGATTAGATTTCCAACCGGGAATCTCTATAAGGTGATCAAAGTTATATTAATGTTGAATCTTCAAGTATTCTCCTACAGGGAGAAGTGGGATTTATTATTTTCAAAACAAGTTCGGAAAACCAGTGTGCTTGGGATAATTGGGAAGGAATTAATAACTGCCATTTTCTTTCTATTCTTTTTGTTTTTAGTTGCTGAGATGGAAGTAGAATAGAGAGGGAACTTTAGCCAGGCACTTAGGAGAAACTAGAACAGTAATGAAGACAGGAGCAAAATTTGAAATGTCACAGCAAATTTGTCCTGGAAGAAATATCAGCATCACAGGGGAAATGCAGCCTTTGGCTCCTCGGCCTGTTTTAAGTCCTGGCACTTCTGTAATCAGGACAAGTGAGCAGCAAGTTCTGAGCTACAGTTTTCTAGTTCACAGAGAGGCCTCAGGACTTTCAAGAAAAGGGAGTGTTCAGCTTCATCTTTGAGGGCAAAGTTTAGAATCATAGAATGTTAGCACTCCAAGGGAATTCATAGATCATCTCTTCTCTAGTTCAGTCTCTTTCTTTGTTCAACAGTGGAGGTTGCTCTGAGGCCAAGAGAAAGGATATAAGTTTTCCGGAGTCATATAGTTAAGTTAATGACAGGCATTGATTACAACCCATGGAAATCTTGATTCTCAGACTACAATGTCAGCCATAATGCATTGAAATGCAACTAAAATCCAAGCCACTTAACTTGGCTGACCTCATCTCCTGCCACTCTCCTCACTATTCCCTCTGTTCCTGCCACACTGGCCTTCTTCTTGATCCTCTGATACACGAAGACATTTCCTGTCTCCAGATACTTGCAGTGGCTGTCTCACAGCCTGGGATGACGCCTCCTGCACTGTCTGTGTTGCCCCATCATGAAAGCTTTCTTGTCACACACCTTTAGACCCTTCTAAATGCCACTCCTCAGTGTCCTTCCTTGGCTAAGCAAGGCTAGGCTGATGCCCACAGTCTTTAATTCAAGTCATATTTTATTTCTCAGCATAACACTTACCACAGCCTACTTCTTGTTGTTACTGTTTTTGTAGTAGAATATAAGCTTCATGAGGGCGTTGATCTTTTTTGTTTGTTTATTTTGTTCATCAGTGCCTAGGACACGTGTGCATAAGCATATTAAATAAATATGTAGACACAGAGAATTGTTGAAATATGCATTTTCAAAAACATGCTCACCTGAGGTACTTTTTCTTACATGCCTCAACTTCCCTTTTCTATGTGCACTCTTCTTAATAGTAACCTTTTCTAAATGCACATATTTTAAAATAATATATAGTGCACACAGTCATATGTGAAATGCATACATACATATATTCATAGAATCTTTCACTATTGGATCCTGTCTAAATAACCAGATATTGACAGAAAAAGGGAAAGGTTTTGCACATTTTATGATCTATTTTGTATAGAATCATTTTTCTGGTTTTTTTTCCATTTTTGAAAGAACCCCGATCCTTTCTAAATGGTGTCCCTGAGGGGTTGTTGAGAGAACATTTTGTTGACCTCTTGAGGTTCAGAGCCTAGTTATGTGCACTCTGTTCATCAACGGCTTCACACTTAGTCAGCTTGAAGACACAAGAGACTCCAATTGGAATGCTGCTCACCACCTCCAAAGCTCAGCAGGCTAAGATGCTCATTGTGCTTTTGCCTGCGTTGCCTTGATGTTAGAATGATGTTTACATTTCTAACTTCACTTCTTTTAACTTGACAGGTTTAGGATAGCCTGGATGGGAATAGAACCACACTGGGAAGAGGGGTAAAAGCCCATCTTCACTGTCCCTGCCTCCCACTGCTTGAACACACCCTGACGAGACGCACTGATAATTTGAGAATTGTAAAGGCACTGTTGATTTATAAGGTGCTTTTCTGTCAGTTACTCAATTTCTTATTTTAAGTGTCTAGTCTTGCCTGAACCTGAGTACTTTATACCTGGTCCTCAGGATGGGGAGCTAGAGTGGAAAGGAGACTCTCACTAATGGAAGTCAAAGCAGAAAGGTCTGACATGTTCCATCTATTGGGAACTCTGTTCTAAAACAAGGAAACAGCAGAACCTTTCTCCTAGAGGAAAATAAGTTAATTTGCTCCTAGAGTGTCATGAAAGGACTGGCATAATAATCTCAAAGTGATTGTTACATCACTTAGTTGTCATTGGAGTAAAACTTTTTCTGCTCTGTGTTATCAAAATATTCTGTTCCCCAGCCTCTGAGAGGTATTCACTAAATCATGACCTAAGCATTTAGCCCTGCGAAGAGAATGATGTACTCTTCCCACAGTGCCACTGTCACCATCGGGATGCAGACTACTATTTTGTATTTACACTCTTGGGTGACATGTAGAATCTTAAACTCCTTGATAGCATCATTCCGTCTGTACTTTTTAAAATCATTACTGTTGTGTATCTCATATAAGTGTATTTTACAAATCCAATGATACATTGTTATAGCTATTGTTTTGTACAATATCATATCTTTTAAGTAAGCTTGGAGAAGAAAGAGCAAGTGTTTATAGAGTTTATTATATATACAGAATTATTTTCTCTTTCTGGTTCTCTTTATTGCTTTAAGTGGGTTTGAATTATCACCTGGGGTCATTTCCTTACTGCAGTACAACTTTCATTGTTAAATAAGTTGCATTTCTATACATTATGGCCTCCCAATTTAATTATATACAAATTGCTTTGTGTAATTTCTTTTTACATCAGTCAAGAGAAGAAAGGAGAAGAAATTGCAATTATGCTGTGTTTTATAATTTTCTGCAAGATTGTCCCTATGAGTACTCTGTATTTTCTCCTATGTGGATGTAAATTTTTTGTGCACTCACTTGTCTTCAGCCTAAAGAATCTCCTTTATGATTTCATGCATGAAAGTTCTGTTAGAAGCAGCATAGTCTCTCTTTCTATCTCTCCCTCTGCTTATGTGGGAACATCTTTTTGAAGATAATTTTGCTGGGTATAAGATTCTCAGTTGACATTTTAATTTTTAACTATTGTTTCTGAGAAGTCCACTAGTAATCTTACTGCAATAAGCCATTTTCTCTTGCTGCTTTCAGGATTTTTTCCTTGTTTTGTTTCCAAATATTTTTATTATAGTATGTCTGAGTGGATCTTCAGTGCAGAGGTAGTTCTACCCAGACAGGAAACAGATTATCAGGAAAAATAGCTCCATATCTTGTCAAAGGGCAGTCACTTTACCAAAATCAGGGGTAGGGAGTCTTTTTTTTTTTTTTTTCCTGGAGCAACTCACATCTACAAGTAGGTTTTGGGGGAGACAAATAGAAAGTAGTAAAAAAAACATGATCTTGTGGTCTAGCCTCTAGAATCTACTCTATCAGCAGACTGAGCAAGAGATATTGGGGTCCCAGTACTCTTGGTCTGGGGTGCAGTTACTACAATACAGAATATGGAAATCCCAGCACCCTACCCCTCCTGGAGTGAAATCAATTCCAGACTGTAAGATGGTAGGTATATAACACCAAGCTATCGGGAGTGAAGTAGTGATGTGGATCATGGTTTAATGTCACACACTGAATATTCTTATTGAAATATAGTAGATTTTCTCAAGTATGATGTCTATTTCCTGTATGAGGTTAGGACAATTTCTAAAGAATATATATGTTTATATTTATTTATTTATTTTACAATTTTCACCAGTTAAGGTATTGCTGTTTTATGGAAGGTCAGGTCCACTTAACTCTACTATATTCCAGAAATCCTTAAAGACCTAACTTTTAAAGTTAAGCCAAATGGGGAAAGTTATTTCTGTGTGCTTTGATATGCATTTCATCTCTTTACTACTTCACTTCTTTAAAATGCTCCCTGAGTCCACATTACTTATTCTTGGAACCAAGGCCCTTCTCGATCTGGACTCTGCATTATTTCCTAATTTATCTGCAAGATTTCTTAATTCATAACATCTTTGTTCATGCTTATTGGCTCACTTATCTTCATTGTTCATATGTTTTATTTTTTTGTTTATTTTCTCTTTTTGGTGAAAGTAGCCATACCTGTTATGTATAATTTATACTGGATATGCAGAGACCATCAAAGCTAATGAGGTATCTCATTCACAAGTGCAGTAGGTAACTGAAATATCTACTGGAGCATAGTAATCCTCCCTTATCTGTATGGGGTCCCTTTTCAAGATCCACAGTGGATGTTTGAAATTGTGAATGAAACTGAACCCTATATATGCTGTTTTCTCCTATATATACATGCCCATGATAAAGTTTGATTTATAATTGAGTCAGAGCAAGTGATTAACAATAATAGTTTGGTAGAAAACTATAACAAAATGCTATAATTAAATTGTTTTCATCACTATTCTTGTGTTTTGGAGCTATTATTAAGCTAAATAAATGTTACTTTTACAGAAGAACTGTAATACTGAAATAGGCAATCAGATAACAGGCATGGTTACTAAATGATTAATAGGCAGGTAATATAGGCAGAGTGGATATGCCAGAAAGAGGGATGATTCACATCCTGGGCTGGATGGAGCTGTATCTCATGAGATTTCATCAAGCTACTCAGAACAATGCCTTGTTTAAAACACATGGATTGCACTTAATATTTTCAGACCACGATTGCCCATGGGTAACTAAAATCTCAGAGAGTGAATTACAGCATAATAGCAATGCAGGGGGAACTGAGGAGACCACTAAAATGCACATTTTGGTATCAATAAAAGATTCTACAATCAAATGATTATCTGTTGAGAATAAAGTGCAGGAGACAGAGAAGTTAAAACAGAAGGCCAGTGTGCTTACTCTGAGTGTCTGAGTGATCAGTGCTAACCACAGAGATATGGAATAAAAAAGGAAGCGACTTGGGAGAGGAAATGATGGGTGCTATCTAGTAATGCTAAGCTTGACTTTTCTATAGCAGAGCCAATTAGAGGCTTACAAGAGACTGGAAAGGATATTCTAGAGCTTTTGACAGAGAAAAGATTTATATGCAGTATTTCTCCCATAGAGATGACAGTGAAAGCCATAGAGAAAAGAGACTAGTGAGGAAGAGAACAAGTTGTTTCTCTATATTTACTTCGCTCTCATTCAATTCTCAACTAAGAAATCCAGATCAAGATTGCACAGTTTACCCATCATTTCCAATTATTTTAATATCACCTTGGCTTCTTTGGAGTGGCTTTGCATTTCCAGTGACCCAAAAGCCAACTATTTCCTTGAAGATCTGTGTGTAGATTTTGCTGGATTCTATCAGATGATTTAAGGGATTGAACTCTCCTTGTATAACAGGAAAGACCAAACTTGATCCAAGAAATAGATTCCAAAGTGACCCAGGTACATATGTACATATGATGTACATATGATGTAGACAATGTTGTATTTATTTATTTGAGTCTAAATATTGATTAAACAACAAATATCATTGTTTATTTATCTTTACTTGCCAACTTTGAGTCTATATGTTCTCAAATGATTTATTCATTTAATGCATTTAGCAAGCATTTACTGATTACTTGCAAGGTGAAAAAATTTATGAAATAAAAAGACTTCCACAACTTGGTTCCATGCTCACAAAGATCTCATATTTCTGAAAGAGGACAGCTATGCATACAAATCATCACAACAAAGTGTGTTCAGTGCAGAAAGATAAATGGAGACATACATTAAAATTACAGGGGCACTGAGAAGAAACATTATCCCTGGGGGAGTCAGGAACAATTTCTCCGAAAAGATGACTAAGTCATTGTAATGAATGTGGCATATTTAAAAAAATAAATTTAAGGGAAATCATTTAAAGTCTTAAGAGATAATGTTGTCAGAGTTACATTTTTAAGAAGATTCCTAACAGGGGTGTGGCAGGTAGGTTGCAGGGACATAATGTTAGAGGGAATGCCGGTTAGAAACCTGTTGGTGAAAACCAGACTTGAGTAGGAATAGTAAGAAATTGAGACCAGAGATGTCTTGGGGTTAAACAGTCCATTGAACAATCATGAATGAGTTGGAAGGAACGTTTGAATTGATGCCTGGATACCTGGTTTTACAGATTTGGCATGAAGAGAAACCAGTCATCCAAGCATTTCTGGGAGAAGAAGCAGGCACAAGATGTAAAGATGGGTTGAGTTTGGTGGTACCGAGTTTGAAGTTCAATGGATTGTCCAAGGGGAGGTCTGAATTTGAAGATAAAATTTAAGCATCACTCAAATATTATCTCTTACTTGTACTGAATGACCTGTTTACTCATCTTCTGCATAATAGTCATTTGAGATCTTTATTTTCTTTCCATTTATGATTGATGACATGGCTTGATGCAGTGGTAAAAGGTAAGATGCCATTTTCAGAGCTGTACAAAATAGGAGTGTGTATGGACCTCTTGGCAATTTATCCACATGAACTTGAATCTTAGACATTTTCAGCATTCAACCTTGGAACTTCCCTGAGAGTTATTCTACTGATGCTTTCATACCATAAAACATTCTCTCTAACTGCTTTGCCTTCTTCCTCTCTCCCTTCCTCCTGTATTTTTCTCCTTATTTGGATCCTGTTACTTCTGGATATGTTTTTTCCTTGCTTGAAAGCTAAATTTCTTTCTTGGGTATATTCCTAAACACCCCCCCCCCCCATCTGCTGTATGACAGCCCTTAGAAAGCTAGCTTTGAAGACCTGCATTTTAAAGCTAGATGAAAACTCACATAATGCCCTGATTTTGTTGTTAAAAATTGAAGTCCAGGGGCTGGGGATGTGGCTCAAGCGGTAGCGCGCTCACCTGGCATGCGTGCGGCCCGGGTTTGATCCTCAGCACCACATACAAACAAAGATGTTGTGTCCACCGAAAACTAAAAAAATAAATATTAAAAAATTCTCTCTCTCTCTCTCTCTCTCACTCTCTCTTTAAAAAAAAAAATGAAGTCCAGAAAGGAAATGACTAGTTTAAATTCTCGTCACTACATGCCTTGCATGCACATTTGATTGCCTAAATACCTTTAAACACAATGTTTTGAAAGTACTTTTTACCAAAACCCTTCTCTCTAGCCTGTTTGAACTTTATCAGGTTAGTTTATTCATTCAATTAAATTGCACTTTGGTTTCCTGATGATTTTTTTCCTGTTTATTGCATAAATAGAAAATATTTACATACAATACATTTAGAATATTCAATATTGTTTAAAGTACTTAATTGCAAAAGTATCTTTTAAAATACTTTATAACACTTTTACATTTTTTCCTAGTCACCAAAATAATGTGTCCATTATACAAAAAAATTTGGAAAATATTGAAAATTAGGCAGAAGGCTTTAAATCACCCATGGACTCATTACAATTATACAACATATTTTATTTTAGTATATGTTTCCACATATTTTTTGTTTGAACATTTGCGTGATTATTCTCTAAACAATTTTGTTTTCTAATTTAACACTCATTTCTATGATATATATCCTTATTTTAATAATTTTAATGACTTAGTAATATGTCATCATTTTTTTCTTAGAGAAGAATTTATGTTCTTATTTTGGGATATTTATTTTCTATTTTAATATTATATATTATAAAGAACATTTTGTATTTAAAGTTAAGTCAAATTTTGATGATGTGTAAACATAGAAGCACTGAATAAATAGGAGAAAACTTTTTGTGTGAGGGTGACACTGTTGACCTGAGTGCACACAGATGCACACCACAAGTGAATTCTTAGTAGTCTTGGTGGATGTGGTTTGAACCCTCTCATTCCTGAACTCCCCTCTGTAGAATACACTTTGAGACAAATTGAGATAAAGGTACAATTGGTGTGTCAGGAAGCTGATTTGTTTTTCCTTATTCATGCTAACTTAGCTAAATGTGCAATAAACTTTGACTATATGATCACTGAAGTTATAATAATTAAGCTAATGAGGTCATTTGTCTATACTTACAGAGTATGGACTTTATAAACATAAATTATTGTTATACAATCTACCTGAATATTTTATAGAATCATTAAAATCTTGGCACAGAACAGTATGCTTAGAAAAATTCTAGCTACCTCTATAGTCTCTTAATGAGATAATGTTAGGAAGTTAGTGAGGAACTTCCCATTCTCCATGCCAGAGCCACAGCTGAAATACTGGTCTCTGGATTCCCAGGCAGAAGATTTTTACCTGGAAGCAAGGTGAGAATAAGAATGATTTCATTGGCGCCAGATTTAACCCTAGTGATCTTTACTCCATTGTACAAGTTGCCTGTTTCCAGTTGCACTGACTCCTTGATACAGGTCAACATAGGTGACACAGATCTTGACTGCAGATTATTTGGGAAGCAAAGATAGTAAAAACAAACAAAAATGTTCTGTTGTATTTTGTTCAGTTCCTATAATTTGGTCTGCATGGGTGCACAGAACAGTTGAATATTTTCCACTACAGGAATGTACCATGTCCAAGCTGCTGTATCCTCACAGAAAAGAGTGGGTACAGGTGCAGCCAGAGAAGGCATTGAGGGAAGTGATTCTTAAGTTGAATCTTAATGAAGAGAAGTAATTTGCCTCATGTACGAGGCAGTCGAGACATTCTAGATAAAGGAACAATCTGTGCACAAGTATAGAGGAATAAAACTCAGTTGCATTCATCAGACAATAAAAGTAAGGCGGTGGGAATAGCGGTGAGAAGGAGCAGGCAGCAACCAAAGCGCTGGGAAGCCAGGTCTCTGAGGTCTGCAGGCTCAAAAAGGGTTTGGACCTAATTTGTTAGAGAATGAGAAACCAGTAAAGACTTCTAACCAGGGCAAGAAAGCTCGATTTCCATGCAGAATAGTAAGATGCAGTTAAAATTGTTTACATTACCTTGCCACTGGAGCGGGTTGCATGTTTTACATCTCCACACAATATCAAGTTGACATGTGCTATGGCTTCATTAATCAAAGGGGAGTTTACTGAGGTCGTATTCAGTGATGTGCCATTCAGCTTTTTTGCATGTCTACGAGCAGCAATATTTTGAAAAATTACACCCATTGTTTCATGGATGAAGTAGCCATGAGAGCTAGTAAAAGTAGTGTTTCAGTGAAATTCTTCTGTAGATGATCTTATGTCTGACCTTCTGTACTTTATCTTCCAAAGATTAGCTTGTGGTGTTAATTATGGGGTAAGTAAGCAGTTACTTCCTAGAGCAAATCAGCCAAAGTCCAGGTTTGCTCTGGAGGTCCCAGGGATCAGAGCTCTGTGTTTCTTCAGGTTTCAATTTACCAGCCTCAAACCACTTAAAAGCAGGAGGAGGAGAGGCTGGGGAGTGATCGGTTTACAAGTGACCTGGGAGTTCACAGCTTTCATCCCTCGAAATCACAGTCCATATAATAGGCCTTGTGCAGATACAATTGGGACAAATTGACTTGGGCGTCTTGCTTTCAGAAAGGGAAACTCTTCTCTCTTATCAGTGCCCCCATGCCTGAATGGTTGGAATCAAGCATTTGGTGGAGGATGGTAGTTGTTCTAAGGTCAAATAGGGGATGTAGGTCCTGAGCTGGAGGGTAGACTGTTAAGTGGCACCCAACTGTGTTAATTGGTTAATAAGACTTTAACTAGTTTAGGGACTTAAAAGTCATGTCAGAAGAATCAGGCCTAACAGGCTTTCTTCTTTCTTAGCAACTAAGAAACTGGTGAGAGATGGAATGATTTGCAGTTGGCACATTTTCACACCTGGTCTCTTGCTGGGCCCATTACTTTTAGATATGTCTCTTTAGAGATGCTTTCAAAAGATTGTTAATATTTTCATGGAAGGCAGTATTTCCTCTGTGGAGCCTGAAGTTGGCTTGTAAAGACACTTTGAGACCCCAGGAATCCAAGATGGTGGCAAATAATCATTCTTTGCAAAAAGAGAGAGGAAGATGAAGAAAGAGAAAAAAACTAGTTTTCAGAGCACTACTTCTAGAGTTTCTTTGTCAGTGGAAATAATAACCTGAGGAATACAGATTTTTGGTGGATGGAGAGAGAGAGAGAGAGAGAGAGAGAGAGAGAGAGAGAGAGAGAGAGAGAGAGAGAGAATCCCACAAGGAGAATGGGGAAACCTTGAGGAAAATCAGGAGAATTTTGTGCCATGAAAGACAAAAAAAAAAAAAAAACATTTGAAGTATTTAAGAAATGGGTTAGTTAATTGTACCAAGCATTGCTGAGAAGTCAAGATAAATAAACACTAAGTCAAATTCATTGTATTTAACCACAAAGAGATTGATGATAATTTTATGGAAGTAGATTCATTGAAATAATGAAGAAGGAGGTAGTTGGAGAAAAACTTATAAGGAGAGGAAACTTTTTTAAGATGGGAAAACTTTACTAACCAAATTGAATTGAAGAGTGAGTAGAGTTTCTAGTGGGGGGAATAAAACTTATGGAAGAGATAAGAGCTAATTACAGGGCTGTTCATGGTTAGTAGAAGTAGCAAGTAATCCCATGTGGGTGGAAAATAGCATTGCTAGAGGAAGTCATAAAGGATTAACCCAGGAAAGATCATTCTAGTCTTTGAATATGGTTGACAGAGACTTTTGGACATTATTTGGGGGCACTAAAGGACCATTAAATGGCAAATGCCAAACTTAGAATTGATTTTTTAAAAGAACACTCTAGGAGTAGAATGAGTGTGAACTAGATAATAATCACTATCAAGCAATAAGTGATAAGGACTAATAAAAAGGATCTTTCTCAGTACTAAATTGCTGGCTTACATAAATATGATTATTATCTAGTACTCCCCCCCCCCCCCAAAAAAAAGACTTTTAGTAACTTCCCATCATTTTCTGGGTAAAGTCTCTGCTCCTTTGTATATGTCATAAAGCCTGCTATGTAACATTATCTCTTACCCTCTGTCTCGGGTTTCTGATCTCGCTGTAGTGAGTCACAATCCTGTTCCTTACTTTTGAAACTGTTTCTCATTGCTCATCTGCACGCCTACAGCTTGTTTACCACTTCTTGCTCCACATCTCTACTTTCTTCTGGGTAAGGCTCAGAGAATTCAGTTTCCCAAGTCATAGTACAAGACCCTCCTTGATTTTCCACCAAATGCTCCATTTTCTCAGTCTTGCACTTGGATTACATTATATTTTATTTTTAATGTTATTTTATCTAGTCCTTTTATAAGGAAAAAGTATTTTATTTTCATCATTTATTCCCCAGGACCTATTATCATTTGCCTTACCTGATGGAAAAGAATAATTTACCAGTGGTCTTATCCTCTTAATCTCATTGCCAACCTTAGAGTAAACTCATTCCTCCATCACTTCATAGAGTTAATCTTGCCCTTCATAGTATTGTATTATCTACTTATTGAGTTTTACTGTTTTCCAGCACTGAGACAGCCATTTAGATAAAGACCCCATTGCTTTTTAAGTGCAAGAACTCCAGTGTCTATGTGCTCGAGTGTGGGGGTCACATTTGCAGAACTCAATAACCCAAGGGATTCCACAACCTAATTGTGAGAAAATAAAGAATAGGTATTGAAACTTCATTAGAAGTGTGAAAACTCATTTATATCCCTAGATAGTGGTAAGGGCTGTTTTCCACAAAGTGAGTTTCTAACAAAATATATTTGAACTATACAAAAGTAACCTGGAATTCTTCACTTTAGGACATCTATCTTTTGAAATTATGGTTTTATGTTTCCATGCTTTTCTGAGCTGTTACGTGGGAAACGTACTTCTAGTGCCCTATGTATTCTGAGCTTTATGGAGGTTAAAAGAGACAGAGGAGTATGTTCTTTGTCCCCAGGGAGCAATCAGTCTTTTTAGGGAGGTAACATATGTTATATTTACAAGGGAAGGTAGAACTCAGACTAGTGGCAATGCTTGTTGTATTTAAATACCTGGAGATCAATTTTCTCACTATATGGGCCAGAGAGAAGGTGTTATAAAAGGACAGAGTGTGACAAGAAGTCCAAAATGAAAAGTGGAAGCAGAAAGCTTCAAGGCCCCTAATAACAGTAATAATGTTCACTAAGGCATGTGTCATTAGCCTCTTAGAAGCTGCATATATTCTTGTGTTTTATCCCCACAGAAAGTCTGAGATATCAATGTCATTATTATTGCTGTTTTAATGATGAAATGTGGACTCACTGTACAACTGCTTCCTCACTAGACCTGCTGTGGAAATGTCTGAATGCTAGCAAATATTTTCTTCTGGTACTCTGAATTGATAAAAAGGATGAAGTGGCTCATTAAATGCATCTTTGTTTGAAATGATAATAATATATTTTTAAGCATATGATACTGTATATATGCAGCATCCCTAGCACACTGCCTAGCACAGTGCATGGTACTCAAACTGTGAGCAATTATGGCCTTTTGCTACTTGGAAATGATTTTTTTTCCACACACAACACACTTCAAAGAATATTTTTTTATTATTTGATGTCAAGTACCACTTTAGCGTCATAATTTTCTCTTAGGGTTATGATGACAGAGATATTTATTAACATCAGAAGACTGATACTTCCGTAAGAGGCTTTTGTGGTCTCACATGGGTACACATGAGGGGAAAATGAATACTGTTTGTCCTCACTACATCCACAGCGAGAGATTAGAATAAGATGTGGAAAGTCCTTTCCAGTCCAAAGAGTCTAAAACTTCCTTTTCCCACCCAAGCTTTGTTAAATATGGGGGTGAAGAAAATAATTTTCTTATTCTCCTTAAAATTCTTTAATATCTACAAAGAAGGATATAAATTTTAAGTAGCAAATATTTGGGCCAAAGTTACATTCCAAACAAAGATATTCATGGTGAGTTTGACCTATGATTATTAGCTTAGAAAATTTCTTTGTTTGACCAAAAAAAAAAAAAAGTCAGTAAATATCAAATAAGAAACAAGTGTTTGGTCACAAGTATACTATGCAAAAAAAAAAAAAAAAAAGTTTTTGGCTAGAAAAACAAGTCACTTCAAGTAAAATATATTTTATAGAAATCTGAGCGAGACAAAAATTAATAAATATGATTATTTTTAGTAGATGTTTGTCATCTTTCACTTCACAAAATAACTAGGCATTGTGAGGAGAATTAAGAGAATGTTGGTAACTTGACAAATATTTTCAAAAGATTTCTAAGATATGTTCTAGTAGTATATCTCCATATTGATGCATGACTATGTTAAAACTAAAATTCTGGGCAATTCTCCAGTCTAAAAACTTCCTCTGGTCTAATGGCATCAAATGTTATAAATACAAGTGCTTCCTATCATTTTTGAAGATGGTTCAGTCATTAAATTTCTAGTAACTAATAGTCTATCACTTTCATAAGTGTGTGTATTTCATTTACCATATGGTATGACTTTAATGTACTATTTGGCTGTATTTTAAATTTTGAACAATCATTGTATGTTGGAAAACTCTCTACTGAATCTCTAGTAGAGGATCCTGGAAAATCCAAATCACCCGCAAGTGACTTGGCGTTTTCTAACTATTTTCCTTCCTTCCCCTCTTCCATTTTTCTTTCTTGGTATTTTTGGGAAAGTCATTTGAACACACACTTTCTCTCAAACTCTAGTTTATTCCACTTTATCTAGCATATTCTAGTGTTGTTCTTAGAGTGTGTCTGCTGTGTCTTCCTCTGAGTCGGAAGCTAGCCATCCCAAAGAAACTCTGGGACATTCTGGCTTCTGTGCAGCTCTCGGTTGGGCTGTAATTAGATCATTATGTATTATACTAACAGATCTAGTGTTTCCATTCCCACCCCGCCTGCAGGCCCCACCTGTCAGCTGGGGAGAGACAATCTCATAAACCTGCCAATACTATGATTTAGCTGAATACATGTTTGTTAATAAATCTTTCATCATTTTATAATCAAAGAGCTCTTTCAGTTTATGACCCCCCTAATGAAGGATTTGGGGCATCTGTTCATCAATTTGATGCTTTAAAGACAAAGCTAAAGGGTGTCATTAGTGCAAGTCTACCCACTTGGCTCAGGTGAAAAGTGGAGTGAGAAAGATTATAAAGGAAATGAGAGAAAATATTTATTAAAAATAAACTTACGGTGTGAGGTACAGACCTGTTAACTTTGAGAAATAATTTCTTGTGAGAAAAATCATGTTTTGATATTTTTTTGAAGTCTAATAAGCTAATAGGATCTTCAACAGTTCTTTTTCAAACAATTTTCTTCAAAGATTTAACCAGCATCATTACTGTTCAAAGAATTTGATGTGTTTCACTGTTATGGGAATGTGATTATTAATATGGTATCAGCAAAGGTTAGAACTTGAGAAAACTTCCAAAGCAGACCAGTGTATGGTAGTGGAAATTCATAATGCTTCTTTTCCATTAATGCCACATATTCAGATTTTAATTTTATGGTTCATTTGTGGTTAAAGTTGCAATTAGCTAAGTCATTCTCTTGGTTTTCTTTCATAATATATTGAGAGTAGATATAATGATTACAGTTCTGGTATCTTTTAAATAAAAAGAATATATATCATCTTATAAAATATATCAAGAATTTTATTGAATGTTAAAGAAATGCACACACGCGCGCACACACACACACAAGCATATGCACATACACCCAAAGATTATTTGCTAAAACTACAAAATAAGTAATACCTTTGCTAAAGAATCTTTAAAATTTTATATTTCCCCTGTTGTTTTCTGCCCTGCCCAAATTTTTCTCTGTGTTCCTCTGTGCTCCGGTGTTCAGCTGCTGTTGACTGAGAGCCAGGCAAGTCTAGGGAAGAGACAGTACACTGACCTTGGTTTCCTATGTTTCCTTCCAACTCTAGAGCAATTTCTATTTCAGCTCCACAATCAACAAATAGCTCAGAAAACCAAATAGGCCCCACTGCTGGAAGTCCCAGAGAGCAAGGTCAATTAGAAGCTCTGAAAGCCTGGATGCAAAGCTTCTTATTTCCTTTGTGGAAATTTCCAGCCTTCACATGCATCCATTAGATGTCCTCTCTGCCAGCTCCTATCCCTGCAATCTCTGGGCTGCTCAGGTCTCCACCTGAAGATGACACAGCTGCTCCAGGCTGGTCCTCTTTCGTGCGATGTGCACTCCTGCCTTTCTCCATTTCCTTTCCTTTGTGATATTTTCAGCCCCAGGACATTTCACTCACCTTAAGCATTGTTTTCACACATTTGGGTTTTAGACTCGGGGTTGTTGTTTCATTTGGATCCAAAAGGATGGACAGGAAGGAAAGCAGACAGCAGAGACATCGTCCACTTCCTAACCAAATCATAACACTATTTTCATGATTTTGTCACATTGCAGAAAAATGCACGGTATTCATTTGAAAAAGCATAAACAAAGAGACTGACGTGTTCTTTTATTGAGAGCTGCAACAGTAAAGGTAACTACTAAGTTCATTTTCTGAGGGGAATATTGGCTTCTCTGATGACACATTCCTCTAATGAAATACAGATTTGTCTCAAAATGAATGTGTAATTTCTTGCTGCAAAAATTCTACCATGAGTTGCTTAAGTGAAAATTACTTTTTAAAACCATTTTTATAATAGATCTACAGAAATAAACCTGCCTGAAGGATGCTTTAATGTTATTTTGAAACTTTAGTATGTCTTAGGTTTGTTTTGTTTTTGTACAAAATCTCTGGTGCTGGATAAATCTAGTTATAAATATTGGCTTGGCCATGTACTAACATGTGTGGCTTGCTGCACGACAATAAACTTTCCTAATCCATGGTTTCCTCAGGACTAAGTTGGGGATGAATTTACTAGAATTGTTTTAATAATTAAATGGGAAAAATTTACATAAAATGCTTAATATAATGCAAAGCACACAGTAAGCATTCATTAAGATAGCTGTCATTATAATTAGCATCTCTGTGTTAGATTTTTGTAAACTTTGTATTACTTTAGATCATTGAAAAATGCCTGCAATAAAATCTGTACTTCAGGAATCCATAGCTGCTTTGTTGAATTACCATATCAATAAGTTTTATCATTTTTGTTTCCTTCATACATTATACAACTTTTTAAGGAAAGGATGAACTCAAAAGCATTATATGAAATGCAATTTTGTTAGTTTAAAACATTTATCAAGATGTTTTGCGGGAAGAGAGATGGGAGGGAAAGGGAGGGAAAAGGGGGATTGCATGGAAGGTGGAAGGAGAACCCCATCGTTATACAAAATACATGTATGAAGATGTGAGAGAAAAAAAAAGAGAATAACCACCTTAGATTGGGTAGAGAGAAGTGATGGGAGGGGAGGAGAGGGGATGGGGGAAAGGAAGGATAGAAGAATGAAATAGACATTATTATTGCTGTCTGTATGTTCGTGACTGCATGACCAATGTGATTCAGCAACCTGTACACTCAGAAAAATGAGAAATCATATCCCATATGATTCAAAATTATGATATGTCAAGGTCATTGTACTGTCATGTGTAACTAAAACAGATAAAAAATTTTTAAAAAAAGATGTTTTCCAGTGTATTATTCTCAAAAACATTTTCTAATTTTTACATCTTTATGGAAATACATATGACAACAGTTTTCATGGGAATTCCCAAAACCTGTGCTTAGCTTGGATTTTTTTTTTTGGGGGGGGGGATATTAAACAAATGATGAAAAGTAGCATCTCCTAAATAGATGCCAATATTTGCCTCATTGTGTTAAATGTGATATTCATATGCTCAAAAATACCTAGAGATAGGTAAGTATTGTACCCTCTGAGCACCCTCTCACCTCTCATTTTGGCAGTTTGTCTAAAGGTGAGAATAATGGGCAGATTTAGTTTCTTTGTACATTTCATGTGGGCCAAGTAAACACTATTCAGTGAATTTGCCAGCTAAATGAGAGCTGTGGTCTCAGAACTGATAAGTAATCTTCTTTAGGATATTGTATATGATTTTTACTTTCTGTGTATTATGATGGTTTGATATCTTAAAACAAAACAAAAATATTTCTGTCAGGAAGGATACCAGCCTTTTCTGACTGAGTGCCCAGTGTGGAGTATGCCTTTGATATGCCAGATCTACACCTCTTCTATCTGGCCCATACATACACCCAGAGGCAATCTCCCTCTGCCTTACTCATGTTGGAACCAGGTACCCACATTGGGTTCTATGACTTGAGCCCACTGAAGTCAGTCCAACCAGTCAATCCTAAACTGTTTTCCCTGTCCCAACTTTGGCCTTGTTGAGGAAACCTAGGAAAGATTGTAGTTGAACTACCCCTCCCTCGTCCATGTCTTCTGCTTCTTGACTATTCTAATGTGTTCCCATGTGTCACTGAATGGCATGCAGTGAGTCCCTTTCTGGGATCAGTGAGTATAATAAATTTTTTATTCCCAAACCTCATTCCCATTTCCTCCTGTGGCTGCATTGACTTGATTATTTCATGTCCAACATTTCCAGTCTTAAATCATGTAGTCAGTGATCATTTCCTAACAACATTATTGATTAGAATTTTTTCAAAATAATCAGTGTCTTACCTACAAAGTCAAAAGTCACTCTTCATTGTCATATCACCTAAAAGAGGGCTAGCTCAGCAGCTTGTATCTGTCCTGATACTGGTGGACCTGAGCCTTACTGCAGACTTCAGTACCATCCAGCCTTGAGTCCAAGGCAAGATTGTGACTGGATGCTCTTGTTTCAGGACTCCATCCTCCTTCATCCCTTGTCTCTGTGCTTCCCCGGTAAGAATTATCATAGGCTAGATGGTGAACTTTGACCTTCTTCGAGTTCAGCTCTCTATTCAGCAAAAGCAAAATAAAATATAGAAAGACTACGATTTCATGACTTTCTGACTATCCCAAATGAATGATTAGAAAAGAAAATTATGGACAAGAAAGTTCATTGTCATGGTTTGAATATTATCTGTCCCTTAAAAAGCTCTTGTGGCCATGCAGAAATGTTCAGAGGTGAAATGATCACATAAGAGCTGCAGATTCATCAGTGGCTTGATTTATTTGACAGATTAATAATTTGAGTGATTTACCAGGTGATAGCTGTAGGCAGGTGGGGCATGGCTGGAGGAAGTAGGTCACTGGGGTTTGCCCTTGGGATTACCTTTTTTCCTGGCTCCTTCCTTGTTCTCTTTCTCTGCAAGTGAACCGAATGGCTTTCCTTCACCACGTACTTCCATCACCGTGTTCTGCCTCATGTCAAGCCCAGAGCAGTGGAGTCAGCTGACCATGGGCTGAACCTCTGAAACCATGAGCCCCAAATCACCCTTTCCTATTTTCAGTTGTTCTTGTCAGGCATTTTAGTCACAGGGATGAACAGAACCATCATGGTATTTTAGGAACTGGGTGAAGTAGCTTTCTCTCAGAGGCATAATGAACAGGTTGAGGAGAGGAAAGGGTAGTGCTTTGGTAAGACTGGGGTTTGCATTGAGAAAATAAAAGGAATGGGAATGCAGTTAGACCTGGTGGCACAAGCCTGTGATCCCAGCGGCCCAGGAAGCTGAGGCAGGAGGATAACACATCCAAAGCCAGCCTCAGCAACTTAGCAAGGTCCTAAAAGATCTGGGGATGTTGCTCAGTGGTTAAGCACCCTGCCTGGGTTCAATCTCCAGTACCCCGCCCCCCCCCAAAAAAAATGGTGAGTGCATACCTCAAAATGCTGAGACTCAGAACCAAGTCATGTGCACAGTAGGTTCTTATTATACACATACTGATTTAACTGATAGAAATCTTCTCCAAATATCCCAGAGTCCCATACTTCAGAAGTTTTCAAACTCCAATATATGTTCCAGCATTTGTCACCAGTGATCTCCAAGCTTTTAATCATGCCCAATACAGGATGCTCAGCATTTTCAAAGCAATTATTTTCATTTTCAAACAACTCTGATAAGGAGGAAATTCTTTCTTGTAATTAAATAAAATAAATCTCATCAAACTTGTCAGTTGTGGTACTTCACTTTTAACAATCCTATAGGTATTTGTGGATATATACGTGCCCATATTTTCTCCAAATACATGGGACTAGCTCTTCATATATTTAGTACAAGTCAATAAACTAATGAAGTGATTCCAGTCTTTAGTCGATCATTTCTCCAAGAATATCTATTTTTATTTATTGGAAAATGGCATTTAGAAATCAATATCTGAATTCTAGACGTATTGACTGGTACTATGGTGCCACTGCTCCTAGACCTCCTTAGCATAAGGAGCTGGAAAGTGCATTTGTGCAGGTGCACATGTCTATACGTAACTCTTCCTGTTTCTATCCATACAGAAAACTGAGTCCACACTGATACCAAAGTTCCACACCAACATCCTAAAGCTTGTTTTTATTCTTTTCCTTTTTTATTTTTATTTTTTGGTAATTTTAACATCTCTAATAGCAAGAGAACTGGTTCTCATTTCCTATAATATATTCACTTATTTTTCAATCATTGGATACAAAGGAGTCATTTTAGGATTACTCACCTACAACCCCATGGATAACAAGGTACTTTGGTGAACAGTTCTTTCTGTCTTTAGACTCCCGTTTTATAATTGAAATAGTATTTTCCAATTTTGCATGTTTGGTCTTTCTTATTTCCTCACACTTTCCCCTATAGTTGTTTTTCATTTGTAATGTAATTTGTAATTGTTTGTCTCTTGGTTTTTCCTTGAGTCCCCCCCTTCCTCCTTACCCTTCATTCCCTACCCCCATTGTCTTGGTTGATATTTTTCATTCGTTGATTCATTGATTGATTGATTCATTCATTCATTCTGGTAGTAGGTCAAATATTACTGTGGTTCTAGGGGTCAGAACTATGTAAAATTATAAACTCATAATACACACTCCCTCTGCATCTTCTCCTTCTTTCTTTTCCCCCATCCCTTTCACCCTATTTGTACCCTTTCTTTAGAGGCTTTATTTTTGCTAGTTTCTGGTTAGCCATCCTTTTTACACAAACAAGCAATATATATATATATATATATATATATATATATATATATATATATATATATATATATATATATATTATACTCTTATTTTCTTACCTGAAAGAGATATCATAAATAGATGCTCTTTACAATTTCCCTTTTTTCATTTAATAAAATATATGAAATTCATGCCATCAATTCATAGAAATCTTGCTGAATTTTTCCAACAATTGCACAATAATTGTTCTGTGATGTTTCACAGTTGATTCAATCATTCATATGTAAGAGTGCATAGGTGGATTCTAACATCTTACAATTATGAATAGCAGGACCATGAATAAAATTGTGTATATGTATTGAAATTGCTATTAAAATGATCCATAATTTCTAGAAAATACAGAACTTTTTTTTAACCATTTGAAAGAAAGTTGTTGATATTATGCACCATTTCCCCCCAAATCTGTTGTTATAAATATGCTCAAGTTGAACCAAAAATGCAAAACACTCCTTTTAGAAAAAGAATTCTATCTATATTTGCCCATTGTTTTTAGTGTTCTTTAAACTGGACTTGCTCTTCAAACTTTCCTTGATTATCATGACTAAAACTTGAGAAAATCACAGATAGGTACCTGGTAGGATTCTTCTGAAGTTGTATTTCTTTGTGATTCGTGAATAGATTCAGGTCATGCATCTTTGGAAGAAAAGGGAAAGAAGTAATGAAACTTTCATTGCATCAAATGTGGAGGCTCATGATTTAATGTGTAGCATTTGGATGATGCTTGTTCTGCTCACTAAATTGAAGTATCTCTCTGCCAGATTTCTTCTTATTTTACTGGATGTTACCTATGTGACCTTGACTAAAGGGTTAAAATCCAGATGACTCTTTAAGATTATTAATGGGGAGAGGGTGGTTACAATGCACGACAAATGTTCTGACACTAACTTTAAAACTTTATTCAGAAAAAAACCAGATCCAGGTCTAGCTTGGCGAATGTTCCATCTTCCCCTCAGAAGAAAATGTGTTCTACTGGCTGGAGTGTGGCTATTTTCACGTTTACATTTTTCTCCATAGGTGACTTGTGTCTGGGTTGGGTAGTAAAGCACAGCAGTGATTCTGAGATTTAGACCTATTTGGAGAGGCTTTCTCTGCTAGCTCCTCCTTCTCTCTAACAGTCTTCTCCTTTTGCTTGTCATTGCAAGCTTCTTAACTCAGTGGAAGGTGGGCTCTGGAGTTCTAATTCAAGGTTGGTCTCTGGGTTTCCGTATTGTGGCTTTCTCTGTCCTCCACCCCTCCTCTGGTTCTGCTGAGGCTCAGCATAAAATTCTCTTCATTCCCAGAAACAGTATTCCCTGCAAATGGATTTTTTCCTATCCCCAGCAACACTGGTGCCTTCAGCTCTAGCCCCAGGATACAGAAAGGGCACAGTATTGCCCTTCTTCCCTGGGTAAAGGTTTCTGCACCATGATGGTGTTCCAGAAGAAGGACCCAGCAGTACCATGGTTCCTGATCCTCTCATTCAGTTCAGCCCTGTGACGGACTTCTGGTTTAGCACTTCTGGTTCTTTCTGGTCTTTTCTGTGATTATCCAAAGAGTCTGTGGAAAACAAGCCTGGGAAATGTTGTGGAATTCCCCTAACTTTTGTCACCCCCTAGAGGTTTCCTCCCAGCCCGCATTCAGCCCTTATGAATTTATCAGATCTTCTAGTTGAACTTTGTCCATGTCCCAGGTGAGTACATGTTCATATCTTCTCTCTCTCTAGGCACCATCTCTTCTTACATTGTGAGTCAAGATGTCTACCATCTCTGCTCTCTGATGGGTTTCAAAGATACCACAAATTTGCCTGGCCCATTTTCAATGCTGGAATGCTGCTTTTTCCAACTTTCTGTATCCTGAGGCTAAAGCTGAAGGCAAGGTACTAACAAAACAACACTATTTTTTAAAGATTATTAACAGTTGTTCATTTTTTCATTCATTCACATATTCAAATACTTATTAAATAACTACCATTTGTTAGGTACTAAGGACATGCAGTTAAGTGTAATAACATCATTATGTCATAACCTTCACTGTCTGGTGGGAAAGATAATCAGATAAAATAGCAAGTTTATCCTAGAGTGAGATCCGTGAGAGGTGTGCTTCAGATGCTGAGAAAACTGACACTAGATAATATTTGAGTTGTGTTCTTACAAAAGAGTAACAATAGGCCAGGTGGGCAAAAGGGAGGAACTGCTATATAAGTCAGGAGAACAGACTATACAAAGCATGGACTAAGCACAAATTTTTTGGAACTATAAATGGAACAGGGTTTCTAAATTATAAGTCATACATTTCTGTAGAAAACAGCTTTGGTTGAAGCCAATTAAATGCTGCTATAATATTTCATAGTATCAAAAATTTTAGCCTCCTTTTTGTTCTTTGCACCAAACTCCTTGTACTAAGTTCAAAATAATCTAAAACTCATTCCCTTATTCCATCAATTTGCTATCCAGGTGACACTCTCCTCAAGTGCACAAAAACTATCTAAGTTTGCCTTTTCTCTGCATTAACTAGCTGTGCAACTTCATCTACTTTATCTCTGCTTAGTGTTCCTTCCCATTTATCAGTTGAGGTCACAGTCACTTGTCTGGCTCCCTCATAGGAGAGAAGTATAGATATTCTGAGACAAAGGGCAAGAATACCATGACAAACAAGAAGCCAACTTAAAATGCAATATGGACATATTTTTATTGCTACCAAGAAATATTTTATGAGTTCCTTTTCTCTGTGCTCTCATGATACTCTTACTTATATCAGCTTATCATTAAGATTATTTTATTTAAATTGTCTGTTCATGTGCATGGTTCCCAGTAGACAAGGCTGTCCTTAAATCCAGGACTATGGAGTACGTATTTTCATACCTGCCATCATTAGTCTCACAGTACATACCTGTTTTACCAAACCGAAATTCATCAGTAGCAAACCTGTTTCTCTGCAGAAGCAGGCTCCATTTTCTGAGCTGGCTCTTGGCTTGGACCACCTTCTTTTATATATGAGGAAATTTGGCCTGGTTTCCTGGTGGCCCCTTGGGCAGCATAGAGATGACTGTGTTCATGAAGACATTCTCCATAAAATCTGCATACATAGCAAACCCCTCAACCCTCTTCCCAACAGCCCCAATATTTCTGAAACTTCATAACAACAAAATTTCTTATCATGTGAAAAAAAATTGGACAAAATTCAAATACAATCATAAAATGTCAGAGTTTTAAGGGTCTTTAGAGACTGCTACTAAATTCTGTTCTAAAAACTGTTGTTGCCAGGAGAAAGAGGAAGGCTGCAGGAGAGGAGAAGTGTACCTGATAAGGACCGAGCATGAAGGGGAGGATGGGATGTCCTCAACTTTTGGTTTTTTTCCATTTCACTGAAAGCCAACTTTAGTTGCTTCTGTCCTTTATGCCTGAGAATACCCGATTCCCAGGCAGGACATATTTGGGTCCCTCCAGCATTAATAGAAGTCAAGAAGAGGGAGTTTCCTCAAAAGAGTGTTCCTAGGATCTGTTTTGTTCACGAAGTGTACATTGAGTATTTGTTTAGATCCTAAAGACCTGATTTGACTTACATCAGGTTCAAAGATACAAATGTGTTTTGTAAACCACAAAGGGCTGTTTCAGGGTGAGAGAGAACACTAGCAATGGTAGCTCTGTGAGAGCAGGTGGGCTGTTCTCCTTCATTCCATGAGACACTAAGCGCAGCACGACCCCCATGTGTCTCCTGGATTTTGGAAATTCAGACCTGAGGGTCCAGTCACAGGACTGGGGAAATCTCTCCTGTCTCAGAATTCAACACTTAACCCCAGTGAGGCCATCCCAGGCCTCTCTTCACCCCCACAGAGTGTGACACAGGAAAGGGGTACACCCTTGGGGTCACTGCAGAATGCTAGGAAGCCTCCAAGTGCTTGGCACAAGGCCCAGTGTGCATTTCTTTCAACCAGAGAGACAAGACAGATCTTTGTGGGAACAAGATTCAGAAACTCAGGAATACACTGGATCTGGGCCAAATGTTGTTGAATCCTGAAAGAAAAAGAGAAAATCCAGGCATTAGACTGATGTCCCTGGTTGGAACAATTGAGTTTTATACATATATATATATATATTTTTTCACTCATGCCTATATATATATATTCACATATGTTTATGTATATGTGTGTATATATATATATATATATATATATATATATATATATATATATATTTCATATTTCATAATTTGCAATGTTCAGACATATAACAGATACACTCCAGGAGGTCGATTTAAACAACATCTTTAGGAATCTGAAGATTTGCCCAATGAGCATTAAATGCTGTCTTTGGAAATCAAAACTGCTGAAGAGATCTTAGAAATCAGTGCTGGCCTGCCACTCCTATTTTATACGTAAGGAAAATAAGGCCTGGGAAAATAATGTGACTTACCCAGCTTCATATGGGAGGAATGATTGGAAGTTTTTCCTAAATCTAAGGCACAGATACAACTCATTTCCTTTCTTCTATTTCTCTGTGTGGACCCCTCCAGCCACTGGGCTAGGGGTCCTTGTAGCTGGGCCTTCTATTTGTAAGGGACTCACTTTCATATTTTCTCTATGTATTTTTTTCCAGGAGTCAGGACTACTATTATATTTTTGCATATTTCACAGGAGGAACCTGAGATCTGGAGAGGTTAAAGGATTCATCCAAGGTCACATGTCTAAGAAATGGAGACGAGTCACTTAAAACAAAGACCATCTGCCACTCAGTGCAGAAAGAAAGGAGAGCAATCAGGAGATCAGAAAGCCATGAGTGCAGTCACCTACGATTTTAGCCAGGTGCCCACCGCAATTCCCCATGATCATACTCTGGACAACTTGGCATCATGCAGACATTATTGGCTTGCTTTGCTGTCCTCTCTTCCTAATCACCTGTTCCAGTTGGTTGGCTCCTGGGGGAAGACTTTCCAAACACTTTCCTTGTCATGCTCCTCTTCTTCCTTGGAAGACAAATTTTTCCTGCCTTCAAGGTTCTTTTAGAAGCTTGTGTATATCTCTGCTTCAGCAAGTACCAATCAGACTATACAAGAATCATCTATTTCCATTGACTAAGGCAGAGTAATGTGCAAATCTTCATGCGTGCTTTACATAAGGTCTGGTGTGTCAAGGGTACTCAGGGTACATGTGATAAGCAAACATAATAAGCATAATAGCCCACGAATATTAGTTCTTTAGAGTCCATAAGATACTGCCTACAGAGTAGCTTGCACAGAGCAAGTGTTCCCAGCATGTGGAATTACCCACAATCTTGACCCATCTCCTCTTTCTTATTGTACTGTCCTTGGAAAGTCACATCTATCTTCCCAAGGTCCTGCTGGTCCTCAGTCACTGTTCCCCTACTGATCACACTGACTGAGAACATAAGAGGGGAAAATATTTTGATGGACAATGCTTCACAAATGATGGAGTAGAATTATATTTCAAGAAGAAGAAATCAAGACTGACATGGAAAACCTGGTATCTTGGGAGCTCACATAAAGTCCTTTGGCAGCTAAAACCTTGAGTCTAACTTCCTGTGTGTGGTGGAGGTACTGAGTGGATAGAGAACTGTGCAGTTTGGCTACTTCTGTTCTCTTTTGTGACCATGTTCACACATAAAGCTATAAATCTGACAGAATAGAGCACCCTGTGGTTACAGTGGAAGCCGAGGATCAGATGGAGGTAGAGATCTTACTTCCAGCTTCTCTTAATGGTCCAAGATTCAGCTGCCCTTTGACCTTGGGATGGAGACTTGGCTTTCAGGGAGAGAATGCATAGGTGGCAAGATGTAAAGAAGACATCATCCTGATCCTGGGGCCTTTGTCGGGCCTTCTGAAAATAAAGGGGAATCATGTTGGCCCCTGAGTTGACCAGACATAAAATAATGAGGCTGACAATTGACACAGTCCACACACCCTCACTGAGTCACGGGGGGCTGTGGGGGGGCCATGACTGCATCCAGTGTATTTTTAAGTGGATCCTTGGCCTTTTCTCTCAGTGGAACCACATTTGTTCTTGGATTCAAGGCTTTGGGATGTAAAGAGAAAGTGTGATTGCTGCCCTGGCATTCTGGCTGTGCTTTCTCAGAATCCACCCTGGAGTGAGTTCTGTGGGATGGGTGTGGAGAGGCTTCAAGAAAGAAAAGATGGATGATTTATGGGTTTGTTTGTTTGCTTGTTTGTTTTCATGGAGAAACAAGAGCCTATGGCAAGAAATGGCTTTGGCACCTTTGAGATTTTTTCCTCATGTTGTCCCCATGCATGAACAGAGGCTGGGACTGGTTCTTGAGGGGACCTGTCCTTTTCCTCCTGCCCAGGTGCTTTCCTGGAGCCTCTTCTTGGGACTCATGAGCCCTGGCAGCAGCTGGAATGAGGAGCTCTGTGCAGAACAGAGGCCATGGTTCAGAGGTGGAAGAATGTCCCCATCCCTCCCTCAGGTCAGATGCGTCTCTTACCTGGGTGCTGACTTGCTCCTGGCCTCACCCCTTCCCCTTTACAAATTTCTTCGGAGCATGAAACAGGATTTGTGTATTTTGAAAAGTCAAGGGCCAGTGTTAAATGTCCTTACCTCTGAGAGAAAGCACATTGCCTTCCTTCCTTTCTGTGGCGCTCACAAGAAACCCCAGCTCGCTTGAGCGCAGAGCTCCAAGTGGCCTCTGCCGTGCCAGGTTCCCATCCATGCAAAGACCCTGAGAGCCAGCAGCAGAGCTCAGCTGCAGTTAATTTTCATTTGCTGTTTGTATATAAATGCTTTTAGTACTTAAACTAAATTCAGATCAATTAAACTAATGTTGTTTGACATAATATTCCTTGTTCCAAAATCAATATCCCTTCATTTGACAGACTTATTCTTGAATTCAGGATGTTTATTGTTCTTAAAGCTTACCTATAGACCTGGCTTTTGTCTTTAATGATATAAAACAGCTCTTCCTCACATACTGTACGCCAGCATGTAATGGGGTTCAAGTTTCTCTGGTAAATATCTTTAATTGTACCATCGTGCCTTTTAATCTCAGCAGCACATGACCGTTCTTTCTCTGTCTCCATTTGTCTCCCTAGTTTTAAATGCATATTTCCTTTAACGGTGTCTGTTTAGAAGGAACTGGGGTGAATGAAAGAACCAGACTGGAATTTGAGGGCCAGCACTCTCCCTTTCCAAAGAGCAGGGCTCACGGAGGTTCTCGCAGATGGGCTATTGGACTGTGGCTACTCCATCTTCTTCAGACCCTGTCCTCCCCTTCTGCCCTCACCCTGTTGTCAGAAAGTGACATGGAGCTACTAAAATGCACCACATTTCCTCATGCAGTGGTTTCCCCAGGCCCTGCGGCTCTTCTTCACCCTGCCTTTGGCTCTTATAAATCTTGTTGTGTTTTCCCTGGCCTTTGTCCAGAGACAGGCCCCGCTCAGCTCTGGGGAGAACAGCGCAGGGGTCATTTATCACTTGAACAGTGGGAATGGGGACTGAACAGTAGTTTTTTGCCATCACCATGGCAAGGGTCTGTGCACAGTTACCTAATTAGAAGAGTCTGGCACATATTCCCTTGGTACCTTTGCTCAGGTCAGGTGCCCACTTCGGGGCCAAGAAGAGGACAGACGGACCGAGAAGAGGGCTGTCTCGGTGAGAACACAGAAATGGCCGGCCCTGGTTTTCTTTCTTTCCCAGGCAAATATTTTTCTTAAATTAATAATCACTGACATGATATACACTGGCATTTGTTAGAGTTTCAACCAGCCTCTGAAAGGTACCCGACTTCATTGTGTAACATCCTTCTTACAGGATGAGGTCTCATGATACCAGGCTGGAGTTACTTGTCTCAGCCTTCCCACCAGAAAAGTTCCTGCAACACCATGTGCCCAGATCTTGGAAGGAGACTGTCCACCCACACATTTCATTTTTTATGCTGTTTTTCAAAGGGACATAGATTGAGAGATCACAGAGGTTTCATTCAACTCAGGAGTCTTACCTTCAAATATTTCGAGATTTGGGGGAAAAAAAGGGAATAAAGGGGGCTTTTTTGCTATAGCACTTTGCTTTTTGTGAACAATGGACACAGCTGAGTAGTTGTTCTGTGCAAATCAGGCCACTTCCCTCTCCTAGGGATCTGTCTCCCTCTGCTCTCCTCTTTTGCTCCCTCTTTCTCCTTCTTCCTTACCTTCTTCCCATTTCACCCCTCTCCCCTGTTTGCCTGTAGTGACCATGTGCTCTAAACAGAGCTCTAGGAAAACTTTCTCTTCATGAACTGACTAAGATGGCACTGGTGAATGCACAGCAGGCCCCCCTCTTCGGTGGTCTGTTTATTCCCTTGGGATGCCTTTAATCATTTCTTCAGTGACTACACCTGGCTGTGTTTCACGTTAATTCCTCCAGATTCCCACTGCCTCCATCTGATTGGTGCCTTCAACTGCTGAGACCTGTGGCTGTAAGTGCAAGATGAGGCACTGCCCTGAAGAACCCTGGAGAGAAGCCTCTGGAAGCTATGCTAACACATGGGGCACCCAGGTAAATGTCAGACTGAGTCCTTTCTCCAGGGAGACTTGAAGGTAATAGACTAGAAGGCATTGGGATGTTCTTCTCTGGATGAAATAATAGTTTTTGTGCTTGTTCCCATTTTATTTGGCTATTTCTAAAACCAGCTGCTTGGCTCACAGACTCTCAGAAGGGTCAGAGGATGAAAAAGGTAGATTACATAGGGAATTTCTCTTTAGAATTTGACTTATAAATTAGGTCAGTGGACATTTGCTTTATCCTGTTTCTATCTGTGAAAGGAAAAGTGGTACTCCAAAAAAGTATAGATAAAAGTATTCAGATGTTAAAGCACCTCTAAGAGAATTGATTTTAATTCAAATTCAAGTTAACTTGAATACAACAACTTTTCCTTCTTATCACAGTCATCTTTTAATATTATAATCATTCCCATCTTATATATGTAAAAAAAATGAGATACAGAAACATGAAGTGACTTTTTAAGGCAAATTGCAATTAGTAAATTGGAGCCCAGCCATACTCAACATCCCATGTTCCCCTCTTTTTCACAGAATATACACCCAAAAAGGATGACATAAAGGTGAAGAAAACCTTTGTGAACTAGCCTAAAGTCCTCATGGATAACCCATGAGATTGACATCAAGCTTGTTCAATAGTGATATGAATTAAATACAATTTTGGGACCAGGTTGTGATCACTCAGTAACTGAGCATCTACAGAGGTATAGAGTAGGTCTTAGGCCATAGACACTACTAACCAAATGTGAGGTGTTAACTGCAAAAGGAAGGAGATCTCAGAAGAAATCATAAGAGTTGGTGAGGCAGAGGGGGAGTAGACGATGAATCGAGAAGTCAAATGACTGTTCCCTTGGCAGTTTACATGAAGGGCTTGTTGTTCTCACTGGTAGCTAAAGATGGCAAAAATCTAAGGCCAGGCCTGTATTTTGCATTTATGGACCTTCCTCAATCCCATTCAACAGTCAGCTTCCATTGCTTCTCAAAATGTACTTTGCCTGTAGCACTGTTCGCCTTTAATTATGAAAACCCAGTGCACTATTAAGAGAAATGCATGCCATCTGTTTCTGATTCATCCGGACTTAAACCTTCAGTCTGCTGTTAGCAAAGAGAAAGGCAAGATTCAAGAACTCATCTTAATAAGCAATGTTAGCAAGAACCCTCTTAAGGAACAAGTTTGGATTTTGCTGGGGATGGTGAGAGAGTATGACCCCAGAGTGGTTTAGGTAGGACTTAGATCTCAGCAACTATGAACTACAAAGCCAGGAGTGCCTGGTGAGAAGCAGAACTTCTTCAGTCCTGACTGAGGATCAATCTTTGTCAAACTGCAGTTAGTTAGGTCTCAAGGGAACAAGGGGAAGTAGTAATTTAGGGAAAAGGAGCTGTTACCTACGGCTGCTATTTACCTTACTGTAAATATGAGGGAACAGTGGTTAATAAAATAGTTTTATATTTTTCCTTTAAGAAAAGAGTCATGATATATGAAATATATTAGTATTTGGAATTTAAAACAAAACAATAGACCTTGTGATTTTTTTTTTTCCAAAAAAAGTGGGGAAAACCACCCTGCTTTTCATTGTTTGCAAACTTTATGCTATCTAATTATTAATTGGGTGAGTTGTTTTAAACAGGAGTAGTCCTCTTTACCATGGAACTTTCCTCCTTGGACTCATTATGCTAAACATTGCATTTTACGTACACTTTGAGGGGGGGGAGAGGAGGTAATATTTCTGTTGATTTAAATGGTCAGATTGACTCACACAATGGATCACTGGCTAACTGGAAGTGGGGGGAATATACTGTAGTAAAAACAAACATGCCCAGGAAAAGATCGGCTCCACCTATTCCCAGCAGCTAACTTGGGGTGCCTGGGTGCCTTTCTACTTGCCTGCCCTGGGGAGAAGCCTGGAGAAACAGGTGTGGTAGAAGAGGTTCATTTCTGGAGGCTCTTTCCATGAAGCTGGGCTTTCTTCCTTCCGACCTTACATTTCCTCCTATGAAGAGGCCCTGGGCACAAATCAAAGGACAATGCTGTTGACTTATTCGCTCCCAGTATTTTGGTTCACTGTGCTGAATCTGCTAGATGTCTATTATTATCTTTTAGTATGCTGTGTTATTGTGTATTTTTCTCCTGATTGATATCACAAATCTAATTCTTATCCAGAATAAACCTTCATATTTTGTTATAGGACTGTAAGAATTTAGACCAAGCCAGTTCCTGACACATGATCAGAGCTCAATAGTAATTGCTGAAGATGACTGAAAAAAGTCTTCAGGAGATGGAGTAAATGGAGAGCACTAGGCAGTGCCGTGAGTATTAGTGTGTGTTAAGGAATTGGATATCTAAGGGGGGCGCCGTGGCACAAACCTCTAATTCCTGCTACTTGAGAAGCTGAGGCAGGAGGACTACCTGTTTGAAGCCAGCCTGGGGAATATAGGGATATCCTGTCTCAAAATAAAAACTAGAATGTGATGAGGGTTAGCTCAGTTGTAGAGTGTTTGCCTAGCATGTGTAAATTCTTGGGTTCAATCCCAGTACCACCAAAAAAAAAAAAAAAAGTTTGATATTTAAACTCAAATACAACATTGGTTGAAGTCTCAGGGAATTCGTGAAACAGACATAAGAATGGTGACTTCAAGTAGTTATGTAAGAATTAATGAATTCATGTATATTAAAATCTAGACACACTGCAGGCATTCAATGAACAGTGGCTGCTTGATTATGCATTATTTGTTTGGAGCCTCCAATAACATTGTGCAGAGCTGAGACCACTTGGGTTAAATTTTGACCATTTAACTACTAATTTAGGTTGCCACTTAACATTCCTAAACCTTAATTTCTTCATGATAAAATAGAGATAATTACTTACTCAGCAGGTGTTGGGAGGATTTAAAAGGGGTTTCTTGTGTATGTATATGAAAGCAAACAAGGCCAACCTCAAGACCTGCTTCCAAAAATATTCAAAGAGCATATTTCTCAAGGAAACGTGTGACTTTGGCTTATGAGATGCCCTCATAACTACATCTTTGAGAAATATAAAGAGGAAATTGGTGTTTACTTAGTCGCAATTTGAGAGAAAGGAACACTTACTAGCCTCATAGCAATATAAAATTTAACAGTAATTAGTATTAGCAGAGCAGACCCTAAGCCATCTTGCTTCACCATCAAACTTGGTTGAAAGATATCATTCTTTTCTATTGCCAATGTGCAGCATAATGAACACCAAAGAAGGCCATCGATAAATACTGTTAAGAAACAATTTCCCTACGCTATATCAATCTGTCAAAATTTGAGCGTAAAATATTAAAGATAAAATTACAATAACTTTACCTTTTCTAAAACTTAAGATTCAGTTCTGTATCTCAAAAATCCTCTCTATGTACGGCTAAGCTCACTAGTACATGCCTGTAGTCCTTGCAACTATGAAGGCTGACGCAGGAGGATAGCATGTTTGAGGCTAGCCTCAGCAATTTAGCAAAGCCCTAATCAACTTAGTGAGACCTTGTCTCAAAAAAAAAAAAAAAAAAAAAAGAAAGTTAGGGAATGTGACTCAACAGTAAAGCACCCTTTAAATCCCCATTACCGGGAAGAAAAAAAAAAAAAGGAAGTTCATTGTATGATATTGTTACTCAGTTTCTGCTTTAGCTTCCAGCCAAATGTTGATGTAGTAATCAGACATTCAGCATTAGCACAAAATGGTGCTTTGTGATTATTATGTAGCACTTAGTACACTGCATGTGAATATTTTTTTTAATATTGGTGGTGGGTATGATTTGGGGTTTCCCTAGTGCTTGGACCACTGACTTGTTCTGAATCAGGATCTCTCTGCCAGGATTCCCCCTGTGTATCAGAGGGCGAGGTTGGATTCCACACCTCTAGCTCTTCACTTGCTCCCTTCTCACTAAACGCTCTAGGGGGCTTCCCCCCAACTCACTGTAGATGTTCCATAGATCCAGAGACCAGCCCTCCCAGAATCCCTTCTAGAAAATCTGAGAGCCAAATACCAGATAAGAAAAAGGGCTGAAGTCATTAGACGGAAACAGGAAAGATGAGCCCCTCCTAATATTGAAGGAGTGACATGGATATAAGTTCCCAAAGAATAGCTCAAATTTGCCTAAGCTATACAGCATGCCAGCTTAAATATAAACTAAATGAAAAACAACAACTCAGAATTCAAAGGATTTGGATGAAAAAATATGGGAGGCAAGGTGGCACAGAATATCAAGATTGGGGGTAAGACACCATCTCATACCAGTCTGAATGGGTGCCATCAAAAAAGACAAAGAACAAAAAGTTCTGGCAGTGGAGCAAAGGAAGAGACTCTGTTATGCACTATTGGTGGGAAGGTAAATAAGTAGTCATTATGGGAAACAGTATAAAGATGCCTCCAAAAACTAAAAATAGAACCATCACATAATTCAGTAATACTGAGTATAACTGAAATTAGTCTTTTACAGAGACATCTGCAGTTTCATGTTTACTGCAACACTATTCACAATATAGAGAAAATTTGGTACCTATAGAGTGGACTAGTATTCAGCCAAAAATTAGCAAAATCCTGTTACTTGTGAGAGCAAAGATGAGCCAGGAAGATGGTATGTTAAGTAAAATAAGTCAGGAGGACAAATCCCCCATGTTCTCACTCATTAAAAGTGAAAAAAGTTGATCTCAAAGAGGGCTATTGTTGATGCAAACTGCCACTGGCTGGGGAGGGTGTATGGGCAGGGTGGGGAAGGGAAAGATGGTTGACAATTACAAAACTGCAGTTAGACAGAAGGACCAAGTTCTAGTGTTGTATGGCACAGTCGCATGATTATAGTTAATGACAAATAGCTAGAAGACAGGATTTTGAGTGTTATTAACACAAAGAAAAGATAAATGTTTGAATTATTGTGTTTTGATGAAATTTCTTAAAAATGAAAAGAAAATCAGTGCCAGCTATAGTTATTATTTTTTATGAAGGAAAACAATAGGGAAGAACTGGCCATTCATTCATCAGTCTCTTCCAAAGCTTTACTGATTATCCCATGTATTTTTTCTACTGACTGCTCATTACAGCACTGCAGCTGTGTATTAAAACACACCTTTTCTTGAGGAAAGATCCAAAGTTCAGAGAGATGAGAACATGTGCTCATGTCATTTCACCCCAGAGCACAGTTGAGCACAGAGGCCAAGCCTGCTCTCCCCCCGAAAGATAAACTTAATTCTCTTGATATGAATGCTGGATGCACCTTTTATTCATCCTGGGGGATCCACAATTTTCTTATCTGTAAGATATAGATGGTAACAGTTCACTGTCCTGGGAATTTAACTGCCCCTCCCATTTTTGTAAGCAAAAGTTGGTTCAATCAACCAAAATATTCTGAATAGAGGTTAAACTTGGGTTCTGTCTGAACTCTGTTTAAGGGGTGGAAACCAAGGGGTGGAAGCCAAGGGCCATAGGATTCCCACTACTAGCTTACAAAATCCTTAGGATGTAGGGGTCTTGGATCTGTGATGCAATTTTAATTCTTTAAGAAATGCTATCACAGCATCACCCCTAATACCCACTGGTTTTATCTCACATGTGTCTGGCATGGCAAGCCTCTATCACTTAGATGAAGGAAAATTTCCAAGTACCAAATTTCCAAGTTCCCTTGCCGAGGACCATGCTCTTGGTGCCTCTCTGCATACACCAGGAACGCAGGACACAGACAGGAACAACAGTCCCTCCTGCGCTTTATTTCTCTACCTAGAGCTCCACTGACCAAACTACAAATGGGACAAAGGGGTATGCAAACAGTAATCTGTCATGAGCCAGAGAGGAAAGGAGAAGAAAGGGATCTGATTAGAAGAAGCCAGTGGTGGGTTTGTATGCACCTCTGACATCAGTAGTTCTTCCGAGTCAGGTAGAATTGCCATTGGGGAATGAATAATTGTTGAACTTCCTACAAGTTTACCTGAGATTAAGTGTTGAGTTGAATACAGCCAGTATCTTTTGTTCCAGTATTGACTTAGTTCTGTTGTCACAAATCAGTTATTGATTTTGGGGGTCCCCATTAGTCTTAGGGAAGAGAGCTAATCCTTCTTTCATGTTTGTTTATATACCGTATTTGGCCGGAGCTCAGGCTGCACTTTTCACCTTGGTCTGCAAGTAGGGAGACAAATACATGACCTCAGTTCTAGAAGCCACCCTGGCTGGTCACTCTCCACTGTTTGTTTAATTTTCCTCTGACTTCTGCCTGCCTCCTAATCCCAGGTATTCGGACATGTTACAAAAAGAAAGAGACTGAGATCAAAGCACTGGTCATGATTTTACTAGGGGGCACCTCTGAAAGCATTTGTAGGGCTGTGTGTGGACGGCTAGGGCTGTGATCTTTGGAAAATACTTTGCTCTCCAAATTGGGGCCAACAGATTTATCACTCACTGGGCCCCGACCCTCCAGGTCAGTCTAGGGTTATTTTTGTGTATTGTGTGCAAAGACATGGTAATTCTACTACAGAAATCTGAAAAGCAAATATTTAGAATATGCTTTAGGAATAAAAGAGACTCATGAAAGAAAATTCTTGATTTTAGAATTCCCCATAAAAATAAGCGAACTTTATTATGGCCTGCTTGAGATCTTTGTCCCTGGATAGATTTCTTTCTCTCCCACCAGCACTGAAGGTAGTTCAGAATGATGGATGCTTTGGGCTTCTGCTCTGGGGAATTTCAGTTTCTCCTCTGTGAAGGGCCAAATCGTGTTACAAAGGAACTCTGAGGGACAGTCTGATTGTTTTTGTTCTACTAGTTCTATGAGGTATTTTTCAGTAAGGGAGGAGTATCAACATATCCACAATAAAATCCCTTTGTTCTACTTTTATTGAAAGAGTGAGACTTTGGTATGGATTGAGACATTTCTGTTCAAATCTACAGAGTGGGGAATTTATAGGAAACATAATATATTAGTTTAGAACACAGACTTTGGTATGCATAGGTTCAAATCTTGAATTTGTGTGGCTCTTGGTAAGTAATTTTATCTCTTTTAGCACCAATTTCATCATCTATAAGGGGGAGTAATATTGGTGATATCACAATAGGAATGCTATTAGAAGAATAAAATAAATTTATGGAAGACTCTTAATGTTGTATTTTACTCACATTAGTAAACAAGGAGTAGCTGATGTATTATTATTATTCAGTTTCTAAGACCTTTCATTGTACTCATTACAAATGATCTTAACTTTTACTTTGCAGAGAGATTGAAGTTCTATAGTCTTTTCACCTCAAAACATCTGTTTATTGACCAATTATTTTTCAAGAAGTATCAAAAATTATGGGCTACTTAGGCTCTGTCTGAAGCTCTTCATGCATCATTTACCACCCACAACAACCATCTTTCATTTCCACTTAATTTGTGAGGAAATTGGAACTTAGCAAGTTTAATAATCTGCCAATGTCGTGTTGTTAATTATATGAGCAAAAATCATCTATTTCTGTGGTCTATCTTCCTGTGGCCTGGCTATAAAACCTCTCTTCCATGCTACAGATTGTAGTTCTATCAGTGATCCTCTGACATATTCATTTGTTCCCTTTCTATGAATATGTTGACATTTTCCTAAATGAATGCCCAGATTTCTTTTAAAATTAATGAATGAGTGAATGGATTTTTAATAAAACCTTCATTTTTCTTACTTTTCTTTGTGGTCTGGGTTTGGTCTCACTGTGCCAGAAACTTCCTGTTCAAAGATCATCATTGAATAGAAAAATGACAATATGAACAATAGAGTCCAAAAGGAATTCCAAGGAAGCTGTTGTGGCAGTCCCGGGAGACGTGTTTGTATTTAACGTGAAGGTGGATCGTGCTGCTATAAACACTGAAGGGGCTGTGTACTGTGGTATGCTGTTTTTTAAGTCTTTAGGGTATAGACTGAGGAGTGGGATACCTGGGTCAAATGGTGGTTCCATTCCAAGTTTTTTACAGCTTTACAGATTGGTTGCACTGATTTACAGTCCCTCCAGAAATGTATGAGTGTGCCTCTCCCCCACATCCTCATCAACACTTATTGTTGCTTCTATTTTTGATAACTGCCATTCTGACTGGAGTGAGGTGAAATCTTAGTAGTTTTTATTTGCATTTCTCTAATTACTAGAGATTTTTACTTGTTGATCAATTGTATTTCTTCTTCTAAGAAGTGTCTGTTCAGCTTCTTAGCATTTATTTATTGGGTTTGTTTTTGGTTTTGTTTTTTGGTGTTAAGTTTTTTTTTTTTTTTAGTTCTTTATATATCCTGAAAAATAGTGCTCTATCTGATGTGTGTGTGGCAAAAATTTGCTCCCAAAATGTAGGCTCTCTCTTCACCTCATTGATTATTTATGGACTGTTACTCAGCATTAAAAGAGAATAAAATTATGGCATTTGCAGGTAACTGGATGGATTTGAGAATATCATGCTAAGCGAAATAAGTCAATCTCAAAAAAATGGGGGCCAAATGTTTTCTTTGATAAGTGGATGCTAATCCATATGGGTGGGTGTGTGTGTGTGATAAGTGGAGGAATTTTTAGTGGGGCAAGAGGGAGTGGGGAGGGGGCAAAGGGGTAGGAAAGAGGGTGGAATGAGACAGAGATCATTACCGACGTCCATGCAGGAATGGTGTGACTCCACTTCATGTACAACCAGAGAAGTGAAATATTCTGTTCCATTTGTGTACAGTGAATTAAAGAGCTTTGTACCATCATGTATAACTGGTTAGAACTAATAAATAAATAAAGATGTGAAGGTGGAGAATAGAGATATTTTATGGTATTCTGGAGATAAAGTGTAAAGGGTACACCAGTGGATCTGATATAAAGGGAAGAAAGGAAAAATGGATGATTTCTAAGCTTTTGGTTTGAATAATCAGTGGATGATGTTGCTATTTATGGAGAAGATTTGGGAAAAGGTATGGAAATTAAGTGTATTGTTGTTGCTGCTGTTTTTTCTAGGAGGCATTTTTTGGATGGAAATATCAAAGAACTATAATGGTCTAGAGCTCAGTGAAAACTTATAGGAATAAAAATATTTGAAATGATGGATGCAGTCAATTAGTCGGAGAATGTCTACAGAGGAAATAACCCACACATAAAAAAGTACTATCATTCCGGAACTGAGCAGAGAAGACAGTACCAGTGGATAACAAGAGGGAATGGTCACTGAGGTAAAGCAACACGAGAGATGTGTGGTTCCAGAGATTGTATTTGTATTGCTTGAGACTCTCTGAGCCCATTATGCCAGCAAGAGCTTCCTGGGGTCTTGGTTGCCCTGCCTTCCCCGCTAAAGTTCTCCTCCACCTCTCTGCCTGGCAAGTTCCTGCTGCTCCTTAAAGACTTATCCAATCCCTCTGGAATTCTGTGCTAAGATTCTTTACCTCTCATCTCCTAGGTGGGTATTTCCGCAGCACGTGACCCTACCTCTATCTCACCCCAATCACTGGGTACTTCAGTTAGTACAGTCTATCTTATTATATCTCTGGTTCTAGGGTGAGTTTCTTGAAGTCAGTGACTGAGTCTTTTGTTTCAGAATCTCCAGCATCCATCCCAGTGACTATGGAAAAGGTACTTGACCACTGTTTGTTGAATAAATGTATGAATAATGATGAGCTTGCCTTTGGACTCTGATATTTAATTTTAAACTACTTGATTTCAACTAGGGAGTACCACCTAGAAGCCCACGTTGAGTTCGTCCTATATCTCAAATTCTGCATGTGTCAAATTGCGTTTTATCACTCTCCTAAAGACTTGCTTCTATGTATGGTGCCGGTGTTCTCAAGTGCTTCAAGATCACAACCAGGAATTGCTTTTTTTTTTTTTCTTCTTAAACAGTCAGTAACCACTGTTCCTGTCCATTTCCCCCACATAGACATCTCTTGGATTTGTATGCTTTTCTTTTCCCTGGTTAGCAACTTTCTCAAAGTCGCAGAGTTACACAGTTGCAGGTCCAGGATTGGAATCTGTTCTGTCTGACTCACTAAGTCATATCACCTTTCTGGCTCACACTTGGGTTACTGGGATCCTTTCATAATATGGGAAGCAATTCCAAAGAATATAACTTGTAATTTTCTGGAACACTTTGGGAAGGAAAATGCTTCATGGACTTTTGTTTTGTCTTATGTCTGAGACATAAACCATCTATTTTATGAGGCACTGACAGAGAAATAGATGGATGGACTGGTTTATTTCCCCCAATAGGATACAATCGTATGACTGTCTAAGGATATAAAAGTTTATAAGCATAGTAAAGTATTTTTTATCTAGAATATTTCTGTTAGAAATCACCAACTACATTAAATAGGACACTTTCTAACTTCCAACCCCGAATAGAATTTCAAATCTATTCAGGTTTTTTATGATTATATTCTCCTTAAAGGCAAGTCAATTTCTATGTACTTTTAATTTTTTAACATTTTTTAAGATGTTGGTGGACATTTATTTTATTCACTTATTCATATGCAGTGCTGAGAATTAAACCCATTGCCTCATGCATGCCAGGCAAGTGCTCTACCACTGAGTCACAAACTCCAACCCTCTAATTCAGTTTTGATGACTTTTCCTAAGATTAATTTGCTTTCTAGGATCTCATGCCAGCTGCAGAATGAAGTCTAAAACTCTAAATTTTCCGACATTTTTATCTTAACCCAGGTGATAATCAGTGAATATTTGGTTACAACAAAGGAACAATTGAATGTACAGATAGTTTACTAACTACATATATCAATAAGTTTACAAGTTGAACCACATAGCTCTTCTAAATTTTGTTCCACTGTGTTACCATTAGGGTGTCAAGTAAAAATGGAGTGGAAGTTACAATATTACCCTGTGACAGAGAGTCATCACTGATATTTGCTCCCTTTTCAAAGTCATGATTTATCACACCCCTCTTTCTGACAACTATTTTTCCCAAATTTTGCTTACAGTGCTCCTCACATTCATTGGTTACACCAATTTATTTGCTCTGTCATCTTCAAAGTTGTGATTTCAGGCTTCCAGCTTCTGCTGATTTAAATAATTACCACCAGATATGCACTGATGATGCAAATACCTAAATAATAGGAAAAATTTAGACAATATACAATAAGAAATACCATAATGTGATTCTGTACTATGAGAGAAGGAAAAAAAATGAGATGAGACTTCTGACTATTCCAGGTTGATGCCAGGAGCTATTTACTGAAACGTGATACAAGGAGAGGAGACTAAGCAGAGCCTGGTCAGGAGGAAAACAGAAGAGCTCAGATGGACTGAGGTGAATGGGATTTATAGAGCAGTATACCAGAAATGAAGGCAATAAGCAAACAAACAAACAAACAAAAAACCACTATCAATTAAATCAAATTGATATAATGTTGAAGATCTAACCTTCAATAAGATGGTTCTTTGGAGATGAGGCCATTGGGAAATAATGAGGTTTGGATGAGGTCACAATGGGATTCTCATAATGGGATTAGTGGCCTTTTAAACAGAGAGTGTGCTGTCGTCTCTCTCCATGTGTGCACAAAGCAAGGTTGTGAGTGCACAATGAGCGGTAAGAATAGGGCTGACCATGCTAGCACCCAGAATGGAGAGAAAGTAGATCTCTGCTGATCAAGCCAGCCAGCTTGTGGCATTTTGTTATGGTGGCCTGAACAGACTAACAAACAAAAAGAGCTTCAGAAATGTGCTTTAAGGCTCTTTTAATTCTTTTTGCCGAACACCAGACTGAACCTGCAATGAAATGTGTGTTGTATGAAGAACAAGTAAAGTACTGTCACCTGAGTAACTTCCAGAGTTCACAGAGGGCTTGCACAACTTTAAGTTCTAATGAGCTGGTATAGAGAACATTGAATGAACACCAGTATTTCATGGAGACATGTTGGAAATAAGGTTAATAAGACCCTGGAGCAAAAGCTATTTTAGACCTATCCTAGTAATATTTTAATAAAAGCCTGATAGAATCAAGATGATCTGTAAGTTAACTGTCAGCAAAGTTCACAACTCTTTAAAAGAATACAAAAATTCCAGATTCTTAACAATACAACAACATAATGCCTGGCATGGAATTCTTAAAGTAACAAAGTCGTTTACATACATTGAAACAGAATAGTCTGTTCTAAAGCAGACAGGAAAAAAATTAGTGTATATCAACAGGGGAAAAATGGGTACCAGGGATTAGCAGAAAGAAAGCATGAAAATAAGTATGCTTAAAACTACAAGGAGGATTGAAGATGTAGGTCAGTGGTAGCACTGTTGGTTAGCATGCCTGAAGCCCTGGGTTCAATCCCCAAAACCATAAAGGAAAACATAGCCATAGTATAGAGATAAATAGACAGCACAGAAAAAGTAAATTGATTTTCTCAAACTAAAAAATATAATTATATTAAAATAATTATTCAGTTCACTCAAACAAGAGATTAAACCCTATAAAAGAGGAGATAAAAAGGATAACTTCAAAGAAAAATAATATAAACTAACCAAAATAAAAGAAAGGAAATAAAACAAAAATTAAATGAACAATGAATCATATTCTCAGGGATAAGTGACCTGTGCTTATATTATGCCTTAACCAGTGTTGGTAGAATTGAAATTCCAGAAAAAAAATGAGGGTGTCAAGAAAATAAGGAATAAATAGCCATATGGCTTTCAAATTTGATGACAAGTATTAACTCACAGATACAAGAAACTTAATCATCACACACATAGTAAATAAAACAAATGATAATTAAATTGTTGAAAAATCATTAATAAACAGATCTTAAATGAGAACAGGTCAAAGAAGACTAAGTAAAATTTAAAAGACATAAAAATCATATCAGATTTTTGTCAAGTACAATTGAGAAGAAAATGGGGAACATGTCTGAAATATTGGAAGGGCAATATTTGTCAGTAAAATCCTGGTTTAAAAAGTAAAATTGTTTACTGAGAAGGCTAATATTGTCAGAATAAAAGGAATCCAACTGTATGATTTCTACAAAAAATGCACATTTAAATGCAAAGATGCACATCCAAAGTGTAAGTATGAAGAAAGATGCTAGGTGGAGGATGTAGATCACACATATATTTATATTTACACACATATAAGATATACCATAAATATAAATCAAAATATCACAATTACTAATCGAAAAAAAAAAAAAAAGAAAAAGATCATTGAGATGCCTAAATTAATACCAGGAAAGTAGACTTTAGGAAAAGGTATATCACCATACTTGACACTCATAATGATGAAAGAGTCAAGAGTCAAGAAACAAAATGATCTTCAGTGTGTGTGTGTGTGTGTGTGTGTGTGTGTGTGTGATTTGAATAAGGTTTTTCTCCATCTAATCCTGCATCTAAGGCTTTGTCCCATCCTGGCAGTATTGGGGGGTGATGGGGACCTTCAGAGGGATTAGTGGGTTTCTTTCAGGGAGGAGTCCTGCTCTCCTGGGACTGGGATACCTACTGAAAGAGCCACTTGTTATTAAGTGTGTTTGGCTACCATGGGTCCCTCTCTGATGTCCTGTCTTACCATGCGACCTCTTCCACATGTGCCCGCTTGCCTTTCTGCTCCTATGTCATGAATACAGCAGCACATGGACATCTTCAGAAGCTGAGAAGAGGCCACTGCCATGTTTTTGAGCCTCTGAAATTGTGAGCAAAAATGAATTACTTTGCTTTATAGATGACACAACAAAAAATTATTTATCTAAACAAGACCCAACAATATGCTGCCTTCAGGAGACGCATTTGATAGGAAAAGACATACATAGACTGAAGGTGAAAGGTTGGGAAAAATCATATCACTCATATGGACTTCGGAAACAAGCAGGAGTGTCCATACTCATATAAAATAAAATAGATTTCAAGCCAAAGTTAATCAAAAGGGATGAAGAGGGACACTACATACTTCTCAAGGGAACCATACACCAACAAGACATAACAATCATAAATATATATGCCCCAAACAATGGTGCAGCTATGTTCATCAAACAAACTCTTCTCAAGTTCAAGAGTCTAATAGACCACCATACAATAATCATGGGAGACTTCAACACACCTCTCTCACCACTGGACAGATCTTCCAAACAAAAGTTGAATAAGGAAACTATAGAGCTCAATAACACAATTAATAACCTAGACTTAATTGACATATATAGAATATACCACCCAACATCAAGCAGTTACACTTTTTTCTCAGCAGCACATGGATCCTTCTCAAAAATAGATCATATATTATGTCACAGGGCAACTCTTAGACAATATAAAGGAGTAGAGATAATACCATGCATCTTATCTGATCATAATGGAATGAAATTGAAAATTAACGATAAAAGAAGTAAGGAAAAATCATGCATCACTTGGAGAATGAACAATAGGTTACTGAATGATCAATGGGTTATAGAAGACATCAAGGAGGAAATTAAAAAATTCTTAGAGATAAATGAAAACACAGACACAACATATCGGAATCTATGGGACACATTGAAAGCAGTTCTAAGAGGAAAATTTATTGCTTGGAGTTCATTCCTTAAAAAAAGAAAAAACCAACAAATAAATGATCTAATACTTCAACTCAAAATCCTAGAAAAAGAAGAGCAAAACAACAGCAAAAGAAGTAGAAGACAAGAAATAATTAAAATCAGAGCTGAAATTAATGAAATCGAAACAAAAGAAACAATTGAAAAAATTGACAAAACTAAAAGTTGGTTCTTTGAAAAAATAAATAAAATCGACAGACCCTTAGCCACACTAACAAAGAGAAGAAGAGAGAGAACTCAAATTACCAGCATACGGGATGAAAAAGGCAATATCACAACAGACACTTCAGAAATACAGAAGATTATCAGAAATTATTTTGAATCCTTATACTCCAATAAAATAGAAGATAGTGAAGGCATCGATAAATTTCTTAAGTCATATGATTGGCCCAGATTGAGTCAGGAAGATATTGACAACCTAAACAGACCAATATCAATTGAGGAAATAGAAGATACCATCAAAAGACTACCAACTAAGAAAAGCCCAGAACCGGATGGGTATACAGCAGAGTTTTTCAAAACCTTTAAAGAGGAACTAATACCAATACTTTTCAAGCTATTTCAGGAAATAGAAAAAGAGGGAGAACTTCCAAATTCATTCTATGAGGCCAACATCACCCTGATTCCTAAACCAGACAAAGACACTTCAAAGAAAGAAAACTACAGACCAATATCTCTAATGAACCTAGATGCAAAAATCCTCAATAAACTTCTGGCGAACCGGATACAAAAACATATCAAAAAAATTGTGCACCATGATCAGGTAGGATTTATCCCTGGGATGCAAGGTTGGTTCAATATACGGAAATCAATAAATGTTATTCACCACATCAACAGGCTTAAAAATAAGAACCATATGGTCATCTCGATAGATGCGGAAAAAGCATTCGACAAAGTACAGCATCCCTTTATGTTCAAAACTCTAGAAAAACTAGGGATAACAGGAACATACCTCAACATTGTAAAAGCAATCTATGCTAAGCCTCAGGCTAGCATCACTCTGAATGGAGAAAAACTGAAGGCATTCCCTCTAAAATCTGGAACAAGACAGGGATGCCCTCTCTCACCACTTCTGTTCAACATAGTTCTCGAATCACTGGCCAGAGCAATTAGACAGACGAAAGAAATTCAAGGCATAAAAATAGGAAAAGAAGAACTCAAATTATCACTATTTGCAGATGACATGATTCTATACCTAGCAGACCCAAAAGGGTCTACAAAGAAACTATTAGAGCTAATAAATGAATTCAGCAAAGTGGCAGGCTATAAAATCAACACGCATAAATCAAAGGCATTCCTGTATATCAGCGACAAATCCTCTGAAATGGAAATGAGGACAACCACCCCATTCACAATATCCTCAAAGAAAATAAAATACTTGGGAATCAACCTAACAAAAGAGGTGAAAGACTTATACAATGAAAACTACAGAACCCTAAAGAGAGAAATAGAAGAAGATCTTAGAAGATGGAAAAATATACCCTGTTCATGGATAGGTAGAAGTAACATCATCAAAATGGCGATATTACCAAAAGTTCTCTATAGGTTTAATGCAATGCCAATCAAAATCCCAACGGCATTTCTTGTAGAAATAGAGAAAGCAATCATGAAATTCATATGGAAAAATAAAAGACCCAGAATAGCAAAAACAATTCTAAGCAGGAAATGTGAATCAGGCGGTATAGCTATACCAGACTTCAAACTATACTACAGAGCAATAGTAACAAAAACAGCATGGTACTGGTACCAAAACAGGCAGGTGGACCAATGGTACAGAATAGAGGACACAGAAACCAATCCACAAAACTACAACTATCTTATATTTGATAAAGGGGCTAAAAGCATGCAATGGAAGAAGGATAGCATCTTCAACAAATGGTGTTGGGAAAACTGGAAATCCATATGCAACAAAATGAAACTGAATCCCTTTCTCTCGCCATGCACAAAAGTTAACTCAAAGTGGATCAAGGAACTTGATATCAAATCAGAGACATGGCGTCTGATAGAAGAAAAAGTTGGCTATGATCTACATACTGTGGGGTTGGGCTCCAAATTCCTCAATAGGACACCCATAGCACAACAGTTAATAACTAGAATCAACAAATGGGACTTACTCAAACTAAAAAGTTTTTTCTCAGCAAAAGAAACAATAAGAGAGGTAAATAGGGAGCCTACGTCCTGGGAACAAATCTTTACTCCTCACACTTCAGACAGAGCCCTAATATCCAGAATATACAAAGAACTAAAAAAATTAGACAATGAGATAACGAATAACCCAATCAACAAATGGGCCAAGGACCTGAACAGAAATTTCTCAGAGGAGGACATACAATCAATCAACAAGTATATGAAAAAATGCTCACCATCTCTAGCAGTCAGAGAAATGCAAATCAAAACCACCCTAAGATACCATCTCACTCCAGTAAGATTGGCAGCCATTAGGAAGTCAAACAGCAACAAGTGCTGGCGAGGATGTGGGGAAAAGGGTACTCTTGTACATTGCTGGTGGGACTGCAAATTGGTGCGGCCAATTTGGAAAGCAGTATGGAGGTTTCTTGGAAAGCTCGGAATGGAACCACCATTTGATCCAGCTATTCCACTACTCGGTCTATTCCCCAAAGACCTAAAAAGAGCACACTATAGGGACACTGCTACATCCATGTTCATAGCAGCACAATTCACAATAGCAAGACTGTGGAACCAACCTAGATGCCCTTCAATAGACGAATGGATAAAAAAAATGTGGCATTTATACACAATGGAGTATTACTCTGCATTAAGAAATGACAAAATCATAGAATTTGGAGGGAAATGGATGGCATTAGAGCAGATTATGCTAAGTGAAGCTAGCCAATCCCTTAAAAACAAATGCCAAATGTCTTCTTTGATATAAGGAGAGTAACTAAGAACAGAGTAGGGACGAAGAGCATGAGAAGAAGATTAACATTAAACAGGGATGAGGGGTGGGAGGGAAAGGGAGAGAGAAGGGAAATTGCATGTAAATGGAAGGAGACCCTCAGGGGTATACAAAATTACATACAAGAGGAAGTGAGGGGAAAGGAGGGAAAATATAAGGGGGAGAAATGAATTACAGTAGAGGGGGTAGAGAGAGAAGAGGGGAGGGGAGGGGGGAGGGGGGATAGTAGAGGATAGGAAAGGCACAGAATACAACAGACTCCAGAATGGCAATTTGTAAATCAATGGTTGTGCAACTGAAGTGATTCTGCAATCTGTATATGGGGTAAAAATGGGAGCTCATATCCCACTTGAATCAAAGGGTGAAATATGATATATCAAGAACTATGTAATGTTTTGAACAACCTACAATAAAAATTAATTAAAAAAAATTATTTATCCATATTCTAATAAGAAACTAAAATGAATTTGAAATGTATCACAATGATAGGTAGAAACCCAACATTCTTCTCTCAGAAATTGGTTGAAAAAAATATATAGAAAAAGAGCAAGACTTGAATGACTGAATGACATTAACCGACTTGACCCAATTGACATTATAAAATACATGCTAGTGCTAGAATCTCATATTATTAAGTGTACATGAACCATTCACTATTATAGACCATGCTGTTGATCGCAAACCAATCAATTATCTATAAAACCAAATGATTAAAATCATACAAAATATGTTCTTTAGCCACAACATAGTGTAATTGAAAACAATAACAAAAATTCATCAAAATTTTCTAAATATTTGAAACTAGATCAACACCTTCTTTGCTGTTCATAAGCCAAAGACAAAATCACAGTGGAGATGAGAAAATATTTTGAAATAAACAGAAACCAAACTACCTCCTATAAAATTTGTGTGAGCTAAAAGTGAAATAAGGTAAGGACTAAAAATTGGGAGGAAAAGTCAATGATGCAAAAAAATACAGAGGGAAAAAAGGAGAATATATATATATATATATATATATATATATATACACACACACATACATACACACACACACACACATACACACACATATACATACACAAAGGAATATTATTCAGCCTGAAATTATGGCATTTGATGGTAAATGGATGCAGTTGGATACAGTTGGAGAATATCATGCTAAGCAAAATAAACCAATCCCAAAGAAACAAGTGCCAATTGTTTTCTCTGATATGTGGATGCTGAACCATAATGGATTAAATTTATTATTCAAGTCTTTTCATAAAAAAGTATTTCAGGCCTGGAATGTATTATTTTCATATTTTTGATAAACATTAAGTGTCTCCTTCTACCTTATTGTGAAATTGATAACTGACAAAGTATGTTCCTGCATGGGTTCCTACATTACATATAGTTTCAAGATCATGCAGATGTGGAGAGTTCAAGATGGGAGCTAAACACTGTATTTGTTTTTACCCAGTATTTTAGAAAAATAGTTCTTAACATCTTAGTCATAACACACACAAGAGGAAACATACATCTTTAGCACCATAATGGGGGGTGGGGCTAGGGAGGAAAGAATGGAGGATCTTGGATTGGGCAGAGGGGAGTGAGGGGAGGGGAGGGGTTATAGGGGTGGGAAAGATGATGGAATGAGATGGACATTATTATCCTCTGTACATGTATGATTGCATGAACAGTGCGACTCTGTATTGCGTACAGCCAGAGAAGTGAGAAGCTGTGCTCTGTTTGTTTACAATGAGTTGCAATGCATTCTGCTGTCATGTATAACTAATTAGAACAAATAAAAAAATGAAGTTGAAGAACTTGCAATATCTGATTTTGAGACTTACTATAAAGCCACCACAACCAAAAACAAAGAGAGAATTCCTAATGTGTATCTCTCACTAGCATAGGATAAGATAAAATTCACAGTTCTATTTCTATTGAATGCACATTGTATTTGCTGCATCATGAAAATGACAAATCATAAATCAGGGATATCTGTAACCCAACCCATAATTTTCTTCCCTAAACCCAAATCTCTCACTATTTCTGTGTTCCTTCATCATTCCTCTGAAATTGTGTCAGCCAAAAAACTTGAATAATTCTCAACTCTTCCTTCTCTTTGGGTTTCCACATAATTGATTTTTTACTAGAAACGTCCTAGTTTTACTCTCTATTATACTTTAGCTCATCCACATTTCTCTAGTTCCATCACCCAGTTAGAATATCTGCTGTCTGGACTTCCATAAAGTAACCCACATCTACTCTACACTGCAAATTTTATGATGTTCAATCTTGCTTAAAATACTTCCAAGTCTTAACTTTGGATTTAGGAAAAAGATAAATTTTAACATGGCTTTGAAAAACTCTGCATTGTCTGGTCCCTATTTCCTTCCTTAGCACTGTCTTGAATCATGTTGTCTTCTCCTTTCTCTAAGAGATATGCTAACAAATACTTGCACAGAGGAATATGAGGAGTCTTTACCTATGTGTCCCCTGAATGAACAAAGACATTGCATGTCTTATCATTAACACACACAAAGACAGATTAACCTCTCTATTGCCTATTGAAATTTGACAAGTTGACATTACATATGAAGTTCTAAATTTTTATATTTGCATGAGGTTTTACAAACAGTCAAGTTATTAAGACATGTTCATATTCCAAAGTGTTATGGTATTTTATTTTTCTTCCAAAAGTCAATGTATTATTTTTATATTTTTGATAAACATTAAGTGTCTCTATTGACCTTATTATAAAATTGATAATTGACAGTTAATTGTATGTTCCTGTGTGTGTTCCTTCATTATATATAGTTTCAAGATCATGCAGATGTAGAGAGTTGCAAGATGGGAGCTAAATACTGTGTTTGTTTATACCCAGTATTTTAGAAAAATCGTTCTTAACAACTTAGTCATAAATTTCACAACAGGAGACATATATTATACACTCCTATGGGATGCACTAGAGGTTATATGCAATTTCCTGTGTGCTATCTGGATCCTACCCTGTTCTCTTTCACTTAAGAAAGTGTACTATAAAGCAAGTGGGATTGACATTGTTTGGGGCAGTAATCTTGAAACTGATTTATAATGTTCTAAAATTAGATTGCTCACAAATTCCAGGTTTTACCAACTATTAATAATAAATTATTTATGGTGTATCTCACCAGTAAGCTGGGCAAAGGATGATTAGGACACAGAAGTACAAATCCTGTAGAAGGCAACAATTCAACAGTCTTTAACCATCTCTGTGTTTCAGACTGAAGGACTATAACAATACTCAAACTGAACACTAAAGAGTCAATTATACACACATTCATGTACTGATTTTAAACCATGCCTTTATATAAAAATATTTCTCTATATGTGCATATACCCAAATATTCATATATACTTCCAATAATGCTGCTTGTAAATTCCTTAACCACCAATATTGGAGAGCTGAGGGCATGGAATTCTTGTTAACAATATGCATTTCTCAAATAGTTCTAAGACTGAAGAAAGTAATATCCTCTGGGGCCATGAGAAGGCAGTTGCGTGTGGTTAGTTCTATTTGTGGTTCTGTGCTCATGGCGGACTTATTAGGAGTTTATAAAGTCCCAGGGGCTTAGCTGGTTTCCTCTCTACTACATTGCTGTGTCCTTTCTCTAAGTCATTGCCTAGTGGTCTACACATTTCAGAAAAGCTGACCATTGTCCTCCTAACCCCTGCAGCAATCTCTTCTGCAGTATCATCAAATAGGAAATATTGACAACAGGAGCTCATAATTTTCTACAGAGTAAGGTGAAAATCTCTAATGACAAGCCTTTTTTTTTCTTTTACTACAATGTGCTAGATCTGACTTTATGCTTCCTCCATTCACAGATCCTATTTCTGAATTTGGGTCATGCCCAACAAACCTCCTCATGAGTTTGCTCTTCCCCATGCTACTTCTTGTCTATTCTGAGTTAGTTTTCTTGTCTCTGAGTTCTGCTGCTTTCCTGATTAATCTCAATTCCTTCAGCTCTGCCTCATGTACAATGTTTCTTTAACTTCTCAAACAATGTCCCTCTAAGAACATGCCCTCCAGATGGAAAGTGGTGTCCTTGGTGGACACTAAACATACATTTTGAACATTTATGGGTCCTGGGGAATTGTCATTCCAGCTAAGATCAGGCAGGAAAGCTTGTGAACTGGGCACAGCATGGAGGTAGGTGTCATCATGAGAAGGTCAGCCAGGACAGTAAGTGGCGTCTATCATGGTGGTTTTTCCTTCTGGTTATCCAGAACTTTCAAGGATTTCCAAACAGAGCCATCAAATAGAAAGAGTCATATTTAAAAAACAACCTTGATGTTTATTGCTGCAAAGAGTTTGTAATTAGTGAAAGAAAATAAGTTAGGAAATTTGTCCAGGTTAAGTACAGGATTGAAACATGGATGGATCCTAGAAATTTTTTAAAATATCAACAAGACTAGGTGAATAACTTGGAATTGTTTCTGAAATGTAGGCCTTTAAGGACATACTTGGGTGTCAGTCCCCACTGATCCTGGGGAAGTATAATTACGTTTCCGAAAGTGGGTCCTTCCATGGGGCCAGCCAGCTCCAGTCAAAGTTGCACACGAGACTGAATTTGCTTTGAGGTGTTCCTGGTCTGAATCTCTCTAGCATGTTGTCATCTCATCTCTCTCTGTCCTCTTTCTATATGCCACAGTGTGAAGGTGTCCATCTTTCCTTTGTCCTCATGGGAGAAAGGAAGACAACATGATGCCAGACAATATCAGACTTGTGGCCAAGTTCTGCCACAAATGAATCATGTCCCCCAGGCAAGTTTACCTTTCTGACATTCAGTTTTCTCATCTGTAAAAATACTTCACAACCCTGTGGGGTGATATATATGAAAACATAGGCAATGATGGCACAAAGAACATAGTCAAAAATAAATAAACAAGATCAAAATATTCACATCTAGGCATCAATTTAGAATTTGTAAAGGATTTAAAAGGACAACATTTAACCTAAAGAACTGGTGTCTGATAAAATACAAAGAGGAGAAATCTTTGTTCTAAGAGGCCTGCATCTAATCACATTCATAAGCAAAAAGTATTCAAAACCAAGTCTACCTGTATAGTGTTCCCACCAGCTCCACAGTCTTCCCAGGGTGATGAGGCCTCCTCCATTGATGGACATCTCATGGTACATGTAGTCACAGAAGAAAATACACTAAGTATTTGAACCTTGGAAGCTGGGAGCTGCTACAAGACATGGCCCACTGCACCTGTGGATAGTGCTGTGGTCCCATGGTCTTGGTTTTCCCTCAGAGAGTGTTTGCTCACTGGTAAGTATAAGGGTGCTCTAGAGTGTGTCTATTCCAAGGAAAGGCTGATTTTCAAGGTTCCTTGCTCCATGACTGTGCCATTACCATGTGAAGGAAGATGGGGTGTCCTCTGGATAATTGTACTTGGCTGAGGCATGAGTTAATTAAACTTCTGTGACTTGGGTTGGAAAGCGGAGGAGATGGAATAGATGGTAGACTTAACACCAGGATTTCACAAGAGTGTTATTTTGCTTCTTTCTAGATACCAATGCTTGCTGACATGTTCAAGTTCAGATCTGGGTCTGATGTAAAGTTGAACTCTATTCCACTTAGCCCCAGGAATGATTTAAGATGTAAAATAAACTGGAAGAGTCCTCTTTGCTGGCTGCTGGCTCAGTCACTTGATTTGGTACATCTGCTGTTACCCAGCCTCTTTGTTATTCTGTTGGAAAAAACTGGGAAAGTCAGCTTTCTGGATCTTCTACTGCATTATTCTAGCAGGTTGTCAACATCTCTTGACCTTTCCTGCAACACAGGAAGTGCTCTTGCAGACCCAGAAGACCACAGGGCTGTGTTGGAGACTGCTACTAAACCTGGTTTTCCTTAGTAGTCTCACATCAAAAGAAGACCAAAGAAGCCACCCAACAGAGAGTCCACTCAGAGGGAGAAGGGGAGTTTGGGTAGTTGACAGACAACTTTTTCATATCTCTGCCACTGTGCTCCTGTGTGCAATGAAAGGGCACACAGGAGACTTCAGACTGGTACTGTAAAATAGCATGCACCCATGTTTAGCATTTACAAGCACAAATATGTGATAGCAAGCTAGTATTCTGCTCTAATACAGGGTACATAAAGACTCCTTTTGGAAATGGATTGTGTCTGGTTAGCCTCTGATGAACTTCAAATAAGAGGAATTTCCTGGTGCATCTACCAGGGATTAGTTCTTCATGAATTCGAGATGATTTTTTTTAAAATATTTTTTTCAATTGTAGTTGGACACAATACCTTTATTGATTTATTTTTATGTGGTGCTGAGGATCAAACCCATTTTTGAGAAAGCAAATCTCATGGTTTAAAAACACATGAATCAGGACTAGGTTTTTCTTGTTCTACAAAATGTCTTCTTTAGATCTCAAAGTTTATCTTCTTGTACACATCGTCACTTATTGGGCCAATGTGTCCACCACATCCGAGTCCTCATGATTACATTTATTGATCCATTCAGCTAGTGAATGCTTTCTTGATGACTATGAGCACCCAGACTTGTATTGGTTACTGTGAGGGATACCAAGGAAAATATGTAACATGTTTATCTGTCTGACCACTAGAATATCAATGTCTAGAAATCAGGGTACTTATTTCTAACTTCTTTCTGAATTCCTAAGTAATTCCCTTCTATTGCCATGTAATAGGAACTGAGTAAACAATTTGTGAAGGACAATTGAGTAAATGAGAGAATAATTATTATCTCTGAAAGAATAGAAAATGTATCCATTTTAAGGAGATAGTTATTATTATTTAGTGAGCCTTGAGGAATAGGGTACACAAGTTTTCTACAGGTCTGTATGTTTTGAGTAGTACAACAAGTTGCTAATCCAGAATATGAGTCTCTGCATAATTCTCTAGTGAAGAGGTTTCAAGATTCAAATGAAACATTGGTCTTGTATATCTAGAGTTGTATGTATAATTTCAATAGTCACACAAGCAACATTCAGAAAACCATTTAAATTAGTGAATCTTTAATTCTACAAAACTATAGTAATGAACAAAAGTGGGAAAAATCATTCATCAGAACATTCAACATATTAAATCAAACAGTATTTATATGTATCCTGATAATTTTAGATTATTGAAATTTTGTATCCAGAGATCTTTGATAATGTCAAGTCCTCACAATAACTCTATGAGAATTTAAGAACACTTAGAAAAATGTATTAAATGCATAGTTTTATTTTTTAAAAAGTTCATCAATAATATAATAAAATGTATGACAATGTTGTCACTTTGAACTAAACAGAGTACTTGATAGCTGGAGGATGAACCAAACACTTATTTATCACTTACTATACAACATTTAGGATAGTATATATCTCTGTTTGAGGTGATATGATGATCAATAGTATCCTAAATGTATTTCAGCTAGTGAGAGAAGACCTAGGCATCCGCAAAATTATTTAATACTGAGAGATGTAAAAGTCAATATCATACCCCAATAATAGCTATGGCAATAGTTTTCTAAAACGTGATAATAAAAACAAATGCCTGATTTGAGGGAGCAGCCATGGACCATCACACACTTGCCTACCTCAACCTTGAATTTTAAAGCTGATCTGCTAAAGTCTCCTAGGAGTCTCTCTAATGAGCTTGATGTGCAATGATCATTTTACACTCTTCTTGATTCCTGTTTGCCTTTTCTTTTAACTTCTATCCTTATACCTCCTATTTTTTTGTCCCTATGATATTACTTGAAACATATATGTTGCGTTTTATTCTTGTCTTTACTCTTGGCATTTCTTCTCAAACATGTTTCATCCATTGACTCCAGAGCCCAGGACTCTATTGTGGGTAAGACTCATAGCTGAGATACTTTTCCATGTCCTGCCTATGGAGTATATATATATAGATATTTTATTTTATGATGCTGAAAACCCCATGTTAGTTTTTACATGTATATCTTATTTCTACTATAATTTGTATTTATATTTTTATTCTGACAGTAAAATGACAAGATCCCAAAGTGAGAGAACATGAAACTGGATTTTCTCAGATTCAGGAGTTCCACTTCTGCATTTATTTGAAACAACTGAGTAGTTCACTGGCATCTGGGAGCAGAGCCAACAAACACAAGTGGTCAATTTCTTTATGAGTAGGATGAGGGGATTTGGGTTAGACTATTTCTAAGGTTCTTTATAGTTTTAACTTTCTTCGGCACTGATTCCTAGAGAAGATGGAACTATATTGATTTGAATTTCAAGATAAACACATTATTTTCAACCATGACATTTTAGAATTAGAAGGAACTTGTAAATTATCCATGCTTATCCTCTTATGTTTCAGACATGGAAAAGGAGGTCCAAAGGGAAAAGACCTGCTCAGAATCACTCGTCAGTCGAGTACACAGCTGAACTTGAACTTGGGCTTCTTGACTTTATTCCCTTGACCTTGCCTTGTCTCAGAGGAGACAGTCTGGAGGCGTACTCTGGAAAGCAAGGGCTTATCATCTTCCACAGAAATCTGGCACTTTCACACATGCTAAATGTGTGGGTTTGAGTTAAGTGCTCAAATGTTGCAGAAGCCATGGAGATTGGCCAGCTTGATCCCTTGGCTTATTCTGGTCTGCTACCCAGTAAACTACCTAGACTTGAACCTGAGCTTGAGATGTTCATTTTTGTTCTAGTTTTGCCATGACCATGTAGCTCTTTGCTTTAATATTTTTTTCCTTTAACTTGCTCTTTTCAATCTGTGCCTTTTAACTGAAGCATCACGTTCTATACCTTGAAACTAGAAAACATTTTATTTCATATTCCATCATTAAACATTTTTAGAATTTAGGAATATCATCTAAAAGTGCTAAAGAAAGCTTGGAAAAGTCCTGACACTCTCTGGATAATACCGATGGCTTTAATCAAGGACTATGGGAAGTCCCTCCGAAGGGCTTTAAGCTTGCTTTGCCGACCTTCTCCTGCAATTCAAGTGATCCCAGTTTGCTTCCAATTCTTCTGAAAATTTAAGGTGATAACACATCTCTTGATGGGATTGTTCTAAAGAGTCATTAAAAAAAAGAGAAACTTTGAATGTTTTAAGGCATGTTCACTTTTACTTGGAATCATAAAAACCATAGCCACAACCATCTTGCAGTTTCAATCCTTCCTCTCTAGCTACCATTTCTAGATTTAAAACCCTGGAAAAAATATAATTTCACCAGCCATCACTAGTACCCAGTGTCAGCAGCTCATATAAAACCTGGGAAAATATAGTCAGGATTAAAGAAATCTGTAAAACTGTGAAGTTGGGCCATAGCATATAAAATGCAATTCCTTTTACTGAGTACATAATTTATTAGGAAAGCTCTTCATTTGTAGGAAATCTGTTTGACATGTTATCCATGGTAATGGCTTACATTTTTTTAGTAGAACCAAAAAAATGTATAAAATATGGATAAACAAAAAATGGATAAAATAGTTTCTAGAACTAGAACCAACAGCATTTCTCATGTGCTCTGGCCCTGATCCATGTCACCCCTGTTTTTCTCATGCACCACCATGACCACTATTGAATCCACTGCTGCAAGTTGTGAGGATTCAACATTGAACTCTCATTAATGTTCTCCTCTAGTTTTATGAGTTTTGTCCAACTTTCTAGAGGATGGACTTTATTTTGTACAGATTCTTCTCAGGAAAACATCAGTTACAACAATTTTTACCACAATTTTGGACAACTTTTAAAAATAAGAGCCCTTCATTTTCAAATCCCTTTCCCCAAAAGACAGTGAAGAAAAGTCACTGTCACAAGCACTTTCATGTGGCCACAGCCCCCTGTGCTCCTAGACACATGATGTTCTTGTACTTCTGAGCTGCCTAATCCCCGAAGTCACAGAATCTTCACAGATCTGCAAATGGAGAAGGGTCTTGGGTGTGGAGATCAGCTTTAGTTTTAATAAAGTTCTTGTCCTTCTGCAATTTTCCAAGCTCCATTTATTTTCGGAAAGGAAAAGCCTGCTTCACTCCTCAAAGTGAGGTTCTGAGATATTCTACCCTCCTGTCACCTCTGGGATTCCTTGTGTTTGCAGCCAAGGGTAGCAAAGTCTCATTCATTTCACTGGGGGTGAGGCAGGAGGAGGCTGAAGGGCAACACATTCTGTGGTCATTGATCAGTGAAGGGCAGGGTGAGAGGAAACCGAGAGAAGGCCCCACCGGACCCTAAAAGAGGATCTAGGCGACTGTCCTGAAGATGCTGTCCTTTTCCAACCATTTCCATTCCCGGAGCTGTGAGTAGCCAAGGAGCTTACACAGGCCAAGCATCAGCCTGCCCTTGATTGTTGAGAGGTCTCATGGTTAGAGGATGGCAGTGGGTGATTATTAACAATGTCCATGATCTCATAAATTTCTTATTTAAACCTTTATACCCAGGGCAATGTGTCCTAGGGAAAAGCTCAGCTTGATTCTTTCTAAAATATTTAGGGGATTTCACATTGAAAAGGCAATAAAAGATCAAATTTTTAAAAACTCTAGGATTTGCATTTTCATCATTTGTACCAAAAGATAAACAGCAGATTTATCAGGCAAAGCCCAAGGAACTGTACTTTGGATCCAGCAAAAAGCAAAGGTATGCAGAGCTAGAGCAGGAGTGATTTAGAAAGCACCCATAGTCTTTCCTGGCATCTATACACCTAAGCTAAGGCCATTGCTCGAGCGTGTGTCATCTTTGTGCCTTGTTTCATTTTCTTTACAAAAGAGATGACACATCTCCTCCATATCATTGCCCTGGCTGTGAGAAGACTTTGGGCAAGTTACCTAAACTCTCAATGTGCTTGTCTCTTTAATTATAATTGAATATAAACATTTTCTTTTGCAATGCAGTTGTGAAAATCACATAAATCAAGCATAATGATGTATGCAAGCTGTAGTATTTGCTAAATGGTAGATTTTACATATATGCCATTTTAAAATAATTTTAAGATCCTTGTGCATGTGAACATTGTCTTTTAACTCACTGTAACCCAGAGCAGCTAGACTAAGCTCAAACATTAATTAAATCGTGACATAGAGGAAAGTTGAGGCAATCTGCTTAGCTGTTTTCTGTGTGGCTTGAGGAAATTCCTTAAATTCCCCGTCACAATTTATCACTTAAAAATTCACAGAAGAATAGTAAGTATGTCATAGGGTTATGTAAAGATTATATCTCATATGTATTAAGGTAGTTAGCATGAACCCCGCCAAGTAAATATTCAACAAATATTGAGGAGAGCAACTCACTCAGAACATACTAGGTGAGACCGGCCAGGAGCGACCGTTCCTGCAAGTGGGATTCAGCCTCTCTGCCTCTTCCTAGTTCTCATGGCCCCTGCAGAGGATCAGGGCCCTCTGTGTAGAAGTGGGAGCTGAAGTCCAGAGAACTATGGGACGAGTCCAGGCCACACAGGGAGCTAATGGCCAAGCAGAGTGGAGACCTGACTGTTTCACAGTTCCCCAGGGTCTGACCTCTCTGCCACCTCTCCTTTCTGTGCCTTTTGACCCACAGCAGTGCACAGCAAGGCCTTTGACAAATAAACAGTGGCCAAGAGATTAAACTGCACCTGAGGCTGGTTATGCAGGTTCACTTAGCATTTGAACCAAGAGCGGAAACTCAGCTGTACCCAAACTGCAAAGGGATTAACCCATTCAGACTCAGCTGTGAGTTATTGTGCATGTAGTAAGTACAAAAAGGGTGGGAAGAACAACATCCCAGAGAAATACACCGTGTGAGAGGAGAACACAACACAGACAGGAGGACTAGCGTGCACACACCCACACCCACGCATCCCCCAGGCACATGCACATACTGGTCCCCCCTCACCGTTGCCTGTTGTAGTGGGTGGTACAGCTGTCCACTCAATGCTTAAGTTCCAAATCTTGGGAGTCTTTCCTGAAACCTCTCTTTCCTGTATCCCAGTCGTGTCCACCTACTCCTCCACATACATATTTTAGCCATTTGGACATCGCACTAGCTTTATTTCTAAATACATCCTGGACACCATCACCTCTACCAAGTCTCCACCACTGTCCCTCCTGTCCAATCTTCTGTAATCCTAACTGGTTACCTCCTATTACCATATCTCTCTCTGCTCTCTTGTCTATTCTCTGCCGGAGGACTGGATGCACAACTGGGCATATTCTCCTGCCTTTATTGACCTCTGTTTATAGCTCTCTAATAAGATCATTACAAGGAAAATGAGATCCAGACTCTTATCTTGTCCTGTAAGGCCTCATGATATCTGGTCCCTGCCTGCCTCTCATCCTCTATCCCTCTCTTTTCTTGCTGTAGAACAAATTACTACAGCTTCAAACAGCCATTTAATAGCTCCCAGGACCATGGGTCAGGAGTTCAGCACAGCATGGCTGGATTCTCTGCAGGGATCACAAAGCTGCAATCCCAGTCTTGGCAGGAAGAGTTCTCTTCTGGAGCCCCTGGGGGAAACTCCACTTTCAAATCTGATTATTGGCAAAATTCAGTTCCTTGAGGTTGTAGGACTGAGGCTAGGCTTCCTTGCTGGCTGTCAGCCACAGGGCCACTCTCAGCTCCCCTAGGCCACTCACACTCCTTTCCACAAGGCCTGCTCCATCTTTAAGTTGGTGAAGGTGCATTGATTTCTCCTTGGGCCTGAAATCTCTTTCTCTTCTCTAGCTGGCTGGAGAAGAGACTCCCCTTTGAAGGTTCACATGCTCAGGCCCAGGCCCACCTAGATCATCTCCCTTTCTAAGGTCAATTGTACTATACAACATCACCAAATCATGGAGATAAAATCCTTCATTGTCATAGCTCCTGGGATTGTGAGGCTGTGAACGTGGGTGGAGGAAGTGAGAAACCCCAGGAGCCATCTTAGAATTCTACTCACCACAATTATATTTTGAAATTCTTCTTAATCGTTTTATCCACTTCACTGCAGCCAAATTGGGCTTCTTTCTATGCCTTAATCAAGCCAATATTGCTCTTCTCTCAGGGCCTCTGCATTTGTCATTTCTTCTGTTTGAATGAAGTTTTCTCAAAAATCAGCTTTGCAGTAAGGGCTTTCTGACATTCCTATTTAGCTCTTTCCCCTCTGCATCTTCCTGGAAATTCCCTCCATTTGGTGGTCTTCCTAGCCCTCATTGTCATCTACATATCCCTCACTTACTTGTTTCATGTTTGTTGCCTTTCACTACATTCCTCCATTCATACACGTTCCTTGAGGGAAAGGATTTGTTTTGTTCATGGGTCTGCAGTAACTGGATCAGAGCTGGCACCTAGTAAGCACCTACTATTTATTGACTGAGCACACAGATGAATGTGTGTTTTGTAGCAGGTGAGGAAACCTGCTAAGTCATGACAGTTGCAGCAGGGAGTAGTGAGGAGGATACAGTGTTTGACTAGTGCACGGGCCTTGAATGACTGGTTAAGGATCTGAGCACAATCCTGGATCTCTCTTGGGAAGTCTGAAGGTGTTAGAGGATGTGAGCACTCCCCAAGACAGTTCCAGCTCCAGGTGAATCTCTAACACACACCCCTATGTTTAGGAATCATTGACCCTTGAGCTTAGAGGAGGAGGAGCACTTGTGTGTGTTTAGGGTGGGTGACCTGGAACACCTCCATGTTCTATTTTGCCCCCTGATTCACTAGGGGAACACATCTGCCCACATAATTTATCTTGTTCAACAACAATGGATGTAAAGATAATCTTAGATTTGCATGATCCTCACTCAAAGCACCAAACAAAAGTATTTGTAATGACACTCATCATTTAAGGTTGGATTCTGGACACCTGTAGGGGCTGTAGAATGCGGACACAGTTGTCTTAATGGCCGTTCTCACCATCAAGTCTCAGGATGTGCCCCCTTCCCAGCTGCCAATGGGACACAGTGAATGTGGATGTGAGTCTCCTCGTCTGCAGTTCATTAAGCCCTTCCTTGGCACCATATTATTTTAAAAAATCCCTGATGGTTTGTTGTGAGGGAAAAAGAATTTCCCTGAGTGACACATATTGGCGACATGTGTGTAATAAACTGCCGGGTTTTAGCACCCCTTGATAATTACATTTCTTGCTATATCAGCAGTTTTAACACATTTTCTTCCTAGTTATTTGGGGTTTAATTGTATTTATGCCCAGACACTAACATATGGTGTTAGGTTCTCAATTGTGAATAAGATTTGTTTATACTTTTTTATTGTGAAGTGCTGTCTTTTCTCATTTCCTATCATTTTGGTCAGTAATTTTATTGAATTTTTATTGATGGGGCATGTATTAAGAGAGCTTTGTAATTCTGAACTAAGGGTCTTTGCTTGGCAGTATCAAATTCTAGCAAGTGACAAAACTTATTAAATACATATTATGTACACATACACACAAAGCCATGTCGCTAGCTAGGGTATGATACTGTATATGTGTATATGTGACTGTGAATGAGTATATGATTTTAAAACCAATGATGATATTTATTCATATTTAATGGATGAATAGTCTCTGCTATAAATATTTGAATTCATAGAAATAACTGTTTTCCCTCAGTGTCTATAACTGCACGGATTGGTTCGGCCCCTCTTCAGATGCCCCAATCCATGGATGCTCAAGTCCCATATATAAAATGTGCACATAATGTCTGCATTTGTAAATACTTTAAATCATTTCTAAATCACTTATAATATCTAATATTATGTAAGTGCTATGCAAATAGTTGTTCTTTTGTGTTGTTTGGGGAATAATGAAAAGAGAAAAGTCTGTACATGTTCAGTATACTTACAATTCCTTTTTTAAAATATTTTCAATCTGTGGTTGGTTGACTCTGATTATGTGGAGCCTATGGAAGTCAAGGGCCACTTGTTCCCCTGTGATGCTGTAGATATGTGGTCTGTGGCCGACTTTCAGCTAACTGAGCCTTGGTCAAGGTAAACTAAAAATGTGGTACCTGTTTAAGAGTTTTAATGGTCAGCCAGGAATTTCCTCTCTGGTTACCCCCTAATAAATTGAGATTTCACTCATGTGAAGTGACAGCATTGCAGGGTTTGATCCGGCTTATGAGATTTTGCCAAGCATTTCTATGTCCCCTGGGCTTGAGACCAAAATACATAATTAATTTTTGCCCAGGCCTGTGGGAGTACACAGGACTTGTCATAAAACAAGCTACTGGCATTCCTATACTTGGAGGGTATTCGTTTCACGAGGAAGACTGAGGAAGAAGCTATTAGTAAAACTATGTTGATCTTCTTTCAGGAGAGGGAAAATTGAGCCTCGGGGTGAAAAGGAGAAGGTTCAGAAAGAATAGCTGATGTGTCTGAGATAATTATGTTTACACGGGTAAGAGGTGTCAAAGTGACATTACTCATGAGACTGATTGGAACAGAATGTTGCAAATCACTTTCAAGATTTTTTTTGGACTTCCCCATATTTTTGGAGGTTGGAGTCAGGATTACTGGCTTTGGTAATTAATCCTTCCCAGCCTGCATTCTTTGCTACTGAGCATACAGTGATTCAGGGGCCCAACCTGCTAAATCAAGATAATGCTTGACCTCTGGAAGCAGAAGCCTTTTTCTCAGTTAGCTAGAGAAACCAAACCCAGGAGCACAGTTGGTAAAATCAGCAGAGTTCCTATTAGAAGAGTTTCAGAGGAAATTTAGAATGTCTATTTGATATTTGAGGGCATTTTGAGAATATCATATAAACAGTTATAAACTTAGAGGACAATGTTGATGGACATTGTGTGCAAGTTCAGACTATTGGGCCCTTAAAACTGTAATAGTTAAAAAAAAACATTTATTTCAATATAAGTTAATCATAGTTTATCTGTCATGGCTGCTACGTTTGCTTGTTTATCTTGGTTTCATGTGAGCATATTCCTGCAGTGTAGAAAGACATGCCATTGGTTTGGTTTGGCCAAAGCAAAGATGTTTGTGAGATTATTTTGTCAAATAGACTATGTCAGTCCACAATTAGTTCTAAGCCTTTAGACAACAGCTCCAACTCTTCTGGGATTGTGGAGGTAAAACCTTCTCTTTGCTTTTTGTCAAGAAAGGAGAGTAGGATCATTTTTTTTCTATGAAACCCATTAAGTTTTATAAGAAGAAAAGAGAGGATTGGTCCCTTTTGAGAGTTAAGATCAAAGGGGTCATGTTCTCTAGTATCCTGGTCATGGAGGCTGGCACAGGTAGGTGCTCTAAGAAATATTTAAGTAAATAAATAAAATGAAATGGTGGTTTTCCATTGTTTTCAAAAATAATTTTGTAGTCATTCAAACAGCATGAACTTGAAAGTTTTGAGACTGGAGAGAAAAACATTTTGATCAAATTTCTAGTCATGGATTTCCCACTTCACAAATACTAAAGCCTGTGTGTGTGTGTGTGTGTGTGTGTGTGTATAAAGGCCAGTCTGAGGTGGGATGAGCCAAGATAGGGAGGAATATCTTGTGTTTTGGAAAACAAACAGCGCGTTAGATATCTTCCTGTTCTCTGCTTCCCACTCGGGCCTTACAGGGCAACCAGAGCTTCCATTCACTGTGGTCCAATTGCTCTATCCCATGACTCTTCTTGTATTCTATCTACCCTTCTAGATGGAGCCCTTCTTGAGAGCACTGTTTAAATGCGTTAGCTGCCTTGACATCCTAGGGGTTACTTCGTGCTTACAATATATTAGATACTCGAGGCTCATAAAGAGGGGACCAGATGCATGATTAAATTATTTTGAAAGTGTTTTTGAAACACTGTGTTCCTTCAGCTCTGGTGTGGTGTGTGTGTGCTTGTCTCACCCCAGGTGTTACCACCCTCATCCAATTGTGTTTTTGCCTTACCACATTTAACCTATACTTAATTTTGTACCCCAGACAACTTTCCATCTCATACGCACCACACACACTCATCACAACACTTACTCATATTGTAGAGCCTATTCTGATTTCTAGTTTATAAAAACAGAAAGAACATTCCACTGTTTTGTTTGTTTGTTTGTTTTGTTTTTGTTTTTTGTCATTCCCAGAAGCCAGGTCTCTTCATTGTTCAGATCTTGAGACCCCCAAAGTCTCAGCGAAGGCAATGTCTGGGGGGCCATCCTTAGGCATTTTGTTTTTTTAGGACTCAGCTGATCCGCAGTTGGAAATGTAGGTGTTGTTCCTTAACCTCACAGTCTTTACTCAGTGAAACCCTCTTTGCCTGGCCGTGTTGTCCCAGAGCAACTCTGAGAAGCTTCAGCTCTATAAACATTGGGCTTTGGAGACTGAGAAAAAGTTGGGGAAGCTCATGCTCCTTTTAATGTCAAAAGTCCTAGTTATATACATAGGAAAAAAAAAAAAAAAGTGAGACGAAGTTTCTTCCTTCCATGCCACAGCACAATGTCAACTTTAGAGGGAGGGTTTGCAAGTTGTTTAAGGTCTGAAATATTTGTTCCCTGCCTTTGGAGAACACGTGTTTGAGGCTGAGAATCTTATCAGAAGATAAGGGCAGAAAGGCTGCCATCCCACATTCCACAAACTCACTTCCAGATGGTTTGGAGACTAAGAGGTGAAAAACTCAAGCTCTTCAATCAAGCCAAGCAGCCCACACCTTTATTGGTCCATTTGTTCAACAGCCTGTCACAGGCCCCTAACATCTCAGAATCAGCCAGGGTGGCTCTTAATTAAGTTCTCAGGCCAGCATTTTGGTGGGGGCAATTCATTTACTATTGAAAACAAATCGAAAGCTCCACATTTTTTTTAATAGTTTGTGTGTGTGTGTGTGTCTGTGTGTGTGTGTGTGTGTGTGTTTGTGTGTGTGTGTGTGTGTGCGCGCGTGCTTTAGTTGTTACTGTTATCTGGAGATTCTAGCTTAGTCCAAATAGCAATGATGATTTTTTTTTCTTTAAAGATTTATTTGATCTTTTGTTTCATTACTTTTTCTCTCTTTACTTTTCATTTTCTAAATCAATCTGGCCATTTGAGATGACTATAGAGAGATTTTCTTTTCCTTGGTACCAGGAAACAATGACAATTTCCAGAGTCTTTGTGTGTGTGTGTGTGTGTGTGTGTCTGTGTGTGTGTCTGTGTGTATGTGTAGTTTAGTTGTAAAATACCACAATTATAATTTTAACTTCTTATAAAAAAGTTAAGCTTTCATGATTCTCTATCCCAGGTTAAATTTGGTTGTAAACACTTCCGGTCAACTTAATTCTAATAAGAATTCCTTGAGAACTTATTGTGAGATGCCTTTGTATATTTTTTAGTAAGAAAGGGAAATGAAGGCCCCTGCCCTTGAGAAATTTAGTCTCACTTTCTGAGAAAATATACGCTCAAATTTTTCATTTGGAAATAATTTTTCATTTAAGGAAGAATTGCAAAGATAAAATAAAATGTTCCCACATACACTCCACCCAACTTCCTCTAATGTTGTATAACTATCATATAATTACCATATTAAACAGATACATTAACTGGGCACAGTTCTTAAATGGCAAACTTACAGACTACTCAGTGCTATGATCTGAATGTGTTGTCTTTCCAGACTTCAGATTTTGAAACAGAACTCCTAAGGAAATAGTTCTAGGAAGTGGAGCCTGGGGGAGGTGGACTAGGTCCCCAGGAGAGCTTCCTGAATGGAATGGGGGTCCTTGTAGAAGAGGGAATTTGTTAGACCCCTTTGCCCTTCTGCCATCTGAGGGTAAGGGTGGTACCATGGATTCCCCAGCTTCTGGAACTACAAGCAACAGATTTGCGATGTTCATGAATTGCCCAGTCTACGGCGTTTTGTTATACCAGCCCAAATGAACGAAGGCACCCCATTTTCCACCTATACTCTTTTTCTCTTTCCTGATCAAATCCCCACATTGCATTTAGACATCACATCTTCATCTTTTCCTCCAATCTACAGCAGTTTTGTTGTTCCTTCTTGTCTTCCATGACCTTGACATGTAGGAGGACAGTGGTAGGACGTTTTGTAGAATGTCTCTCTGCACTCATCTTTTCAGTGCCTACAGCGAGTCAGAGTCAGCTTCTTTCAGGATTCTCTTTGAAGACAATGTGAAAAGACTGAAATCCTATGGAGTAAAAGGGAAGAAATGAGATCCAAAGAATGAAAAGAGGAATTGTCCTGAGACAGCTTGTTGAACTAAGACCAGGATCCAGCCCCCCTGACTTTCAAGGCAGTGTCGGAATTATGTCCCTTTCCTTTGTGGAATCCAGGGAAAACATGTTCCTAGGGGAGATTGATGGCCAGAGTGGCATCAGTTCTCTGACCCTATGATGCATAGAGTCTATATAACAAGCACTCAGTGACTTGATTAAATTGTGCTTTTGAGAATCAAAATGCTGGGAATGTCTGTAGATGCTTCTCCCAAATGAGACCTAAAACTGTAACAGGTGAGAACTAAGGAAGTCTGAGCAAGATCCAGAAACAACAGCAAAGTTGCCTGGACCAACCTAAGGTGTCCAGAGAAGCTCTTCCAACAGTGGACAATGTTGCCTAGTCTGAGGCAAATTCTTCTTCTCACCCATATTCCTATAGGAAAAGACAGATATGTCCCATGATCTGATAGCACTTCCTTTCATAAAATCCTCCAGATCCAAGAGCACAGAGTGTGGGTTCTTAGTCGTGTGTCTGAAGTTCAGTCTTCCTGATTTCACAGATGATTTGCTCAGGTCCAGGTGGGACCTTGCAGAGCACTGTGATCCTCAAACCTCAGAGTTTAATATGTGGAGTGAATAATTAGGTCAACCAGTCCAACACTGCAAGTTGTTGGGAATTGTGTAACCCAGAACCATATTGAGTGTTCCAGAAAGCAAGCTCATGATTCATCATTCATGATCAGAAACTGGCACTTGGTTCTCCACTGACTGTGTCATCTTCCTGGATGCTGAGAGGCTATCTCTTGACACCCTGTATTGGCCTCTCGCCAATTTGCATCAGGTGCAGCATTGGTTCACGTTATGCTTAGGATCTAATACAGAGGAAGCAGGAGACTTGACTGGAAATAAGATATCCGGAAGTGATGATGGAATTTGAGAATAGTGATGAGAAGCATCTCTGTTTTAGTTTCCCCCAGCTGTTCTCTTTTTCAGTTCAGCTAGACTGGTGGTTTACAGGTTTGAAACTAATAAGGATCTTTAGAGCTGCCCTAGCAGGGGCAGAGTTATGGAAGAGGGTCAGTAAAATCTTTTGCTGCAAAACATAAAACAAAAGTTGTAACAATGATCCAAATGATCTATTGCATTGTATTCAAAAGTGAGGATTCTGTCATCAAACAAATCTGGTTTCATATACCAGCTCAAATTACTTACTATCTATGCTCCTGGGGCAATTTGGTTAATATTCCTGAGTCTTAGTTTCCTTATTTTTAAAGCAAAAATAATAGCTATAATTTCAAGTTTATTAGTGAGGATTAAATGTTTTAGGGAATGAGAAATGCTTCTCACAGCACCTAGGACTTAGGAGTGTGCTATCTATAAATGCTCTTCCACCTGTAACGTTCCATGTGGTTCTTTGAGGTGGACCTAGGAAGGTCCTGCAGTAGCACTATCCCTATGGTCACCATCTTCAGCTTTGTTGAGGTTAGGCACTGGCAGGGCAGCTTGTCAGCCCAACCCAGGAAGCAGGAGAAAGTCAACGAAGGCAGTCTAGTCTTGCCAAGGTCATCAGAGCTTGAGAGTTTGTGAGTAGATGACAAAACCTTTTCTGACCCTTACCAGGATGAGAAACTTGGAGTGTCACTGTCCTTGGTCTCCTTTTTTCTCTTGCCCCAACTGCACAGGGCTATTCTGGGTCTATGTATTTTGGGAACTGTAATGAGGTGCCTGTCATCATACCTTGCCATTTTCAGGCAGCTTTTACTGGCCGCCTGGACACTGGAACAACCTAGCAATTTAAGAGCTATAGTGGATGAGGCTGGAAATAGAGAGGCTGAGGCTGCAGCAGGCTGGACTGGGAGTGGGGAATGTGCATTCTCGCCTTCACAAAAGAGGAACGCTAACGTGGCTAGAGATCACACACATGCAAATGTTCCTAAAGGACGTGTGCAGCCCAGTTTCCTGGCTCTTGGACCACATCTTCTTTGGAGAACACAGAAGAATGGGTGATGTCTTAAGCAGAAAGAACCACCTTTACCTGTTGTCTTGGCTAAACAATGGGCTTTCTTCATTTGCCAAGGACAGGCTCTGTCTGAGTTGCCTGACCTTGATTCATTTTTGAGCTCAAATTCTACTAACATGGGAATAAATCCTAAGAAAGTAAAGCTGTCAGTTACAGCAGCTTCTGAGGCAAAGTCCAACCTTTATAAATGCCTTCACATTCCAAATGACCAATCATTCTTTTCCTAAGTCACACAACATTCTAGAATTTCAAAGCAGGTCTTCCTGGACATGATTTCTCATAGCCTGTTGTAACTGTGAAACTATGAGGTCATTTGTTACTGCAATTATTCCTAGAACTGCAGTATTCCACTCAAAAAGCACCTATTCTCTGACACTACTGCAGAATCTTTGTAAAGACCTAAATGCGGATTGATGTCTAATTCAAAGAATCGCACATTTCACCTTCTCTGGTGACTGGGAGTGAAACGTTGCACGTGTTATGTTTTGCTCACATTTCCAAATAAAAACATTGTCCGGCTTTAAACACAGGATAAAGGAAATGCTTGTCTCTAGGAGCCGACACTTCCCTGGTCATATTTCAGATACAATTAGCCTCCATTGATGGCGGTGGTTGATCTAGCAAGTGAGCAGCTAATCTTATCTGTGGTTCACAAATGGCTCAGATGGTAGCTTGTGACTTTGATTACTGGAAGACTGGACCCCATCAGACAGCTCTGTTCCAAACAGTGGTCCTTTCAGCCTCCTGCTCCTGGAGATCAAAGCACTCTGCCTTCTCCCTATCTGCAGGGAAGCTCATTAGAGGGAGGCTGTCAGGGTTATAATCATGCAACAGTTTTACTTCTGGGTTATAACGCTTTCCCCTTCTTATCAGCCTGTGAGGTCCAAAGTGAGAAGGATAAAGGAGGTACCGATGACATCTGATACGTTTAATAGGCTCAGTAGTGACTGCCTGGGCCTCAGCGCTCTGCCGCGGCTGCCTCCTTGACTACCGAAGGACTCCCCATTCTAGATCTGCAGGGATTAGACTTTCTTCCTTCAGGGGTAGGAAGGTGGTGCCCAAATCATTACAAAGAACTACAGAAGTACAGGCTCAACTAAAAACGGAGTTTCCAATTCCAAAGGTGATCTGTCTTTAAATGTCAATAGTTTTGTAAACTTGAAGCTTTTGCTGTGAACTTCAGGAAAAATAATGGTTTCCTCGTGGGTTTTAATAATACCCTCTCCCAGGAAGCCTTCTATTATAACACATAAAGAAGTCAAAAGTCAGGGTGGATATGCTCCAGTGTACCCACAGGGTCAGAATATAAAATCAGTGTTTCTCCCTCCCCAGTCTGAGTTGAAACACCCCCACTGAGTTGGATCCCCTTCTTCTGCATTCCTGTAGTCCCCAGAGTTATCTGTGATAGCATGCGCACCATGCCTGACTATCTTTTGATTTGCCTTTCTTCTCCCTGGAGTTTCATGGAATATCAAAGGATGCCTCCACCTCACCCACAGTTCAAGTTAAATGAGTGGGTTTTTGTTCACAGTGAATAACGTTCCATATACTGAAATGACTTGTAAATCACAATGAAAAGGCATTGTACTTTTTATTGTTGAACATCAGCTTTATCTGAGCTTCACAAGAACCCATATGGATGACCTAATGCTTTTATTCTGGGTGGAATGCAAGAATGTACATTTCTAACAAGTTCTCACTTGGGGAACCATTGATCTAATCTATCTTATTATTTATAGATAAGGAAATTGAGGACTGTATTGCAGAAGTGGATTGTCCAAGACCCACACAGCCAGCCAGAGATAATGTGTTCTTATTTCTAAATATTTTATCAAAGTAAGTTCTCTCTTTTTTAGGAATCTTAATCTCTCTCTCTCTCTCTCTCTCTCTCTCTCTCTCTCTCTCTCTCTGTGTGTGTGTGTGTGTGTGTAAAATATATAGACCAACTTTACCTATTATGGACTTATCTTACGTTGTGGGGGGGAGCGGGGGAGGGGGTGGCACAATTCATGTTGATCAACTTCTTCGTTTTAAACCTGGGCCTCTTAATTCTCAAGCTCATGGTCATTTTACAACATGCTGCTTTCAGATTAAAAACACTTGCTGCCTCATTATGGCTCAGGTTTTCTCTTTATTTGTCCCTCCTGTTCTGTATAGATGAATTGATGTTTTATAAATACTGGAGAAGAAATGTCCAGGGGAACTCAAATCACAGAAAGACAAGAGAGGAACTCTGACTAGCTCTGGGTAGACTGGTTTTCTCTGTGATGTGCCTCAGCTCTGATCTGGGGAAGGTCTTTGCCATCACTGCTGGAAGCAGGAGAAGCTACAGCATTAATGGGAGTGGGTGCTTTGGAGCTGGATTGGCCTAAACTTATTTTCACTAACTTATATATCCTTGTGATATACAATCGCTTCAGGAACGTCACCTCTAGGTGCCTTGTTTTGCTACTCTGTAAAGTAGAAGACTTATCTACTTCATAGGTTACTTTGAGAATGAAAATAAGTCATTTGAAGTCATCCTTGCAGGGTAACTGGGAGAGGCCCTGTCCTTGGTTGACCTGACACTTCTCTTCTTCCCTCTCCACTCTCTTCCTCCCTGCCCCCACTACCACCTCAAACTGACAGAACTTGAGTACAAAATGCAACTTTTGTAGAAAAATAAGCAACATATACTACCTTCCTCCCATGTCCTTTGATTTACTTACTCTTCTTTCTTCAAGACTAATTTAACTATGGAATTTTATTTTAACTCCATTTAAAACTTTTAATAAAGGAAGGATTTGTAATGAAAATGATGACCCTTTCATTAAATATAATTTTGGAAAGCATTAGTACTAATTTCAATTAAAGAGGAATTTATATCTGACACATTATCGATTATATGATGAAAGCAAGCCAGGCACTCCTCAGCAATCAGTGACAAACTTATCAGAATATTAATCTCCTTGGTGGATTCTAAGAGAATAAATAACTAATCAGTCACTGACTGCTAATATAATAGATTACCCTTTTGCTAAGATGGATGATAATATAAGCTTTAACAGAATATATTTATTTAACTGGCAGAAATCATGACTCAATTTTATTTATTTTGACCATATAGTAAAAAATCAGAATATTTTGATTAAATAAAGTTTTAATTAACCTTTTTGGAAAAAATAATAAAATCCATTAATTCTATCTTAAACAATGAACACATATCTAAAATGTTTATTAATTATACAATCTTAGTAGTGGACTCTGAGAAGTGTTTTTAAGGCTCTATGTGGTCTATTTTTAGAATACAGTTATTTTAACCATCAAAAATCTCATGGTCTATGATTTTAGTTGCAGAATTTCTGAAAAATTGGACCCATGTTTGTTGAACCAGGCCAGAAGTAGCTGTTACGGTTTGTGGTCCTGAATAAATTTAGTCAACTTCCTTGTGATCATTTTTTTGTTCCCATGATGAAGTGGGGGGATTCCATTACTAGAGGAGAGCACTAACCTTCATTCTGGTTAATTTGGCTTCTATAGATGTACCCCCACCTGCAGGGCATTTCACTGGGTTCTCCCAAGTAGGGGGCATGAGATGTTCTCAGCCCATGAGTATAACCATGGGTGCCATCAGAGGGGGAGCCTGTCCATCCCCCTGTGAGAAGATGTTAACCAATAGCCCACTCTGGCCCACCCTGCCCTTCATTCCTTGGGAGGAGGAGGGATTCACTCAGTGGTCAGTTGGGAGAATAAAGTAGACTCAGTTGTCAGCTGTGTCCTTAGATCCCCGCCTGCCTGCCCAGAGAGAACAACCCAGAGCCTAAGATTCTGCCCCTTTAGTGTCTTCCTAGTAGGCATTGCCAATTTCTGGAAGGTGAGTTTGTCTAAAAATAGAATGAAATATTCACAAACCCACTTAGTCAAGACTCTAAAAGCATAATTTCTCGGTGTCTAATAGATTAAATTTATGATAAAAGGGTAATGTATCTGCTTATCCCCAGTGGAGTGTGTTGAAGTCTGAATTCTCAAGGGCCTAAGGCAAGTTGCTCCAGATCCAGGTGTGGACAGCTAAGTCATGTCAGGCTCAATACAGTTTTGATAGCTGAAAGATGGACCAGAAATGTGAAGGCTTCTTGTGATTCTCCTTTTTCAGATGTTGGTCTAACAAGGTAAAAATGGGTCCTGTGATTGATTCATGCCCTGTATTCTCACCCATTCCACTGACACCTTTGCTGTAGATGCGAATCTTCCCAGCCTTTAGTTTTCTTCAGATGAAGGCTGCCCTTGGAAAAGGGGTGAGTGTTTTTAAGTTTTATGAATGAGAGAAGAAGCCTGTCTAGTTGACATCTAAACTTTATGGAGAGCAGATAGAGGTGTTATAAATGGTCCAGTGAAGACACCAACCACAGTTGTCATTTGATTGTGTTTTTTGCTGTCTCCATAAAGAGATGTGTCTTTATGTTTCTTCCTAAAAACTTTAGCCTGTTGTACCTAGGCTAACAAGTGCACGAGCAATTTATGAATCATACTTTGTTCTGAGACAGAAGTGGCCCATGAAGGTCCCAACTGGTGATGCTATAAACGTTTAGAAACCAGGACTAAGACACTTCCCTTCCTTTATATCCTAGCTGTTGAACAATTTCAAATCACCTCTTGAGGCAGGGGGCTTCTCTCTCATTATAACAGTGATTTCTGTGATTGTGTGATTATATTGGATAGAGGGTTTCATCCAGAAAAGTAGAGTTGACAAAGCATCACTCTATGGGATGTGGTATACCGAGATCTTCTCCTGTCTGGATTTTTTTTGAGGCAGTCTATTCTTTTTTTTTTTTTTTTAATTTTTTATTTATTTATTTATTTTTTATTGGTTATTCAAAACATTACAAAGATTGCAGAATCACGTTGGCTGAGAACTGTTTGAGCTTTTATCTGGGCAGTGGAAGAAAAGGTTGTTCATTTTGATAATACTTTTCATTTATTTTCCATTCATCCATCAGATATACTTGAAATGCTTGTGCTGTATCACTTTCATTAGCCATGAGGGTGGGAAACAGAAGGTAAGAAGACAGAAGTTTCAGGGGTTCTGACGGGCAGATGAAAGACACAGGAGACATGAAATCTCAGTGAAGTGCAACCACCTGTGATGTGAGGGGCATGATGGAGGGTCCCAGGACCCCCTGATCTAGGGGACCCATGAGGGCTTCTCAGAGGAATTGGTGTAGGAAGCGAGACCCGAAAAACCTGAGCTTGTCGTATCCTGATGTGGCCACTTGGGATAAAACACATCCATCATCCATCAGATCAAAATGAGAGTGCAACCAGCCAGGAGCATTGACTGGAGGGTAGAAGAAAAGCAGAGGGAGTGCTGCTTGTTGGGCACCCGGTAGACCTCACCTTGCCTTGCTTTTAGAAGGTTTTGTCTTTTCCATGTCTTGACACAGCTGCCCCTTTGTTGACATCCCAGTCGATGACTGATGCCCTGCTTGGCAATTATAGAAGTTGTTTTGATTTCTTACAACAACCTTGTAATTCAAAATTCTTAAACTTTTACACATTAAGAAGTTAAAGGTCAGGGTGGATAATGCTCCAGGGTACACACACAGGGTCAGAATATAAAATCCGTGTTTCTCAACTTCCAGATCCAGGATCTGACGAGGTGTGGTGGCAAACGCCTGTGATCCCAGTGACTTGAGAGGCTGAGGCAGGAGGACCGCAAGTTCAAAGTCAGCCTCAGCAATGGTGAGCAACTTGGTGAGACCCTGTCTCTAAATAAAATACAAAATAGGGTTGGGGCTGGGGCTCAGTGGCTGGGTGCCCCTGAGTGCTGCCTCTTTGAGAAGCTGAAAGCACATGGAACGGGGAAGTGAGAACCAAGAAAGGGCTAGGTGGAGTCTGAATGAGCTTGAGAGCCTCCCATTCTTACTCTAGGCCGCACTTGATGGTGAACACGGTTTTTTTTTGTTTGTTTGTTTGTTTTTCTGAGCTCCACTGGGGGCACCTGCTTGTTTCCAGATTCACCCTCCACCTCCTTGCAGCCTCACCCCACCCACTTCAGTTTTCACTTTGCTATTTTCTGCATCTTCACTGAAACATATTTTCAAGAACTGAGTCCCTGGAAGCTACAGTCCTACACCAAGAGGAAACTTCTGTTTCTAACAAGCCAAAGAGTTTTGGTCTTTCCCTCCCAGGAGACACCTTTCAGAATATTTGGGAAAGAACAGCTTTCTCCGCTCTCGCCCCTCTCCTCGCCCCTCCCCACACTTAGCATCTTTTGGAGGCAATAAAGCAGCTAGAGATTGACAGACAAGGATGCTTCCTGAGAGAGCTGTGGCTTCTCTTGTGTTGTTTCTTTGAATTCTAATTGAAGCTATGCTTAATTGGCCTCCTGGTTCTTAAAGGCAGAGAGGGTATTGTTTGCAGCTCATTTTCTCCATGCAGTTTTAACCAAGTATGCGTTCAAACATATCACGTAACTGAAAGACAGAATTAAGCAAGAATGGCAGAACTCTGGCAGCAAGGAGCCCTTTGCTGGTGTTTTTCATTGCAAAGCATATAGGATTACCTTATTGTTCCAGATATTAGCTTTCCATACCCAGCATACACATATTTAAACAGCAGAACAAATGTGCTACATTACAAAGCACCTATATGACACCAAGGCCCAGAAAGTCTGTGTGGTGCCAAGGCCTGGAGACACCCTTCCAAGTTTCCTTCCCTGCTTCGAGGCATATTGTCTGGTGCTTGGGGTGGGCCAGTCAGCCTGGATTTAATAGCAAACAGTCACAGCTTTCTCAGATCCCGTGTGCAACACAGCTTTCATTTGAACGTGGCATCTGCCTGCAAAGGAACAAGCCGAGCTCCGCCAGTGCAGCCTGTCATGCCAAAACCCAGACAAACTGCCTTCAAGGTTTGCTGCAAACAACAGGGCTCAGGCTCCAGACTTCCCGGGCTTGTTCTGGAGAATATTATCAACTTCGTGGTTCAGGGTTAAAGTTTAGGGTTGGGGTATTGTTAGTGTTTTCATCACTTGCAGAAATGTACAGTCTGACAATCACCATGCCTGCAGATCAAAGGCCCGGGGAGGTGTTATCTACTGCTGGCCGTGCTGTGATTCTAAGCACATTTCTGGTGGGCTGACCCCAAGGTGAGCTGGGGTGGGAAAGAGCACTCCTATAGAAGGCCGCCTGGGTGTGGGCTCACAGGGGATGCTGTTCCAAAAGCAAAGTTTTTGTCCCTTTCTTTTGGATGATATCCCTAAGCCTGGCCTTTAAAGAAAAGAAAAAAGTGGAATTTAATTGGCAGATTGGGGAGGACTATGTCAACTTGTAGGGAGATGAATTAGTGGCAGTGAGTTTCTCTCTGGATGATCTTCCTTGTTCTGCTACTGGTCTGCTTTCTGATGTGGGGTTAGACCCACACCGTGACCCCTTTCCTCGAGTTTTTCATTGCAAAGCATGAAGGTCAGGGTGGATAATGCTCCAGTGTACACACAGGGTCAGAATATAAAATCAGTGTTTCCAACTTCCAGATCCAGGGTCTGACCAGCTGTGGTGGCAAACGCCTGTAATCCCAGAGACTTGAGAGGCTGAGGCAGGAGGACCACGAGTTCAAAGCCAGCCTTGGACACTGACCCTCAACCAGTTCCTGCACTGAGCACGGTGCCTCCCATGAGTGCTTTGCTCTTTTTTTCACAGGGAAAACTGAGCCTTTTCTCCAAGGCCTCCTTTCTTACGTGGTAAGCATTTTCTTATTCCCTTAGAAGAATAATCTGTCCCCTTCGCTGTACTCCGTTTTTAGAACATTTCTTTTTTTCTAGTGGTTGTCATTGTTTTTGTTGGTGGTGGTTTTTCTTTTTTTATTGTTTGTTTTTGGCAGTGGGCATTGAACCCAGGAGCAATGTAGCACTGAGCCACATACCTAGCCCCCATCTTTTACATTTTGAGACAGTGTCTCCCTAAGTTGCTGAGAATCTCACTAAGTTTCTGTGAATGGCCTCAAATGTGTGATCCTCCTTGCCTCTGTCTCCCCAAATGCTGGGATTACAGGTGTGTGCTACTACACCTTGTCTATTTGGGAACAGTTCTGCTGAAATGTTGACTACCAGACATTGTCTGTGTGTCTGTCACTGCAAGATATGGGCACCTGAAAGGTGGCCTATGCACTCTGTCTTCCTGAACCCACAATTGCACCTGTTGAAGAGCTGTTAGATGGGAGGACTTATGCATGTGAGAACAGGTGGGGGCAGGAAGAGAGCCTCACATCACCCAAGGAAAAGCCTGTACTTTGGATGCAGGGAACACATCTCTGGTGCTCTGATTCTTCCTGCCTTCGCACCACGTCTACAGTCACGGGAAGGGAATATCTTATTCTCTCCAGTTATGAACTTCCCTCCCTTTCATGTCCCCATGGCCTCCATTCAGTACTCCAGGTTCAAACCCTGTGATCTCAACTTTTCATAAAACATGAAGTTTCCTTGTAGGCAATGCTCTACTCCCTCTCAGGTGACAATGATTGCAGGCATCCTCTGATGTTCTCTGAGGGCCCTCTCTCTCCTCTCTGCACTAGGTACAGTTATTGTATTGTGTTGTCTCAGATCCCAGACCACTCTGCCTGGCCCTTACTCTTCCTGGCCCTTGCTCTGCATCTTGGCATCTGTACTTTCTAGACTAAGAAGCCTGAGCGTGAGCTTGAGCTAGTCCTCTAGTGATAATGACAGCCTCTCTCCTCTGTACTCCTTGCTGTGCCAACTAACAGGAGAGGCTGCCTGTGTCCTGGGGGCTCCAGCCCAGGGGAGCCAGGAGTCAACAGATTTCTACCAAAGGGAGACAGAGGATAGGAGAAAACCAGTGGAAAAATTTGTCTTCTTTTCCTGATCCCATCCATGATTCCATATTTTCACTCAAAGATGATTTCGGAAAAGGAGCAGCCATTCCTATCTGGCATGAAGCTATGGCGTCCTTGATAAGCAGCCCACCTACCTTTGCATTTGTTTCTCCTCTGCCTCCAGCTTAGCTCTGCCCTGGGTCTTTGTAGTTGCTTTAGCTTCAGTCTGTTTTTGAGGAAACCAGGGCTCAGACACCTCCTTTTCTAGCTTGTGTCCCTCTGATATTGTGCACATCTCCTTCAGATCTATATTTATCAATATCCATATCAATATCCATATTGATAAATATCTATCAATGTGTCTCTTTTTCCTTTTGGGTAACATACAACTTGAAAGCAGAGATGGTATTGTACTTATTTCTGCATCTCTGGCACCTAGCACAGTGCCTGGCAGAAATAAGAAATACGAAAATCAGTAAATATTTGACAGGTAGCTGAATGTAAAAATAAAATAGCTAGATTTTCTGATCAGGGAGTTTCCAACAAATTAAGAAAGAAAAAGAAAAAAAGGAAAAATTCAATAATTAGCTGTTTCAATGTGTGGTCTGTTTTGGCTTCACTTAAGTTGAGTCAGGGATGATGCTAGAAATTGCATCACACTGCAGGATTATGTCTACTAACCGATAATTATGATGATAATTGCTACAATATGCTGGGCATTGATGTTACCATGCCATAGCTGCTATTCCACATACCTAATCTCCTTGCTGCAGCAAATGTCTGAGGTTATTATTATGCACTTTCGACTTTTTGGAAATGGAGTTTGGACAATGGCCTTGACTGAAGACATTCTTGAGAGTGTGTTAAAGATTGTTTTAATTATAGTCTTTAAAAGGAGATTTTCTTTAGTTGTTTGCACTGCATCTACCAATCAGCATGCAAATGCCCAAGGGCAGAATGCTTTAAAAAAAAAAAAAAGACTCTTTTCAGCCTTAATTAACACAAACGTGACTTTGTACTCCCCCTTTTGCCCATGCCATGCCAATGCACAGGTTATACTGTGACCAGAGCACCAGATCACGGTAAGAGCCACTTGAGTCAGGCTGCTTCTCCCAGGTTCCGCTGAGGCTGGCCGGATGGAACAGGGATTTATAACCAGGGAATGGTGAGAAATTATGGTATTCCAAGTTTACCCCATTTTATAAACCTTCTGAAATCATGAAAATATTTTTCATGTGCGTTTCCAAGGTGCAATTTTCTACAGTGAGGTGTATACAAAATTCTCAAATGAGTTAAGAATTTATCATTCTAAATCTACATGAGCCTCCAGCTAGGTGGTAGGTTGTGAAGAGTGGGGACAGATCTCTCAACCTGAGTTGAGTTCTGAATGACCAAGGCCTGTAGCACCTGAGTTGAATCTGGGAAACTCAAGGAGTTCACAGCATTTCCTTGCTCTCCCCAAAGCTGTGCATACCTCTGGGACTTAACCTTTACTTTCTTCTTATCCTCCCCCCACTGTGGCTCTGTTGTCAGGATTTCATATTATGATGTAATCCAGCACAACTTGTCCAAAACAATATTAGATTTATTCCATTTGTTAAAAGGAAGATATCACTAGTATGTGGCCCTTTTGGCAAAATCTCAAGTCTGAGTTCTAGGCATGGGTTCAATCACCTGTTGCTAAGAGACTGCAAAAAATATTATCTGTTTTTAAATGTTTCCTTTTAATTGAATAAACTGTTGCTTTGAAATATCAGTGCAAAGGTTAAATAGGTCTTTGAAATCATATATACGTAATTTTTTTTTTAAATTTCAAGAGAGATTTCTGAGCATTTTAAAAGGAGCAGCTGCTGTCATTAGAGTTCCTTGTAGGGCTTTAAAACTGGAAAGAATGGAGATCAATGGAAATAGATGAAAGACTGAAATAAATCACTACAGGTTAAAAGTGCTGATTCCATCATTGATTCTGCAGTAGTGGCATGAAGGAAAACACAGATAGAGAACCACAATCCTGATTAGCAAGCTTGGTTGTCAGATTCAGAATTTTTTGGATTTCACAATGGAAGCACAGAGAATATACCTGCAAAAGGGTCTGAGTAAGAGCCTCATAATCAAAGATATTGATACTTGTGACAGAGTATTTTAGTATTTACATTAAGATTTTATATCAATTCAGACCCAACTCTGTGACCAAATGAGTTTGCTCAAAATTATGAAAATGCCTAGACTTTGATACCATTTTTGATATTTTGATATTGAAAAGAAGCAATTGTGGACCAATAAAATGAAGGACAACCTCAGAGTATCCATGATTCAGTGTAACTTCAGGAACAAGGAAGATCCTAACAGCCTGGGGAGAAGCAACTTTGGGATCCTCGAGTCTAAGTGGGTTGAGAAAACTTGTAGGAAACATTGAATTCTTGTCCAAAGTGCAAATATAATATAGTTAGGAGTAGGCAGCAGGTCTCAGACTATGGGCAACCTTCAGAAGGATTAATGGTAACTAAGGGACAGTGAAGCTGACCTGGACATCTCCCATATCCAAATTCTTCCCTTACTCTTCAATGTCATCGAACTGGTTCAGCCCAGATTGCTAGAGACCTGGTTTCCAGGCTGGTCTCCCTGCTTTCTTCCAGTCTTGTTACCCCAAATCTTTTATAACTACTTTCATTGTGACCATTACAGAAAAAGAACCTCATCTCAACAATCAAGAGAAAACGTTTCATTAGTTCCCTCCATCCCACAGGGTCAGTTACTGAATAATGGGGCTATGCTCTGTGGACCCACACTCCCCATTTTAGGCCATAGTAAAGCAGTCCTTCCTGATCATGCTGACCAGGATCTCCCGCCCTCTTCATGCTATTTATTTATTTATTTATTTATTTATGGTCCAGGGATTGAACCCAGAGGGATTTAACCACTGAGCCACATCCCCAGCCCACATTTTTATTTATGAGACAGGGTTTGGCTAAGTTTTTAGGGCTTTGAACTTTGAACTTGTGACACTTCTGCCTTGGCCTCCTGAGCTGCTGAGATTATAGGCATGTGCCATTGCACCTGGCCCTTCATGCTTCTTCACAAGGCTGGGCCAATTCCTTTGGGTTCTGCATGAATTGATATCAGACCCCAGGGTAGAAGAAAAATTGCCTGTTTGTGGACTTTCCTCTCTCATCTGATCATGAACTTATTGATGTCAAAGTCCATTTCTCTTCTATTGTATTGCCTCTCAGAGATTAGCAAAGTACTTGGCAGTTTATGCTCAGTTTATAGAGTCTAGGCCGTCAGAGAACATAAAGGAGCATCACTTGGAAGTGTTACTAAGGGTCTCCAGCCCTAAAAATGCAGTCCTAGTCAGACTTCCAGGAGATGCAAACAAGGTGAGTATTCTATCTTGGAGATTTTAGATGTGCTATAATGTAGTAAAGGTAGAGTCTTTAAATTATTCTGACACCAAGAATATGAACCATCATTTCCTGACTCTAAGGGCCTCTCAAAGGGAAAGAGAGTTGGTTTAATCAAATGGAAGGGATTTCCTTATGATGAGTTTGGGTGAGTAGTGTGATGGCTTTAGGAGAACACTTTTTTTCTTTTTCTTTTTTTTGGATTGAACTCAGGCCCTTGTGCATACTAGGCCAGCACTCTACTAACTGAGCTATATCCCCAGTTCTAAGAGAACACTTTTGATCTTAGAGGGCCCTGTGTCTATAAGAATAAAATGTGGAGTGAGCACAGAAAGATATGGAAAATTGGCTTTCTATGGTCTTAAAACGTGACTACTTTTGGTTGCATTCACCCCTATATTGAATAGCTAGACTTCCTTATATTGAAGTTATTTTGTCATGAAGACCTAGGGATCTTAAGCAGGACACACATGTTTTTATTAGCCCTTTCATCACTGTGACCTGAGGCCTGACAAAAACATATTTTAGAAGGAAAAGTTTATTTTAATTACAATTTCAAAAATTCGGTCCATGATTGGTCAAATCCATACCTCTGGGCCCAAGGTGAGACAGAACATCCCAACAGAAGGGCTTGGAGGATAGCAATGCTCTTCATGACAACCTGGAAAAGAGAGAGTCCTGCTCACCTTGGACAAAATATAAACCCCAAAGCATTCCACCAGTGACCCAATTCCTCTAGCCACACCCTACCTTCATACAGTTAAGCCAAGTTAATCCATATTGCATGGTACTGACATCTCTTCGTCTCGGGGGTTTCCCCAGCAGCTTCAGCTTTATTCTTACATTTTCATGCCTCACTCTTGCAAGGACTCTAACCCTAATATGTTACAGGTTCCTTTCAGTGCCCTGAGACCTGGGGGCACTAGGACATTGAAGGCAGTGTGGCTAGCAGCCTGGTTTTATAGGCAAGACTTCACACCTGGCCTTGAGTATAAGTCTTTGTGAGGACAACTCTGATTCTTTTGGAGTCTTTTGGATTTTCCTTTTTCTGATCAGAAAAATTAAAACCTTTGAAAAATCTGTTAGGAACATGGAATACTCCTAGGCATTTTGAGGATACATAAAGAAACATCATTTCTTCTTGGATTTCTGAAGACAGTCTAACACACATACTTGTAAGTACTGATATGATTGACAACTCAGATGGTGAATAGTTTCTGAGCAAATGCTGAACAAGTCTCCTCTTCCAAACTTATTCCAGACATGTCCATTCAGGCCTACTGTATAAGTTACCAAGGGTTCTCCTGGGAGTAAGTGTGTGAGCAGCAATGGCTCACACCCAAAGGAGTTCATGTTTCTAACACATCTAGAAGGCTTTGGTAGGTCTTTATCTTGATTCAGTGCTTTGGGTAGGTAAAGGCCAACTTCTTTATGATTCTCTTGTCCTACAGAGACAGAGAGTTAGGGTCTTGGTTTTAAAAGAGCTCAAGAAAGAGCCTACATTATTTTGACGATAGTCCTTTGGGATGCAGTGACAACTAAATGGAGAAGGACAAAATAAATCCCTCCCAGGGTGACTTCATTTGCCACCTGCTGTTGGATGTCAGCCTTCACCAAAGTGCTCCTGTCCTGGTGTCCATGTAAGTCTGCTTCATATGTTACCTTTGTGTTCAAATCTGAAAAGGGATTACAGAGGAAAGGACATGTGACCACAAAACCTTTGGAAAATAGAGACGTCCTCTTTGGGCCCATTGAGTGAAGCTGGGTTGTATTGGAAATCTTTCAGGAAAGGCTTGGAGCTGAGGAAAGCTGATTGTCATCACCTCTGTCAACCACACTTGTCACTTGGGGACACCACTGGGACATAACTGAATTGAACACATTTGGAGATCTATTACCAAAGAATATGGGTGGGGCAGGTGTTGTAACCCAATGTAAATAGGTGCCACATCTTTGTGGGCCCTAAATCGTTTGGTCTGAGTAGTAGTAGATACTTCAAAGGATTATGATAAATTGCCTTAATGTTTTTCTCTCTTAATAAACTCATAGGTCCTAAAGGGAAGGGACTATGTCCTATTTTCCATCCTACTGTAGGACTGACTATAGGGATTAAAACAAATGTTTGCTTAATATTCTATTGAGGTGCTTAAATAAAGTGCCTTGGACAGAACATGTTGATTCTAGAATCACAGTATTAAAATATCATGATTTAGAGGGGTGAGTAAACACATTTGGTTTGTAGTGGAAATAAGCAGATATAGAAGGCTTCATAGAAGATGTAGTGTTAAAGTCCATTTTGAAGAATGTCTAGGATCTACTTCTGATTTAGTTTTATAACACTTATAGTGCCTAGAGTAAGATTTTTCAATTATGAGTTTTCTATAATGTTTATTGAACTGCACTGAATTTGAGTAGAGCGGAAACCTAGGCCAGGACCTTCACAAATAAAAGTTCATGTGCAGGAAATACAAACAGTCCTTCTGCTTTACCCTCTCCTCCTGTGATTCTGAGGTCGTGAGTGTCATTGAGTGTTCAACCTCCAGGGACTCCAGGCTTTGGGTCTTAGTAGAACATATTGTGGATTCTTCAGGCTGAAAACAGGGCTGTTTTCCACCTGCATGCTCCCAAGGATCTGGTGTTCATCTAATAGCAGTTTGAAGCACACAGATGACAGATTTGGCAAATATAAGAGCAGTTACTTTTGGACAAACTGAGTTGAACCACAGTCCTCTGCTAAGAATGCCTGATGTCCAGAGGATGAATGGTCCCTGATCTCCCAGTTGGCCTGTTTTATCTTCTAGAGGTCATGTCAGCACCACTGGATTTACAGGGACATTGACAAAGGTTCAGTTGGAGCTGTAGGCCACATGGAACCAAAGAGCAAAGAAACTCTTATGGGTTACTTTGTGTTACATGAAGATTGGTCCAGAACAACTGAGGCTTTCAATTCTTGAAAAGCAAAAATGAAACCAAACAATCCCTTGGAATTAAACTGCTTTTCAGAACTTTCAGCAGTACTAAAATTGCTGATGCATTTCCATCACAGAGATTTTTCTTTTCCTAGAACAGGGATGGCAAGAATGGAGAATTAAAGAAAAGTAAAGTTGTAGAAAATTGGAGGTTAACCCAGAAGAGTCTGGGTAACCCTCACCTCAAGCCAAAGAATCTTGGTCATGTCCAAATGAGGTGTCTTGGCCGTGCTTGCCAGTCAGGACTCAAATTGCAAGTGGGGCCCACTCATATGCTGAATCTGATCATTTAGAAATCTGTTCTTATAAAATATTATTACTGCATTTATTCAATATGGTTTTCTAAGGATATGTGCCAAACACTGCATTCCACATAAAATTTTCTTTGCTTTTGAAGCAAAGAGTTTTTAGTAATTTTTACATGAATGTGTCCTGGCACAATAAGTCTGTCACTTCCTGCAATAGCATATTATACAATAGAGAGCATGGTATGAGTTAAAAATTGTATCTGTCCGTTGATAAGAATGATGTGAAGTAATAGTGTCATAAACCATTAGGCCATTAATTTTCCCTTGAGCGAAATAAGCCAGGAGGGAGACAGCCCAGGGAGAGTGTGATAGATACATGCTATCATCAGTGTTCTGAGTCCCTTTCATCTTTTTGCTCCATTATCCTTAGCACATGGCATCCATCCTCAAGATCACAAGATGGCAGTTGGAAGACCTGCAGTCACAGCCATGTAGCAGGGAGAAAAAACAAAGAAAGAACAAATGAACAAAATGGTCCTCCTCTCACCTGCGTCTGACCCCTTGAAGAGTCAAGTCCTGTAAGTTTTGTGCAATTTCTACCCTGCAATGTCTCCCTGCATCCCCCTGACCACTCCTAGGTGCCAGCCCCCGAGGGAAACACCCCGCAGCCCTTGCATTGTTGTTCACAAAAATATGGAAGTTTTGCCTCTGAGAGAGAAAGGGGAGATGGACATTGGGGATGTAGTTAGCAGTTCCCCGACACCAGGCTAGGTGGGAGGGACGCACATGGACTTGGCTTCAGAACGATGCCAGCATTTACTTAACCATTCCCCTTAACACTTTGCTTCTTGTTTTCTCAAAAATAAAATTAGAGCTTGTGGTGAGGATCATCTTCAAGATGCACTAAATAAGTTCTATCACGGTTTAATGTGGTGTTTCATAGCAACTTCTGTTTCTGTGTTTTGCGTTTTTTTCTTTTTTTATTGTATTAACAAAATATTTTGAAGATATCGATGAATATAAAAATCAGAGACATTTGACATTCAAATGTCAAAATCTGTATGTCCACCAACTTTAAGGTGTAGAAGTTATTAAGGAAAGAAAAAAAAATGTGTATCAGGTGGGGACAGTGAAAGGACACAGTGACAAAGAGGAAGACACTTAATCCCACCGTCTCTTTTCCTGACACAAACACCCAGGGTCTGTCTCAACCAGGAAAATGAACAGGCATGTGCTCCCTTCAAAGGCGGGTTTCTCAGTCAACCAGAGTCCACTCCTCGTGTACTTTATCAGCTCTTCTCCTTCAGTCAAGGTACAAGTGTCACCGTAACACTTCCCATTATGGCCTTGCCTAGTCTTCTTATTCCCTTAGTGCTTATTTTCATCTAATGCAGTAGTTTACTTTTGTACTTTATCTATATTCCATTTCCTTCTACTAGAACATTAGCCCTTTCCTAACAGCAATTTTTATTTTATTCAATATTATATAAACAGAACCTAGACACCTGTAATAGATGCTCAATAAACACCTGACATTCAACTCTTCTTGTACTCACTGTGCCTCTTTCCTGCTTTTTGTTTCCTCACCATATAATTTATATATTTGTAAATTATAATTTATATATATATATATATAATTTATACATATACATATAAATCATCCATGTTCCGAGTCCCTTTCATCTTGTATACAAATATACACACATACATACATACTCGGGATAATTAGCTAAAAAGCAACATATAGTAAAATATCATCTCCTTGAAGGCAAAGACGCTGCCCATTTTGTTTACTGCTCTTTTCCCAGTACCTGTAACACAGCCTGGCATATAGTGAGTACTTAGTACAGATTTGTTGATTCGTCCCAATCTCCGCATCCATGCAGTGATGGCTCACTGGAGACATCTGGTCAGGAAATGTGGGATAAACAAAGCCACCATGAGTTGCATCCTGAGGATATGGCCCTTGCATTGGCATGTGGGACAGGAACAGGAAGGGCTGGTAGCAGGCTGACTGGAATTTACAGTTTTCACACATCTCATACGTTTACAAACAACAACAAAAAGAATGAATTGTCACGTCAGGAGAACAAAGATTAAATACCTCTGTGACTGATAGAATATTGTCATTTCTCAAGAGCTATGTGATCAATGTGCAGATTATGGGCATTCAATAAATGTGCATTAATAGTAATAGAAGTATTAACTTTCACTTGCCCCTTTTAAATAAACAATCAATTTCTTGCAGGTGGGAATTATATCATATCCTTTTGTTTCACTTAAACACCACACCTGAAACACTGCTTACTGGACATCTGGTGAAGGTCTTACTGAAGGATGTTCACAGGTTTGGTAGAAGTTCATGTCTAGCCAGAGAAATTTTTTAATTTAATTTAATTTTATTTACTTATTTATTTGGTACCGGGGATTGAACTCAGGGGCACTCGACAATTGAGTCTCATGGAGTTGTTTAGCATCTTGCCATTGCTGAGGCTGGCTTTGAACTCACAATCCTCCTACCTCCACTTCTGAGCCACTGGGATTACAGGTGTGTGCCATCGCACCAGGCACCAGAGAAATTTAGAAATCTAAACTGCAATAGGTATTAACCTAATATCAGGAGACAGAGAGTGAAATACATTTTGAACAATTGAATGCATCAAGCAAATCTCACCATGAGTCCTGCTTTGAGGGTTCATTTGGTACTCATTTTTATATTTTACATATTTTGCAGGGCTGGGATTGAACCCAGGGCCTCAGGAATGCGAGGCAGTTGCTCTATCACTGAGCTACACCCCCTACCCTCCATGTAGTACTTGATAATGAATCTTAAACTGGAGACAACTGGAGAAAATGTGTTAGCTCAGTGGCACCCAGGAACAATCACTCCCAGTCCAGTGCTAACAGATTTCAGGGTAAAGAAGGAGTATACTTCTCCAAAGTCCACTAGAGGAAAGAGTGTCTTTGCATTTGTGCAAGTTGAAATAAGAAAGATGGGCATCTCAGCAGCTGTTCCTTGACTCCTGTTCTGTGAATTAAGATGGGTGTAAATAGGCAGAGAAGGATGACGTCTCTGAGCTGGAGCATTGCCATCCAAGGCTTGTGCATGAACCTGTGGCCTCCAAGCAGCGGAGGGAGAGAGCAAGCTCGATGCTTGACCCCATTGGCTTTGCAGGAGGTTTGACTCCTGGGTCCCCATTTGTTAAATTCACCTTTTTCATTTCATGCAACTTACTTTTATCAAGCCACGTCCTTCCTAAGCCAGCATTTCTTTTGAAATGTCCATCTTTCCCCATGCATGGCTTTTTAAACTCCTGATCATATTTGTATATTTTAATTGAACAAATATGCCCTGTGTCTAGGGTACAAGTGACGGATCATAATTAAATGCATGCTAGCTTGGCTCCTAGTTTCCGAGGATGGGGTTTTTCTGGTTCTGGTTGGGCATGTGGAGGGGGAGATAACTTTAAAGCTTGATTAAAGCAAGTTTCTCTAATGTCAAGGCTCCCTCTGAAGAAAGACGCATAATCCTGGAGGAACAATGGATGCTCGCTCCAGTTTAGAAAGTTAGAACAGAAGTTTAAAAAAACAACCCTTGGTCCAATTTTCAACAGGATTGTATAATGTTCAAAAAATGAAGAAAATCCCCCCCACTTGTAACCACAGGAAGCCAAACATTAAAGTCAGAGAAAAGAAAGCCCTGAATCCCACCCCCAGAATCAGCCGCACCGTGTCAGTTTCCTTTAGTGCCTGCTGATTTTAGATTTTCATTTTCTGTACATTAAAAAGCAAAAAAGAGACTTAAAAATATTCGTTAGCGGTTTCTGTCTAAATCTCATCATCTAATTATTTTTGCAGTGAACATTTGAAATGGCAGAAGCAATTTTGCCAAGAGCCTTCTCTCTCTGGATTCCAGGAGATGTTTCACAATAATTAGAAACCCCAATGGGTCTTTTAAGAACCTTAAAGTGTTCCATATGCAGACTTCCACATGAAGTGATACAATGTGTAGTTCTTCATTTTCCACAATAGGGCCTGACAGGTCTTAATGTATATTATTACATTAAATGAGATGCACATTAGTTGGTCAGACTGTTGAGTAGCTGGCCCCAATTCTTTGAGAAATACAAACCAAGCTGGTAACCCCATTATTTGCCCCAACCCCCACTGCACACACACTCACACACAAACATACAGAGTACTGTTAATCATTGTGCAAAATACTCAAGCACCAACCGGCTTCTTGGACCCTGTTCTTGAATGTGAAGTGCTGGACTCATTGATTTTACTGGAGTTGTAAGGTAAATTAACATCTCAGTTAGGAAATATATGGGCTAATCCAGGGATCAGTTGAGGGCCAGCTCTTATTCTCTTTTCCATTGAACTAATAGAGAATTTTCATTTGTTCTTTGGGCAGAATAAAGTTCAGTAGTTGCAAAAGGCTCAAGGGTCAAGGTGTCTTCTACTTCAAACACACAGCTTGACTAGATCTTACCATTCCTTTATTCATCGCAGCTGTGGTACTCTGAGCTAAGATCACAGAAAACAAGTTATATGCAGGAAATATTGAAAATTTTGTCAGAACTCTTAATTTACCATACTTTGCCAAAAAAAATTAAAAAGAAAAAAGGAATGTCATTAAGTAGGTAAGAAGTGATGTACAGCTTCTAACCTTTGAGGGTTAGAGCTGGGATAATGTCAGCATGGAAGCATCAAGGAAAATATGATTTTGAATAAGATAGGATTAGAGAAAATGAAATAACTTGGAGGAATTTTCAATAAGCACTGAAAAACTAGACAAAAAAACTTGCTGAGGGTATAGCTTAGCAATAGAGCTAAGTGTTTTTTAATCATGCCAACATTAGTCATCAACAGTTCTGTATATGACCCCTAGACCTAGAAGAGTGACAAGATGGGTAAAAGTAGATTTTCAAAATTACCATTTTTTTTAGTTTTTTTGTCACAGTATTTCATTCATACACTTCTTTCTGCTGTGCATATTCTTACTTGTATTTAATATTAACATTAAAACTAATTTGCATTCCTGAATACATATGACCATCTATGAGTAGAAAAAGAAGCCTAACCAAGACATAAAGTATTCCTGTCCCCTCAGTGGTATAGCTAATTTACACACATTTGTTGATCATTAGTCCTCAAAAGAACTTTGAAATGCTTTAGTCTATTGTGTGACTCCTGCTCAAATAAAATCTTACCAAGAAGCCAAAAAAAAAAAAAAAAAAAAGGAATAGAAAAAGCATTGATTATCAAGATTATCAACCCTCTCCTGACTGAGGAAAGTGAAACTGGTGCACTCTGTTGATAGCAACATGTCACTTTGTTGTGCAAAGTTTGTACATGGTCCATTGGGTGGGTAATGGGAGAATGCTTTGGTCCCTTTAGTTGATGACAGTTGAGGAGACTTTGATTCTTGATGCTTTGTGCATCCTAATGAGGCCACACTGTGTAACTTCCCCAGACCTAAAGTGAGCATAAAAAAGAAAAAAAGTTCTTTCTTTTCAAGATTTATGGTTTTACTAGACTAGATGGTCTCTCTCTCTCTCTCTCTCTCTCTCTCTCTCTCTCTCTCTCTCACACACACACACACACACACACACACACACACAAGAAAAACTGAAATTAAAAAATAATTTAGGACGGGCCCAGTGGCGCATGCTTGTAATCCCAGCAGTTTGGGAGGCAGAGGCAGGGGCATCGCGAGTTCAAAGCCAGCCTCAGCAATTTAGAGAGGTGCTAAGCAACTCAGTGAGACCCTGTCTCTAATAAAATACAAAATAGGGCTGGGGATGTGGCTAAGTGGTCAAATGCCCCTGAGTTCAATCCCTGGTACCCCCAAAATAAATAAATGAATAAATAAATAATTTAAAAAGTCTTTTCAATATTTTTACTTCCCACCTTTGTTTTTGATATGCCCCAGTTTACCAATAAACATACCGGTGGAATGGCTTGTGTATGCCGTTTGAAGTTACTGGGGAAAGGAGGAGAGTGAAATATAAACAAAGATTAGCTAAACATTCTCATTATTATGTATTGATTTAAACATTTCCTGACACACTCAAGGTTTTCAGAAGAAAGGAGACTCCATCCAGCATTTGATATGTGATTATTTGTACTTCTTCTTTCTCTCTGCAAATGTTGAAAGTGTGTATATGCTACCCTCCATGATATAAAGAAATCAGTGAGTGGACTGCTTTGTAAGGATGCTTAAATTTCCTTAGATATTTGATAGTAAGTACATACAAAATGGAGAAATTCAAATAAAAATGCAAATGGACAATTGTTTTACTACTTTCAGGGATCAGAGAAAACCAACAGTGGAAGTATAAGAAATCACTTCTTCATAGCTTCTTTGGTCTTAGATTTAAAATATCATCTCGTGACAGTCCTCCTCCACCAAAAGTCATTAATTGAAAATCCTTTGTCATATCACTTGCCCCTTCTCATCCCTGTAGCATAGAAGTTACAATCTGCAATTAAAGATGATTTGAATAAAGAGTAAAGCAAGTCAATTACCGCATGATCTCATGAATATGTAGAATCTAAATAACATTGAACTCAGAAAACTAGAATAGTGATTACTGGGGATGGGGGTTGAGGGGAAGGGGAAATATTGGTAAAAGAATACCAATGTTCACTTATAAAATGAATACATTCAGGGATCTAATATACAGCATGGGGAATAGAGTTGACGATGCTGGATTGTGTACCTGAAATCTCCTTAAATATTCTCACTGCAAAAACAAAGACAAATTAAGAAAAATGTAACTAGCTGAGGGGATCAATGTGTTAATTGTGAAAGAGCATAAAAGGGTTTCAGGAGGAAAAAGAAAGAATCACACTCGTGGTTACTTACTCAATCAAGAGAACAAAATGAAGTTTTGGAACAGGTATTGGAGAGACATAGGCAAACATAGGCCGTGGCATTTGGAAGGACAGAGGAGGGGCTCTGGGTCTCTGATTACAGGAAAGGATCCACAGGTTCCTGATAGGGGCACAGTGAAGAGAGGGATGATGTCTAAGGAAGTGCTTTTATGGGGCTAAGGAGCATTTCCCAAAAGAGGAATCGATAAACACTCAGATACTCACACAAGAGGTGTGTATCTGACATCCCCCCCAAATGCACACCACAAATAATAGATTGTTGAGAATTTTCTGATGGTAATTTTGCACTACAGCTGCTGACATTTAGCATATTTTCAGGGTGGCCAAATTGCATAACCCGTAGCAATTCCCACTTGGGTATTTGGAGATCTGCAGATCAGTGGTGACAGGATAATCAGTTGCAGTGGCCAGGGAAGGGAGCCTTGTGACTAGCACAAAGAAAGAGAAAATGCAGCATCCAGATCAGAGGCTACTGCGAGTCCTCACGGTGCAGTCCGTGTGGAGAGTGGTACAGGCAGGAAGAAAGAGGATTTTGTGATAGCCTGGTGAGGTCATTAGTGATTGTAATGTTGAGATAAAAATATATCCTGTCACAAAGGCATTGACAGGACTCTCCTATAGCATGTACCAATGGGAGAGAGGAACTGTGAGAGTCCAGTTCGTCTCCACTGGGAACTGTGTACCTGCCCTGACTCAGGGCTGGTCTAAGTATGACTGGCACTATGGACTGGCATCAGACAGCAAACTATCACTGGCTTGCAGTGGCAAAGTACAGAAATTGAGAGTCAAGTCTGGATTTAAAAACTTCAGTGAAAATTTAACAGAATAATTTTTTTTAGTTTTGTTTTATATATTGTTTATTTGTTATTTTTAGATATACATGATAGAGTATATTTGGACATACTATACATACATGGAGTATAACTTATTCTAATTAGGATCCCATTCCTGTGGTTGTACATGATATGGAGTTTCATATAGGTACATAGGAAAGTTATATCCAATTCCTTCTACTGTCTTTCCTATTCCCATCCTCTTTCTCTCCCCTTCATTCTGCTTTGTCTAATCCAGTGAATTTCTATCCACTCCACCATTGTGTGATTGTGTGTTAGAATCCGAGTATTAGAGAGAACATTTGGCCTTGGGTTTTTGGATCTTGACTTATTTCACTTAGCATGATAATCTCCAGCTCCATCCATTTACCAGCAAATACCAAAATTTTATTCTTCTTTATGGCTGAGTAATATTACTTTTATGTTTTTGGAATCTAATTTTTAAAAAATGGGTCATATTTTGCATCTTTGTTTTATTTTCTGAGTCATATATTTATATTGCATTTTATGAAAATTTGATTTAGAGATGAATTAGTAATTTAAACAAAACAAATAAACAAAACTATGTTTTGTCCTCTGTCCCAGTTTGAGAAGTACAGTCCTAATTGAAATTTTGCAGTAATCCTTGAAATGAACTAAACTTCTGCTAACATTTGGGTGATTTTCCATGTTTTAATCTCAGAGTTTTAGTTTCCTTGATAGCTGAATGTTTAAAACAACTTACCATAAGGTGTTCCCTTTGGAACATTAATTCCTGAAAAATGTTATGCAAAAAATCATCAGGGTCAAATATGTTTTGGGAAAGAGTGCACCTACTGAACTCACTTTAGAAATTCACATAGATTCGGCACAATACAGATTCTAAAAAATATGTGCAATAAGCAGATTTGTCTGCACTTATTTACCTGTGAAACTAGTGTTTCCTGGAACATAAAAGAGAATATCCTTTTATTAAGTTAAATAAAGAGAATATCCTTTTATTAAGTTAAAATATTCCTCCCTTTACGCAATTTATAGTGATTATAGAATCACTTTAATTTGTTAAAACCTGTTTCAAAGTCTAGCAGTCAAATCCAGTAGAACTTAGAGTAAGTCTTTCTTACATTTGGTTTCCATCCTACTAATGCAGGAAATAACATAAAACATTGAAAAAAAGCAAAAAATTCAGCAGCTCCATAATGTTTATTTATTTATTTATTTATTTATTTTTTTGGAGACATAAATTTAAGATATCTTTCACTTTTTCCTTCCTGTCACCCTATTTTATTTATGTCATGGTAATAATCATTGTTTGACATTAACTGACCTGCATATATTTGACTTCTACTTCTCCACAATAGCACAAAAACTCAAGAAAGAGGTAAGGTCCAATCTGTATTGAAGAATAGAGGAGAGGATCAACTCAGGATTAGCAGGTATGAAATAGATGCCCAAGAGAAATAGGTTAATTAAAAGTGGTCCACAGATCAGCAACCTTGCTGGCTTTCTTGATTCCAAACACCCTTACAAAGAGCAAGTGGCCGCCTCACAAACAAAACAGGACAAAGGAAAACAAGAGTCCTCACTTTCAACACTATTAAACATAACTCTTGATTCAGAACAAGGTTTCTGAGGGCTTCTCTCCCCCTTGCACTTCTGGTCTAATGGCCAACTCAGTACTACCCGTGGACTTCACAGTAATGTCTTCTTTGACAATTGCCAAATTACACGGAGTATCCAGTTAGCTCAAGAAGAAGGCAGAGAAGAGGAACAGGGTCCCAACTATCTAAAGACAATCAATAATGCCCTTTTCCTAAATAGAACCCGCAACCCACACTTTACCACAAATACAAGAAAAATAAGTAGGAATAATGGATGAGGATTATAAAAATATCCAGATCAATCATACCGAAATAAATAAATAATTCCCGGAAGAGAAAATATTATAAAGTCACAAATATTAGAAGGATTGGGTTTATTGTTGCCATTATAAAACAACACCAGGAAATGATTTCAAACACCCTTACAAAAGAAAAATTGAAGAATCATGGGACACTTCTTAGAAATTAAAGACTAATTTACCTAACCACAAAGTTCAGTAGAAGGACTAGAAGTAAAAATTGATCTAAATTTTCCAGACAGGAGTTCAAATAAATACATAGAACAGGAAAGTTATCTAGCAAAGTTTTCTAATAGGATTGGCATTTAATAAAATTCTAAAATGATTTAACAAAAAATTAGAAGGATGTTTAAAACATAAATAATGGAAAACAATTTACCAGAAGAATAAAAAGATAATTTTTCAATCCAGAGGAACATCAAAGCTTCCTCCAGATTACACAAACACACAGACATACACCCTTGAATTCTTTCATTCTTTTTTTTGAATATTTCACAACAAAAAAAATAAAAATCTTTCAAAAGTTAAGCACACTAACTTTACAGGATGAAAATCAAACTAATATCAAAATTCTTATCACCAATAATGGATGCTTGAAGCCTGAAAGAAATCCTCCCAAGTGCTAAGAATAAATCAGTTTCAATCTAGAATTCTATATTCAGCTAAATTATCAGAACTTGTAAGAACAATAAATACAGCTCTATAGAATTTTTCCCATACATTATTCTTGGGAAATTTCTGGATAATATAGTCAAGAAAATAAATTTTTGAAAAGTGAGCAAGAGAAAGAAAACATGAGGAAGACGACACACTGGAGTGAACAGAGAAATAAGATGAAAGTAAGTCCCACAGTGAACAGGTGTATATCACCTAGAATAGAAAGTTGATGGGATGCAGGGAAAAAAAAGTTTTTGAAGAAAAAAATAGAATAATTTTTTAAGTGAAATAACAAGAAGATTTTAGCTATGTGACATAAAACGTATATTTGCTTTCACAGCAAGAATAAATGAAAAACAATTAGCAATGTCTTATGAAATGTAAATAACGATCACAGCAAAAAATATGTAATAAATAAATTCTACTATATTTTTAGGACATTTCATGGAATGCAAAAAATCTTCCATAATTTTATTTATGGTTTCTGGTTTCCTGTTTAGCTAAAAGGCATTTCCTGCCCTGAAATAATACCAATATTTTCCTAAATGCTTTAAATTTAAATATTGTATTTTTATGTTTTTTAAGCTTGGATTTTAATCCATAAAAAATTATTTTTACACGGATTTAATAAGGATTTAACTTTATTGTTCTCATGATGAGTAATTATGCCAATGCTTTTTATTAAACATGCCATTCTTTATTTACTGAATTGAAATGTCACTTTTTATTATTTCATTCCAGACATGTTAGGAAATGGTTTATACTGAAGATCAAAGAAAACTGAAAGAAGGTAGAAGAGTTTTCTTTGTCGTCGAGAGGAAGCAGGGCCTTGATAAGTTCAAACATTGAAAAGACTCAATAAAACGCATCCCTGTGTCAAAAGTCCAATGACTATAAGAAAAGAAAGAGATTGCATGACTTTTCAAATTTGGAGAAGATAATTTTACTCTCCATGAGAGTGCAGGAAAGAAGGTAAAGTTTAAAAAGAAAATGTAGAAATTCGGAATATGGAAAAAATGAGACTGCTCATTTCAAGACTGGAGGGATAATACACACACACACACACACATACACACACACACATTTACTCTCACACATAGTGTTTTGAAAGAAGAAAAAAATCACCACTTCAACATCTTGAAATAAATATTTTATTGTTTACTGAAAGGAGATTTGTGTTTATGAAGAATGCAGAAAATGCTTTTGACAAAACCCAACATCCATTCCTCATTAAAACAAACAAACAAACAAACAAAACAAAACATCGCTCAGCAAACAAGCAACAGAATGGAACTTCTTCAATCTGGGAAAGTCCCCTGAGAAAACCAGCGGCTGCCCTCATTTTTAGTGGGGAAGGATCAGGAAGTACTGGTGCTGTCACTGTGCGACTGGCGGCTCCTACCAGCACAAGGAAGAAGTAGGAAGAAGCCATCCAGATAAGGAAGAAAGAGAAAAAAACCACCTTTATTCATGAACACCAGGATCATCTATGGAACTATTTTATACCACTGAACTGACTAGAAGGTGGTATAAAAATATCAATCGTATTTCTGCATACTGACAACGAAGAATTAGAACTTGAAATTGAAAACTGTACCATTTAAATCACATCAAGTATGATGGGATAAGAAATAAATCTTGTTCAGTACATTTTAGTTATACATAATATCGGGGTTCATTTTGACATGATCATATCCAAATATGGAGTATAATATGCTCCGCTCTGTCCCCAGTACTCCCCCTTTCCCTCTCCTCTGCCCTCTCTTCATTCCACTTCTTCTACCCTTCTGGTATTCCATCTATTTATTTATAGTTTTTTGAATTAGTGCATTATAGATAAGCACAAAGGTGAAACTCACTGTGGTATGTCCATATATATATATATATATATATATATATATATATATATATATACACATAGTACAGTCTGGTCAAGTTCCTTCCACCATTCCTCCCTTTTCCCATTCCACCTCTTCTCCTCTCTGCCCACTTCCTCTACTCCATAGATCTCTCTTCAGTTTTCATTTCACACTTATTTTTTATCCAGCTTCTAAAACATTCAATCTTTAAATTAAAAAATAAATCTTGCAAAAATATACAAACCACATTTACCAAATTCTGAAAAACATTGCTAACTAAAATTAAAACCTAAATAAATTGTGAAATATATTGTGTGGTTGGGTCAGAAGACACACATGGATGTGTCTTCCCCAAACTGAACTTCAATTTTAAGACAAACCAAATCAAAAATCTCAGAAGACATTTTTGTAAGACTGACAAACTGATTTTAGCATTCATATTTAAAGTTTAAGAACCTAGAATAGTGCAATTGGGGAATCATCACCACCTCGTTTCAAGGTTTATTAAGAAGATGCCTTAATCAAGGTGTTCTGGTTTTGGCATAAAGATTAACAAGTAGGTCAATTAATCAGAATAGAGAGTCTAGAAATATTCCTTGAGAATATAAATAAATGTTGTACTACAAATGAAATTTGAACAATTTATTTTTTTATAAATGTGCAGCCAATTCAGAGTAAAAAGATAGAAACATTTTTCTTCAATAGTACTGGATTGATTGGATATCCATATGTGAAAAACAAATGAAATTCAATGTATGCCTCAGACCAATGACAAATCTCTACACATAACTTGAAAGTGTTATGCTTTTAGAAGAAAACAGGAAAGTCTTTATAAGCTTGAATAGGTGTGTTCTCATCTCACTAAAAGCACTGTCTATGAATAAAAACAAGATAAACTAAACTTCATCAGAAATAATATCTTACACTCTTTGAAAAACATGTTTAAAGAATGAAAAGACAGAACACAGACTGAAAAAAAAATACATGCCAGTAATATGTCCAGTAACATTTGGTATCTGGAATACACGTTTTAAAGTCTCAAAACTAATTAGAAAATAATAGCTAAATTTTGTAAAGTGAGTCAGCAATTGCCTAAAGATGAGAAGACAGGATGAGAAAACTGTGGAAAAGGAATTACTAAGCAGTGTGATTAGTAGTGACTAATCAGATTCAACAATACACTTTAAAATGACACATCAAGTTTAATCATTATCTTTGCTAACAATGGAAGAATGGGTTAACATCACAGGGTCTATTAATGTAATTTGCTACATTCACTTAATGAAGCACAAATAAATTATATTCAGGACTCAATGTGCATACATTAAAAGAAAACTATAGCCCAACACCTTATATTACATTAATGGCAAATATTTTATATATATTACCAATACTTGGAAAAAACAATGTTGACCATTCTTAATGTTATCATTGAATTTCTCCTTACCTTAAATGGCTAACTGGAATATTTAATTAAAATAATGTATGGTTTCTATGGACAACAAATATAAAGGGTATATAAGTTGAAAAGTATAAGACACTTAAAATATTAAGGTATGAAAAGACATAAAAAAGAACTCTGCATAATGGAAAATATTTATCAAATTAAATCAAAGTAAATTTTCTCCAAATTAATATGTAAAATCAAAAAAACAAAGCTATAGTTATATGTTAGGATTTTTATCCTTTTCTTTTTCTTTTTTTTCTTTCTTTCTTTCTTTTCTTTTCTTTTTTCTATTTTTTTTTTTTTTTTTTTTTTTGGTACCAGGGATTGAACACAGGGACTCTTAACCATTGAGGCACATCCCCAGCCCATTTTCTATTTTGGTCAGGATCTTGCTGAATTGATTTGGGATTCTCCTGCCTCAGCCTCCCCAGCAGCTGGGATTGCAGGCATGTGATACCATGCTGGGATGTGTTAGTGTTTTAAAGAATTATTTTTGTTCAGGAGATTTTTTTTTAAGGATAAAATATCTGTAGAAGTATAGAGGTTGCTAAATAATGGAATTAACCTTTATGAAAGGAGCGAAACACTGCTGGGTATTAAAATATACTACTAATACAATCAGAATAAAGTAACAGTGATTTAAGAACAGGCTGATGGGCCTAGAGAATAGAATTTGGAATTCATATATACACTTGAATAAAACTAGGAACTTAATATATAATAAACATATCAACAAAATCAATGAGAAAAGAAAAACTACCAAATAATGCTGGGAAAATGGCTTTTCTTTATGAAGAAAATGAAAGTTTTTCCTTATTCATTAGTGTATACAAAGGTAAGTTTAAAACTTTCACATTAAAATAAAAGGATAAAATTCTTAGAAAAATAGAAGCATTGGACTTCTAGATTTTTACAGTCGTATTTAGCGAAACCCAATAGCACAAACAAAAGGTTAGATATGAATATGATTAGAATACATGTAAATACTTGCACTAAGAACACCAAGAACAAAATCAGATACTGGTAGGATGTATGTACAATGTCCATGAGCATAAGACAGGAATACGTTAGGTTACAGGAGAAAGCCCTTCCAATTGAATGAGTGAAAGAGAAGTTCCGGCAGAAAAGTGGGTGATGGGTATGAAAATGCTCATGAACAGATGCTAACAATCACTATTCATTATAGAAATATGAATTAAAACAAGACCGCAATATCACTACACTGGAAAAATCAGAAGGCTTGGTAGTGCCAAGTTTCGTCAGCAATGTACAGAGGAAACATTTGTTATTTACACAAGTGTAACTGTTGATGTGTTCTGAATGCAGCTTATCAATTTTTAGTTATAACCTACATTTCAGCAGCCCTTTGACTGGGCATGTATCTCAGTGAAATTCTCAAGAGGTCCACAGGAGACATGTGACGAGGGTGTACGCTAAAGCACTGCTCAGTTGTACAGTCAGAGCAAGCTGCTCACCCATTCTTTGGGGAAATGATGAGTAAAACTGAAGGGCACACAGTGTGGAGGACTACCAAGCACAGAAGGAAAAATTAGATGTGTGAATACCATCAATGTTAGAGATGCAAAATATTGACACCACATATTAAGAAACTGAATGAGGTCTGCAGCTCAAAGCATTTTGTTAATTAAAATATATCCTGAGCCAATCTAAATAGACTGTATAGATATAGACATATGTGTATAATGTTTACAAGACTGTATATAGATAGATAAATAGATAGATGGATGGATAGATAATAGACTTCCTTGTATAATGCTACATATAAAGTGAAAGCAAAATATTTGGGGAGATAAAAGAGAATGAATAGCATAATTTCAGTAACTAAGTTACCATATACCAGTGAATCACTACCATCTTAGAGAATGATTAACTCAACTCTTTGTACCCAAAGATCAAAAAATAAAAATGAATGAAGACAAACCAAAAAAGAGACTGTAGCTTCTCCCATGACACTACAATTTTCACCATGGCTGCTTCTAGACTTCATTCAAGTATCAGTGCCAGGAACCTGACCTTTCAGCCACCTCTTTCTGGCACTTCCAAAGATAGAGTTCCCTCCTCTTGTCCTCCCACTACTGGCTCCTGGGTCAAAATATGACCTGGGTGTGACTGGTTGGTGAATCCCACATCATGATCTTTGCCCTGACTACAGGAAGGCTGGGCAAGGGGCTATCCTTAGAACTGCTCACTGTGCCTCACTCCCACTGATACTGGGGGGAAGAGCTCCCTGGCCACATTGGAATACATCAGGCATTCCAAAGCTAGATGCCAAACTGAGTAAGGAAATATTCATTTTTTGCTGCTTCATAGATTGCTGGACTTGTTTTATTGAGCACATCTCCAGGATTATTTTTAGATACTGTAGGTCATTAGCATACTAGATCACATATTTGCACTCATGGGTCTGAATTATTCTTCTGAAACATGGTGTAACTGTTACCTGTAAAGATTACAGTATTTTCAGACTTTAGAAAAGATTATTTTGCAGTGTATCCAAATATTTTATTCTTGTTCCATTTGTCCTATACATGTCTTTAGGGACAATAATTATACATAGATTGATAGTCCTTCATATGACATCTGCTTTATTATCTTTTAAAATTATTTAAAATTTTTCACTTTGTTCATATTTCCCTAGCCTTCCTTACTGATTCCTAATTTTTTTTCAATAGTATCTAACTGGTTTTTTTCCCCCTGTTTCCTTCTGATGGTTCCCTCCCTTTTGCCTTTTTTTTTTTTTTAATTCCCATGAGTTCTGCTAGTTTGGTGTTCCAAACTTTAATTGATCCCCTCTAGATCAACCCTGGACTCTTGCTTCAGAAAGACATTAAATTCTTTAAATTTAAATTTCTTTAAATTTCCTTTAAATTAAAATATATCCTGAGCCAATCTAAATAGACTATATAGATATAGACATATGTGTATAATGTCTACAAGACTGTATATAGATAGATAAAGAGATAGATGGATGGATAAATCCTTTAAATTCTTACTTTGATAAAACTTTAAATTCTTACTTTGATAAAACTTTACCATATACTGTTTTCTTGCATAGTTCTTTATTTGCCTTTTGGTTTTTCAGATCAATTAATTTCTAGTTTTCCTTAAATATATATTTAACACATATATATGTTATTTATATGTATATATGTATATATATATACATATAATTTAATGTCGTTTTATTATTGTCTTTTTCTTGCTGCTAATACTATGAAAGGTCGTCCAGAAACTTTTTCAACAGTTCACCCTGTAGTTGCAAATAAGGGCCAGGTGAAAAGAACACCTTTCTACTTAGAGTAAAACTTCATGATATTACCTGACCTGGGCATGGAGACTGAGAGGTTGGGTGTACTTGTAAGGGCAGGGGGCACCAATATAATATAATTTGTTTTTTGCCACCTGATCAAGTTTGGTTATGAGGTGTTCCCCACAAGCTCCTGTGTCAATGCAGGAATGTTCAGAGATGGAAGATTGGATGATTAGGCTGTAACCTAATTAGTGGATTCATAATTTGAATGGACTGACTAGGTGGTAACTGAGGCAGGTGGGGCATGGCTGGAGGAAGTGGGTGACTGAGAGGTTACTCTTGGTTTAGATATTTTGCCCCTGGCCCTCCACCTCCCTGCTTCCCAGTTGCCATGAGCTGAGTGGGTTTCCTCTGCCGCCACCCTTCTGTCATGATGTTCTTCTTCATGTGGGGCCCAGGGCAATGGTGCCAGCTAACCAGGGATGAACCCTCTGAAACCGTGAGCGCAAAATGAACTTCCTCCCCAAGTCGTGCCTGTCAGACATTTTGGTCACAGAGACAAAAAGCTGCCTGACACACTTGTCCACATTAAGCATCTGCTTCTTCAAAGAAGTTGCTCCTTTGCTACTCAACCCATTTGCCTGGCATGGTATGGAGTCGAGCTGGATTCCAGGAGTTATTCTACCAGTGATTCCTGGACTGCCCCAAACATGAGGTGATTGCGCTCATCTTTCTCTGACTCAAGGTCTTTAAAAGCAAGTGCCAATTTCTGGGGACCTTTCTTACTGCCCCTCCAGTTTCATTCTCTCAGCAGCCTTCATCCATGCATTGTGGTATAGAGTACAGGTGTTCCATGAACTCACCTCAGTTAGCATGCCCTTTTCTGTTTCGTGTTCTGTATGCTGCCTTTAGTTCATTTTAGAGACAGCGGGGAAAAAAGCAAAATAATGATTTACTTTTCCATCTCAAACCAAGAAGAATCCAAGAGGTGTTCTAAATGATGATGCAAACTCTGTGGCTGTGAAAGCAGAGTGTCCTCAAGGGTGGTAGCTCATTTTTGCGAGAGCAATGCCAACTTGAGGGCTGACTCCAGGTCATGCCCTCCGAAGGCTAAGGGATGTCAGATAAAGCTACATGCTCCAGTGCTGAGATCTCTGAACTGTGCCCCTTGTTCAGTGCTGCTGTTCCTAGTGAATCTGTTATCCAGGAAACACATTTATATATCGAGTACAAATGATGAAGACTTAGCCATTTGAAATGTTAGTGTGCTTGTGTTCTGCTCAGGAAAACATGCCAAATTGAAATGAGCTAGTTAGAATGAATTAGAATTAAAAGGTCCTCGTAGGGGACCCAAGAAAAGGGCCTGGGCTTTTCTTTCATTTTGGCATACGTAATGTATGGGTGCAGTCTTCATTGGCTACTCAGATCAGTCAGATACCCTCAAGTAATCTGGAGCATGAGATTCTTCAGTGAACAGTTGTTCTATTCCAAAGGCATCAACTTAAGACTGACAAGGGGCTGGGGTTGAGGATGGCGATGATATAAACTCCTTCCTTCCATTACATAAGTCCCCTATGAGGATAGTTCAGTTAGACACATAACTGGAATACGAAGTATCTCACCGCCACCTCAGGGGAGTGTCCTGTGATATAAATAAGAATATTACCTGGCATGTAGTTAATCTCCATAAATATTAGCTATTTTATTGATATTGTTTTAATGGCAACATTTTTTGAAGGATGAAAGTGGGAGAATTTTTTTCATTGCTAGGTGGTCATGACAAAGACCAGAGCTCTGATCTTTAGGATAAAAGATAATCTATCTGGAAAAGGAGAATTGAGCATAAAGGCAAAACTGAAAGGGAGGACAGGGAATGTCTTGGTGCTTCTGTATCGAGGGAAGAGTAACAAGACCTGTGTTGGCCTTGGGTCCCCTGCATTGACCTTTTAGTTCTATCTCATTCTCTCTAATTAACTTGCTTCAATTTGGCATGTTTTCTTTAGCAGAGCATCTGGCATCAGCTTGGTCCTGGTAGAACAACAATTTTGAGAGGATGAGAGACGTGGATGGAAATAACCCCTCTAAAGTTACGATGACCTTCTCCCATAACGTATTGTGCTGTGGTGGTAATGATAGATACACCAGCTTCTGTATTTGAAGTTAAAAGAAAATTCACTTGTGTTTTCTTTTCACCATCCATAAACTGTTATTTTGTAATAACAGAGGGAAGAGTTTTCTATAGCTGCCCTGTCAGTGGTTCCAAACTGGAAATAACATCCAACCACTAACTGCTGTTTAATTCTTTTCTTTGTTGTTGTTTTTACTTTATTTCATGCGTAACTATGTTTGCACAGCAAGGAAGCAACATCTGAGGAAATGTCACTTGGAATAGCAAATAAGGTAGCAATGCCATTGTCTTACTGGGATTTTGTCTTTGGTAGGTGACTGCATTTTGGTGGGTTAATAGTCTTTAGTCTCTAGGAATAATTTATTTTAAATAAAATGAAATATATATGAAGATAAAAGATGGAAAACGACAGTACTTATGCACAAATGAGTTTCATATTTTGGTGTTTATTTATCTAGAATAGAAACAATTAAATGCATATTTCAAAATTTCTAGTAAAAGGGAGTATTCTGAACGGTCCTAACACAAAGAAATAAATGTCTGAGTGACAGAGATGCCAATTACTCTGATCTGATCATTACACAGTGTAAATGTGCTGAAATGTTACTCGGTACCCCATTAACATGTACTATTACCATGTGTCAATTAAAAATTTTAAAATAAAAAATATGTTCGATGTTACAAAAAAAAAGAAAAAAATAGAAAATGCTTCTAAGAGAAAACTCACCCGAAATGTAGGGCTGGCTGCTGAGTGAGTCAGAGGCAGGAGGAGGGAGACTTGGTGGGAATTCAGCATAGGGCAAAGCCAGTTGAAGCCAATCTTTACATGTAACCGAATCCCAGACAGACTTCTTGTGTTTCTGAGGGATGCTCCTGTTTTTTCTCAGGGGTTTCTATTTTAGGGGTTGGCACAAAGAGACGTCAGCGGATGTTGGCAGAAACCATGTCTCTTCCCAGCTGCACCAATGGAAATCATCACGCTACAGTGAATCATCTTTTTCCTTTGCCTCTGGGGTTTTGTGCACCATGTTTTCTGCTCAAAGACATGCCTGTGACCAAGAAGGAGGGATCCTTGGATCTCTGGAGTTTATAGCCCCTCCATAAAGGAAAGGTCCAAATGCAAAGAGATGAAGACAGGATCATGCTACTTTCCTCCATGATTAAAATATTTTCCCATCTGGGGCAGTGTAGTGAGTCAGGTAATGGTGCAGAGTTCCTTTCTCAGCACCATTATTCGTGTCATTCACTCTCTTCCTCTCCAGTTTTCTTCTTGTTACAGAGAGAAAAACAATTTAAATTCAGGAGCGCTGATAAAGTTCCAAGTCAGCATTTTAACTACTCTGCGTTTCAGTTTACACGTCTGTAATATGTGAACAGTAACCACTTCCTCGGGATTGTTGAGAAGATGCAATTAGATAATTGAGTTTAGTGCATGCAAAATTTTCCCAGCAAAGTTCTTCTGGAGGTAAACCTTTTCAGATCCAAGATTTTTAAACTAGGAGTTACCTCCAGAAAAAAAAAATTGTGCTGGGAAAATTTTGCATGCAATAAACTCTACTGTTGTATACACAACAATAACATTTTTTTCTTTTGTATAATATCTTGCTCTAAAGATAGATCTGTGTAGCTAATAAAATTCAAGTTAGAGATATATCTTTATTCATCGTTCCTCATACAAGCCTGTAGTAACTTGGCACAATGTCCCAGGCATAGTTACCATGATGTTTCAGATTATGCTCCAGTTGTTAGGGAGGCTACAAAGCTACAAGATGAACAATGCAGCAACACAACAGGCGCAGTCCTTGCTTTTTGAGCATCTCACCATCTCACTGTCTGATAATATGATCAAAATAAAACTGGGTGCAATTTTTTATAAACTAGGTTGGAGTGGGGTGAAGGGGAGGGTAAAGCTGGATAGAATGGGCTCCTTGGAGGAAGAAGTCATTTTAGGATGGGCTGTAAGTTGAGTTTGGGCAGTATGTGTAAAGATACAGGAATGAGCATGGTTGGGGTGTTGGTAACTTGCTGGATACATGGAGCATTTTTCTGGCCTGTTCTTTGTATTTCTTTTTTTTTTTTAACAGTACTGGGGATTGAACACAGGTGTGCTTTATCATCTCTACCACTGAAATACATCCCCCACACATTTTTTATTCTTTATTCTGAGACAAGATTGCACTGGGTTGCCCAGACTGAACTGAACTTGAACTTGAACTTGGGATATTCCTGCCTCAGGCTTTGGAGTATGGGTTTGCACCACACTCCTGGCCTAATTTCTTCTTAATTAGTATTATTATCATAATTATTGGCAATATTAATTATAAAAAGTAGTGAGTTCCATTGAGACATTTTCATACATGCATATAATTTGCTTTGATCCTATTCCTCTTCCCTATTACCCTTTGTATTCTTGCTGAATGAACCTGTGAATCATGACTCAAACAGAATTTTGCTATAGAAAGAAACAGCAAAAATGACAAATCTCTAATGATCATTCTGAATATTTTATCAATTACCAATGCGTGACCCAGAGTAGAGGACATAGATTAGCTATGTCCCCAACAAGAAAGTTTTTCTGACCTTATGTAAGTGTATTAGATGTGATCTAAGTGGGCAGACTTGGAGAATCCACAAGTCTAAATTAAAAAGCAGTTTTACTGAAGCTTAGAAGATGGTTTCGATAGCTCTGAGAATATTCTCAAGAGAAAGCAGATCGATATTGCATATCCTAAAAGTATTCAGAAACCTGAGGAAAGAACTAATGAGACAGTTCTTTTCTAAAAAATGCAGAAAGGGGCCATGCATTCCTTGGTGATGTGCACCAGAAAAATGTTAACAAAAAGATGGTTTTTACTATTAAACCATCAACTGATTTTGGCCTGCAAAGCACCAGCTGGCTTACATTACTTGTAATGTGCTTTGGTGTGTCTCTGATGATAAATATGAAGGGTCCTTTAAGATATACAGAAATATTAAGCAACTAAACATGCTCCCCCCCTTTGAAAATTTAAGAGTCGAAAGAAACATGAAGGACTTCTAAACACTGGAAACCTGAGGTGTGGTTAAGTCAGTTTTGTCCCCACCATAACGAGCCAAGGAGAACTTATTCTGCTTGGGAAATCAACAACTTTGAGCTCCAAACGTTGGGATTTTAGCCCAGCATAAAAACCAAACCAAAGACAAAAACACTTTTCACAATCCAGCATCAGTCCTGAGTCTATGCCCCCAATGGTGCCTCACAGGTTTATTTTACTTATTTTTTTCCCCACCAAAAACATCATGTTGAAGAGTGTTCTCCTCCTGGTAAGTGCCAAGCACATTCCTATCCCCAAATAGTCCCTCACTCTTTTTGGAAGCAAAGCACTGGCCACTCTGGTTAACACTGAGGTTTACTCCCTCTGGCTTCTAATTCCACGTATCTACCCTCTGTCCCCCACCAGCACCTCTTTTCTGGGAGGCCTGGGAACTGGTGCACATGAGGCTGGTTGTCTTTCAGCACAATCTAAACTCATAACCAGTGATGTGTGTGCCCCGTAAAGGCCTTCCTTAGTCAGCATTTAACATGGAACAGGAAACCTGATAAACAATGGAGCAGCATAGTATTTTTCGTCTGACTGTACGTACAACAGCCTGCACTTGGAAACCATGGCTTTTTTCTGCTCATGCATATAAAGCACGATACATGGTTGTCCAGTACACTCTCCATCTCTCCAAAATAGACTATAATTGCATTGTTGGTGTAAAAAACCTTAAAGTGTCCCTTCATTTATTCCCCAAACATGCATTTTATTATCCTAGACTCTGTTGTTGGCTATCGGGATAACTAATGCAAATGCAAGCAACAGACATAACCAAAGAAGCATAGAAGTGCTGTAAAAACTAATATAACAAAAACAAAAATAATTCCTTTTATTCTTGGGCTTTTTTTTTTTTTCATTTTCTTTCCTTTTTTCTTTCTTTCTTTTTTTTTCAAAATCCTAGGCCTCAACACACTCCACTCTTAGAACCACCAAAGGTTGATTTTGGGGAAAAAGCTAGATAGGGCACACACAAGTCATTCTGAATAACTCTGAGGTCTGTGGTATATATGATAGCTAGGAAAATGAGCCTTTGCCTCAGGAACAAAGACCAGAGAGGCAAGAGGAATGGGGGAATTTGTCCAAGCAACTATAAACACTCTTCAAAATGAGGGCAGGTTTTTAAAAACTGAGTGCTATCAATCCACTTCCGAAATTTGCCAAAATAAGATGGACAAAAGTCTCTGACTCATCTTTTCTTCTAAGCTCTCATTTTCCTGGGATGCTTGAGAATTAGCATGGCCTAGTAGAACAATCTCAGGGTTTGGGACCACATGGTTTCTGCCTGTAGATTCCAATCTGCTACCTATTGATTGGGGGAGCTTGGGCAGGCAATCTATCATCACCACATCTAATCTTTCTTATAGATTAAAAAAAAGATAATAGTATTTAACTTTCAGAATGGTTGTGTCTCACAGCCCAGTCTAAGTAACTAGAATGATAGGACCTATGTATAAAATGGAATTACAGGCACAGATGTTCCTTGGAAAGCGTGAGGGTCTGAATAAAGAGAAGGATTAAGGGTGTGAGCATAGTGTTCAAAGAGGCAAACAGCACCACAACTAAATCCAAAAGTCTGCAATCCAGAAAAGACAAAACAGAGGTAACAGGTTTGGAATGAGGTACTTGGGAGGCTGCAGATGCAACAGTGCCTGATTGGTTCATCCAATCATGAAAATGGATAGTTGAAAAGGTAAAGTGCCAAGGACAGTGCCTGGCGTGAAGTAGACTTTGAAGACCTCTCTCTCCTACCTAGAGTTGTCTTGTGGCAAGTCAAGTCTCAGACATGCTAAACAACTTGAGATTTAAAACTCTTCCATACACACAGCCTCATGAGAAGTGTGGCCCCTTGTGGTGACCCAGACATCACCCAGCATGCAATTTAAAGCTCAGAAATTTTACTTGATTTGCCCAAACTCCCATAACTAATGCAACAACAAAGGTCAGAACTGAATAGAAGAACTGGTACAAGTAGAATGTTGTTAATGGCCAAAGGGCAGATCAACAGAGTCGTTAAAGGGAGCTTTAGACAAAATAAAGATCTTTTTAGCTCCTTCAAACTTACTGAATCAAAATTTCCTGGGGTAGAGACTAGAAATCTGTATTTTAAATATCACCTCCAGAGACAGTGCCTTCAAGTAGAACAGTCACCTTGGGTGTGATTCTTTTACTGAACAAAGGCACCTAACAGTGAGACCATGTTATCAGGCAAAGTACCCACCTGGTCAGAGCCATGCTGGGCCTGGAAAAACTTTGAGCTTCCTCTTCAGTAGGTGATGAAAGTGACTCTGCTTTTACCTTATTCTTTCTGGCAATTTTTTTTTTTTTTTTTTGCTGTTACAAACATTTACTCTTAACAATTAAAAGAAAAACCTTCTTTTCAGAAGAATTGGGAAACACTACACAATCATTCTAACCAATAATTGGATGCAAATACTGGGAACTTGTGAAAATATGATCTGATATTTTAATGTATCACCTAAAATATCACATAAATGGCAAAATCTTTCTCAATCTTATTTCTAGCATACAAAGACAAACAGCAAATTAGTTTTTTTTAAGAACACTTTATTAAATATACAAGAAGCTTGAAGGATTTGGGTAGAAGAATTTCTTACTTTACTAACCCCCATAACAGAGAGTGAAACTTCATCCTGCAGTCAGAGAGTAGCTGTCCATGACCTGGGATGAGGTCTTAGTCATACCTGGGCTGTTTCCTCACCTGTTAAATGAATAACATTGTCTGCTTCCGAGTATCTGAAAAAGGATTAAGAGAGATTAAATTATGAGTGTTTCTGTGAACTAAATAAGCCACATAACAGACACTCAGCAAAATTCAGTTATGTCTGATCTACTGTTTAGAAATATTTGCAATGAAATTGTCCTTTATCTTTCCTTCAGTTCATCATTGTCTTATTCATATGCGAAGGTGTCTTTAGACAAAATCATCCCTAGCATGTTTTACAAAGCTAAAACTCTGTCATATTTTTATTAGTCTATGGATGCTTTTTGTTTGATCTCTATTCACTACAATTACTTTCTGGAAGCTATCGATATCACTAAAAACGTCAATGGGAATTCCTACACAATAACATTATTTTAAGAGATTTATTAGATATTCTCCAAAGGTTGTGCCAGTGCTCAGTAAATTCTAACATTACTAAAAATAAATTAATACTTAGTTATGCTCAAACCTATTCTTTATTTTATATAAAAGGAACTTTAAGATCTTGCATGGTGTTTTGTTTAATTTTATAGAATTGCCAGAATTACTCTGCTATTGACATGTCAATACTCCAGTAAATGGAAGAATTCAGGAGAAAAATATGAGAACTAGAATTCTCTACTCACCCTTTCAATGACTTATAGGTTCTTATCATAAAAGCTTGATTTTGCCCCAATGCCTTTCATAATATCTGATACATGGTAAGAATTTGACAGAAATTCATCAGAGCAAGTAACAAGTGCATTTTTAATTGAACTTTGGTAATTGGAATGATATAGTAGGAAAAAAATCATAAGTTTAAAGTGCTCCTGCTTCTTTTTTAAAATTTTCTTTTTTTCCCTTTTATTCCTATTTTTTCCCATTTTTTTCTCCACCTGGAACCACTAACTGGCCGTGCGACACTGGTACCACCAACAGTGGCCTGCAGAGGCTGTGGAATGCCAACGGGAAGAACAGGATTTGGGCACTCAGTCAAAGGCCATTCGGCATGAAGAACTATCTACAAAAGCAAATATCCCTGCAGTGTGTAAAATCATGGAGCAAACATGGTTTATAAATATTCCCATCCCATTGTTTTTGCAAGAATGCAAACCACACCTAAAAGCACATTCCTTACTTTGTAGAAAAAAATATATGACGGTGCATACTTGGTCTCACTATGCCAAGACTTATCCTTAAATTTAATTTTGACCTTCTCATTTTCTCCCTGTGCTATAGTGTGATTTCACAGTACGTCCTCCCATCTGTTGAAACAGAGAAGAGCTTGCATTTTAGACCAAGATGACTAATATTTATGAGGAATGAGTCCAAATTCAAACTAAATGCACATTTTTACATTTGTCCAAACCTAGCCATGAATTATCTCAGGCTATCAATAGAAGAAGAGGAAAGTTGCTATCTGTAAATCCCTATTAGTTTTCCCAAATTGCAACCTTGGCAATGGGTGTGACAGAAAAATGCTCAGCATTCCTAGTAGCCTAACCTGCCAAGATAGATAAAGCCTGCTTTGAAGTCCAGGGACCAGAGACTACACAGATTTTTACCAAAAATAGGCCTCACATCTTTCTCAGAGAGAAGTGAACTGACCTAGCCTGACAGCTTCACAGCCATCTGAGCCCAGAAGATGAGCCAGAGGGGCTCCCAGAAGGGGTGGTTTTTATGATAGTGAAAATAATGCCCTTGAAACTGCTCTGGCCAATAATGATAGTGATAATATCAGTAGAAGCAATAATAGTAAAAGTTAACAGAGTCATGGTCAATGTCATTAGTGCTCACATTTATCATGTGTTTGGGGTGTCCAGCACTAACGGCTTACAGGCATACTCCCCTCACTCCTCACAAAGCCTTGTGATGAAGCCAGTTAGTTCCATGAAGTGCCCATGGTCCCACAAGCAACATCAGGGCTCAGATCCTGCCTCCCCTCTTCCTCCCTTTGAACCCCAGCCCTTCACCTTCACCCAAAATGCTGCTTCATTGAGTGCCTTGCTACCTCTCTTGGGTGATACCCACCTTGAGTTTCCTTCTGAGATAGTTTCTCCAAAAGTGCTATCCACACACTCCCCCAACAAAATACTCCTACAAATGGAAATGATGTCTTCCAGAGTCCCGATACACACACACACACACACACACACACACACACGCACGCACGTACGCACGTACCCCACCCTAAATAGATCTGTCTAGGTTGTAAGGTAAATCGCCTGTATCCAGGTTTTTAGCAAAGTGTCCTCCTATGCCTTACCTCATTTGAATTTATGTCCATCAGGGAAGATGAGACCAGGCAGTGGGTTCTAGTGCCACATCAGAGAAACCATCTCTGGAAGCCTTTCTTTTCCTCTAGAATCTTCATTCTTTTCCTTCTCAGGCATGGATTTGTTCACTTGATCATATTTTCTGAACACCTCTGTTGCACGAGCATAAGCCTAGATGCATATAATAATATTTCTATTAATAATATTTTTTCTCATGAAAATATTAAAATTTGTTATTACTATTTTGTCTTGTTTTGGCCCATGAATAAAATGAGCTATGAATCATTAAGTGATTTGCTAAGGTGTGAAGTCCTTATTAAACTAGTTGTTTTCACTGCAGGGAGATTTTAACTCCTCTTCTCTCAAGGGAATTTGGCAATATTTGGAGACACTTTGGGTGGTCATATCTGGCGGGGCTGAGGACGGATGTGACAAGAATGTTCTTAAAAATCCTACGATGCACAGGACAGCCTCCCTGGAGAAAGAATTACTCAGTTTGAAATATCAATAGTGCTAAAGGTGAGGCTCTGTAGTAAGCAGAAAGACTAGCTGCTGCTTATGGCATCTCTGGATGATGGCATAGATACTCTTAGGTATCTAAGTTTTGAATCAGAGGCTCTGGCTGTTATGCCATGAATGTCAACTGCTCGATGTCAGGCAGTAGTCTGGGAGCTGGGGTCCTCCCTGCCCAGCCTGTGTGGTCAGAGGCCAGGGAGCAAAGGAAAGTGACTAGACTAGAGTGTGATGGAGAGAGAAAGAGGGTGTGGGGAAGGCAGCCAGGGTCTGGCCAGCTCAGTGCAGCTCCGCCCAAAGACGCAGGATCCAACTTGAGTTTAGGAAGCAGGGAGATCAGGAAAGACTAGTGAGGACATTGATGTGAAGGTTCAGACCAGGGCCGATGCCCAGCAGGCAGCTGGGTGGCTCCGACTCCTCAGATTCTGCAGTGTTCGCTGTCCTCATCTATAAAGTGGGAACCAATTCCCACCCTTCTTACTTTACAGGGTTCTTTCTGAGGACCAAATGGAATAAGAAATGAAAATGGCTTTTGTATAATATGAAAATTATGATAACTATCTGGTCTGTAAAGTATTTCTTCATAATTATTATTATAACATGTTCATCTCTCTGGCTGCGTCATTAGTCTCTAGTGCTGAAACGCATCAATGTTAGCTCTCTGATATCCCTTGGGTGCTTTACAGCTTCCTGATTTCATGGTTTCAGAGTTTGCAGCACATATAAAACGACAAGGGAAAAGGTGTGGCTCCTTGTTCTCTAACATGAACTTGGCTTTTAAATCTTGAAATCTACTCTGATTGCTATGAGAAAACCCAACCAGCCCAGCTCAGTTGCTGACATGCTTGGGGATTTGGGAGTAGACAATGGAAACTTTCTCCTGCATTGTTTTACTGAGTTGCCAAAGAGTGGCTGGGTCTCAGCCTGGTAATCGTCCAAATGGCTTGAGGTCATCAAAACCACAGGAAAGAGCCTACTGGCTTGCTCCATGGCTTACAAAGCTAGGACCTTTTTTTTCTTTCTTTCTTTTTCTTTTTTCCTTTTTAAAATCCTTTTGTAGTTCTGGAGAATGGAATGATGATTGCATGAGCCCAGTCTATGTTACAAAGAAAATATTTTGGTACCAGTAGTCAGACCTGGACTCAGCCCCAGTTTTGGCACTTGTCAGCCATGTCACTTTAAGCAATTTACCTTGAGAAGTATCCATTTCCTGAAACTTTATTTGAAGAAGAGTTAGCTGATCCATTTCCGCATTGTGAGGGGAAGTGAGATCATCAATATATTTTTGTAATTTGCAAGATGCTGAGTTGATTAACATTAGTAATACCCCAATAGAGGAGAAAAACTATCTTAAGATATAGAAAATACACTTGGGAAAGTGATGATATTTTTTGGAAAAATTATACTAAGCTAGATCATCAGTGATACAAATTTATCCATCAATGCAGGTTTTAAAATCACATTGTTTGACTGTGGAGTTAGAAATAACATCACCTGAGTACACATGAGAATACGCAGAACTGGAGTTAACCCAAGCGACCCCTATCCTCCCGTACTGTCAGGAGGGGTCACTGAGGGAGGCTGCTTTCTATGTAAAACCTAACTTGCCCCTGTCATCCATCCAGGCAGCAGTGGTTTGGGGCTGAAGTCAAGACCTCTGACTTGGTCCAACACTCCTTTTTGCCCAACCACATGCCTTCTCTGGAGTCTATTTCCTACCAGCCTCTTGGAGCAGACAAGTGAAGGTCAGTGTCCCAGGTGCAGGTGGAGTGAGGTCTGTGTATCTGGTGGGAGTAGCCTAGGAAGAAGGAGTTAGGGGCATTTCATGGTTCTCACATCTGTTGCTCAGGCCAAGAATCATTACAGATTCAATTCAACTTACTGGAATTTTCTTCAAAAAAATAGAAATACACTGTAAGTTCCTAAAAATCTTTCCTAACTCAGTGTTTAAAGTCATTGCTGTGTACTATTCGTAGTCACTCCATTCTATTTCTCTTCATTTTTAAAATACATCACCCTGGCTCTATTACCTTTTCTTAGAAGAACAAAAAAACCCTAATGAGCACTAAAGCAAGCGCTATGGATTATTCCATTTTATGGGAAAGAGCCCTTGTTGGGACACTAGCTAGTCCCCTAATTCTTCTTTCTCTTTGGCAGATGAAGAGAGATGTCAGGAGAAAGGGAAAGACAGAGTGGCATTCTCTGGTTGTCTAAACATCTTGAATAATTTTTCAAACATTTTGGGTTTGCTAAAATCCAGACTGCATCGTGCCAAGCAGTTTTGCTTAATTTCTAAACCCTTGAGTATTTAAAGGGAAATTTAATCGGTATTTTTCTGAATCGTTTCATTTAACTCATCAGTGTGCTGTTTCATAAGAGGCATTCAGTGCCAACTCAGAAATTTTACTCTAGAAATCTCTCAAAGGCCCAAAACAGAAAACAGAGCAGGGACCTGGAAGCTCTACCCTTTCACAGTTTGAGAACTAGAAGGAGCTCCACATCCTGTGGTCTGAATTGCTCATTCTTTAGAAAGACGTGGGTCTTGCTCTTAAACAACCTGCATGGAAATTAGAATGTTAGTTCTTAAATCTGTTCAAGGCAGGATTCTCTTTGTGTTCAGGCAAACTTAAAGGTCTATGGTGGAGAACTGTAAACTTCTATTTAGCGGAGACTAGCCCATCAGCATAAATGTGACACTTTTATGATAATGATACATAGCAACCAAGATTTCTAAAAGGTTCTGCTGTAATCAGCAGAACCATACACATTGTTGCCATGAGAAAGCGTCTGTTCCCTCAGAGCTGAGGCCCAAGCTTCTCATCCACATGCCAAAGATAAAAATGCACTGAGTTCTCCCTGCTCACCGGCTTACTTAGAAACCCTCAGGTCCCTTGGCTTCTCCACAGTGAAGGCCACCGTTCAACAGCTCAAAAGGCTCATGTGTATTTTAATGCCATTTTTCACCTTGCAAGGATGCTCAGGATTGAGTATTGGGAACTGGCCAACGCCTGATAGGGACTCGTCACGCCAACAGTGGTGTGCCAATGTCAATGTGGAGCCAATGTCTTCGTGGAGGCTGTTGATCCAAAGGTAAAATGCCTGCACCCCAACAGGGTCACCTGGGCCTCCTCACTTCATCTCTCTGTGCCTCAATTGCCCTCATGTTTTAAGTGAAGATAAAAATAGCATCAACTTTACAAGGTTGCTATAAGGATTAGGTGATTTGAGAAATCCAAATATTCACCTGAAAGAGAACTTATAATAAAATTTAATGAGTATTATCTATATCATTCTCACACTATAATTTTTTTTTCTTTGGAACTTTCTTTTTCTATAGGAAATACGCTGTAAGTTCCTAATGGTCTTTCCTAACTTGTAGATGGTTATGTCCTAGAATATTATTATAATTCAGTTAGAAGTCATTTGCAGAGGATTTTTACAAAGAGCATGAAAATAGTACTCATGCTTCTGTAACAACACACGAGAGCCTGTAATGCTCCTTAACTCTGGAACAGGGAATAGTTCCAGAATTAAGAGTGGGGCCAGTAGCTGGCCACTTCTTGGGATGGTGCCAGGGGAGGATCTGGGATCATGGATAGGGTAGAACAGCGGCTCCTGTGGACGGCTGCATCGTCATCACACCATGGTGTTCTTCCGCCAGAGCTTCACCCAAATCATTGAGTCATAGATTTTCCATTGCTTTAGTTTGTGATGACAAATTTCAGGGATAGCATCTGTTGTTCATCAGGAATTTGGGGAGATGGGAGATTTGTTCTCTTCCTGTATAACTTGGGATCTGAAAAGCATCACCTCTCTGGACAGATTCACAGGCCTAGTTCCTAAGTAGTTTTTCATATGCATGTTTCCATGCTTCCTCTGCAGACCTGTAAGCACCCAAAAGGCAAGGACTTTGTATGTCTCATCCACCTTTGCAGTTCTATGGCTGGTGAATGTTCTGACTTACCATAGGAGCTCTTGATGTGTATTTTGCAAATGATTAAGTAAGTTCCTAGTTTAGTTGTTATCAAGCTTTTGATTATTGGTAGATTTTATCAGCCCATTGACAGAGGAAGGAAAGTTACCACGTTGAAGCAAGTCAGGAAAGGGGTGACTTGAATGTATTCTTCTTTCCCTAGTGGATACCTATTAACCCAGGAGGAACAAACCTCAGGAAGCTCCTCTTCCAGAAAACCTTCCATTCTGCCACCTGCCTCCAAGACCAGCTGAGACAGGCACTCTGATCTTATCTTCTGATATCTACTATTATTCTATTATTATTATTATTATTATTATTACTATTATTATTGCCTATCTTTTAGACTGGAAGACCTTTGAGATTTATTCCCCCCCTTGGGAAATCCAACACTGAATCCCAGAGCTGGCATGAAGTATGTGCTTCTGCATCTGCCCCACCCTCAAAGGAGTCTCCAGGTGCTAATCCCTGTACCTGAGAGTAAATTAGGGACTCCCTATTCAGTGACCCAGTAGGATCACAGGGGCTTCAGAGGTGGAAGAGGAAGCAAGAGAGGAATTCAGAATGATGTAGTGCAAGAAGGTCTGGAGTCTTTACTGCTGGCTCTGAACATGGAGGATGTTCAAAAGAATGTGGCAGATCCCAACTAGGAATCTAGAAGCAGCAAGGGAAAGGAAATGAGGCCTCCACTAAAGCCTCCAGAAGGGAATGCATGGCTCTAATCCTGATTTTAACCCCAGAAACCATGTCGGGCTTACAGCACCATAAGATAACAAATTTGTATTATTTTAAGGCATTAATCTGTGGCAATTTGTGATAGCAACAAAAGAATACAGATACAACTGGGATCTCCAAATTTACTATTTGGGTTACTAGTAGAGAGCAATATTGGGAAATGTTATCACAGAGGGCAATCTTTAGGTTTCCATGTGCCCAGGTAATCATGAGGTTCATTCTCTTAAAACCCTCTCACTCATTTGTCAAGAAATTCTCAAGTTATTATAGCAGCATCTGATGGGTAAGTTTTGTTTATTTCCCTCTGGCTTTTCCAAGGACATTGTTTAAGGGCATTTGGTTTTTAACTGGAGAATGATACAGCTGCCATCAGGAAGAGTATTAATATCACCAGGCTCAGTTCTATAAGAGATTTCCTCAAAGGCTGCACCGGTTTCTTCCTGAGTGACCACATTAAAGAATAGTTCTGTGGACCAAATTATCAAGGACAGAAGCCCCTGTGTCTGCAGTGGTAGAACCAGGCTGAATCTGCTCTTGCCACTACTAACATGTCAGAGTGGTCAACTGCGATTCTTTAGGAGGAGTTAGCCTCTCCTTTCCAGGTCACACTTAACCACAGCCTGGCATTCTCAAATAAGTACAACTTTACTCCATAACACTGATATTTGCAGTCCCCTGTGCTAATGCAGAAGCAGCAGCAGCAGCAACAACAAGTGTCACATTTGAAGCACTGTGGCTCAGGTTACTGAGAATTGGTACAGCTGTCCCCCATTCCCACTGTATTGGTTCTCTAAGGCATCTGCAGAGGGGACATTCCAAAACCTGAGGGTTGGGTAAGTCAGGCCAGATCACTGAAACCTTCTCTACCACGTTCCTGAGGTTGCACTCACCCAGCCTTCTCTCCTGGATGCTGGCCATCCCAGAAGACCTGCACTAGAATAGCTTGCAGCATCTCAGGCTTTAGGACCCACAACCAGGACCCACATCCACCAGTCCAGCTCAATATTTTATGTACCTCCCCCAACACCAGGACAGGAGCTATTTAGGCATCTTCAGAGTTACATTAGTTTACAAAGATACATTGTTTATGATCTATCCCAATCATCACACTAACTCTGAATCTTAAAAAAGAAGCTGAAGTATCCATGTCTTTATTTCTATAAGACTTTGGACTCCTTACATAAAAATCCTCCTTTGATTCTTCTAATTAATGCACACTGGTGGAAACAATCTTTGGATAGCTCCCCTGCTCCCCCCTCTCTCACTAGCTCACATATGTGCTCGCTCTATTTCTCTCTCTCTCTCTCTCTCTCTCACACACACACACACACACACACACACACACACACACACATCCACATGTTCGTCTTACAGAAAAACTCCCATTCAGGTTTGTGTCTACATAACGTAAAGACAACCATTCCATAATAGGAAGTGTTTTCTAATATGTAAAATAGCTGGAATTTTTAAAATGCAGATTTTTTGCCATAAGAAAAACGTTCTCATTAAATAGTCCCCTACCTTCACATTAGTTAATTGACTGATTTTTAAATATGTGAACAGAGGAAACCCCTAAGTATTTTAGGATGATTGGAGAAAAGCAGAGCTCATGTAATGAGACTCATTGGAGGAAGGTGCTTTGGGTTGCAAAGAGGTAGGCAGAAAAGTTTGTGTCCCTCTGTACGGAGAGCTGAAATGTCAGGAGTTCAGGAAAATGAGATAAATTTGTTACCCAGGAAAAAGAGCAGTTCCTGGGGATGGAGGACCATGATAGTGACCTAACTGACCCCAGATAAGGGCTAGAAGCACATTTTCCCGAAAGGGTTAATAACACGCCAAACAGCTCACCTTCTTTGGGACTTTTCCCCCTCCCCCAAGTATGAGGGTATAAATCACTGACTATCAGGATAATGAGAAGCAGATTTGCCTCTGCTAATTTCGGGGATGTGGAAGGTCTTTAGAAAAAGCCTCATAAGACATTGCTGAGTGTTATGAGCCCTACCTCCTTGGTAGAGGGCACATGTGGGATGCAGACTGCCCAAGCTCTGCTCCAATGTACTGGGTGCTGCAAGGGGCAAGAGCTGAGCAGGTGAGACCTGAAAATCCATCATGGGGTCTGTAGGTGAGAAAATGCCTTCCTTCATTTTATGCATCAGAGCCAGGGTTCAGGAAAATTTAGTCTATGTCCTGCGCACACAGGCATCCTTCTCTCAGCCAGGAGTTAGGATCTATACAGAATTTCTGGTTCCCAAAGAATAGACATGGGATGCCTGTCAGAACCCAGGATGTCCCCAGAGGAGTAAGCTGATATTTCTGCAGCATGAAAACACAAAGCAGCCACAAACATCTTCTTTATGGGATGAAGTTAGTATAAACCAGAAGAAAAGAGCCAAGGTGGAAGAGGGCTTTTCCTAAAAGGACCTGCCTATAGGTCCTGAAGCAGAGCCTGCAGGACCACTCGACTGAGTGCAAATGGGAGTGGTAGCAGAAGCAAGGTGTCTAGAACTCTGGCCTCCTCTAACTGAGCCTCGGGGTATCTGGTCAGGAGGTAGCCTCTCCCTGCTCCTTGGTGAAGATACACTCAGCGGCTGGCCTCCCTCAGAAATAGCTGGGTGGTGCAGACCTGGATAAGGAAAGGAAACTGCTATTGGAGTCCGCACAGGACCACGGTCACCAAAACCATAATGGTCATCTAGGGATGCCCAGTGGATACAGTGACCTACCCCATTATCTGGGGCCCCTGACATAGACACCAATATATTTCAGTGTGGCTTTCTCATACAAGCACAAGGCTCATGTGAAAATGAACATTGCCTAATGACTAGCATCCACAGACTATTGGGCACAGAATATCAGGATTGGAAGGGTACTTAAAGATCACATCTTCCAACTTTCATTCCATGATGAAGAAACAGAATTTTAGATGGGGGAAGGCTAAGAATATCCTTTGTGCTGAAATTTGTGGTGGAATATTTTAGACTATCTTATTGGTATTTGCCAATGTGGGGTCAACTTATATTGTTTGTTTTATTTTTTTATTTTAATTTGCTATATATGACAACTGAATGCATTATAATTTATATTACACATATAGAGCACAATTTTTCATATCTCTGATTTTATACAAAATAGAGTCACACCATTCGTGCATGTACTTGGGGTAATAATGACCATCGCATTCCACCATCTTTCCTACCCCCATGCCTCCTCCCTTTCCTTCCCTCCCCCTTTCACCCTTTGCCCTATCTAGAGTTCATTTAATCTTTCCATATCCCCACCCCTCCCACAGCATATTATGAATCAGCATCCTTATATCAGAGAAAACATTTGATATTTGTTTTTTGGGGGATTGGTTAATTTCACGTAGCATTATATTCTCCAGCTCCATCCATTTACCTGAAATGGCATGATTTTATTCTCTTTTAATGCTGAATAATATTCCATTGTGTATATTTACCACGTTTTCTTTATCTATTCATCTACTGAAGGACATCTAGGTGGGTTCCACAGCTTAGCTATTGTGAATTGTGCTGCAATAAACACTGATGTGGCTGTGCCCCTGCAGTGTGCTGTTTTACCTTTAAAGTATGTTTCTGAGATGTGTTTTATTCCCCCGAGACTGATTCATTACTGTTATTCAATAGATAAGCAAAAGGCCAAGAGGTAGAAAGCAAGCTAAGATGTATTTTATACCAAATTGTTCATGATATAAGAGAATTAACTAGGGCATAGAATAACAAAAGCTACAGAAGGACATGCATATATTCAATTAATTCATAAAATACATTTAACAGATACCTACATTTCCCAGAGTAGAAACATGATTATATTCTGTATTCCATATTGCATGAAGTTTTCAGCTGAAAGATTTTCAGATGAATAAGGTGGTACTATAAATACTTGAGATCTATAAGAAAAGTACCACAAGATGAAAAATGACAATATAACTTTATCTAACTTTTATTACTATATTGAAAGAAACTACATTATGAAAAATTTAAATGTAAGAAGATTGTAAACTAGATTGTCTATACATGACACAAATTTATTTCTCACAGTTCTGGAGACTGGTTGTTCAAAATCAAAGCACCAAGGTACCAGAAGTTTCAGTGTTTGGTGAGGGCTCATTTTTGGTTCAAAGATGGTGACATTTTTTTTTTTTTTTTTGTACCATGAATTGAATTCATAGGGATGCTTAACCACTGAACAAAATCCTCAACCCTTATTTTTATGTTTTATTTTGAGACAGGCTCTTGCTAAATCCTTAGGACTTCACTAGATTGATGAGATTGTTATTAATCCTGCTTCAGCCTCCCAAGTCACTGAGATTACAGGCATGTGTCACTGTACCCAGAAACAGAGTCTTCTAATGACTTCCATGTCCTCACATGATAGAAGAGATAATTGAGGTTTTGTGTGGTCTTTTTTTTAAAAGAAAGGGCACTAGATTCATTCATGAGAATTCCACTTCCATGAAATAATGACCTCTAAAGAAGCCCATCTCCTAATGCCATCACCTAAGCATTAATTAGGACAATGTGAATTTTGGGGTGACACAGATATTCAGACCATAGTGCACTGTATGAATTTTTGCACGAAGGAAAAATTTTGTAAATAGTTATGCTAACAAATTGAGAGCAGTTTGAAGTTGGTTGATCATTCACTGAACAAAATAAAGAAAAAATGTTGAGTCCCATGTGGCATATATGCATGCATGTTGTTGGGGAGGGGGCAGGGAAGGCACTAAAGAAGGAAAGATGGGAGGTGAACACAGATCCCAGCAAGTCTCAGAGTGCTGGTTAATACAGTATCGTCAGGCAACTTCAGAGATGCATAGTAATAGTGTCTGTAGGTGCTAGTAATAGAACTCCTGGCTAAAGTCCACCTCAAGTTCTTAAGATGAGAGAGTGTGATCTGCTGATGCAGGTCCCACATCTTTGTTTCGACCTTTCCTTGCTTTTCCAGGAGCAATATGAAACGATTCATGATGCACCTCAAGCCTGTGCTCAACCCCTTGTTCAGCAAACTTGTACATCGCACCTTGTCAGCTAGGTGACCCTCTGGAGAAAGGAAATAATAGGATGAGGAAACAGGTTATTACCCCCCAACATTGGCTCCATGTGGGACTGAGACGGAGGGTGCCCTAGCAAGGGGAAGGGAGAATTATTAACATCAGCAGAAGAACAGGACACGGAATGATGTCTGCACATGGGCTGGGAAGGTGCAGGGGAGGCCACTCACACATAATTGCTCTGGTGTATTCCTTGGAAGTTCCCCAAAACTTATTCTCACGGAAGCAAGGAGGGGTGGAGATTGATGTATTTTTAAACGTCTTCAAAGTTGCTTCCTCTATAAAAATCAGAGAATGTCATTTTACTGACAGCTTTCCCTTGAATTTCAGCATTTGGCTTAATCATTGATTCTTATCATGTACTTGCAGAAAACTGACATTGATCTTCATTGTGCTGGTCTTAAGTAGTTGTCACTCACAGTGGAGTCATAGTTTCAAGTTTATTTTCCCATACATATTTTTCTTACACTTTTGAAAACACATACTACTCTTTAATTCAGCACAATTTCATATAAGGTAACACATATCACAAGATGCATTATTATATTATACACACACACATATCAACACACCATTCCATTTCACAAAAGGTGTTATAGTATTACCAGATACTCTGCTAGCCAAACTGAACTATTGAACTGTTTGATGAATTAATCCATTGATAGCTGGATGAGTTAATCCATTTAGAGCTGAATGGATCACAAGGAGGTGACATCTAATAGTTGTTCAAATAGCTTTCTCTTCAAATTTCTTCTTGGTCTGGACTAACCCAACCCACATGGGTGAAATGAGCACATTTATTGCCTATCTGGTGTCTTATTTCAATCAAACAGGATGACTATCAGCAGGCTTCATTCTGCCTGTGCATGCTCCATTGTGTTAGTCAGCTCTACAATACCTGACAGGAAAACTTAGAGGAGGAAAGATTTACTTTAGCTCATGGTTTCAGAGAATTCATCCAGCTCCAAGGCAGAAACATTATGGCAGAAGGGGGTGGTGGAGGAAAGCTTCTCTGTTCTTGGCTTCTGGGAAGTAGAGAGAGAAAGAGAGAGAAGAAGGGGCTGGGGGAAAAATGAGCCCTTCCAGTGCACACTCCCAGTGACCTCCTTCCTCCAACTAGATCCCACCTCTTAGTAGTCCATTCAGCCATCAATGGATTAATCCATCAGATTAATGCCTAACAGCCCCACCTCTGAATCCTGCTGCACTGGGGACCATGTTTCCAACTCATAAACTTATAGGGGACACTCCAGATCCACACCATAACACTGATCTTCATTTTATGCTAGGCCAGTGGGGAAGGGGCTTTGCTCCAAACTGTCTTCAAGTTTGGACCAATAGAGACTGAGTTTGGTTGATATGTTAATTCATGAGCTGAGAATTGCTAGGGTCAGATTTAGAACCTAAAGCTGTTGGAGAGCTTGTACTGAGGATGCAATTTCAGAGATACTTTAATTTAGAAGAAACCTAAAAAATATAGCACAAATATACACAGCACTCATGTTAGAACTAGCAGGGCAGACAGCTTGGAAACCTGCTCACTTGTGGATCACCTCTGCCCTGTCTGTCATTCGAGCTCTTTGGGCAAGTCTGCTAGCTTCTTGGCAATTTCCCTTTGTTCAGTCTTCAAGTTTTTCTTGCACCATTGCATTGATATTGACTGTGACTGTTAGATTTCTGCAGAGGAATCTTGAGAGTAGTGTCAAAAAGAGTCTCAAATTTTCCCTCCCCACCAGAACAGAAAGGTTATGGTTGTTGCTCTTAAGTAAGATTTGAGCTGGATTTGGGGACAGTGATCAATACATGAATCCTCTTTGAGGTGCCCCAAGTAGATTAGGGAACCAGGTCCTTTGCATCTCTCACAAAGCAAAACTATAATGGAGTTGCAAAATGAAGGGAAGGCATCACTGAATTTCTGCAGAAGGTATTATTAAGTCCCAGCTCTTCATATTGTCACAGGGAAGGACAGAGGGACATCCTTAACACTACAGCAGTCTCAATGAGATTTGGCTATGTGATCACTCCTGGTTTTTTCCTCCCAGGCACCAAGTAACAAATGCCAACCTGAAGACGGGGACTATTCGGATGACTCCAAGCTGAGACTGAGAGTAGCACATAAACCATCTGTAAAGTGTTAGGATATTACATTTCAAAAGAAATAAAGGACACATAAAGCTGATAGGGCCACATGTTCCTTGATGTTTCAGGTTTCCTCTACGTGCTGTCTATGAATCTAGGTATAGTGTATTTCCAGGGAAAAGACCCATAGTTTTGACAGACCATAAAATGGCCAGTAGTTCACCAACCTAACTGAATAACTTTCTCAGTTTTCCTAGTAACTTCATTTTTGTTTTTATTCTCGAAATATAGTCAGAATTTCTTAAAAGTAACTTGAATTCGAAACAATAAATATTCTTTCTCTATCTACTTTATCTTTTGCAAACTATTTAAGGCTGGCCTTAAAAAGAGAGAAAACTTGAGCTCCTCGGGGTACAGACTGCTTAGTGGGAGGCTTGATGTGGGAGGCACAGGCTTGACGGGATATTCTGAAACCAGACAGAAGGGACAGAACAGCCCTGCGTCCTGAGTAATTTCATTTCCAAGCTTAAATAGTCTGAAACATCACTATTTGGTTTCTCTCTTATCTAGTCTCTGCCGAGACCATTCATACTGTTTTAAACCTTCATTTTGAAAAGTTCCTCCACACACTGACCTACAGTCTGCCCCTACTGCTTTCTTCCTTGCTTCTCATAAAGGCCCTGAGGTCATTTCTATCTGACAGTCTTCAGGACAGATGGATGCTGCCTTTGCTTCTCTCCACTCCCCAACTCTCCAGGCATAACTCGTCCCTGTAGGACGGTTGCTATGGGTCGAATGTCCCCTTTAATATTCATGTGGACATTTATTTCCCATTGCAACAGAATTAATAAAGGGTACTCTCATGAGATAATTAGGTCCTGGGGGCTTTCTGTACCATAATGTGGAAAGAAGGCCCTCACCAGAGTCAGCACCATGCCCTTGGACCCCACAGCCTCCAGAACAAGAATCCAAATAAACTCCTGTTATTTATATTTTCCCTATTTTTTTTTAATTTAGTTTTTAGTTGTAATTGAACAGAATACTTTTATCTTATTTATTTATTGTTTTATGTGGTGCTGAGAATTGAACCCAGGGCCTCAAACTGCTAGGCAGATGCTCTACCACTGAGCCACTACCCCAGCCCCTCCTGTTGTTTATAAATCACCTTGTCTGTGGCATTCTGCTATAGCAGCAGAGGATGGGCTAAGTCAGTGGCTTACCGTTCTTGACTCTTCTGGTCTCTCATCTTTAGACTCTCATGATAGTTTGTCCAGGGAAATATTTTCCCTAGAAAAGAACATGATGCTCCGCATGATGTGGATGCACCCTTTATTCTAAAACTGAGATACTCAACAAGTGGGGAGTCTAAACATGAATGTTTGAAAATGTCAAAACAGCAAGATTTCACTGATTATTAGACAACTTAAAAATTTTCTTCAAGATCTTAGGATATGATACCAAATAAGTAAAAGTGATAAATTGTAAATGCACATATACACATGCAGGCATTATGTGTGCACACAGGGTGGTCCACTTGACAGAAGGTCCTTATAAACTGCATTAGGTCCAGAAGCTTCCAAAATGTCTTGAGTTCAATTTATGAGGTAGGATTTCTTTGGGGGGTCTACAAGACATAAATAACTATTGATTAGCTTCCTAGAGACAGGATTTTAGTAGAACTCTGAACAAGGGCATTAGAGAAATGCCCCCAATGGGGTCATTTTTTGCTGACCTGGGACTACATAAAAATGGGAGTATTGAATGCTTAATGTCACATTTTATTGCTTGGTTCAGCTAATTTGTCTTGTGGGAAGCAAATGTTTTTGAAAGCATTCCAGAGCCTTTGTAGTGTTAAAGCTCATTACCTTGGATTTCACATGAGCCAAAAAATATACAACCAACTAAGTGCTCTGAACCTCGGCAAAATTTCATGACTAGACATGGAATCAAAGCTGTGTGCACCGTGCCATACAAAACAAGGTGAATTTAGTAATTTGCATTCTTACTAGCAAGGTTCAAAGCAATAAGGGTCATTCTTTTAATGTGCTTTTATTAAGGGTAAAGAATAGTTTAAGAAACAGCTTGAAGACAAGAGTATATCCCCTCTAAGGAAATCATATTATTTTTTCTGTTAATTTTGAACTCTCAATCCTAATGAATTTGGGAAAAGATTGTGCATATTCTGTCTATACAGAGGACTTTCATAAACTAAAATACATGCTTTATTCATCTACAACAGGTCTAGCTCTGAGTGATGAAATTCTAATTCTTAAGGAATTGTTTATTTCATTTTATAGACAAGGATACTAAAGTCCTTATTGGTCAGCTTTGTGTTGCTGTGACAAAATGCCTGAGATATAACACTTAAAAGAAGGAAATATTTATTTGATAACATGATTTCAGGCCATGTCACTTAGCCCTGTCATTCCATACATAATAGTAGGAATCAGGAAGCAAAAAGACAAGGGTGAGGTGAAAGACCAGGGACAAAATATACCCTTCAAGAGTGTGCCTCCAGTGACCTACTTGCTCCAACTAGTCCCACGTCCTATATTTTTCTACCTCCCAATAGCCCATTAAGCTAAAAATACATAAATAGGTGAATCCATTCTTGAAGACAGAGCCCTTGTAATCCATTTATCCACAAAGACCCCACCTCTGAACACCCTGCTTTGAGTTCCAAGCCTACTACACATGAGCTTTGGGGGAACATTTAAGATCCAAACCCTGACAAGCCCCAATGTACTGTTCTGCTAAAATAAATAAATAAATAAATAAATAAATAAATAAATAAACTATCAATGCTAAACAAATTGAGCGGATTTTTTGATCCCATGTAATCCTCAAAATATTCACGATCTGATCCTATCTTCCTTGTGAAACCTCCTTTCCTACTATATCTGTAAGGCTTTCCAGGGATAACTCAATGGGCCTGGTATCAGCAGTCAATCAGTTTGTACATTCCAAATTTCTCAACTGTGTTCCATCTGAAACATTCTCTCTTATCAATCGTGCCCTGTTGAACTTATCCATTTCCCCATTATTTGAATAATTCCTTCTACAAGAAATGATCTCAGCCTGCCTCTGACTAGAGGTTGTTCTTCTCTATGCCCTCTTTACTGATTGGACCTAAACACTGAGGTAAACTATCTCACCACCAATGAGAGAAACAAATCATCACACAACACAAAATCCTTTGGATTTTTCATCCTATAAATGGACTGAATTATGTATTATAAAACTCTGCATTAAGTGGTATAGAATCAGTGTGCAGATTATTCTTGGATTTTTTGTGAAAAATTATTTGTGATTAACATATTAATTGTGCATGATAACGAGATTCAGTGATATTTCAATACCTGTGTACAGCATGCACTGAACAAATTCCACCTCCCTTTAACCAGATACCTACACCAGTTCACCTTCCCCATCTCTATTCATCACTACTCTACATTCAGATCAACTTGTTTATTTTTAAATTCCCCCATGTTCTCTATGTTGTGACCATTCTTTTGGTATAGGTGTCACCAGTGAAATAATGGCCCTTCTCACAATGTCTATTGTTAGGGAGGAATTCATTTCTAACAACATCTCTTTAAGTATGTAGTCATGAGTTAACTCGTCTCAATAAATAGAGGATTCTACTGTTCACGGAACTAAATTCTTGATCGCCTTCTGAGCCTAAACAATTAAATTCAATTATTTCTGTGCATATATTTGTCTGATATATTAATATATTCTTATTATAAGTTAGACCACAAAAAGTGTTTTGTAGAATGTCATATTAATGAACTTGATTTTAGTATGCTTTATCTTTCTTTATTCTATATAGAGTTGTAAACATTTTATGGCCAAGTTTCAATATATATATAAATTCATTGTATTTTACTGTTTTTTATTAAGCAATGGTCATATGTTGATATATTAAACAATTTCCCTTGGAATGATATATTGTTTCCCCCAATATTTTATCATCTTTATATTCATAATACCTTTGCTTCTCTTTCATAGTTATTTTGTCATTTTCTCTAAATTAATAGTTAAAAGATTCATATTCCATAATGCTAATAAAAGCATTAAAATTAGGAGTCTACTTATTAATTTTCTATATTCAAATCATGTAATTTCTCCAATTTTAGAGTTTTATTAGAGTAACTATCTGAAGCTGGTTTCAATTTGAAGGGTTTCTGCAGCTCTGGCACTATAGAGTACCTTTGTGAGTCAAATGTTATTTTAATAGTTAAGATTTCAATTTTATTTGTATCTCTGTCTCTTCCTCTCCTCTGTGATGTCCAGTTGATGGATCATCAACAATATTTGCTGATTATTGCCCTTATTGCATTTTATATTCATCTAGAGACATAACTTTAGTACCAAAGTAAGACATTAAGAAATGTTTCTTAGATTGTAGTGGACATTCAAGTCTTTCACCTTAGCCATGTCACCATCTCTACAGCCTAATTTTTAATCTTTAGTTTCTTTATCAATGAGTAGGTAAAATCTCATGTTTGTTATAAGAATCACCTGAAATTTGCCACAAAACATGCTAAATATTGTTATTGTCTGTGATATGCAATTATTATTTCTATATGTCCAATACATTTTTTCCTTTATTTTGGTAATACAGACTCTTTCTTTGAGAACCTGCTGTTCCCCCACTCAAACCATGAGTTTGTGCATGTTGCCAATTCCGTGACCCCATTCCCAAGGCCAGTGTGTGAGCACGCAAGGCGGATCCAGACAGTATCATTGCTCCATTCCTCTAGTGACCTTGGTCACTAGAATGGGTGTTATGATCAAACCTACAGACATCAGCTCATTAGCTCTTCCCCAGGTCTTCTTAAGTGGATTGAGGAGAGAAAATCCCTTTTATCCTTGGAAATGGGTAATTATGATGATGATGACTGCCCTTCTAGCAGGCAATCACCACCCACCACCAACATGTGATGACTACCAACTATGTCCCCTACCTCACAGAAACACTGGTGAAAATAGAGCTGACCCCAAGACTCACAGCTGACATCGGGGACGAGGATTGGAACCAGCATACTGGAAGAGATGAGTTTCACTATCGGTATGGTTTCTGGTTCCTGAAACTCTTCCATTAATTTTGCAGGATTCCATGTTCTTACAATGAGCATATGTTGAAGCAAAGATGAGTCCAGTTTTTGACGTTTGTACCCAAGAGCTGCACTGACCCTTACATCAGCTTGGGTCAAAAAGAGCATCACTGTATGACTAAGCAGCAGCAAAAATCCATTTCACACAACCGTGGTGGCGTTAGCAAGTTTTGGGATGCGAAAATCTGCCTACAACATGAAGAGGAGCTACAAAGCCCAGACTTCCAAAAGGAAGACTGTGTCAACAGCAGTGTCTTCAAGCTATTTTAATCCCTGAGAATCTCTGTGAATTGTCACAATGTTTTTCTGCTCTCACACATTGTTTTCTAGTGCTCTAAAAAGTTGCTTCATAAATTTAAATCATTCCCAAGATTGTAATTGCCAGCACATGGTAAAATTTGAGCATTAGAAGATTCCAATCACTCAAGGAATTTTGTCCATTGGAACTCAAAAACTTACAATTTGACATGCACCAGAATCCTTTAAAAATATGCTTGGCACAATTTTACTGAACATTTGAAAAATGTTTGTGAATCCTTTTCCACTCTCTCAAGGTGTTTTTATTCTATATCTACCACAGGACGTTTTCCCAATATATTGAATTTTAATGCTTAAAGGCATATCATAACCCTCAAACAGAAAAATGTATTAAAATTCAGACTTTTTTATCATTTCCTTTATTTCTCTGTATTTTAAGTGATTTTATTCTGGTTTGAGTTGGTTTTAAGTTTAGTGGCTGTATACAATTAAATTAGTCAGTTTTTCATGGCTATAATGAAACATCTGAGGCAGACTACTTATGAAGAAAACAAGTTTCTTTATCTCATGATATTGGAGGTTCAAGGGCATGGTACCTACATGGTTCAGTTTGGGTGAGGGCCCTCTCTGCGCTATGAGACCATGTCCTGAGGCAATGGTGGTAGCACATTTAAGAGCAGATGATTATCTTGCTAGAAGAGGAGCAGTCTTTATTCAAGACCCTCTTCATAGAACTACTAAGGCCTGGTCAAGAGAGAATTACCTCAATCCTTTCCCAAGGGCAGTGACTTCAGAGGACCTAAGGTCACCCAGTAAATCCCACCTGATACCATCACCCTAAAGACCACGCCTCTAACACAGGAAATTTCAGGGAGAAAAACCACACCCAAATCACAGCAGCCGTGGATAACAAGTAAATGTATAAATCTGACAAGTAGTTACCCAGTGTATGATGAATAAGATTCTTTTAGAAGTGTAAAAAAATAAAGAAAAATTTTAGGTTTGATTTGCATTTCTCTAATTGCTAGAGATGATGAACATTTTTTCATATATTTGTTGATTGATTGTATATCCTTTTCTGAGAAGTGTCTGTTGAGTTCCTTGTCCCATTTATTGATTTTTTGGTTTTTTTGGTTTTTAGCTTTTTGAGTTCTTTATATAATCTAGAGATTAGTGCTCTATCTGATGTGTAAGTGGTAAAAAAATTGCTCCCAAGCTATAGACTCTCTATTCACCTCATTGATTGTTTCTTTTAGTGAGAAGAAACTTTTTAGTCTGAGCCCATACTATCTATTGATTCTTTATTTTAATTCTTTCACTAGAGGAGGCTTATTAAGGAATAGGAACCTAATCCAACATGATGAAGATTTGGGCCTACTTTTTTTCTTCTATTAGATGCAGGGTCTCTGGTTTAATTCCTAGGTCCTTGATCCACTTTGAGTTTAGTTTTGTGCTTGGTGAGAGAGAGGGGTCTAATTTCATTTTGTGCATATGGATTTCCAGTTTTCCCAGCACCATTTGTTGAAGAGGCTATCTTTTCTCTAATATATGTTTTTGGCACCTTTGTCTAATATAAGATAATTGTTTCATCTCACTCTAGTCAGAATGGCAGCTCTAAAGAACAAAAAGTGTTGGCGAGGATCTGGGAAAAAATGCGCACTCATACATTGCTGGTGGGACTGCAAATTGGTGCAGCCAATATGGAAGGCAGTATGGAGATTCCTTGGAAAACTGTGAATGGAACCTCACAATTTGACCCAGCTATCCCAATTCTTGGTCTATACCCAAAGGACTTAAAAATAGCATACTACAGGGACACAGCCTCATCAATGTTTATTGCAGCACAATTCACAGTAGTTAAACTGTGAAGCCAACCTAGATGCCCTTCAATAGATGAATGGATGAAGAAAATGTGGTATTTCTTACACAATAAAACATTACTGAGCAATGAAAGAAAATAAAATCATGGCATTTGCAGATAGAAGTTAATGCTAAGTGAAGTTAGCCAATCCCAAAAAACTAAATGCCAAATGTTTTCTCTAATATAAGGAGGCTAATTTATAGTGGGATTGGGTGGTAGAGCATGGGATAATTAGATGAACTCTAGATAAGGCAAAGGGGTGAGGGCAAGGTAGGGGGTATAGGAGTAGAAAAGACAGTGGAATGAGATGGACATCATTACCCTAAGTACATGTATGAAGACACAAATGGTGTGAATATACTTTGTGTACAACCAGAGATAAGAAAAATTATGCTCTATGTGGTGTAATATGAATTATAATGCAGTTGCCATACATAATAGATTAGAATTTTTAAAAAAAGAAAAAGAAAATACTACAGTTAATGTTATGGTTTGGAGCTAACATGTCCCCCAAAAGCTCATGTGTGAGACAATGCAAGAAGAAGAAATGATCAGAGGAGAGGAGAAATTATCGGGTTGTAGGAGTCTTACCTCAATCATTGAACTAATAGGGATTAACTTAGTGATAACTGCAGTGGTAGGGTGTGGCTGAAGAAAGGGGAAATTGTGGTGTGGCTTTGGGGCATATATTTGTATCTGGCAAATGGAGTGTCCCTCTCTACTTTCTGATCAACATGTGAGCTGCTTCCCTCCACTATACTCTTCTGCCATGATATTCTGCCTCAGCTCAAGCCACGAGGAATGCCTGCTGTTTGTGGATTGCAAACTCTGAAACCATGAGCCCCCCCAAAAAACTTTTTCTCCCCTACAGTTGTTCTGGTTGGGGCCTTTTGTCACAATGGCAAAAAAAGCTAAGATACTTAAAAATATAAAAAGGACAGAAAATAGGTCTAGATGCTTACATGAGATAAAATCCCTGTGTTCCCTTCAAGGCACCCTGAGGTCTGCCATGTAAAATAAACCATTTGGGCATTGGAGGTAAGTCCTGGAGGTAAGAATATGGTAGAAGACAGCTACAGGATGGGGATTTTCCAACAGGACATTACACTGTGATTGTCCCCAAAGTAATGTGTCACCTGGGTGATGTAGCTCTCTGAGGTAACTCTTGATTAAAGTTGATGACTTATTTTTCTTTCAGGCTTGTCTATCCCCACAAAGCTGCTAAATTTCCTGAGACTGTCTCCCATTGTCACTCAACTCCAAAGGCCAACCTCTCCAACACTTCCTGTAAGTTAAATGGCCCTCTTTTTGGTGAAGGAGTTTGTTTTCTAAACATTTTTGTACCCTTTTGTTGGTGACATGTCTGACTACAAGAAGCATCACATCTCATGTAGTCCGGAAACTCGGTAAGAAGATGCTCAGAAAAGGTTGAGCATGAGCCTGTGGATTTGATTTGTGCCCTTTCAATCAACTTCAGAAGAGCTCGAGAACTCATCCTGGACATGAATGTCACAATAATTGGCCCCTTACACGTCATCTGTTATGGCTGTTCACAGGAGGGATGGGGTTTCTCTCAGCAGGTGTGTAGGCCCTCTCTGAACTCCTACACTCTGAAATATCTGCAGTGCATGTATTTATTTGCATCTCAGAGTGAAACACTTTGGTCTTTTTTATGAGTTTTCACACTACTGTTTATCTCCAAGGAACAGGGCACCTCCTGTTTTCTGATATAGGTTGTCATATTCCATGCAGTCAGATTTTAGAGAAAGATGAGGCTACAGAATCCACCTTCCATCTGCTTTCTTCATCATACTGATCTTGGACTTCAAGAGGAGTGTGTCTCACACATGGTTATTGACATAGAGGAACTGACAACCTAAGTTGCTGGTCTCCCCGCCACACCAGACTGTCTAAGGATATCTCAAGGCAGAGCTTTGCTCTACGCTGATGCCCACTCTGTGTCTGTGCCTTGGGTTGTGGTAAGAGGGCAGGGTTAGTGAGACCTCTTTGCTTGAGACCACAGAGTCTGAGCAGGGTAAGGACTGACACCATTCAGGTATCATGCCCAGAGCAGCACACACAGTGCAGGGTGCCACCCCAGACCAAGAGAGTAATTTAAAGATACAGAGTTCCTTGATATTGACTTTCTACGTGTGGCTTCCATTTATTCAACACGCTTACAGTGACTGTTTTCTAGGTGCCAGGCTCCACGCTAAAACTGAGTATGTGAAAGAGAAGAAGCAACTGCCGTCTTCAGGAAGCTCAGAGTCTAGTGACAATAGGGCAAAAACCATGAAACATGGGGAGTCCCACAGCATGCTGGCCAAGTGGGCTTCTGTGTTCTTGGGCTGTAGACACTGTCACCATCATCTTTGCTGGAGAAATAAAATCCACAGAGTACCAATTCCTCTAAGTCCTAAAAATGGCTTTAAATCATTTTATTACACTTTTTATGTTTATGTTTTTAGAAGTAGTTGGACACAATATCTTTATTTTATTTATTTATTTTTATGTGGTACTGAGGATCTTACCCAGGGCCTCTCACATGCTAGATGAGTGCTCTACCGCTGAGCCACAACCCCAGCCCCATTTTATTACATTTTTACCTCAAAAAAGACTGGGGATCAGGAGATGTGGAAAGCAGTCTTTGCCTGGCTGCCCCTACCCCCCTATTCCTCCCTCAGCATGCAGGACCCATCCCAGGAGAGGTACTGCTCCTCCTGAGCTGCGACAGCCACGATGGTGTCTCCCTCCTCTTCTTCACTCATTGTATTTGCACTTTTCATTTCCTGGACCAGTGCACAAAATGAAAGGGCTGTTGGAATGTCTGCATAAGGGACAAAGGCAGCTGCTTTTGGTGCCCTTTTTCTCTGATCAGTGTCTGGGCTTCAGTGGACTTATCCATAGGTTGTGAAGCTTGAGTCCTACAATGTCTAAATTTTCCCTAATGTTCTGTGCTGATATTCAGGGGTTGAATATGATATCAGAACTTAACACAGACTGACACATCTGTGCACACGCCTGTGTATGTTTGTGTGCTTGTGTGTGGTCAGGCAGGAATCAATAAACTGACAGGTGCCCCTGAAGGTGAGGTTTGCAAATGTTTCAAGCTTAGGGCTCTTTATCACTCCAAAACCAAGCCCCAGGGAATAGAAAGACACATGAGAAAGTGAATTCTCCTCTGAGAGAGGACAGCACTGAAGCCCAGAGAAAATCACATCATCAAACATGAGATTATTTGTCCAATCACTAGCACTTTCTTTGTTGGAAAGAAAGACGGATGATTGCTGCAGATTCTTTAAAGAGAAAGATCGGGGTGTGAGTTCTATGTTTGCCATGTAGTTAGGAAAATTCATGAATTTTCCTTTGTGTGAAATGCCAATAATATTTGTTTTCATTGGAAGGTAGAGAATATTAGTAAACCACTCGTAACATTGCTGTCACATAGTATGTATTCACAAATATGAATATTATTGTCATTATTTTAATTGTGAAAACTTCTTCTAGAAAATAGAGTTCAAGGTCAAATTTTATTCTTGCGAAGGACCCAAGATTTGTCAGCCTGCCTGCTGTCCTCACTGGCCCTGAACGCTGTGCTGCAAAAGCCAAGTCTGTTGTACCATCCAGAAGGACATGGAAAATTCACTGGTATTCTTTCCCATAAACATAAGCAAGGCCAGGTCACCCTTTGATACCTGCCTAGGCATTTGTTGATGACTAGTATATTTCGGAGAGAGAAATCAGCCCCAACCTTATGTTGAACTCAACTCCTTCTGAAAGCTACACTGCAGCCTCCTTTACCTCTCCTGTGGCACCCCTGTGTGTGCACTTGACTGTTTCCTAAATGTCTACTATATTATGTAGCAACCATGTTTCTGAATGACATCTTAAACAAAGATCAAAAATAGAAATTATTTATAAAATTGTGTGTGTTTGCCCGTGTGTGTGTGTGTGTGTGTGTGTGTGTGTTTGCATAAATGCACATGTATGTAAACCTCTCTTTGATCTGCCAGGACAGGCCAGAGGCTTACTGTGAACCTTACCTGGCCTATGTGAAGGGAGGTCTCTGTATTTTACACACCATTTGTAGACTCAGTATCAGTCACAAAACCCTCTGGAAAAGCAAATTGAGTGGAAAGTTCAAACTCTTGCACACTTGCAGAAGCAGCAATACACCAAACACTCATTTGAATAAAATAAATGCATAAAGACTTGAAACATATTATCACGTTTAGGCCAAATTGTAGCTATTAGCAGACACACAGGCCAGAGGTTTTTAAAAGTTGTTATTCCTTAAAAACATGATTGATTTTGTACTTTTTTTTTAACTGAATGTCATGAACCAGACATCCATAATTATATTATTTGTCTTATACAAATGAAAAAGAATAAATTAAAACTGGACATGTTGCCCCAGGACTGTTGACATTATATACAAAGCCTGCTTGTTGTCATAAGATACTCTTAACCTTCAAGCCAAAATCTTTCAAAACTATTAGTGTTAAATCGAGCAGCTGCTGTCAGCATTCTCCTGTTCTCTGTTTCATGCATGCTGCTTTATTTGAAATGTTGGTTATATTTGTGTATATAACTTTCTGTGAGCTGTTCCTTGAAAGCTCTACGGATTAAACATGAAGGTTGAGCCAGTTCAAAAGGAACAAAGTTAAGAAAATTAAAGAAAACTTGCTAAAATGAATGTTTAAACCATTAAAATGTTTAGCAACGTTTGCCTGGAGCTATTTCCTTTATGTAAAACATGATGCATTTCTTTTCTTTCTCATTCTTTTTATTTTACTTTAAAACAAATGAGGTTAAGGAAAACATACTTCTGCTCTGAAGGGTTTTTTTTTTTTTTTTTTTTTTTGTTAAAAGCATTAGAAATGTAATATTTAAGTATTTTATGCAAATAGGTATGCTTGATTGAGACTGAAATATTTCAAACATCCCAAGTATTTGGGCTCATGGTTGGTGGATGTTGTAGCTAGGTGAAGGAGAAGCAGAGCTGAAGGGACTGTCCTCTTTGAACTTGGACCAGGCGATGACTCTACTAAGTCCTTAGGACTTAACTGTGGGGTAAGAGAGAATATGGTTCTTATGTGTTTTCAAAATGCCAAAGAAGAGACGGATTTTGCAGGATTACATGTAGATATATCAGGCATTCGGCGTTGATTTCCTCTAAAGAAGAGTAATTGATATATATGATTTCACACAAGAAGATATGCTGTCCAGCTCTCTCCACCATCCCACAGCATTTAGTTTACTCCCCATCCCCTCTGTTTAGAAAAGCCAGGTCTTTGATCTGTGTCCAGACAATGATCCACGTGTCCATTTAGGAAAAGTGTGGTGTTGCTGAAAGACAGCTCAAACCATTTGTGTTTAAAAGACATTTGTAAGATGTGTGACTTGGGTAACTAACTTAACCTTGCTGAACTTTGGCTTCCACAACTGTAAAACAATATGATACCCACTTCATTTGAGGAATTGAGGAATTGCAAGAATTGTATAATATAATGTATTTAAAGTGCTTTAATGAGTGCCTGGCTCAATATATTTTAGGAGAAAATATTCCCCAAATATTTGGTGGGTCTATATAGGGACCACTTATTTCCTCCACCTCCCCAGGTCTAACTTTAAAAAAGAAATCTTGAGGCTTTTCCTTTTGTATGATAACCAACTTTGCCTAAGGCAGAGGATCCCAAATTTTCTTGAATCCTGCTGTCCATTGTAGTGCAATAATCTGTTCATGATAACAAAAGGGACACTAATTTTCCCATGTACTAAATAATTAGGGCTAAAGAACTTGATAAATATTGATGCTTACCAATTGAGTAACCATTTGAAAGAAAATCAGATGCTCGCATAAGAAGACAGGCATTTTATTTCATTTTTTAAAGAACACAAATGCTCTATAGAGGGATATTTGTGTTTGGTGAGCCAATGAAGCTTCTTAAAACTTGAAATCAGATTTGGTGCTGTACCTCTCATCTCCCCCACCCTCATATTGACTTCCATATTATCCATCTCCACCAAAAACTGTTTTGATAGTTTGTAAAAACAGATACCCTCCAAAGTCATGTGATGCAAGGTGATGTTGAAATTGTGTGCTGCTTCCATCCAGAGGTTCATGTGATACATGACAGATAGTGTACATAGCTCTTTCCCTTGGAAACCTTTTTCTTTTCTTTTTTATTAAGAAAAAAATTTTAAAAAGCCTTTGGCACCCTATGAAATTGCTACCCATCTTGGGGCACCTCAGCTCATAGTTTGGGACCCTATAGTCCTAGGACATCCTTAGAATAATTTCATCTTGTTTCTAGGTCCACATATGAACTGTGCAAGGACGGTCATGCCTGCAGCAACTTTGGAGTGTGACAGAGCCGCTACACCTTCACATCCATGGAGCACTCAAGGTGCAGATGGCAGGCTTCGCCCTGTATGTGTGTGTATTGCAGATTCCCTGACCACGGTGTGAAAGACAGAAACCGAATGGGAGCAGGCTTCCCACCAACCTGCCTTCCTGGCTGGTTGAGACAGCTAACTGGCTTTCCTACAGAGTGACCTTCCTTTCCTTCTTTAGAACTTTGATAGTATTTCTTGCTAGTAGCATTCAGCATCACTCATGAAGTCACCAACTAAATATCTGCCGCTCAATGCCTGACATTTGGTTGACAGACTGGGCCTAGATTTCCTGCTTCAAGACTTTTCTGGGTACCCACTCAGACTGGTCCTTTTCCCAGTAAGCTCTGCCTCTACTTGGTACAGGCCCACTGGCTGCATCCTTGCTAATTGAATATTCTGATTAGCAGCTTTCAGAAGTGCCAAGACAGCCTGTTCTGCGGTTCAGTCTGTTTCTTCTTATACAACTGAGTGTAAGTTTTTGTGTTTCAGTTCTGAAACGGCCACATGCCTGGAAGTGTGTATAATCCGTGGGCACCAAAAGAAAGACTGATACGTTCTCTGGCCTTTAGAGAAAGGATACTTAATAGTGTTGTTTTTCTGCTCCTGAGGCTGACGTGTTACCTTCTTTAACCAATGCAAATCCCACGTGCACTCTGGGGTACTCAGGCAGGTCTGTTGGGGTGGGAGAGGGAGAGAAGAAGGGAGAGGCTCCCTGGGGCCGAAGGCTGCTCCTTCAGCTCGGAGCTGGCAGACCCCGGGCAGCAGACTCGTGTCTCTGTGGTGATTTGGGTCCCCTGAAAACTTGCCAATAAGTTTGTTCTTGCTGCTCAAAGCTTGGGTGTGGCCTCTTACTGTGAAGACCATTCCAGAACTCTGTTCCCTGCTGGAGGACCTCCCTCATGCAGACATGCCAGCAGAATCTTCCCCCAGCCCTCGAAGTCAAATGCATCTGTGTTATCCTTGTTTAAAGAACACATCCTAAGTAGTGACAAGTAGAGAAATTATTAAGTATTAGAGAAATAGAAACCCTATGCAGAATCTGGTCAAGATATATTTCCTTTCATTCTTTCTTTTAAAATAAATTCTGGAAAATTAATTGAACTTTCCATAGGCCGCATCCCAGCCCCCAGGACTGTCTATAATTCTTTGTAGATCTGTGCACTTTCAGGGCCTTCAGGTTCAATGACGGCATGATGTGACCAGACCTACTTTCTTCCATTCTTGCCCCAGATCCACGTCCACTCATTCACATGCTCATTTCCTGCTTGTCTGTGTAAGGAGAATCAGTTTCCAAATGTTTTCAGAGAAGGAATCTTCTAGGGATGAAGAAGAAGTAAAAAGAGTCTGGTGGGTTCCACAAGTAGGGGCTGACCCATTAGAGGGATGGTTTTCACATTGCTAGAATTTTCATTTCTGTACCAATACAGGTGAAAGGAGAAAAAGATCCCTCTACTTCTTTTCAGGTCAGCAGAATGACCCTGGTTCTAGAGCACAACAAGGATAGGTGCCAGATTATTTTTCTTAATACAGTTCGGAAGACATTGGAGTAAGGGGAACTTCTTCCCAGATTTTGGTGATGAGAGGGGCATCCGCTCTAGTTTTTGAAGCTGATGTGGGGGTGAAAGTTCCTGTGGATGACACATCAAACTCAGGGCTGGGAGACAATGAGAATTCAATGAGATATATAAAAAAATAGTCAGATGCCATTGTAAAGTAGAAGTTCTTATAGTTGTTTATTAGGAATCCAGCAATTGAGAAGTGGATGATAGGACACATTTCAAGAAGTTTGAGTCATGCTTTATAGTGATATGAAAATTGGTGGAGATGGTACCTAATGTTTATGAATGAGAGCAAATTTGTTACCTCTAGAAAGAATTCGGGCTGCTCAGTGACCCACCATTGATCACCCATTTGGTGGCACTTCTAGGCAGGTGCTGAGACTTAAAAAATAAATTTGAACCTCTTATGATTGCATATGTGATGTAACTTGTGTGTTTTATTGCTTTCCCATCTTTATCACCTTGCTGTTGTCTGTACAGATAGATAGAGCATCCTTTTATAGATGAAAGATTAGGGTTTTGTTGTTGTTGCTGTCATTTGTTTGTTTTGGTTCAGTAATGGGGATCAAACCTAGGGCCTTGTGCCTGCTGGGTACAAGCTCTAGCACTGAGCTTCATCACCAATCATTGAGTTGAAAGTCTGTGATGAAAGTCTTGGGGATTTTCTGGAGTCTGGTGTTACTACTCATTATCTGCATCACCCATTCACACATTCTTCATTCTGGTTTTTCATGAGGACTATTTTATGAGCCTGTGCAAGGTTTTGAGGATGGATGCAAACCTGTTTTGGAGGAGGAGTTGATGTGAAGTGTTTGCCAATTTCTGTGGTGGAAATAATTTCACTGTGGCTGATTTCTAACTACCCATATGATACCCCTAAACTCAAAAGTTGGCAGAGGTGCCTGCAATTGACCCTTGCCATCCACACTGCTAGATGTCAAGGAGTAGAAATGAGTCCCTGAATTTGAGGTGCAGATAGTATTAGGCAAGGGACAGAAGTGTATACAAACCAGTATTTACAATATGTAATTAGGAAAAAATGCAGCATCAGAGGTCTGTCCAGACACTATGGGGAAAATTCTATTATTCTAGAACAGATGGATTTACAGAGGAGATGATGTCTTGGATGGAGCAAGGTAAGGGCTTCGCAGGCTAGGGACCCAGGATGGATGTGCGAGTATCCATATGTGGTGCACCAGGGGACTGGAAGCAGATTGTTAAAACATTAGGTGGCCATTTCCCAGAGAGTCTCAAGAGATCAAAAGTAAGATCACAAGGACAATGTTAAATTCTGTTAAGGAGTCTAGGCTTGCTTCATCTTGAGGGAACTTAAAATAAATTTTTACATTTCCTTTTGGGGCTTTTTAGGATATATTACTTTGCCTGTTGGGTTGTGAATAGACTTAACAGTGACAAGACTTGCAGTAATGGGAGTCAGAAGGATGCCCGAGGAATCCAGCTGAGGACACAAGGGGCTGCGAAAAAGAAGAGGGAGGTTTTGACACCTGAGGTGTTGGTTCAAGTGGGCTCACTGCTATGCCAAAGGCCTGAAGGCAGTCTCCTGGCCTCTCCATCCTGTTATCCCTCCGCACTGCACACAGTGGTCATTTCTGGTGTGACTCTGGCCAGATCACCCTAGACTGGGGACCATGAAGGCAGAGCCTCCCCTCCTAAGCAGGCCCTATCTCAGTTTCCGAGCACCGCAGAGATGGTTACTCCCTGCTTTGAAAGGCCGAGCAGACCAGGGCCACACTGCAGAGAACATGTGGTTGCTATTTCATTTATGCTTTATCATTTTTCATTCTGACATTAAAGCTCCTCTGCACCGGGTGAGAGCGCTGTGCATTGTAAGGCGTAATGTGAACCGAGGGCTCCTGCTTCGTGCCAAAGGAAACGTGATTCAGAAACAATTTGAGGGCAACTGCAAGGTGATGTGGCCCAGAGAACCAGAAGCTATTGAAACTTTAAACATCATTTCTGGACAGTATAATATGTTCTGCAGGGCAGCTTGGAAAAACAGGAAAACCCTCCGTGGCCAATCCTTGGAGAATTAGAAGTCTTTAAATAGCCTAGGAAGCAAATGTTTCTTAAAGAGACCCAGGCCCTCACAGTCCCATGAGTGGAGCTAGAAGCACCTTCATCCCAGGAGCCCTTGAGGAAACTGGGGCCATGGACAGGAATGGACTCTCCTAGGACCGGTCATGCCCTAGCATAGGCCTCCTGAGCTGTCCCACCCATAGAAAGCTTTCTTGGTGATGGCCAGCTTGTGTCAATCTGTCCTCAATGGATCCATAAAAAAGGTGAATTTTCAAGGAAAGAAACCTGTAAAGATCCTTTGAAAAGGGAAAGATAGTTGCTTTATTTATCCCTGCACAGTGAATTCACTTTTTTGATCTGTTTTATGTCTCTCTCCCACAAGGCAGTGTTTCTTTAAAGGTTCCTAAGATAGTGTCTGCAGCAGAGAAAATGCTCAATAAATACCTTTTGAGGAGTAAGAGAAAGGGCAAGCAGGAAAATGGGACAGGAGGAAGGAAGTGAAAGAGACCCAGGATTTTCAGAATGGGGTTTTCACCTAAGGAAAGGGAGCTAATCTGCAATCTGCAAATTGATGCAGATAAAAATAAAAATACAGAGAGGAATTTTTTGGATCTCAAAATCTGTTATCAGTGTATCACGAAGAAATTATGTTTTTTTTCTGTGTACCTTAGTAATTTGTAGTAAAATATATCAGGGTTATTGGTAAATTAAGGCATCACATAACCATGCCTCTAATAAAATACAGTTGCAACTGTTTGACAGAATTCAGACTTTGTCTCTTTCTTTTTTTTTTTTTTTTCCATTTTGATCTCCAATTCCTCTGACCTTGGTGATCAGACAGGAATGCCACATGACTCATTGGGATCTATGAAATGAATTTTTGTAAAGGCACTCCATTTTAGACTGTTTTAAATAAACTTTTGCAACTTTGGAACAGTTTTAGATTCACATAAAATTCTGCACAAATTTCCATATCCCTGCGCTCAGTTTCCCCTATTATTAACATTCTATGTTAGTACATTGATTGTTGCACTGATTACAATTAATGAATAAGACTGATACATCATCATTAACTAATACCCATACCATATTCAAATTTTCTTAGTTTTCCCCTAATGTCCCCTTTCTGTCTCAGGACTTCATCTAGACTCCACATGGTACTTAGTTGTCCTGCTTTCTTGGGTTCCTTGGTTATGGCAGTTGCCATACGATATTTCAATCCGAGTAAATAAAAACAGAGACCAAAACCACCTGCTAAGTGGCCAAAGCACTGAGAGACTGGGCAACCCTGAACTGGTGGCAGGTGGCAGGTACCAGGTAACTTCTACCCTGTTTCATGCTTGCTCACAGCTGCTACGCATCTTGTTGAAGGAGACATTAAAGTGAAGACTGTTTAAGCGTGTATGCAATTTCTCTTAATATTGTCTACTCCTGAACATCCTGTTGCTGGGTTTTGGGTTTGACACTGAAATGTAATTTCCAGCATAAAACATTCATCCTGAGGTAGTCAGGTTATTTCTTGGGCACTTTTTTTCTCTAAAGGAACCAGAATTAGCAAAAAAAAAAAAAGGACCATGTCCTGTACTACTACCAATCCATGAAGATGTAAAGATGGAAATATGGAATGGACAGAGGTGGCCTGGAATAGAAACAAATGAAGTTAAAAAAGAGAAAGAAACTGTCAAGAGAAGTAGAAATAGTGAAATAGCAGCTTCTATCATTCAGTGTACCTGGATACAACTATTCCTGAAGCCAAAAGCACCTTTGTTCTTTCTAAAATTGTGTCCCTTTCCTGTGTTCTATTATTACTTCTTTTTGGTGGAAAGGAAATTGATTTATTTCAACTATAAGGAGTCCTGAATTATTTATTTACTAACAATACAAAGTAGTTGGACCCCTAGTTTTATTATTTATTATAACAACAGTAAATGTTTTTCATTCCTCCTTCTAATATTTGTCACAATTTGTAACCGTGTATTTATTAAATAGCATTGCCCCATTAGACTGTGTAAAACAGGATAGCGGAGACCATGCCCGAAAGCTCATCACTGAGTACATAGCACCTAGCATTATGCTTTGATCAGAATAGACTTTTAATGAATACTGACAGATGAGTGAATGAGTGAATACTAGTAATATTAAAAATACTAATAATCCAGTTAGTATTGAAAGTAATGGTAAGCGTTCAAAAACCTCTATTAAAAAATGAAAATCAAGAGTGTAGAAGTAGTTCTCAAAAGCCAAGAATTTGGGCAACTGGTGCTTAGGGGTAAGTCATTCAAATTCAACCTTCCAGTATAATTTCATTTAGTTAAAATGTGTTATATATTCTGTAAAGTTTTGTAGTTATTGATATTTCCATTGTGCTTTTTGACTTGCCTTTTAAAATCAAAGCTCTTGGACTTGGCTGGTCATTGAGGCCAATTAACATGAGGATGTTTGGGGTTAAAATAAATTAGCAGGAGACCATCGGCCTGAGGCTATGTCTGTACTCTGAGTACCACAGAAAAAAACTGTGACCTAATTTGTTGCAAACAAAGTGAAGCCTAACTAAGAGTATAGTTTTTGTAACAGATAACCAGGTCTCAGCCAATCTAAGCTGCTGAACTGCAGCCAATCCCAAGCTGCCACCATATCAAACAATGTCCAATTGGAGGAAATACCTCCCTGTGACCAATCTGTCCTTTACTTCTGTATTTTGGGTATAAAAGCATCCCACAATGTGTGGTGAAGTTCTCTAACCCTCTTCTGGTTATGGACACTGCCTTTCTTTGCTCAATTAAATGATGATACATTTATATTGTTTAAGTTTTTCTTTTAACACCTGAAACTTGGATGTAAGGTGAAATTGGTAAGATTCTTTCTGCAAGAGTGGCCATGTTTGTGACTCCTGCATGATTCAGGGAAATGGTATATTTCTTAGCTTAGCTCCTACAGGTATATTTCTAAGTAGAGATGAAGAATCATCTCTCTCGTGCTTTAAGATATAATTCTCTCCTTAAAAGCAAAATTCTGGAAATAATTTTGATGAATCTGATATGGGAGAGTGTGTGCTCACCTGATGGCATAAGTATTTTGGGACATTCAGTAATTTCAAATTTCAATGTAAATTTGAGTCTTTATCTAGCCCATAAGTCAGTTCCTGTGGACTTGGTTTAAGGTAAATCACTCCTGAGCTCAGTACCTCTGAGGGCCCCAGCTGACTGCCTTTTCTGGACATCACTGACCAACGCTGCCTTCCTTATTTCTAATGCTTTTCAGTCATCTCCAGTCAACTGCCTTGGGATTTGGTTTTCTTGATATGAATTCCTTCTAAGTTTTTCAAAAACAATCCAAGAATAAATGTGACCTGTTATCAGCCTAGATAGATGCCCTTGAAAGTTGTTACGTTTCACGTTTCCATAACACTTTCATCTTTCCTTGATCAAGAATCATCACACCTCCAAACTCTAACAGCTTCACTGAGGGATAATCTAAGTAAATAACACAGACATAAAGAGTATAATCTGATACATTGGAATATGCTCATCACCACTCTCAAGATAATAAACATTTCCATCAGCTACAGAAATTTCCCTGTAATCTGTCTCTCCTGTTCCTCCCAATTCCTGTTCCTATCCCCAGGCAAATTCCAATATGCTCTCTGTCACTGTAAATTGGTTTATATTTCTCTGGAAAGTTTCATATATGAAATCATACACGCTTTAAGGTATTTTTTGCATTTGCCATAATTATTATGTGACATCAACATTATTAACTCTATCAATGGCTTATCCTTTTATATGGGTAATATTTCATCCTGTGGTTATGTCACAATTTATGTATCCATTTACCTGTTGATGGGCATTTGGGTAGTTCTGCACTTCTATCACAAAGAGTTTCTGGGAATATTTGTGTACAAATATTTTTATAGACAAACACCTCCATTTCACTTCAGGAATCTGATCAATGTAGCTGCTGCCCCAAGGCTTCCTGGTCCTTGCCTTCTAGGTATCTGTTCCAAAGCACAGGCTCTACACATGGTACTGTGGGCATGCCAGCGTTCATTGGTTGCCTGATTCTGTGTCAGGTCCTCTGTCAGGCAACCTGTGCATATTTTGCCATTTCATCCTCAAAGCTACTGCATAGGAAGGCAACTTGGCACAATCCTGCCACAGTCAGACTGCAGCAAAATAACCAGGGGGTGAGGAACAACTTGTGTAGATCGACACAGCAGGAGTGGAAGCCATTTATGGTAGGACAACAGAGGTATTTATACATTCCACACAGCTTATCTAATTAACATAAACTAGATACAGCAGTCAACCAATAAGGAATCTCCACACTTAATGGCTCGCTGGTGTTACTTCTGGATTGGGGCTCTTGGCAGTGGCGTCCTGCTCCCCGGCGGGGGCAGGGAAGAGCCCGCTGACCCTGCTTGGAAAGTCCTTGCTGCGCCATGACTGGCTTGTATATGCGGCAGCCTCCATGCGGCTTCACGCACCCTCCAATAATGAAAAGTATTTAGTAGTAGCCTTTTGCAATTCCTTTCTTGATAATCCTTCTTCCTCTGAACTTTTTTCTTCTTTCTGACTAGAGTTCCTGGGCTTTTATCAACACATGCCCTAACTATTCTTGGTTCCACTGGGATGCTGCTTTCCCTTATCAATTTACTTAATACCCTTTCCATATTTTCATCACAAAGACAATACAATACACCAAGACAAAACAAGACACAAACATACTGTAAATCCCACCCTTGGAATGCTGCCAGAGAAATCAAGTACTCTAAGATGTGTAATAAATAGACTAATTTTTGTGATCCTGTCTCTAGTTTACAGAAGTGAAAACAGATTGGTCAAGAAATTGAGCCACATGCTCAGTAGCAGCAATGAAATAGGAATTCTAAACAAAATCTCATGGTGTTGGACAACATTACCTCAAGTTCCATCATCATCAGGAGCCTGAGCATTGTTGCTAGGTGTCTGTGGCCCGAATCCCCAAGCTCTCAATCCTGGTATCATAATTCTGCAAGGATATCATAGGAACCACAATTTTCATCTATCTTCTATCACTGGTGATTGTGCCCATTGTTGCAACTGACAAGTTGAAGTTACAGAGTCCTTTACATTATATCATTGTATATTTGTGTGAATGTGCTGAGGCTCATATTTATTTTCTGAGATTGTGTCCCTCAAGTACTATTGAAAAGCAGAGACTGTGCAAGAGGGTGGGGATCTCTGGTCTTTTCCCTACTTCAATCAGTGCAGCATTTTCAGCTGTATCGTTAAATGAAATAGCGCTTCAATTTTTACTTTGAAGGAGATAGATAAATTAGAGGTAGATAGTAGATAGATCAGCAAATTACAATAAAATCCTTCCCTAAATATAGCTCCACATTTAATTTTGTAGAATTCTTTGCAATAAGATATAGTTGTATGGAATGAAGCCATTCTATAGCCGACTCATTAAAAATAAAAATAGCAGTTGGGTGCAGGGGCACACACCTGTAATCCCGGCAGATCAGGAGGCTGAGGCAGGAGTTCAAAGCCAGCCTCAGCAAAAGTGAGGTGCTAAGCAACTCAGTGAGACCTTGTCACTAAATAAAATACAAAACAAGGCTGTAGATGTGACTCAGTGAGTTCAATCCCCAGTATCCTACCAAAAAATAAAATAAAATACAAATAGCAACATGTGCAGTCAATTATTAATCAAATGCTTCTTTTAAATAATCTTTTTGTAACAAAGTTACCCAGTGTCTCACCCTACACCTGGGTCAGTCCACAAAGAAATGTTTGTGACTTGTCACTATACTAAGGCAAATGAGAAACTCTGCAAAGCAAACACTGCTCCCTGCCTTTTCTTTCAGGACAATGGCCACCTTTTAAAAGTTGTACCATGCATTTATGCTTGATACACACTTGTCTATCATGGCTTTGAACTTCTGAAGTACTGTTGGCAAATGCATGAATTGAGGTTATGTTTACACTTGTGTCAACCGTAAGTCCATTGGGACTGAATTATCCTCATTACTAACATTACTAATTATTAACTCATTACATGCTAGAAGTTTATTCATCCTAACAAGGCTCAGGATAATCCAATTTTGTTTTTCCAAATGATTAACAAAATGTTTGAAATCTCAGGATCTTAATGATGCTAGCAAGTTATCACTCTTCTGAAAGGAACTTACAGCAGACCTATAATTTATAACCTTATAGATATCCAACTTCTTTGCTAAAAATATGTACTTGAGGGCTTCACATTAGCTTCCCATGTCTATCAGCGAGGAAACAGAAGTGAACTGAAATTCACTGTTTCGAAGTAAGGCATAGATTAAATTGCTTTCAGCTGCAAGTTTCAGAAACTCCACCTCTAATTACCTTAAATAATAAGGAAACATACTATTTCTCATGAGAAAAATACAGAATAATACAGTGGGTACCATTATCCCACACATCATAGGGCCTTCTCAACAAGATCCCCAGGGAATTTACCCTAATGCCCTAAGTCATCTGTTGCTTGCAATTCATTAACTTCTATGCATCTAAATGGTACTATTTACTACCATCCTTGAGATAATTAAGAAAATAGCCACATGGATCATTTTCTTTGTTTTGTGATCCCAAAGAAGAACCCGGGTTTCAGAAGTTTTAGTAATTTGGCTTTCTCCCTCGAGAAGCGAAGATTTCCTTTGTGATTACACAGACAAGTCTGAGGTCCCTAGCATCACATTCAAAGCCTGGTAACTGTCAGGGAGGAAAAGGCTCTTTTCTTTAACTGTTTCTTGAAAGTGAGTGAACAAGAAACTCCATCACACTTAACCCCCATTTTTATTGCCCTACGATAAATCATTGTATCCAAAGAATTTTTGTATGAAGAGATTCCTCAGAGAATCAATTATCTCTTGCCAATTGTGAAAACCTATTCAGAATGGTATAGATTATTAAATATCACTATGGAATAAAAATAATTGACACATTATTATTTCCAGTTGTACCTACAATAAGCATGCTTCAGAGTACAAAGGCCAGAGTACCATTACAAGATCATACACTTTATAGATATTTCAAAATATTTTTCTGATGTGTGTTGGTTCTACAGTTGTATATGATGTAAGCCACCAAGACTTCAATATATTGAAATGTTCAAGCATCACTTCAAAAATATTCCCATGACTGGTATTGGCATCGAAATAGACTTGTAGACCAATGGTACAGAATAGAGGCTGTAATACTGTAACACTGAGACAAACCCACATAAATATGGTGATGTCATACTAGACAAAGGTACCAAAAACATTCACTGGAGAAAAGATAGCCTATTCAACAAATGGTGCTGGCAAAACTGGAAATCCATATGTAGCAAAAAGAAATTAGACATCTATCTCTCACCCTGCACAAAAATCAACTCAAAGTGGATCAAAAACTTAGGCACTAGAACAGAGATCCTGCACCTAATAGAAGAAAAAAAATAGGCCCAAATCTTTACCACATCAGCCTAGGATCTGACTTCCTTAACAAGACTCCTAAAGTGCAAAAAGTAAAATCAAGAATTAATAAATGGGATGGATTTGAATTAAAAAGCTTTTTCTCAGCAAAGGAAACAATTAATAAAGTAAGGAGAGAGCCTACAGATTGGGAGAAAATTTTCACCACATACACCTCCGATAAAGCATTAATCTCTAGGATATATAAAGAACTCAAAAAAATTAACACCAAAAAACAAATAACCCAATCAATAAATTGACTAATGACCTGAACAGACACTTCACAGAAGAAGAAATACAACTTTTAACTGGTAACATCAAGGTTTCATACATTCAACAAATATATGCAAAAGTGTTCAACATCTCTAGCAATTAGAGAAATGCAAATCAAAAATACTCTAAGATTTCATCTCACCCCTGTCAGAATTGCAATCATCAAGAATACAGGCAACAATAAATGTTGGCAAGGATGTGGGGAAAAAGGTACACTCATACATTGCTGGTGGGACTGAAAATTGGTGCAACCACTATGGAAAGCTGTATGGAGATTCCTTAGAAAATTGAGAATGGACCCACCGTGTAACTCAGCTATTCCACTCCTTGGCTTATACCCAAAGGACTTAAAATAAGCATACTATAGTGACACAGCCATATCAATGTTTATAGCAGCTCAATTCACAATAGCTAGATTATGGAACCAACCTAGGTTGTCCCCCAACAGATGAATGGATACAGAAAATGTGGTATATATACTCAATGAAATATTATTCAACTTTAAAGAAGAGTAAAATTATGGCATTTTCCAGTAAATGGTTGGAGTTGGAGAATATCATGCAAAGTGAAATAAGCCAATCCCACAAAACCAAAGGCTGAATGTTTTCTCTAATAAGCAGATGCTAATTCATAATAAGGTGGGGGGCACTAGGGAAAAATAGCATTACCTTAGATTAGGTAGAGGGAAGTGATGGGAGGGGAAGGGATGGGATGTGGGGATAGGAAAGATAGTAGAATGAAACAGACATTATTACTATATGTATATATGTGACTGCATGACCAATATAATTCTGCAACATGTACACTCAGAAAAATAAAAAATTATATCCCATCTATGTATGATATATCAAAGTGCATAAATGCATTCTACTGTCATGTATAACTACTTAAAACAAATAAAAAAAGAGAAGAGACTGTTTCCTAAATAAATTTTTATTTAATTACATTTAGGGACAAAATAAATGTTCAATAATAATAAAAAAAATTCCCATGTCTGTAATTCAGAAACATGGCTAAGGGTTGGCAGCAATGACTCAATTTGCTAATCCCCATGACTGTGCTGTTAGAGAGACAGAGCTGCTGGTTTCCATCACCATACTGAATATTTGTTTATATGCATTCCTCTACTTACTTATCTAACAACATCTCAGTCATAATTTAGATACAGATAAGAGAACACATATCTAATTAAAGGAGAAGAATACTCCGTTTGGGATATTATCTAGTGTGATAGTAGTCAGCTTTGTATCTCTCTGATCAAAACATGTAGCAAGAACAACTTAGAGGAGGAAAAGTTTATTTTGGGTTCACAGTTTCAGAGGTTTATGGTTGGCTGGCTCCAGGGTAGAAACTTCATGATGAAAGGGTGTGGTGGAAGAAACTGCTCAGATCATGGCAGCCAGGAAGCGGGGAGGGGAGTGGTAAGAAGCCAAGGAGCCTGGGACTAGATATAGTCCAAAAGCATGCCCCCAGTGGCCTGATTCCTCCAGCTATAACCTATCTGCCTGCAGTTACCACCCAGTAGTCCATCTGTCTGTGAGATTACAGTTTACAGGCCTCATGATCTAATGATTGTCTATACCGCCCCTGGCCCTGAACTCGGCTATACTGGAGACCCTGATTTCAAAACATGAGCATTCCAAGGGACTTTAAAGGTCCAAACCACGACATCTAGAGTAGAAGGATCTTTTGTAGGTTTGAAGAAGCAGACTCTGACTTGCTCACGATCAGGTTAATTCAGAGACTTTGGGTCATGAGGGTAACACCTATCAAATTAATAATTGCTACGAGTGCTGACAGCACCAGAGTTGGTAAAATGAATTCTGGAAGCCCTGCTTGCTGATTCTCAGAAAGGTAGTGACTCAAAATGAAGATATCTGTTGCTTCTGTAGAAAATCATCATTGTGACCATCATAGTCAAAATCATCATCATGGGCAATGCTTGGAGGATGACAGAACTTTTGTAAGTAAATCAAAATGGCCAGAAGCAAATCACACCTGGAAGCCTACCTGCTGGAGAATTGGGGAGTGCCATTGTAGGTTTCAATCTCTATAGTAGCAGTAAGGAAAATTACGAAGAAGTTAGGATAGATGTTGACTCCAACCTGCCATCTTCCATTATGGCAATAATAATGTCACAATATTCCCATGGTCAATAAATGAGAAAAATCAATTATCCCAAATATCACTGCCCTAACAAATGAAATACATGACTTTTCCACATTGTCACATAGCTTTCATAAACATATAGTTTCTTCTAGAGATAATAACATATTTTTTAAGTAAAAAAAAAATTTCCCATAGCAAATGATTCTCAAGTATAGAAATATATGATTTAGAGATGAAAGTATAACAAATCCCATAGTCCCAAATAATCACCACAAATCTTGGTATTTTTTTTTTCAAATGTTTCCAATACAGATAGTATAGAGATAGAGGTAGAAATGAATAGATGAGAGGCCAGGTGCAATGGCACATGCCAGTAATCCCAGCAGCTCAGCAGGCTGAGGAAGGAGGATTGTGAGTTCAGAGCCAGCGTCAGCAATTTAGCAAAGCCCTTAGCAACTTAAGGAAACTCTGCCTCTAAATAAAATATAAAAAAGGGCTGAGCATGTGGTTAATTGGTTGAGTGCCCCTGGGTTCAATCCTTACAACCAAAAAAAAAAAAAAGATTTTTAAAATGGAGATATAAAATATAAATAATTTGATAAAGCAGGCATAAAATAATATAAAATATGTGAATTTGAAACTTTAATTTTTGAATTAATAAAATCTTTTAGACATATTTTCTATGCTACTATATGCTTTTAATCTCAGTTTTCTTATTTTGAATGAGACATTAACAGTATATTGTACGAATATATCACAAAATATTTAGTGATCTTTTTGTTAGTGACCATTTGGTTATTCTGTATGTTTTACTAATATATAAAAAGTTGCAATTTACAATGAGCATCATGTTGCACAGAATCGGATGTAATGAGCATTTATCCCAATTATTTTGCTTATTTCACCCCCAAAAAGATTATATTCATTTATATTACATTACTACTGGTAGAAAATAGAAAATAGAAATCTTGCCCTCATGTCCTTACCAAAATCAAATGTTGTCAAACTTTGTTGTCTTTACCAATCTAATAAATCAAACATCTTGCTGTTTTCTTTTTAATTCAATTTGTGTGTGTGTTAGAGGCTATGTGTGCCTCCGAGGGAGGTCAATATTTTTTGGTGCATTTATTGGTTCTCTGTATTTCTTCACAGGTTGTATTTGGTTTGTATTCTTTGTCCACATTTCTCCTGAGTCAATTCTTTGCTGTTTGGCTTTGAAAAGTTGTTCATATCTTGTATGATCAGCTCAACATCTGATTATGTGGTACGCCTTTCTTTTTTCCTGTTTGCCATTTGTCTTTTGACTTTTTGATGATTTAAGCTCCAACTTATCAATTTTGCATTCAAAATTAGGGGATTTATGCTATGCTTTAGAGTTATCTTTACCATTCTAAATTTTTTTCTCTACAACTATATTCTGCTATTGTTTCATTTTCGTTTGACCCATTTGAATTTCTTTTGATATAAGGAATGAGGTAGAAATTTAATTTTCTCCAATTGATTTCCAGTCTTTACAACACAATTCATAAAATAATCATTACCTCCCCCCAGTAATTTGGGGTGCCCTGTCATCATTTATAAATGCTCTAAGCATCCTTAAGTTCAATTTGGACTTCCACATGGTACACTGACTACTCTCATGTCTGGATAAAAAGGCAAAATCTCATTCCTCAACTGTAACTATTGCAAATTAAAGGGTACTTTAGTCCCAGATTTTTATTTAACTCCATATTTCCTGATATATCCTATTCTAGAATCTAATTAAAAATGAGGCTTCATGATTTCTCTCCTTCAAGCCTCATTTGAACTTAAACAGCCCTGAGATTTTTTTCTGTCAACACTTTGTAACATTTCTCTTAAGAACATGAAATTTCTTGTTCTCTTAATATCTAGCTTTCCACAATCTCTATTATCTTCCATACCACCCTTCTTGCAGGACCCATTAAAAAATTACAGAGGAGCTGTATGGGGTGAAGGGAGAAAAAGAAATGTTTTTCTTTCTCTTTGCACTTCTCAATTTTTTTGCCCTTTTAGAAATATGGCAAAAGGAAAAATTATTTTTATTTTCTGTACCAAAATGTATGAAATATTAATTGAACTTCTTTTCATTTAGAAGATGGTAATTCTATAGTCAGTTAAAGATAAAAATGTTTTCAACTTCTACAGCTAACTCCAATTGATCATGATTTGACTATAGATTACAAAACTTAAACAGGGACTGGGGTTGTGACTCAGTGGTAGAGCACTTGCCTACCATGTGTGAGGCACTGGGTTTAATCCTCAGCACAGCATAAGAATAAAGAGGGCTACATGAACACCAGCCCTGTGATTACTGGTCAGTAAACTAGATAACCAGGTCAGCTACTATGTGACAAGCAGGCAGGTGGGCTATACAGATTGAATATGCAGGACAAAGAGATGACTCACATCCCAGGTGGATCACAGCCAAACAGCATGAGATTTCATCTTGCTACTCACCAGCATGTCATTCGAAACTTAGGAATTGTCCACATCTGAAATCTTCCATTTAATATTCATAGTCTTCACTTACGGCAGGTAACTGAATCTCTGGAAAGCAAAACCATGAATAAGGAAGTGCAAATGCATATGTTTGCAAATGAATTCATTTATATATTCAAAACTATGAATGGTTCTATAACCATCTGCAAAATCTTCAGTAAGTTCAACATGAGACTATAGTAATGTCTCCAACTCTAATTCATTATCATGGGAATCATTTTAGATCTTTGCACTTGCTTGACTGTAAATTTCTCCATCCAACTGTGAGAAATCTGGTTCTCAATGTGATACTTGTTTTTAATCTTGTTTTATAGACATGGGCAATCAAATTTACAGAAATATTATGACTTAGTAAGATCTGTAAGTGGAACACATCAGCATTCAACCCAAAGCACAGTCAGACTTTAAATCCAAATCCAATGCTCTGGAGGTTTTTATTCTACAACAATGTACTGCAGGTTTTGTCTGTATTACATGTGGTTTGAGGGACTGCCTTTGCTATTATCTCTACTATTTTTTTTTGAAATATTATTATATTTTACTGAAAGTAAAAAATAAAATCTTCTAAGAAAAAAAAGAATAAATAAATAAGGGTAATGTGTCCATCTACAATTTAAAAAGAAAGAAAAAATATTTAAAAAAAACACTTAAAACATTGTCCTCTATTTAATATCTGAGGTCACCCTTAAAAATACAAATATTTATTGCCTACCTTCTGAAAACATGGGGTAAGTCATCAGGATTTACAAATGCTAAGCTTTTTAGAAGGAGATATGAAAAGCCCCTACCCTGGCTAAGAAGAACTCTACCGCCGACTGTGGGCAAATCTCATTTTAGAGATGCCATGATTATTAAAGTATTAGGTTGAAAGGCCCTCAGAGACTTACATGGCTGAGGGTTAGCCAGCTCCAGAGAACTTGGGATCAAAAGAGATTCTAGGATTTAACCCTGATTGCCATTGCTGTACTGGTTAAAACTGCTCCACAGAAGCAACCATCTAGAAAATCTACTGGATTTACTTCCTAGATTAAAAAAAAAAATAACTTGTCTTATCATTTCTGTGCAACTGAACACTTCTGGTATGTCTGACAAGACTTGAAATGTCTGCTCTAAAATACTTAACCCCAATTTCAGCTACTTTTTAAAAAATTGAATCTTACTCTAGGATACATGAATAAGGTGGTATTAAAGAAAAGTAAGCTTTTGTTCATGTTGTAGATAAGCACACACACACACACCACACAGACACACCAAAAAAAAAAAAAAAAAGAAAATTTCACTTTTCACGATTCACCAAAGCTTAGAAAATATGTCTCCCAAATACTCTTTCTTTAAAAAATTCCAAAAAATCATTAAAATTTAGCAACTCAAATATAATATTAATGGAATGATTAACTGTTGGAGGCAGAATATAGTATAAATAATAGTTGTATATTCGAGTAATGATACAGAGAACAAATATCAAAATTTACTCTTGATAGACTACACACAGACATACATTTTCCAGCCATACTCTGGGTTTATAGTTCTAAATAAAATTAACAAAAATTCAGGAGTTAACAATTAAAATTTTCTTAGGATTAATAAACGCTTCATATGAAGTTACTGGAGGAACATAAAAATCAAAATCAGTCTTTTTCTAATAGAAATATAGAAACAAAGTTAATTTGAAGACAGTCTGGGAAATATTCTATTCATATCAACAATAAAAATGCTCACAAAACATCTAGCCCAACAAAAATGTGCAAAGGACACACAAGAACCCAATAAAAATTTTACAAGAAAATTTTAAATGAAAAAAAAAATAGAGTCCTTAAATGAAAAGAACAAATTTTATAGATGCTCATACTTCTTAAATTGATATTTATTCTCCAAGAATAATAAACATGACAACTAGTTTGGAAAAAGTATAGAGTTGAAAATTCTAACTCTTCATATGTCACTATTAATTCTAAATTAACATAAAATTGAGAACAACAAAAATAGAGAAACCACAAAGGAATCAGAAAACATAAGTAAATTAGGGGCCTGAACTTTAGGTACATAAGGTCTCTTAGGCAAAAAAAACAGCAGAAATAGAGAAAATGACAAACAAAACAAATGAATAACAGCCAAATAAATGAGGTAATAAAAAGTTAATACATTTTACCATGAAAAGTATTTTCATTGACATATACACAAAAACAATGAGGCAAAAATCTTGGGGAAATATTTCGGACAAATATTAATGCCTTAATATTGCAAATATCTTTGGAAATTATAGAAAATTCATAAAATAAATGCAATATGCAAATGGATGTAAGAATCATATTTTCAAAAATTTTGAGAATGTGATTAAGGAGAAAAACAGTGATAAAAAAGCCATATAAGATTTTGGGTAAGTACTTTCTGCTGAGGTATGTGTTTACTAGAGCAAAGTAGCATGTAGAAAAACAGTAAAACTTTTATTGTTGAATGGCAGCATTATAAGTGATTTTAATTTTTGTAACATTTATCAGTTCTCATTTTTTTGTCTAGAACATACATTTCTTTAAAATGAAATGACTTTGAAGAGTAACACTCTAAAATGTAACTGCTCTGTCATTTTGGAGTTAGACTGGATCTTCATATAGTGGAATAATAAGTTCCCTGCATATGAGAATGGGTGTTGTAATTATTTTAAAATAATTGAGAATAAATTGTAGGTGCGTGTGTTGCTGTAAAAGTTAAGTATATCTCAATTATTATTCAATTGCACAAGGATATTTTATTCTTAATGGTTTTCCCTTTTGTTTAGGACCTCTTAGTGTCAGGGGAGCAGAAAGGTGGAATCCAAACTTGGGAAGGAAACAATCACCACTTGATTTTCCATGAGACGATCATTTATCCTCTCCAAGTTTTTGTTTTCTCGTAAGTAAAATGGGGATAAGACCTATCCACATCGGATTACTTTAAGGATAATATGAGATAATGAATGTAAAGAACATATAAGTGCTTGATAAATATTAGCCTTTGTTTTCACTCTTAAGGGTATTATTAAACCTGAACAAGTCAAAACTATAATTACACTCTATTCAGTTTCAGTTACAATTACTACGTAGCAGAGCGTGTGTGGGAAGCCCGGGCTATGCCCCCTGAGAGGGCAGTGGCTGTTTAGGCTGCTGGGCTTTGCCCTCAAAGGGCTCTACACTTTTCCTGGAGAACATGTGAAGTGAGCAGAGTTGGAGCAGGTGACCAGAGGGACTGGATAATCCCGCACTTGGGAAGTCTGGGAGCTGTGTGTTGCAAACGGGTGCTAGAGAATTGGGTGATCGTTTTCCGATCAGGGAAAAGAAATCACAGTGAGGCAAACTGTGCAAGATCCAAAGCTCCCCAAGGGTGAACCTCCATTGCCTACAGACGAGGATTTTAGACTCACTTGAGCTGCTGTGTTCAAATGAGAAATCTAAGGGTGGGAAGCCACAGCCAGTGCAATTTTCTTCCTTCCAGTGAGGCAGGACACTGAGCCCTGTCCTGGGGCAACTGAAAAGAGAAGGGAAAAGGAAACAGGGAGAGTCGGGGCTGTCTTTCTTTAAGATGGAGCATAACTGGAAACAGCCTCCAGCCAAGGTCAGGGTCAAGAATAATAGAATCCTGGCAAAACGTGCTAGTTTATCTTCCTCCATGAACTCCTGCCAAACAATATACACAGTGTCGCGCAGCACCGGAGAGAGCCTGATGCATCTCCAGAGTATTTATGAGGACTTCTGTTTTGAAGATAGTTTCTTAGGTAACAGAGTAAAAACATGTATGGATGAGCTCTCATTTATCAGTGCCTTGGCTTCCTGTGAAAACTAAACAGTAAAAATTTTGATATTTTGTCCTGAGTGAAGCAAACTCTTCAAAGGGATAAATGGGGTGGGGGTCCTTTGACATGGAGCACAGCCTGCAGACTCCGCCAAGGGTTCAGCGTCCATGTCAATTACTCAAACCTCCTGCCTGGTGCTTCTTGTCTTAGCTTCTACCAAAGCAGAGCCCGCAGCTGCAGGCCTGGGGAAGCTGTTTGGGGCCTTAAGCCTCCCTGGCTGGGAAATATCCCATTTGACTTTACTTCTTGCAAACACCCCTGGATGCCCCTGAGTTTCTCAAACTTCCTTCAGTTGCTCTTATGTCCAGAAGTTGTTCAGGGAGACTGGAGATTATTTGTTTTTTAAAACAATCTCTTGAGTTCTGTAACACGATCTGGCTTCATATTTCTACAGAAGGCTTTTTGTCAGCAGGGAATAACCAGGAAATTCCCTAAGAACCAAGCAGAAAATTGAAAGGGAGCACCCAGAGCACCAGAGTTTAGAGAAGACAGGGCTGTCTCCATGGGCACCCAGAAGGTCCATCCAGGATGGAACAATGGAGGTACTTTCTGGGTGCCTTATGATGATAATTCAATACAATAAAATGTTTTCCCTTCCACTAAGATGCTAACACAAATCCTGTATTTTAATACTTAAAGACATACATTTCTTTTATTGAATAATAGACTTGTATAGTACAATATAGAATTGGAGAAGAGTAAGATGATTCCATTATATTGATATAAAAATAAAATCGAATTCAAAATATAGAGATAAGAGTTACATATTAGTTACTTTTCAATTCTTTAAAAACTAAATATATGTTCTCAACTCATTGAAAACATACAAATAGTATCAAACATAAAAATCACTCACAATCCAACCTCACAGCAACAAAAGCTGCTGGCCTTGTCCTGTGTTGTTTCCATCTGACACTGACATCCCCTGTTAAGACAGCATTTTAATAAAATTGTAGGTGATTTTTTGTGTCCCTACCTTTTTCCCTTGTCACATCCTTAAAATGTTCGAAACACGATTTTTAAATTCATTTGTTATTGAATTTTATAAGTATTCCATAATTTTGTGCACCCCATAAAATAAATAAAAAACAAAATCAGCAAACAGTTTTGAGGTTGTTGACCTTATTAGTCAAAGTGTAAATCTGCATAGATTAAGTGATCTTTCTAAAATATGCAAACTGAATCTTGGTACAATTCAAAGTTTTTCTTCTAGACAAAAGAGATAAAGGCCATCATTGGAGCTGGTCCACCTTTACCCCACTGGCCATCCCTTTCTTATAGGCCAGGACATGATTGGAGACCTAGATTAGAGATGATATAAATTGTCCCACAGCAGGGAGGGCACAAAACTTGTGGAGTCCTCCCCTATGGAATCGACAGGCCAGTCTAGTCACCTTAGTGTGGGAAGACAGAGGCGGATGCAGGTGTTGGGGTAGTCAGTGGCTGATTTCAGCTGCTCTCAGGTTCTGGACTGTTTCTGTTTCAGGCTCCTGAGCCACATGCTCAGGGAGTCCACATTTGGAAGCCATTTGCTTTTAGAAAATGTTACTATTCCAGCTCCTGACAGTTATTGTTACAGGAGTCATTACTGATGGAGTTCGGAGAGAGGAGGGTCGCCTCTTGTTCAGAGAGCCAGCATGCAGACCTGTAAGTGCACAGGGACAGAGATAGCTCACACAGGCCCATCTGCTGCTGGCGTTGTTGAACCTTTCCTGAAATTTTGGATTTCTCATCACGTCCTGTAATTGGAGAGAATTTTAAAAAGCAGCAGCCATAAGCAGTATTCTCTTTCCCAATAAAGATAACAATTCTGTTTCTTTTTTCTTTTACTTTTGTGGGTAAATCTCCAACTATAACACATTTACAGTTGCCAAAAATAATCCCAAGTTGATTATTGCTTTGCAGATTGTTCCTGATGTGTGTCTCTTGAAGAATTATCTGGTGAGAGGATAGGTGTGAGTAATAGGAACTAAATTTGTCTTCAGAGAGTTCCAAGTTCAGTGAATCACCTCATCATATCATATCCATGGGTGAGGCACTTTGTGCTTGCAAAATCATGATGCGCAAGGTCCGCTTGTCTAAACCTCTGTAGTTAATTTTTTTGGGGGGTGGTACTGGGGATTGAATTACTCAGGGGCACTCAAACTCTGAGTCACATTTCCAGCCCTATTTTGTGTTTTATTTAGAGATAGGGTCTCACTGAATTGCTTAGTGCCTCGCTTTTGCTGAGGCTGGCTTTGAACTTGCAATCCTCCTGCCTAAACCCCCCCTAGAGCCACTGGAATTACAGTCGTGCACCACTGTGACCGGCCTCTGTTGTTAATTTTTAAAATCATTGATTCAATGCTTTTTTTTGGTATAAAATGAATTATTGTCCATTGTAAAATACAAAAAAGTAGAAATATTAAAAATCATCTATATTCTACAAAATAATCACTTTTAGCACTTAGCAGGATATTGTTTACGTCTATGGGCATGTTAACAGTAACATATGGAGACCATGCTTTATTAAGTTGAAGGTGTACTGAAGTCAAGAGATACCACTGGTTTATGTACAATTAATAAAATTTATGGCACTTTGCTTTTGTTTTAATTGCTTCTGTTTGTAGTTGAGCCACATAAGTAGACTGCCACAGAGGTAGAGTTTGGATGGTTTGTATTTTTTTAAATTAACATAAAGAAAATCAGCCTTTGGGACACATGATTCTACAGTTTGGATTTGCATAACACCATCACATGGAGGATGCAGATCAGCTCCATTGCTCAAAGCCACCTCTTCTGTGGCCCTCTCCATCACCCTCCTTTTAGACTTGGACTCTGGTAACTACTCTTCTACCCTAAGCTACTATTGTTCTGCATTTTTTAGAATATCATCAAAATGGAATCATATATATAGTACATAAGCATCAAGATAACATCTTTGATGACTATGACTCACTATAATGCTTTGGAATTTTTCCATGCTGTGTTCTGTCTCCTTTTACTGCTGAGCAATAGTTCATTGTGCAGATATACTGTAGTTCACTTAATCATTCATCAGGAAGCACATCTGGGCTGTGTCTGGCTTTCTGTCATTACAACAAGAGCTGCTGTATACATTTATGTGCAGGTTTTTGTAAGAATCTTAAGTTTTCAGTTCTTGCTGTAAAAAGCCCTCAAGTGAGATTTAGTTCATTTGGTAAGTATGTTTTAATAAGAAACTACCACACTGTTCTTCAAGGTGCAAGATATTAGAGTTCCAGTTGCTCCCCAAACTTACCAGCACTCAATAATGTCAAGTTTATTATTACTATTATTATTTCAGGCAATCTCATACACATATATCAGTATTTGGATTTATCAGTAGCTAATGGGGATGAGCTATTTGTTAATACATAACCATTTTATTTGTTAATAAATAAACCTTTTATGCAAAGGATTAGTTTAAGTGTTTGGTCCATTTAAAATTCTTTTTGGTTATTGTTTTTTAATGTCGATTTTTAGAGGTCTTTATATATGCCAGATAGAAATCATTGTCAAAAGGAATTGAACAAACATTTCATGGAGGAAAAAATATGAATGGTTAAAAAATAAACGAAAAATTTTCAACATCTCTATCAAGTAGAGAAATGCAAATTAAAACTACATTGAGATTCTATCTCACTTCAGTCAGAATGGCAATAATCAAGAATACAAGTAACAATAAATGTTGGGGAGGATGTGGGGAGAAAGGTTCACTCATACATTGTTGGTGGGACTGCAAATTAGGGCAACCAGTCTGGAAAGCAGTATGGAGATTCCTTAGAAAACTTGGAATGCAACTACCATCTGTCCCAGTTGTCCCACTCCTCAGTTTATAGACAAAGGACTTAAATATAGCATACTGCAATGATGCAGCCATGTCCATGTATATAGCAGCTCAATTCACAACAGTCAAGATACAGAAACAACCTAGTTGTCTTTTAACAGATGAATGGATAAAGGAATGTGGTATATATACACAATGAATATTACTCAGCCATAAAGAAAAATGAAATAATGGCATTGCTGGTAGATGGGTGGAACTGGAGATTATCATGCTAAGTGAACTATGCCAATTCCAAAAAACCAAAGGCCAAATGTTCTCTCTGATATGTGGATGCTAACCCCAAAAAAGAGAGGGTAGGGAGGGGAAGAATAGAAATCTTTTGGATTAGATAAAGGGGAAGGAAAGGAAGCGGGGGTGGGAGAATAAGAAGGACAGTAGAATTACTCAGACATAATTTTCCTAGCCTTGAATTTAAATACATGACCAGGGTAACTCCACATCAAGTACAACTACAAGAATAAGATCCTAAATAGAATAAGTTATACTCTATATATGTATAATTTGCCAAGATACATTCTACTGTCATGCATAGCTCAAAAAAAACAACAATAAAAAACATAAAGCAATAAAATCACACTAAATTGAATTATTCATAAACAAAACAAAACAAAATAAAAAGTCACTGTCAATTATTTTATCATAGTCCAAACTTCCCTTTTGAATTTTTAACAATATATTGCAGAGAAGAGTTTTAACTTTGAAATCCAACTTGATTAATCATTTTGATGGTCCATTTTGTATTATGTCTAAAATCTTTACTCAACCCAACATTGCTTATGTTTTATATTTCATATTCATTTATGGCTCATTTTAATTTTTGTGCAAAAGTTACTTTTTTATGTTAAGGGTGTTTTTTGCTTATGAAGTTAATTGTCCAACATCATTAGGTCAAAAACTACTCTTTCTCAGTTATTTTGTTTTTAATCAAAGATTTATGAACCATATTTATCTGTATCTATTTTGGGGGTTCTTTCTTTTCCACTGATTTATGTCATATTTTCATCAGGTTAGATTATCATATTATTAGAATAACACTTATAAATGAACTGAAGTACTCCAACTTTATTCTTTTTGAAAATTGTTTGGGTTATTCTAATTCACATGCCTTTCCACAAACATTTTCAAAATATTTTTTTCATTTCTACAAAAAAAAAATCTTTCTGAGGCCTTGTCGAAATAGTTTTGAAATTATTGACAAATTTGGGAAGTATTGATATATTAACTACACCAGGTCTTCCAATTAATGAATACATGGGTATTCTAATTAAGTCTCCTTTGATTTTTTTTCATTATTGTTTTGTATTTCTCAGCAGATAGATCTTATACTTGTTTTCTTATATCTTTATTTGTTTTTGAGGGGAGCAGTTGCAAATGGTATTGTATTTTTCAAAGTTTTATTCCATTTATTCAATGCTGATATATAGAAATGTGATTGATTTTTTTTTTTACTGTGTTGCTCTTGGATGACTCTCCTTTGACATTCATGGGGTATGGGTTATAGGATTCCCTACTAATTCCAAAATCTGTAGATCCTCAAGTCCCTAATATAAAATTTACATGAAATTATTCTCATCTTCTTGTATATTTTAACTCATTTCTAGATTTTATAAAGTATCTAGTACAATGGAGGGGCTATACAAATCATTGTTATTCTGTACTGATAGGGAATTCGGGAAGAAAAATATCTGTGTTTAGTACAAGGGCAATTTTTTTCCCAAATATTTTTGGTTTGCAGTTGATAGAATCTCTGGATGTGGAAGCCATGGGCACAGAGGGCCACTGTACTCTGTGATCTTGTTTTACCCACCTATCATCTCTAAGAAGTAATTAGGTTTTATAGATCTCTTGGGATTTTCTATGTAGATATTCATGGCCTTTACAAATAAAGATAGTTTTTATTTCTCTGCTTTTAATCTGTAGGAATTTTATTTCTTTTTCTTTCCTTGTTAAACTAGCGAGGGTTTCCATTAGTATTTTAAATAGGAATGGTGAGAGTAAGCATCCTATCTGGCTTTCAATTTTTGTGGATAAAGAATTCAGTTTTTCACCTAAAGTGAGCTTTGTTGCTAGCACCTTTTTTCGTAATTAGAAGAAACCTATGTAAGATTTTCAGGCAACAACTTAGACTTGTCTTCCTTCTATATGTTGTTCCTCAATGGTTTGTTGACTGAAACAATGAGTAGACGATCAGTCACTTCTACAGGAATATCACCAGGATCACACACACGCCAGAAACTGTGCTACCACTGATATCTGACCTTCAAGGACTTAAGACACCATCGATTTCAAGATGCATTTTGATTATAGAGCTGCTAAAAGATGATAATCATGCATCACATAACTAATAACATTTAGTGGTTTTTTTTATAGTAAGCTTTTAAAAATTAACTGTCTTTCATGATCATGTCTCAGGTTATTAAAAAGTCTTTTATAGGTATAGTATTTTAAGAGCTGTTTTATTGTAATGATTTTTCATAATTTATTTAGTAATTAAAAAAATCTCTTCTACTAAAATCATTTTCTGTTTTAAGATTTTACTATCATATGTGATAATTTCCTAGACAATTTTAGCATTGGAATATGCACTAATCAAAAGGCAGTTTGTCTAATTTTTAAATTAGTTGTCATTCCAACTAGTTTTTCACTAGGATATGATTTTATATAAAGATAAAGATAAAGTGACCACTGAGAAAATGAGTCAAAGTGGACAAAAGAAACTTTTACTATAATGAGAACTTTGGTCTCATATCATGTGATATAAAACAAAATTTCAATGGTCAGGTGTTTTCTTGTCCATCTGTACAAGAGTGGACTATAAGGAGAGGATCATTCTTTATTTTTTCATAAAATCCACTGGTAGATGGGAAAAACCAAAAAAATTTTCCATAACAATTTTCTTGTTAATATATTACCACTGAAGGCCTGTTGATGCAAATTGAAGGCTAAAATGGAATGTTTACTGGACAAAGCGTAAGGATGTTTGTGTCTGAGGCAGAGAGAAGAAACTTAATAGGGTAAAAACAAATTTTTTTCAGTTGTAAAAAAATTGTAAAACTTTTATTTCTACTCAAATTTGTAAACCCAAATATTCTATAAAATCCATTCCCTCACTATCTGGGTTACTATGAGAAAAAAAAATTTTAACATGTCTTGGATAAGAGTCTCAGTTGTATTGGAGTTAAAACAAATACATGTTGCAATACAATTTGCTCTCACTGTTTAGCTTAGCTCAGAAACAGAAAATGTTAACACAGTAATTTCAACTTGTTGATACTGGTTTGTATTTTGGGGGCCAGCACCGAAATTGATATAAACAAAAAGTACTTACATTGGATTTTTAATTCATCCTGTCTTGTGGTTCAAGCTGCTGGTTGTTTAAAGAGGAAGTAAGAGGAAGGAGATTAGGAATAAGTAATTGGGGTAATTTAAAAAGTATGTAAAAATAGCATAAAGAAATGTGCACAGTGTTAGGTGGGAAATACACACAAATACAATGCAGTGTTAGAGAGAGAGCCTTGCATTCAGGTAGGATTTCCAGCATTGGCAAACTGAAGCCGGGTTTTTGAGCTGAGTTACAAAATGGTGAAAAATCAATAGATCATTGATGAGAATTTTTTTTAAATTTTCAGTCTTTTACCACACTGTATATAACTAAATTATTATTAATAAAGGATAAGTTTTGCTCATCTCTGCTACTTATGATGTGACCTTGAGCAAATAATTTAACTTTTTAAGTATTTTTTAATCTGGAATGTTTATCTCCTAATGTTGCTTGAAAAATCAAATTATATTGTTTTGTGCAAGTGTGAAAAATAAGCATAAGGAAACAAAGTTAGGGCACTTTCAGATGCAATTCCACAACAGGCAACCTTTATTTGGTCTTCTAAGGTACCACCTTATCCAGGCCCCTGTCCAGAGCAATGTCAGAAACATTATTTCAGCTTAAAGACTTTACAAAGAACCAAAACATGGTTCAAAGAGACCAAGAACCCTGTGGTGGAATATGATCCTAAAATCATGGAAGCAGTCTTTATGTGGTAAAATAAATGTATACCTTTATAGACAGTATTCATTTATCTCTAGGCCAAGGAGTGATGTTAACCACCAGTCCTTCACACCAGGCCAAGAATCCTTGGGCCAAAGTGGTGCAGGGGATGGGCATGGCAACTGGGCCAAGAGACGGGGGTTGTATTGGCCTTCACGCATTCTGGCTTGAAGAAAACACGAGGTTTCAGAGTTATGTCTATTATCACACACCAGACACACTCTGGATCGACTTCCTTGTTGCCTCTTTGAAACTTTTTCTGTTTTTTTTCTTTTCTTTTCTTTTTTTTTTTGCTTTCATGGATGCATTGTAGTTGTATTTTCTATATTTCCCTGCCCTTTTCCATCCCTTCTCCCTCCCACTCAATCTCATTCTTCTCTCCACCGATCTTCTCTCTGTCTTTATGATATCTGACCCCTCTTTTCTTTTTCCCTTACTTTGCTCTAGCCTCCACATAGGAGAGAGAGCATCTGACCCTTGGTCTGCCTTATCTCACTTAGATGACGTTCTCCAGTTCCATCCACTTATCAGCAAATCCCATAATTTCATTCTTCTCTATGACTGAGTAAAACTCCACTATGTATATATACCACATTTTCTTAATCCATCCATCTATTGATGAGCTCTGGAACTGGTTCCATATCTTGGCTATTATGAGCTGCGTTGCTATAAACATTGATGTGGCTGTATCAATATAGTATGCAGATTTTAAACTTAAACAGACCAATATCAAACAATGATTTGAAAGAACAATCATAAGCCCTCCAACAAAGAAAAGCCCAGGACTGGATTAATCCTCAGCTGAGTTCTACCAGATCTTTAAAGAAGAACTAACATCAGTCTTCCTTAAATCATTCCATGAAATTTAAAGGGAGGGAACCCTCTCAAATACATTTTGTAAAGCCAGTATAACCCTGATACCAAAACCAGGGAAAGACACATCAAGGAAAGAAAACTACAGACCAAAATTCCTGATGAACATTGATTCAAAAGTCCTTAATAAAATATTAGCAAACTGCATTCAAAAACTCATTATGAAGGTAGTACACCATAATGAGTAGGTTTCATCCTCAGGTGGCAATTTGGTTGAACATATGTAAATCAATAAATGTAATTTGTTATTTAAAAAGAATTAAGGACAAGAATCATATGATAATCTCAATGTATTTTGAATGATCTCAAATAAATGTAGCACCTCTTCATGTATAAAGCACTAGAGAATCCAAGGATAGAATATACTTACCCCAACATTATAAAGGCTTTTAGGACTAACCCAAAGCCAACATCATACAGAATTGAGGAAAGCTAAAAGCATTTCCTTTATAATCAGGAACAAGACAAGGATGTCCATTTTCACTCCTATTCAGTATAGTAATTGAAACTCTAGCCATAGCAATCAGACAAGATAAGGAAATTAAATGGATAAAAGTAGGAAAGGGAGAAGTCAACTTGTTTCTGTTTAATGATGACATCATCCTATATGTAGAAAAACCAAAACATTCTACCAGAAAACTTTTAGAGCTGATAAATAAGTTCAGTCACTAGTAGGATACAAGACCAATATTCACAAATCAGTAGCTTTTCTGTACTCTAACAGTGATTCTGCTGAGAAAGAAATCAGGAAAACTATTCCAATCACATTACCATTAAAAAATAAAAACAACTTGGGAAATAGTCTAACCAAAAGGTGAAATATTTCTAAAATTCAAAGTATAGAACATTGAAGCAAGACATTGAAGACCTCAGAAGATAGAAAGACTACCCATTTTCTTGGATAGGCAGAATTAATATCTAAATGTCCATATTACCAAAAATACTATACAGATTCTATGTAATTCCCTTCAAAATACCAACAACATTCCTCATTGAACCTTTTGGTATCCGCACATGTGATTTGCAGAGCATTTTTTAAATTAAAGTCTGGGCTGAGCTGTGGCTCAGCGGTAGTGCACTTGCCTGGCATGTGTGAGGCCCTGGGTTCGATTCTTGGCACCATAAATAAATAAATAAATAAATAAATAAATATCAAGAACTTTAAAAATATTTTTAAAAAGTTAAAGTCACTGGGCAAGACGAATTGGATTTGTATTGTATTAAAATTGAAGCCTGTTTTTGTTTCCTCCAAGACATTAAGACAACAGGTCTTGAGGAGAAATTCTGTAGGCAGGTTTGAGGCACCAAAGCAAGAGTCCACTTGGACTATGTGTTGGTGTGGGATTCCTTCAGCCCTGGAGGCTTCCTGGAGGTTTTCCTGGAGATACCTTCAGGCTGAAAGGTGATTTTTAGTGATCTGATTATCCACAAGGGAACTGCAAGGAGATTATTAGGGGAGGGGGAAGATTCTCCAAAGATCCCACAGAAGCAATCAAAGAGAAAGAACCCAGAAAGTACTGACAGCAGGCTCAAGAGCACCATCCCAATAAACCCTTTCCTGCCCTGTACCTCCCATCTCCCTCTTCGCAGCATGGCTGGAGGAGGGAATCAAAGCCTCTCCCTGGAGAAGGAAAGGCACAAACACAAAGCAAAGAACAGACAAGTCCACCACACTGCCCTTTCTCCCTGCCAGGCCCCACCCTGAGCTGGCCACCCTGGGGAAGGGCTCACTATAATTTTACATGAAATTCAGGCTTTTGACCACTACTAGTGATTAGGTGTTTTAATTACTGAAACTGTACTAGTAGCAAATTGAGGCAGTTTTGTGAAGAGCAATTGCCTATAAAAGTTGTGGGCTGTGTCAGATTTAATGAAAGAAAAGGAGAATTATTATCCCTGGGAGCAAGAGAGGATCGCACACTCAGGCACTGCTGTTGTAGACCATTTGACCAAGGGGTCAAATGATGAGCAGAGCAAGGATTTGACCTAAATGCTCCCGGTTTCCCATCTTCCCTGGGGAACAGCTCAGCACAGTGATTACCATTGACCAAGGTGGGTCAGGAGAATTGTGATGCTGGCCATTGGCGGAGCCTCAGCAAACAGGTGATGGGTGTAAGGGGTGCTCACCTCAGGAATCACTTTCAGGAATGCTGTCGTCAGAGTTTCTAAAGACTATTTTGTTAATTCCAGTGAAATGATTGAAAGATTATTCATTGGTCCTAGAGAATGGTTTCTTTAGAAATGATTTCACAAATACCAAGAGCAAGACCTCATTTAGATAAAGCAAAAGCTCCCCGGACCCCCAGGGAGTATTGCTCCTAGGACTGTGACTTCTGCTGAAGAGAGGGAGGTGAGTGAGAGATCAGAGTGCCCTGTGCTGAAGAGGCAGACGCGTTTGTCGCCCCCGCCGCACATGTCTTTCTTGATACAGTCCTGGACCTTGAGAACTCTGGCTGCCCCTTCCTAGGCAGAGGTTAGAGCCACGTCCTGTACAACCCAGCCTGTGCCACTGAGAATCCCCGAGCTGCCATGAAGCTCACTGGGAAGAGCACTGGTCCCAACTGGCAAGTGGCAGAGACCCTGCCACTAGGATTCCTGATGGCGGAAGTGCCAAGCACCAGCATGGCGGTGGTGGAACAGGCAAGATGGCCACCTCCCTCCCTACCCTATTCCTGGTCTCTAAAGAAAAAGCCCCCTGTGTCAGAATGCATTCCCTAAAGACTGCTCTTCACTCTAATTCACTTTACATAGTGGGATATGTCCAGAACTCCTGGATGCTAAAGATGAGCAAAAACAACCAGTTGTGTAAGGAGAGCAGCAGGAGTGGGTATTTTCTATTGAACTACAGTAAAATTTAAATATAGTAAAAAAAAAAAAAAAAAATCCATAAAAGGCTCATATTTTATTCTTGCCACACCAGCAACTCTAAGCAATATCAAAGAGAAAGACTCCATGAACAAATCTTTTGTTGCCCTAAATTCTAAGCAATCACTGTGATTATTTTTGAATTTTATTCATATAAGATTATGCAATTATGTATGTTTATATATCATGTATAAAATTATATTTACTAAGTATGTTTATGATTATTTAAAAATCACAATGGTTATTATTCATATACTATATTATATTATATCTACACAAATATATACTATATGTCTAAGAAAAATAAAATACTTTATAATTATATGATGTTCACATAAAAATAATATAACCATATGAGTGATAAATAAGAAAATATTTAAAATATTTATTTATTTATTGAGATATTAAAATTTTTAATAAGAATTTTATATACATACACACACATTGCATTTCATGAGTATGTTGTCCTGCTTTAGGCCATGGCAATAATAATATTGCAAAATAATATTTTCTCCTAAGGCATACACAGTTTAGACACAGGGACTTAAGGTATACTTATGAAAAGATTTCTAATAAAACAAGGAAGAAAATACTCATGACCCAACAGTTAAAATATTTATTTAACAGTGTTTTAATAGTATACTATTTAGTTTGTAATTATATAACATGCATTTATATTTATATATAATCTTTAAATGTGCACATCTTTATTACTTTTCTTTAATAAGCATTGCATTATAGATGTGTATAGCTACATGTATTTGTTTTGAAATAAATGCTTAGAGATTAAAAATTGTTAGAGCTCCTTTCAGGTATAGTTTGTGAACATTCTTGTGCAGAAATAATAGATTCTAAATGAAAAACAATGAAATCATGATTTTTAAAAAACAAACAAAAACAGATCTTTATTGATTTCTGTGACTTCTTGAGGAATTTATTTGTATTCATTTTTAAAATCCCATTTAGTGTGTCAGTGTGTAATCTCAGAGGTGATATTCCTGTTTGGTAAGTACACATTTCAACATACGGGTAGATATTTTATCGAATTTCAAGAATACCTTCAAAGTTGAAATGTATTTTCCAAAGTTGTTAATTATTATAAAACTAAAAAATAGAAAAGTAAAATAAAGCAATATATCAGTAATGTATCTTTTTGGATCTTTTGTTTTTGTTAAAACACACAATTATTGGTCAATATTTACAAAAAATATTTTTATATTAACAAACAACTAAGAATCAGTTCAAACTCTTTGGTAAATATACTAATTAATAAATTGTTGCACAGTATTTTTCTGCTTGAACTGTAATGTTAATTTTATTACTTTACTAATATGATTACATTATGTGAATAAATAAATTAGTTAATGCCAGCTACTTGGGGCCCTTATTATTGTTTGCTTTACTTCCTGACTGTTAATGAAAATAATTTCATCATTTAGAGGTAGTGAATTTAGAGGTAGTGAATGTAAAAGCAGTCTTCTCTGAGTCCCAACAGCACTAGGCATGTTGCTGACCTTGGTATTATCATTAAACAGCTCCCATGTGTTTGACACTATTCCAGGGTTTCTGATATAGTAATGAACAAAACAGACAAAATTCTTGCCCTCATCAAGTTTACATTCAAGTGTCTTCAAAATAAAGAATAACTACAATAACAAAGTGCATTATGCATGATGTTAAGAAGTACTCTGGAGAGCAAGGTAGGCAGGCGCCATGGATCAGTACCTGCTCTGGGAGAAGGTGAGCCTCACTTTCAAATACCTCAGTGAGAGTGGACCTCACTAAGAAGCTGACATTTAAGCAAAGAATGAAGGAGCACAGAGCCTGAGACACCACCCTCATGGAGGAGCTCATGGATCGTGCCTTGTATGTCATCTTATTTACCAACTTCACCACTGTTTGCTGTAGAGATGAAGGAACAATGTCCATAGATACAATTTTACCAAAAAAAGGTAAGTAAAGCTCTGTACAAAACAAAAGCAATAAAGTGCTACGAGGAGTTGAAGAAAGACAATTCTGCCTGGCAGCATGACATGGAGAGAGTTACTAGAAAGTGATGAGACGAGACTTAAATCAATCTTTGAACACATCTATGATTTGCATTTGGTCTAAGGCATAGAGGAGAACCTGTAGCAAGTTTTAATAATTTGGGGTTTTTCTGTTTGAGAAGCAGAGGGATTTGGGAGAAACAAGGACTCTTGCTAGATTGCTGGTGTTGGAACTGGAAAATGGATATAAAATCAGGAGTGTTGTAGAGTTCATCTCAAGTCGACATATATTTATAAAATGTGGAAGCCAAAGGGTGGCTGCTTGAAGCTGGCTGCAGAGGCTGGAAGGCTTAAGGAAGCTGAGGCCCATGGAGTGGAAGAATCAAGGTGGAATTTAAGTCAGTGAAGAAATGGTGTCAGTGAGAAAAATGGAAACATGCCCCATCCTTACCACAAGAGTGAAGAAAGAGTGATGACCCTAATTCATTCAGTATTTAACTGGTGGCCCTTTAAGGATGAGAACAGAGGCTAGCCTCCCTTCTCCATTTTGCTAGGCTATTGTGCCAACTGTGTTGATTGGAGTTGGGCAGGTGGAGGAAGGGATGGGGAAAAATGGGATGCTACATGTTGCTCAGGGTGTCAGGTTTAGTCAGTGTGGAGTGATTCTGCGGTTGAATGCAGATTGGTAAGTACAGAAAGGATCAAATGCTCTGTGTGTTCTTCTAAGTTCTGTGTCACATAGATGTGATCCAAAGCCAACTGACAAAAGATCTGTTTTCTTGTTTTTTATTTTATTTTATTTTTTAAATACACGACAGCGGAATGCATCACAATTCTTATTACACATATAGAGAACAATGTTTCATATTTTTGTATATAAAGTATATTCACGCCAATTCATGTCTTCATACATGTATTCTGTTTTTTTTGCATTACAATTCTTATTACACATATATACCACAATTTTTCCTATCTCTGTTTGTATATAAAGTATTTTGACACCCAATTCGTGTCTTCATATATGTACTTTGTATAATGAGGTCCATCGCATTCCACCATCCTTGCTAATCCCTTGCCCCCTCCTTTTCCCTCTCATCCCTCTTCCCTTTCTAGAATTCATCTATTCCCTGTTTTCTAAACCCACAATAGAAACTCAGACATCCTTAACAAATATGACCCTCTAGGGAAACCCCAGGGGAGCCTGGAGCAGGGCGGTGTTTACGTAAGGGGCTGCAGAGGCCCTGCCCTGTGTCTTGTGGAGGAAAGATGTGTAAAGAGGGACCAGCTCAGAATACCCAAGCACATTCCCCAGGCAACACATGCTAAACGCTTTCCCCAAATACACTGGTCTTCTTCCAGGCAGCTTAAAGAGCGTAGCTCTTTCATCCAGCTGAAGAATATCATCTATGAAGAAGGAGGGGGACGTCTGAGCTTTTAAGCTGAGAACAGATGTACTACCAGCCGTGCTCTGGGCTAGCCTTTCACAAGTTGGTGGGAAAGGAACCATCTTATTTGCAGAAAGACCATTTATTTGAAGTGTACCATTTGGTGAAGTCTTCAATACGCTCAATGTGTGGACATTTTATTATGGATTCTGGGCTCGCTCAAAATAGCTCCTTAAAATCAATCCACATCTAGGTTAGAGGAAAGGTGTCATCTTAGGAGAAAAGAACAATAGAATCACGCAGCAGTGACTTTGAAAACTGGAACTGCATGAGCAGAGACCTCAGAATATGTATTTGAAGGGGAATTCTCCCCAAAGTACCACTTTTCCCCTGTCCCCAAAACACACCCACACTTATTACTTTTTCCTTCCTCCTGTATGAACACATGCCATAAAAAAGGTAATGTCCTCAATAGAAACAATTTATTTTTTTTAGTGTTTTAGGGTATCCTAAAACCATCTCAATGTCTTCTCCCTAACATGGGGATCAGCACCCTAAACTTAGATGGATAACATTTTCATGAAAACCAGGTTAAGAATTTACAATACACAAGATCAAGTTCCCTAGGCAAGTCCTCAAGATCCATTTTTGGAAGAGAATGTCTATGTTTATATCTCCAGTTTATAAAACATGTACCAATCATTTGGTTTTAGCACATGTTTACAGAGAAGAAAAACACCCACAAAACAAATAAATTGCTTCTTGCACAGTTGGGACTGACAGTCCTTGACTCTGTCTTTGGAACTTGATTTTTCCCTGCCCAATACAGGAACTCATTGTCTCAGTCAAATGATTTCTGGGGAGCACCTGATCTTATCCCCACAGTTGGGTTCTGACTCTCTCCAGTCTGACTTACTGACAACAGCTTGAAGTTTAGACAAACTAAGCGTCTTACTGACGGGGGCCCCTCTTAACCAGCTGAGCTGGGGGCCTCTGGGATGGCAGTTAGGCTATGAGGCCAGTTCCCAGTCTGTCAAGCAGAGACGTGGGAGCCTTGTGCCATGGCTCCAGGCCTGGGCCTCTGTTGAGATAGTGGAGACATGAACTTGTAGTTCCTACTTTGATACGGTTTCTCAAGAAGGACCCAACCTCTCAGGAACCACTTTCCCTATTTTGATAATAAACTCAAATTGTATTTTGTGGGTACTGAGAAAGAGGCCACCGAGGGATGCATTAAACTGGCCCCTGGACACATCCGTTGTCCTTTGGAGGTGAGAGTCATTTTTGTCTTTTTTCTCACTGTCCTGAGACCATAGTGCTTTGCATGTTATAGGTGGTTAGTATTCTTTTTATTACTTATAGTATTTATCATATTAATACATAGGTGCTATTTGTTGAATGAATAAATGACCTAACACCTTGTCAAACAACTCAGTTGGATCTTTGGAATGGTTTCTCTACCCACAAAGAAATTTTTACCCTAAAATCCTGTGTTCGCCCGTACTTTACTATGTTTTTAATTGTACCCCTCTATAGATTCTGTTAAAGTGTTTATTTGGTTTGATAGCTTCTAATTATATACTACGAAGATTAACCCCTACTGCTCTATATTTTGGGGGCTCATTTGCTTGGACTGTTACATGAGAGAGACTTGTTCACTTTGTCATTTCTTCTGTTGAAGGACACCTAGGCCTTTGCTGTGAAAAACAAGGCTCTGTCAGCATTCATATGCACATCCTCTCTTGTATGGGTGCAAAAGTATTGTTGGGCAAATATTTAAAAATGCATTTGTTGTGTGATACGGTATATGAGCTGTCAGATTTAGAAGGTGATATAAAGCTGTTTTCCAAAGTGGTTGTATCAATTTATAATCCTGTCTACTGATTTCATTCTTTCAAGCACTTGGAAATGTCAGACTTCTAAAAAATGTACCAACTGCAAAATGTATGTGGCTGTTAAATGATAACCTCAGTATGATTTTGACTAGCGTTCCCTTCATCACCAAGGGCATTGATTACCTCTTCATATTTTGTTGGTGGCTTAACTTCTGTTTATGTTTCTCCTCTGGGCTCCCACAATTGGCAAGGTTTTGAACCTTTTTGGTAATTCCTTTTCACAACATGTCCTACCTAATTAGTGATTCAGGAGGCTGTGACAAGGGGTAGACTTGTTTCTTTCTACTCCTGTGGAACAGTTTTTCTAAGCTCTAGCCCCAGCCCCCAGGGCATCCTGCTTAATATTCTAAGACAAGTGGACAAACATTTGATGCCTCACATTTCTCATCTGCAAAATGGGGATGACAATACTGGGATATGTCAAATGCCGTTTCTATAAACACTCTGTCTGCCAGGCAGCCCTTCAGTGCCAAGCCCTTAGACGAGACTTCTCCTGTCCCTGCCTCTAATATGGCCTGGGTCAAGTTCTTGTTATGTCATGTATTTATTAATGTTAGAAAATAATTATAACACTATTATAATGATAATAATACCTAAGAAATCCTGGACAATTCATATATGACCAAGACTGCGCAACATTGTACAGACATCACATCATTTAAAGCTCACCACCACTCTAGGAAGTGGATTCTACTATTATTCTTAGTATGTCTCCCCTAGAACAATGATTTAGTGCACTATATCTTCTATAGGCCAAATAGTAAATATGTTAGTCCTTGTGGGCCTTTCATCTCTGCCATTACTCAACTCGGCCACTGTAGTGTGAAAGCTGACTTCAACAATGTGAAAAGGAGAATTCCAATATAACTACCTTCAAAAGAAAGGGAGGCACAGATATAGCCTCTGGCTGATAACTTACCTGCCCCAGAATGTTCTCATAAGCACAAGAGTGAACACCATGCTTCAGAATTGCCACCAGGCCCCAAAGCTCACTTAAGGACAGGTATGCTTTTGCAAGACCTCTTACTGTAGCCTAAGTTATTGATTTAAATTTGGTGAATATGTCTTGAGCATTCAGGGTGTGCTAGGGACTCAGGCTGCTGCCAAAGCTACAGAAATATACTAAAGCACAGTCTGTGGCCTCTGGGTTCCAAGACCAGGAGTAGGAAAATCAGGTGAACCGACGTGGAATTTCCAAGCACTCTGATGCCAGTACCACCAGGGCACGGAGAGATGACTTCATCACTTCATAAATGTCACATGGCATCTGCTGTGTTCCAATCACTGCCCAAGACCCTGGAGATACAGAATACACAGGGACAGACACAACCCTACCTTCATGCAACAGAGAGTACAGCAGGAAAATTCCACTTAAACAAATATTTTAGAGTGTGCAAAACGCTGAGAGGAGGTGACCGAGGACTCTGAACGCATCTGAACACGTGGAATCTCGGAACAGAGGATCCGTCTGGATTATGAGGTGGTGGGACATGAACTGAAAGGTGAATTGGGGCCAAACCAGAGGGGTTTGAGCCCCAAGGTAAGGAATTTGGGCTTTATTCTGGAGACACCTGGTAGGCATCAAAGATTATTGAACAGGTGAATGACAAGACGAGTCCTTTTGAAAGAAAACTCTGGCAACCATATGTACAGCAAATTGAAAGTAGAGAGATTCCAGGTCAACAGAGTCTGCCTCCCCTGGCCTTGGTGGAAAACCATTTAATGAATTCATGAACATGAGAAAAGCAAAGAGACTGCCAGTTGTTAGGCTATTGAATAAATCCAAAACACGTGGATGCTGCCTATTTAGGCCTTAATAAATATTTTAATGAGTCGTATATGAATTCCCTGTATCATTTTATATGTATGGGTTATCACTTATCATTTGCCAAAGACACTGAGTTAAATCCTTCAAGCATTTCAACAAAATACCTGCAGTTTATTTGCTTGTAAATTTTCTTAGAACCTGCTTTCCACTCTCAGAACTCAAAAAACAAAATGATCCCGAAGCCAAGGCATCTCCTGACTCTCAGGTTGTGGCATCTGCATATGTGAGGTTTGCCCTGTGACATGCTGATGTGTTGTTCTGGCCCAGCATTCTACAAAAACGATAACAATAGTGTATTTCCCTGTTCTGTGAAGCTTTGCAAGCCAAGAGATTTCTAAAGGCATTTCTCTCATTCAATGGCTTCTTCACAGACCTGATCAAGAAAATCCACTGTTGGAGTAAAAGTTGACTCCTTCTTTTCTACAGTTGGTTAACAAACACTTTAAAGTGTCCATCTCTGCTTTATTCGTTCTGTTCCACCGTCATTTCCCACTGTCCCTAGTAATTAATAAATTTTATCTTGGGTGCATGTCAGAAAAAAAGAGATGATAATAGATAAGGGAAGTTTCAGTGAGGACAGCGGCTTTCAGAGAAAAGGCCTTGGCCCGAGCAGTGCCAAGGATGTCATCTGCCTGGTAGCACCAAGATTTCATGGCAGATATATAGCAAAGCAGAAATCCCGTTTGGGATCTAAAATATCCCACAGGCAGAAAAACAGATGCAAGAGCTACGAATAACAGAAGGACTTGCAAGGCTCAGTCCAGGCAAGAGCTGCTGTCTCTGAGTGAGGAAAGGGTTACAGGACCCCCGGGGCTCTCTTCAGCCACATATACAGTGACCAGGGTATCCACAAAAAATGCCCTTCTAACTGACAGGCAGCTGATCATTTCTGCAGCCTACATTGGTTTTAATATCTGCATCCTAATTTATTTGACATCTGCAGAACATCCAAAGAAAATATTCAAGCAGGGGATGGGCAATCCGGCTGCTTTCTGAGTTCATCAAATATCTCACACTCCTTTTTCAAATGTTTTCAGTTTTGCAAAACTCAAAATGCATTTTGCCAAACATGTTCTCTGTTAATGTTTATTTAGAAGGGAATTTAATCCGTATGCTGCTGATGCATTTACACTTAACTCATCAAAATGTTTTACTAGAGCCATTTGATGTCCAAGAAACCTTTTGAGCCTTTTTTATAAGCCTCTTCAAGCCCATTTTGCTTCGAAACAGGAAGTGGCCTGTTACTAACCATAAACGAATGCAATTCCCGGGGGATTTGGTTTCATTTAAGACACTGAGAGACCGCAAGGTCTCAGCCTACCCCGAACTCTACAGAAACGATTTTCTCCTGAACCTACTGAGAATGCATCACGCACAGATGAGGTGCTGTTATAATTTTCCAAAACAAAATCCTTTATGAAGAGGCATCCTTCATGCAGCTCCTGGGAAAGACAGTTACCAAAGCAGAGCGCTAAATCAATGGCTTTGCAGGCTGCACCTGGTCAATGTCACTGTCTCCTATGAATCTACTTACCATTCAGAGCTCGTTTGCTAGTATTAATAGAACAAATAAAATGCAGCAGGAGATAAGGATACTGGGATAGTGATTTCTTGCTTCAGGAAAACCTTCCCGAGTTCCAGACCAATACAATGTTCCCAACCACGAGCCAGAGAGCCAAAGCTGATATAAACACAGCATCCAAGCCACAAAACATGACTTGTTTAAGGCTTAATTCTGTGAAGTAAGGCAGGAAACAAGATTTATCCTTCTGGGAAACTTCTGGCATTTGCCTCAAGCTGCGCCTGATTCCTCTCTGCCGTCCTCACCATCCATTACAGCTATCTGAAGGAAATCAAGTTTTTGCCCAAACTAAGGCAAAAGAGAAATGTCTCCATCTGAGTCCCGGAGAAATCCTTCTGTTTGACGTGGCATTAAACAACGAAGAGCGAACGGCCGTGTCGCGTTGCTTGGAGGATCAGTGTTGCTATCTTAGGCCTTTTGGCTGTGAAGGGGAGTAAAATTAGCTGGACGAAAGCCATTTTACAAACATAGTAAAAATAAATTACTACACTTAATAATTGAATCTTAAACTTGTCATTACGGCAAACTCTAAATTATTCCAAGAGCCTTCCTTTGCTGGGACTTGGCAAAAGTAATGGGTGTTGGAGGTTGGTTTTCATGTATGAAATCCAGCTTAGGTTATTACTGCACAGGCTACAGAGTAAACGTTCAAAGGATGAATGGGCCATTGAGAAGTAAATCAGACTCCCTGAGACTCTTAAATGAGTCCTGGAAGATTTCAAGGCATCAGTGTGGTGGGCTACCAAAAGAATTGGGTTGTTAATAGAGAACTTGGGGTTATTAATACCAGGTTTTTTCTTTCTGTGTGTGTGTAAGAGTTTGTTTCTTAACATGTCCTTAAATCACGTGGTTTTAGTTGTGTTCCCTGCATGCTGATTGGGCCGTGAATTCTCTATGACTTAGTCCTTGGCCGGTGCTCTGCTCTGCTCCTGGGTACGAGGCAGGTGTGTTTATGCTGCAGGAGAAGGCTCAGACTCTAACCCGACCCGGAGACGTTTCAGTTAACATCTGGCTTTGCTTACTTGCCCTAAATATTAAAAAACTATTAATATTAGACCATTCATTAGTTCATTCCTTTTCTTTTTAAAATTATATATAAAGGCCACTTTCCTTAGTGTCTTTGGTGTCAGTGACTCTGAATTTGGCATCCTAAAAATCTCCAGAACATGCAAGCAAAAGAAGTAACAAAGAAAATGCATGTGCAAAACTAACAAATCTTTTTACTTTTCAATGAGGATAGGAAAAACCAATTAGTTCATTCTTCAGATTGTATATGTAAAGACTTTATATCCAAATCCTAATGTTACTGCTGGGAGTTCATTAAAAACCATGGGAAATCACCTGATCTAGTAGCTTGTATTTCTAAATATACTGGCCAGGAATAAATATTTTATATATATATAAATATTCCATGAAATATTTTTCAAACCAGGGCTATATAGTCACAACTGCCTAATTAATTTAGGTAAGATCACTCGTGGTTCAGGGCTGTGTGTGTACGTATTCATTGATTCACTGCCAGTCTACTCTTGCCAGAGTAAGTCATGGAAACATCACACCTGATGATAGAAATGGTCTTGGCTGGGGAGCGATTTTATTGAAGTTCGCAGGGTCAGCACCACATGTGTTCCTTCCTGTGCTATCTAAATGGAACCTTTTCAGAAGGTGCATAAGAGCTCAGCATTGTGGCACACAGGACTTATATTTCACTCCTTGATTATGAAGTATTAGGAAAAGACTCCCTTAGATTTTTTTTTTTTTTTAGAAAAATTCCTAGTCCCTTGGGGGCCATTAGCAATTCCAGCCGGGATGTGTCATTTTCTCCCCATAGTGGCTGCTCCTGCCGTCTTCTGTTTTTATTAATGGCATCAAGAATACCGGTAACTACAAAATCTCCAGGTGTGAAGGAGAAGGGATAAAGTTAGTCCTGAACACTGAGTAGATCTGACTCAAAGCTGAGCTCTGGGCAGCCTCTGTGGGGCTGATTCAGGGACTGTCATCTTCATCTGAGGGGTTTGGTCACCACTATTGGGAAGCTGTTCTGATGGATCCGACCTCTTTTTATGCATACCTACTGGTGTGTGCCGTTTATGAAGATAGGTGAGAGGAAGTAAAGTCAATGTCTACACTAACCTTTACTGTATAAAGACATATCCTGGGGAGGAAACATGCTTTCAGTACCATCTAATCAGGGACACTTCTAGGATGAAAGAAGCGAAGCCCCTAATGCTCAATTTAAAAAGGTGCTTACTCTTGGGGTGAGCCATGTCCAAGTTCCTCACTGATTGGCTTCACCCTAGTCCTGGCCCTGTGTCCACAATTACCACATGCTCTAGTTCCACTGAAATTAAAGCCAGGCTATTAGAGATTTATTAAACATCTACTATGTGCCCTCTCTTGAACAGAAAGTGAAAACATGTCCAATCGTATTGCATAGGCCTGTACTGAAGGAAAATGTCATCCAACTGGAAGGATAAGACATGTAGAGGGGGAGCAATTAAATTAGCTCTGTCATCACCTCTCTGAACTATCATGGTCACATAGGTCACAGAGTGGTGGATTCAGTATGAGGATATGAGGACATTGCTGCAGAGGTCCTCAAGGATAGCTGTTATGTTGTAAGTCAGATATGGGTGGGCGAGGCAGGTCTCTGTGGGGAGATGAAGGGTCTCCAGGCAGAGGCTGATGGATGTGGGCTGTAGGAAGCCACTGATGTGCCTAAAAGGGGAACTGTGTGCAGAAAGCTCTGAGATGGATTACTCATCCCTCTGGTGGACTGGGTCAGGGTGATGGATGAATGGTTGGTCCATCCAAAATAAAAGCATTGCTTTAGAATGGGAGCCTACTAGTTTAAAGTTCATTTTAAAGTGGTTACTGCTGCGAAGTGGTTTTAATCCATTACAGGAAAATTGAAGTTGGAAGAAAGGAAATAGTAGAGGTTGAAATATCCAAATCAGGCATCATATTTACACTGTTTTGTCAAATTCTCATTTCTCTTAGATTTGGCTTTATGATGCACTTAGCAGTTGCTTTTGGCTCTGAGCTCCTTATTATCCGTGGCTACCTTGTTCCTTGAGAAGTGGGTGACTCTAGTCACCCAGAATAGATCACAAAGCATTCAAGGTCAGGAATCAAAGCTCTTCCTGTATGTTCTACATCTGTAGACCCTGGCAGCAACCAGGTACACAACAGGCAATTACAAAGGTTTCACAGCTGTCTGCTTTGGAAGAGAGACACAGGTAAAACTGAACTTGATTGATGAGTGTGCAGAGTTCTGCATTTGTTGTACTCTGCAGTATTTGGACTGAGTTGAATGAAATTTCTAATGGCTAATTTCATTTCTAATCCTCGCTTGAGCCAGAAAACTCCACCTGCAGGGGAATGATTTGCATTGAATTTTTTTTTTTTTTTTTTTTTTTAAAGACTCGGCATCCCATTTCCTGTCAATTGAAACTGTAGTAATGAGCAGGGATCGAGTGCTTCTATGCCAGTGGCAGTTGCTTAGAGAGGAGACTCAGAAAACAGGCTTCTGTAAATTTCTTGGCTTGGGGTCAAACCAGAATGAACAATTCAAGACCCACATTCCATTTGATATACAGATATCTGAGCTGGGGACACTGAGGCCCAAGACAGTTCACCAAGAAGGTAGTTAAGCAACCCTGTCACTTCACAGGGCTTATTTCCAATTCAAGGTCTCCTGGGACTAAACAGTACACATAGCAACAAAACAAACTCACCATGTGCAGGCACTCTTTGCATTGTTAAATGGAACACAATCTCCATACTGATGCATAAATCACAGAAAATGAAATGGACTGACTCCTTACTTATTTACTGTCACCAGGGAATGGACTATTTATTACAGATAAATATTCCAAATAACCAAAGCCTGTAAATCGAAATGCCAAAACTTCAAAAAATGTTAACTACATATGATGAAAATCCTTCAAAGCTTTCCCTAGTGCCTTAAACACAATCTGCAGAGTATAATTTAACTTTCAATATGTTTAGAGAAAAAGAAAAAGTAAAGAAGAAATGGCCAGGCACATGGCTTGATCTGAATGGCTTGATCTTTAATGCTGGTGACTAAGCACCACTCTAGGCTTATTCTACATCTTTTTTTTTTTTTTTTTGAAGAGGAATTGTTGGTGGACACAAGGGAAGTCCGGACATTGTTGGGGAGAAACTGATGTCGTACTGTGGAGGAAACATTGAGAGAGTTTTGACACACGTGTATATACATAGACTATCTCACTTAGTCCAATCCATTACATCTCAGTCATAAGACAAGAAAAAATAAGACGTAAGACCTGAACATGATCCCTAAAGAGATTGTAAAAGTTAAGGGAAATATCAAAATGCTAAAAATAAGGCAAGTGAGCTTAATATCAAGCCAAAGTTTAATTATAGAATGGAATACTTCTGAACATATGGACAAGGAAAGTCATCTGTAATCTCTTTGTCTATCACTCCATGTCTGAAACACTCACAAATCCCATCAGCCTATCTGAAAAATATCTATACAACTTGACCTCCTCCCACCCGCTCACTGTTTCTTGCACAGCCCAAGCCACCATTACAACTCAAACAGGGGGAATAAGGGAATTATTTGTGGCACACCATTATCACCTTCCTCTGAACCACAACCTTGCCCTGACTTTGAAGTGAGCAAAGTCTTCCCGCTGCCCCTTGACTTGTGTGCTCTCCAAGGAGAAAGGCTGGCTCTTGGAATATGCATGCGTGCCACAGCTTCCCCTGGTCTTTGCCATCACCTTGGGGTGAGCTGCCCACTCACTGCTGCCCTGTCACCAGCAGTCCTGAGCCAGATATGAGGAGGCAGCACAGCCAGACCTGCAGGTGGAACCCATCTCCCAGTCCTGCCAGTCTAGGTCGGTTGGCTCCTAGTGACACCCAGATTCTGAAGAATAAGCACGGTTTTGAATCCACTGCACTTTGGGGTCATTTATTACACACACACACACATCTATATTAGTTGTAGATGGATACGATACCTTTATTTGTTTATTTCTATGTGGTGCTGGGGATCGAAGGCTAGGCAAGTGCTCTACTGCTGAGCCACAATCCCGGCCCAGAGCACTATTCTTGCCTTAGCTTACTGACCCAAGGAAATGATTGCACTATCCTATAACAACATCTTACTCCCCTGTTCTCCTTTGATCTTTTCTCAGCACAGAAGTCTGAATCATTGGACAAAACAACAGTCAGATCATACCCTTCCTCTGCTCAAGACTTCCAGTCAGTACGATGTCCTTTCCTCTGATCTCATCCTCTTCTGTTCCTCTTCTTTCTCTTCTCCCAGCATGCAGGAGGTGCATCATGTAAGTGAAGAATTTTTTTTTTTTTTTTTGGCTGGGAGAAATCCAAAATATGACATGATCATCTGCCATCAATAACCAGACACAACATACCTACGACTCCACTTAAATTCTTAAATTGCATGTGTAGGAATCTCCTGCATTCTTTCTCCTATGGGGAAACCAGCATCTACAGTGTCAGCTCAGGACCAAGAGTAATTATTCTCTAAAGCTGTTCATTATGGTTTGGGTGGTAAACTTTCTGATCCTTGTATATCTGCAAGTACCTTTATTTTGCTTTTCTACTAAGATATTGATTTATCTAGATAAAGATGTCTAGATTCATAATTTTCCCAGAATTTTGAAGGCAATTCTCTATTAAGATTTTGGAACATTAGGGTCTGTCTTCCATGTCTTAAAATACTTCTTTCAGTAATTCATTATTTTGAACTTTCAATAATAATGCATTATGATTGTATCTCTTGATATGAATTTTAGATCACTAATCTGCTTTTCATTTCTTATTCTTTCTTTGAGGGTTTTATCTACTCAGGAGGCTGAGGAAGGAGGGTAGCGTGAGCTAAGGAGTCTGAGGTGAGCCTAAGCAACATAGAAGATTGTCTCAAAAACAGACTCTAACTATTGATAAATGTCTCAAATTTTGTTGACAATCTTGAAATTTTCAGATCCAAAGTTATTATTTCATAATTCTCTGTGCTTGTGAGGTTTGCTTTTATTTTAAACATATATATATATATATCTTTTTCTCCGGTTAGCTACTCAGTTATTCTCTTTCTTGATAGTGGTTTTCCTCACATATCAAAGGATCCTTATCTGTTTCTTCATTTTTCTTCCTCCTCATATTTGGGATTCCCTGTTTACTATTGTTTGTGTTTAGCCCAATTGGCATCAGGTGCGGTGGGAAAGATGCAGCGCATTCAGAGGGAAAGTGTCTCAATAGAGACTTCAGGATAAAGCTTCTACCTGAAAAATGGAAGGGAGAACTAGAACAACATTGAAACAAGCAAAACTGGACACTTTAACAAAATACTTGAGATAACTGAAAAAGAGAAGAAGGGTTATTTGGGTCACAGTTTTGGAGGTTCAGTTCATGACTGATTGGCTCTATGGTTTGGGCCTGTGGCAAGGCAGCACATCATGGTGGGAGCATATGGCAGAGCAAACTCACTTAACATCATGAGCCAGAGAGCAAAGACAGGAAAGGAAGAGACCAAGGTCCCACATTCTTCTTCAGGGTGTGCCCTGAATGACCTAAGGACGTCTCATGAATTTTCACTCTAGGAAGACTTCACCCCATCCCAGGAGCATAGCTCTGGGAACTAAACCTCTAACACATGGGCTTTAAGTGGCAGTCTAGATCCACACTGCAGTGATATCTAAAAGTGTTTTTTTTTTAATTTAATTTTCAGTTTTTCACAAATGCATGTGGAATATATATTATATTATTAATTAATATATATTATTAATATATAATATATGTAATATATATTTCCTTGGTTTTTGAGCCAGCCCCAAATTACTGTTTTCTGTGGGGCCAATTATGCTTAGCTCTCTTGTCTGCACCCTGCCTCTTCTCTGATGCCTCACAGCCATAAAAATTGTCTGACTTTTGAAATGTCAGAGGAGTGAGGATCCTGGAATGGAGGTGGTAAATGGGGATGCTCATCTTTGAGTGCATTAAAGTGTACCTGGAGGCAATTTCTCAAAAATGAGCACTTTTCCTAAATGGACTAATTACCATTTTTTTTTCCTTCTAGAGTCAGATGCATCCAGTTCTCATGTGTATGTATATGTTGAATCGCCTTCTCTCTCACAACTTTTAAGTCTGGGGGACATCTCAATAACTTTCTGTTCTGATGCTATTGTGTCTCTCTGAGTATTAAGAACGTTGTTTTCACAGGATGGCAGATCCACCTAGATTGACATCTTACATCTAACACTAGCTTGTCATGTGACCTTGTACACAACACTAACTGCTCCATGTTTCAGTGTCCTTATCTGTTAACTGGAAAATTATGTAAATCATGAATATTTAGTATGTATTGTTAAATTAATTATGCATGAGCTAGGTTTCCCTACAGATAATATGTAAATAAGAGGCAGCTTCAAGGAGATGTATAACAAGAAAAAAAACTGGATTTATAGAAGTCACTTTACTTATCTTGGAATAGTTTTTAATCTATTCTTCAATTCTTTAGGATAGCTTTGTGGAGGCAGTTACTTCTTCCAATGTTTGAAACACATCAATCCATGCCCTTCTTACTTTTAGAGTTTCTTTTGAGAAATCTACTGTTATTCAGGTGGGTTTGCATTTAAAAGTTATTTGGCACATTTTTCTTGAAATTTAAATTTTTTTTTCATTTTTCTAAATTTTGGAGGTTTTAACTATAATATATCCTGGAGAGGTTCTTTTTTGATCCTATCTATTTAGACTTCTAAATGACTTCAGTACCTACATGTCCATCCCCTTTTCCAAGATTACAAAAGTTTTCTGGTGTTATTTCACTGAATATATTTTCCATGTCATTAGTCAATCTCTTCCTCTTCCTCAAGACCTATGACCATAAAGTTTGACACTTTTTCCAAAAATTAAAAACAGATCTACATGATCCCACAGGCCCACTTCTGAATATGTATTCAACAAAACTGAAAACAGTGTCTTGAAAAGATATTTGCAATACCTTGTTCATGGAGAAATTATTTTAAACAGTTAAGAGGCAGAAGAAACCCAAAAGTCCATCATCAGACGGACTGACAAAGAAAACCAAACAAAACACATAATGGGATATTATTCAGTCTTGAAAAGTAAGGAAATCCTGTCACATGTTTCTGTGCCAATGAAACTTGAGGACATTATATTAACTGAAGTAAGCTGAGCAAAAAAGGCAAATACTGCGTGGTTCCATTATATAAGGCATCTGAAGTAGTAAAATTTATCAATTCAGAAAGTAAAATGTTGGTTTTTTAGAGGCTAGAAAGAGGCAGAAAGTGAAGTTGTTCAATAAGTATAGAGTGTCATCAGTGCAAAATACGTGAATATACTAACCATTACTGAATTATACCTTTCAGATGGTTGAAATGAAATTTTCTTTTGCATATTTTTGACCCACAGTTAAAATTTTAAAATATTTTAAAAGAACTTTAAATTTAAAAATTTAAGTATACATTATCAATGTATGCATTTAATTTTAATATATTTAATATTTTATATATATTTAAATGTCTTTAAATTTAATGCCATTTAAATTTAATACATGTCTTTAAAATAAAGACATTTAAATAAACATAAAAAATATATGTATATCTTTTTAATATTTAAATATATAATATATAATATACATCATGTTTATTTATATATTCATATACATTATATATTTGTATAAATATATTATATAAATATATATGATATTTTAATATAAAATATATTTATATTTAATTTTATGTTATATAAATATATATTTGTATAAAATATATATTAATGTTTTAAAAATACGTTAACATGTTAAAATATATGTATATTTAAATATATATTTAATATTATTGTGAATATTTAATATGTATTAATGTACATATAAATAAAAATTATACAGAATTTAAAAATATACATAGTAATAGCAGAATTTTTTTCATGTAAGTTTATATCTTTGAAATCATGTTGTATAATGATAGTACACCTTATTTTCATACCAAAAAAAATCTAAGACACTTTTAAAACTTCCTAAATACCATTTAAAAGGCTGAGTAATATCACATAATGTGAATAAATCATAATTTGTTTAATCTCAATGTCACATTTAAATTCTTTCATATTTACAAATAATAGGTTGTTTTCTACTTTTATGCATTTCTACTTTCATGAATGTTCTCTACATTTCTGATTATTCTTAAGGATAGAATAACAGAAGTAATATTAATTGAATGAAAATTTTAAAATATCTGCTATTTTTTTTTTTTAGAGAGAGAGAGAGAGAGAGAGAGAGAGAGAGAGAGAGAAAGAATTTTTTAATATTTATTTTTTAGTTTTCAGCAGACACAACATCATTGTTTGTATGTGGGCTGAGGATCAAACCCAGGCCACAAGCATGCCAGGCAATTGCGCTACGGCTTGAACCACATCCCCAGCCCATATCTGCTTCTTTTTAAACATAATATTGCCCCAATATCCACTCAAGGAAGCAAGATATGAATGCCTGTTTTCTTTCGTTTTTTTTTTTTTTTTTTTTTTTCTGTACCAGGGATTGGACCCAGGGATATTTAATCACTCCGTCACAGAGTCTTGCTAACTTGCTTAGGACCTTGCTAAGTTTCTGAGTTTGTCTTTGAACTTGTAATCCTCTTGCCTTCGCCTCCTTGGATGCTGGGCTTACAGGGATGCGCCACAATGCCCTGCTTGCCTCTGTTTTTTTATGGCCTCATCTGCATTAGGTCTTCCCTTTCTGCTCATCATGATTGTTATTATTATTAAATCTGGAAAGAAGGAAATGGTATTGTTTGTAAATTTGCATTTCTTTGCTTGTTAGTTAAGTTGAATTAAACATGCTTTCCAAAGTTTTAATCCTTCTCCTTTCCCTTATATATTATTTTTTTTTACATTCAAAGATAACAAATTAACAAATAACTAAACAATATAAAATATCCTGAGTGTCTGGATATTGCAAGACAGATGGTTTTCTTATTAAAAAAAAATGATTGCAAAATTTTTATGACCTGAAATAAGAGCAAGTAATCAAAGTGCTAATATGTCTCAGAACTAAGGAGTAAATTGCCACAGAAAGACACATTGGTCCAGAAGCATTGAAGAAAACTGAGGTGTTGGCAGCAGGTGCTGGAGGACATCAGCAAAGACACACAAAGCCAAGCCAAGATCCCTATAGGGGCCGCTTGGCCTACCTTGAGCAGTCATCTGCAAATATCCCTAGGCATCCAAAGCAAACCTAAGAGTGGTCTGGCCTACAGAGTCGCTCCATACAAGACATTTTCCCCAAACATCACTCCTTGTGGACAGGAATTTTGGAAGAACTTTTTATTGGAGAATGAGTTGATGTTAGTTTTATGCTCCCACCTAAAAATTTCCCCCTGTTTTTATGAGCTGTTAATTTCCTGAGTACTATATAAAATGTCTTTAGCTTGGTAAACAAAATAGTCTTTTTTTCTTTAGCAAAGTGTAGGCTGTTAGTGTGATGACACAGTGTCTTTCTTTTCCCTCGATTTTAAATATATTTTATTTTTGTGTAACTTTAAGTTGTTTGATTAGGTTGTGATTATCTAAACAATTATAATAGTCTGATAATCAGAGGAGTAGCTTACTTGTAGACCTTTGATGATAACCACCCATCCATGGTAGTGTAGACAAATGTGCAAATTTGCTGTTTCAAGATTTTGAACTACCTCATGAAGAGGAATTGAATGCAACATTTCCAGAGAATTACATAGTGTGGGTATTTTGTAAATGAGTCAGAAAAGTGTTGAAATATGGTAGGTTAGTGTATTAATATTACAGTAGATCCTTAAGTTGGTGCTGCCTTTTATTTGGGATAGGTTTATAATTTGTGTTGTATTTACATTTTTGAGGGTGGATACATTAGAAGCAGGATATGCTGCGTATCATTACACTCTGCAGTAATGTAGCAGTGTAAGTAATGAAGCAGCCCCTGTCTCAGTAGCTTGACATTTCGTACACATGTGAGGTATGAGAAGGCAAAGCTTACTCCAATGTCTCTTTTACTTTTGAGTTTTGTTTGCTTGTTTTGCTTTTGTTTTACTTGTTGGAGGAAAGACACTCTCCATTAAGGAAAATTCTTGCTTGTAGACTTGATTAAAAGCCTAGTATCTCAAGGGTGGAGAGAAACCTGCAGTGATCCCCAACTCCTTATCCTCCACAGAGAGCATGCGGAAACTAGTTATGCACACTAGGCCCTATTCCCCTGAGTATGTGAGGCCATACATTTTATATGACGCTTTTCACATATTTCATATACAATACTTATGGCTTATTTTTGTTGGTGTGCTGTATAGATGATATTTGACCCAGGGATGCTTCCTAGACTGAGGCCAAAAAATTTGCACAGTTAGAATGCATAGGTTAAACAAAGCCTTTAAAAGCTTTTTTTTTTTTTTTTAACTTGTGTTATAAAGATTTAATCTGGTCATATCATGCTAATTAGAAGTTCTGATTGGCAGTTTTAGATTTGTTAACTAAAAGGCTAAATAAACAGATTATGTTTTTGACAGTGTTTCAACACTAAATGTGTTCTGAGTGAAAAGATTGGAAACTGTTGTGCTTGGTGCTTAGTGAAATATTTTGAAACAAAAAATTTAAAAAAGTTTTCTGTCAAATAAATAACTTTTTTTAACCTTGAAAAAAAAATAAAAGTAAAAAAGGCATAGACTGACATATTGGATTTGAAAATAAGAGCAAACAGTATGCTGTTTCCTAGAAATACACCTCACAGGCAGACATTCACAGACTGGAAGGGAAAGGATGGGAAATGATATTCAAAAAAAAAAAAAATGGAATCTGCAAACAATCAGGAGTGGTTATGCTCATATCCAACAAAGCAAACTTCAAGTCACAATTAATCAGAAGAGACAAAGAAAATCATCACATGTTGATAAAAGGAACAATCCAACAAGAATATTATGATTGTAAATATTTATACCCAATGTCAGTGTGCCCAATTTTAGAGAGCAAACTATTCAACATTAAGGAACTGATAGGCACCAATAAAATAATAGTTGGGTGGGGATCCTCAATACACCACACTCACTAATATGTCAGTCAGAGAGAAAGCCAATAAAAGCACAATTGATTTAAACTTTACATTCATCAAGTGGACTTAACACACATCTAGAGAAGGGGAGAAAATCTTTGCCAGCTACTATCTGACAGGGGATTAACCCTTAGAATATATAAAGAACTAAAATGAATTCAACACCAAAAAAATAATAATACATACATATAATAATTGAGCAAGTTAACTGAACAGACACTTCTCTAAAGAAGATATATAAACGACCATCAATTATATATATATGAATGTTCAAGATTTTTAGACATCAGGGAAACTCAAATCAAAACTACACCAAGAATGGCCATAATCAAGAAAGCAAATCACAATAAATGTTGGTGTGGTTACAGGCTAAAAGAAACTCTTATATGTGGGGAGCCACTCTGAATGGTGCCTTCCATCCTGAGGCGAGAGGCTTTGACCATTACTACATTTCCTGGTGATCTGGGCATTGTCTGGGTTCAGGAAGTTGAGGGCATGTCTTCAGATGTAGGCGAAGCTCCTTGAGTTGAATTACACTCACTTGACCCTTGTAATCCTGCCCCTTCTGGCCTTTTTGGATGGAACTTTCTAAGAACAAGGGTCCCCCCCAATAAAGGCCCACTTCCGAATATGCTCACTCTCTCTCACCAGCCTCTTGTGACTTTCTTTTGCGCTTCCATTTGGGGAGCCTGAGGCCAAGAGTGGAGAAGCTGTCCTGAAGCTTGTTTAAAGCTAAAGCGTGTGTCTGTGTTTTATTTGGTTTCCCTGGAAATTCACACTAGGGACCTTAAGTTCAGCTGCCTGCGTGGCTCGGGGGCAGCACTTATACACCATTGGTGGGAATGCAAATGAATATATCCACTACGAATGATGGTTCCTTAAAAAAAAAAAAAAAAGAAAAAGAACGCTATATGATTCAATATGTCACTATTTTGTATTTATCCAAAAGAATTAAACTCAGCATTTTTAGAGATACATGCTTTAAACTCATGCTTATCTCAGCATAATTCACAATAGCCAAGTTATAGAATCAGCCTAAGTGTCTATCAGCAGATGAATGGATAAAGAAAATGTGATCTGTACACACACCAGAATTTTATTCAGACGTAAATAAGAATATGCCATTTATATGGAAATGGCTAGAAACAGGGAGCAAAGTGGGTCAGACTCAGAAACAGAAGTATTGTGTTTTCTCTCCTATGTGGAAGCTAGTTTCAGGAGTGGGGAGCACGAAGGAAATTATGAAAACAGAAGGGAGACCAACAGGATAGAAAAACGAAAACCAGGAAAGGGAGGAGAAGAGGGTAAAAGAAGGTATTAAGATGTGAGATTGATCAAATTATGTTATATACATGCACTGACATGCCATAATTAAAATCTCCTCTTCTTATAATTAATATGCACCAATAAAAATGTCATAGGCCACAGGAAAAGGAAATATATTAGTGAATAAAGAAACTATACATACACATAATAAAATATTATTCAGTCACAAAAAAGAATAGGATACTATAATTTGCATTTAACTTATTGCATTTAACATAATAGAAGATATTATGTTAAATGCAATAAGTCAGATACAGTGTTACCACTGTGACAAGTACCTAAGAAAAATAATTTGAAGGAGGAAAATATTTAGTTTGGTTCCTGGTTTCAGAGGTTTCAGTTCATGATCATCTAGCTCCTTTGCTTTGGGCCTGCCTGAAATAAGGGAGAAGATTCTACAGAGGAAGTCTTCTCAGCTTTCTGCACAAGGAGGGGCAGAGACACAGTCCCTAAGGGAGTGGCCCCTGTAATATACTTCCTTCAACCAGGTCTCATGTTAATGCCTTCAAATTATTAATTCACTGATGAGGTCAGAGCTCTGAGCATCCAGTCACTTCCCACACACCTCACCTCTGAACCCTGCTGCATTTGGGACCCAGCCTTTAACAATGAGTCTTTGAGAGATATTTTATATCCAAACCCTAACACAGAGAAAAACAAAGACCACATGTTCTCACACATATATGGAAGTTGAATTTATCTCATCAAGTAAAGAGTTAAATGGTGGTTAACAGACTGGAAGAGGCAGGAGGAAGGAAGGATAGAAAGAGGTTTGTAATTGGCTGAGCATGGTGGCACATGCCTGGAATCCCAGTGAGAGTGGAGGCTGAGGCAGAAACACCACAAGTTAGAGATCAAACTCAGCAAATCAGCAAGGCACTGAGCAAGTAGCAAGACCTTACCTCAAAGTAAAAAATAAATAAATAAATAAATAATTGGGGGATGTGGTAAACTACCTAAGTGTTCAATCCTCAGTATAAAAAGCAGAACAAAAAATGAGGTTGGGTCCACAAATTCAGTTGGTAGTAATAAGTTTTAGAGTTCTACAAAAAAAAGCAGAGTAATTGAAATTAACAATAATTTATTTTTTATAATAGAAAGTAAAAACGATTCTGAATATTCCCACTACAAAGAAATGATATTTTTATGAGAAATATTTTAGTCTGATAATTATACCTTGTAAACATATATCAAAATATCACACTGTACTCATAAATATGTACAATTATTGTGTGTCAATTAAAAAGCTTATAACAACATTGAATTGGTGTAAATTGGTTAAATTGGTAATTTGGTGGCATTTTCTTCAGTGTTTATTTATTCATTTAACATTTCTAATGCTCCAGTGCTATAACAGCAGATTGGGGTATGTGATCTGATTCTTGATTGTTGAGTGACAAGTCTTTTGGGAGTGAAAACCTCACAAATAAATAATTATAAAGCAGTTTGAAGTTGATATACCATATGTATAAATAATGGCTCTTTGACTTTACAAAGAAGTGGCATTGTTTCTAGGATGCTGAAAGTGTGAACATTTATCCAATAGTCAGAAAAGAGTTATAATAATTGTCTCCAGACCTTAGTGTCTACAAAATCTAATGGTAATCAAACCAATAAGCAATTTAACATATACTAGCAAAGATAATGCAGAATTTTCATGAAGATTTAACCATTATAACTTTTTTTTTGACAAACAAGTGGTTAAAATGCTTTCCATTCAATCAAATTGTATTTTAGAAATTGTGGTCAACACAAAGGATGTCTCTTGCTGGGCAAAGTAATATAATACATTCAGTGTGGAGTAGGAAACTTTAATGATATATGCAGTTTTGTTATTAAAACTGAGTTATATATTTTGCCCTGCTCTGGAAAATTGTGACCTAGTATAACATATCTTCACATTGTTTATAACTTGAGGAAAATCAACATTTTGGGTTCCCAGTTCACACAGTAGGAATTACATTTGTTTTGGCCAAACATAATTTATACAACTGTAAGGAACAATAAAACATGAACTCTACAATGTTTTCTTACCTAAAAATAATATAGACCTTGTAAAATTGAAGAGATTATTATTGTAAAGGAAAAGACAGTAACTTAAAAGGCTGAAGCTCATTTTACAACACTTTTTAATGCTTGTGCAAATAGGCAGACACCTGTGTGCCCATTTTCTTTGACCCGAGCCACAGGAGTGAGATTCCACACAGTAATAAATAAACTTGTAAGTAAAACTTTGAAATATAATTTGCTTGGACAAAAGTTCTTCCATGTTCAAAAGTCATTTTCTTTTCAATGTGAATTCTTAAAATGACTCAGTCCTCTTTCTTTACTGCCGACAATGATCTTTTTATAGGTGATAAAAAGTGCCTTGTCTATCTTATGAATAAGATCTCTAGTTAGTGAAGGGAGCCTTCTGGATGTAAGAGATGAGAGTTAAATGAATGAATTAAGAATGAATGAATGCTTGGGTATTGATGTTTGAAGTCAACTGGTCCATGCAGGAATGGACTCTTACTTCATGTAAAATATGATCCCATTCTCAAAGATGTGAGTGTGGTACACTGAGGCATTAAATGCATGCAAGACTCACCATTGTCTATTATAAACCAATTGAATGCATGTTATGAAATTGATGATTGCCGAATTGATCACACAACTAGAAAAAAAAGTTACATTTTGAGAGCAAATACTATGTTCAAGGAACAAGTTCATTGTATCTGAACTAATTCAAGTCTAAACAATTCCACGAATGTGGCAGAATTATTACTATTTTACCTGAGAAGAAATGAAGGGTCATAAAACTTGTGTGATGTGTTCTAAATCACATAGCCTGAGGACAACCCCACTACTTTCTGATTCCACGTGTCCACCCCTTCTACTCTACCTCTTGAGAGCCCACTGAGCTAGCTCCAAAGAGGAGTAACAGTCACAGCGTAATCATTTGGCAGGTGAGCCCTGCATTCGTACTAGATGAGACTTCTCTACTCTTGCCCCTTAAGTTCAAAATATTTTTCACGTGCAGAACAAATTTTCCTGCCCTAAGATTCACTTAGATTTTAAATTCTTCTAATTTCCAGAGTAGTTTTTGACTTGGTCTTGTTAAGTCTGAATATCTATTTCAAAAAGGTTTGAATTGCATTTAATAGTATTCGTGTGTCTAATCATTTTTTTTCCCTAAAACAATGCACTCTTTTATATTTATGTAAAGAGTCATTCCTAAAGCAGTCTACACATTTGCAGACGTGATTTTTCGGCAGCTGACTTGAGTCCATTTTATTTTTAAAAAGTGTGCAGCTTCCCCAGGCCTTGACTCATCTGGCCTGGGGCCAGACACTAGAGGGTGCTTTAGAAATATTATTTGATGATGAACTCGGATGTGTCCACTTGCTTTTTAGAAATCATTCCTGTAAATCATGGCTTTGAAAACGTGTCAGCGTCTTGCCCTTTCTTTTGTGGATTTCTTCAAAGGGAGAAGGAATGCCTGCAAAGTAAACATTCGACAGCCATAACTATGTCCCACCGAGGGTGGAATAAAAAACATTATAGAGACTTCTAGATACATAAATATTTCTGTGAGATAAAAAGCGAACCCTGGGGATAACTCACAGAGTCTACTGGAACTTTTTCAGAAGGTGAGGTTTATACCAAAGAAAGTGGGCTTGTGAGAGGCTGGGGAATGTATGTCTCTCCTGGTTCCCTACCCATCTTTTCTGGAAGAGAGGTGAGCAAGACCCTCCACGTTTGTTGAGACTCCCCTCTTATTTTCTCAGAGGCACTTTTATGTGTATTACTACAAGAGAAATTCACAAAAATCTGTGTGGTGAGCATTACTATTCCTATTTGATAAATGAGATAGCTGAGTTGTGAGGATAAGTAAGTCACCCAGATCCATAAAACTGAAGACAGAATCAGACCTCAATGGCAGAATTCTTTTCTAACATGTACAATGCCTCATTCTGTCCCCTTATTTTTGGTCCACATAAACATATGTCTTCACTTCCTCCTTCAGACTTAGTTACCACATGTGCCCATTCCCTCTCTGCACTTTGTAGCTCCTCCTTAATGTCTTCCAAAACTAAGAAAGAATGAAATAAAATAAGACACATTGACAAACAACAACAACAACAACAAATAAAAAACACAAGTCATGAAATATAAAGATTAGCCTCACCTCTCCCTCAAAAAAATAAAAGCCCTCTGAAGACTACAATTGGAAACACACTGAAGAAGAACCACAAATAAGATACATCTGAAGTACGAAGTGTGATCTAGGATTCCAGAAGAGTCAGAACTCTGACAGGGCTTTCTTGGGAAGAAGAACTCTTTCTTATAAGACTTAACAACACCACGATTTCAGAAGAGCTTTAAGATTTGGAATAGCAAAGACACAGTCAGCAAATCTCAGGGTATATGCAGAGAACAGTGCATATTGAATTTATGAGAAGAGCACAGTCAGCAAGCCTTAAACCACATTCTAGAGTAGGTCTGACTGGTAGAACTTTCTGAGATGATGGAAATGTTTTAGAATTAGCATTATTCAATATGGTAGCCCTTGGCTATATGTGGCTATTGGGCACTGAAAGTTTTAATTAAGAAATTTAAAGTTCAACTTAATTATTTTTTGTTGTTGTTACTGGGGCTTCAAGCCAGGGATGCTCTTCCACCATGTTACATTCTCAGCCCCTACCCTTATTTTTGGAAACAGCATTTCACTTAGTTGTCCAGACTGACCTCAAACTTGTGATCTCTCCATCCCAGCCTCCTAGGATTGTAGCTGGGATTACAGGCATGAGCCACTGAAACTGTAATTAATTTTAATTTTAATCTATTAGCCATATATGACTAGGTGCTACCATTTTGGAAAGAGTCAGTGAATAGAACATCGATTGGTAGAATAAGATTAACATATAATTCTACACTTACCTGGGGAAAATAGATACTTTCTAGTTGAAGGAAAGAGATGAATGAGATACTCTGGAGAGGTCAAGAAAAAAAAGGAGACAGATTATAAGAATTGGAAGTTCGGATCAAAGACGATGTCAAGGCTGCGATTGCCTGGTCTGTGAACTAGAGTTCAAAAGGCAACTGCTCACATACACTGTTTTTATGTAAGATTATTCTCAACAAATGAACTCATTCAGTATCAAAATGAAGTCCTTTCTGTCATCTCTTAATTGACAGTCATATCAGCACTGTGCCCTATGCAAGATATGCTGTGCATGAGATATTTTTTTGCTAAACTCAATCACAGTTCTGTTAATGTTATTGAGGAAGATATGGAAGTACACAGGTAGCCAGGGCAAGGTGGTGAGTGAAGAAGTCAGGGAGAGGTCCAAACCAAAGGAGCCTGGAGAGGGTTTTCCAATGAGGTCAACTTCCCTGTTGACCAAAGCGTTTGTGAACACAAACAGGGAACCCAGTCGGAGAGACACATGGGTACTTGTGCTCCTAAGTTGGGAATCCAATAGAAAAACAAATAGATACAGGGACATGGGGACACCAATGAACAATCATGAGGAGAGCACGAAGAGGGGAGGAGATAAGAAAAAGAAGAAATTCCAGGAACCCATAAAAAGAACAAGACAAAACATCCCCACTGGAACCTGGCTCCAGGGCCTCTTTTCTTCAGAGAAGTCTGTGACTGTCACTTCTGCAATAAACCTGCTGCTTGCTGGTGATCTCTGTGTCCTATTCTTCAATTCTTTGCTGAACAGAGAGCAAGACCCCTAGACATCATAGTTAACTTAAATATCTGAAATGGATGGAAAGGACACGACTTGGAGATAATGACTACTCAGTCATTTAACGCCAGCACAGGCCAGTCTTAAAAATATATTGGTGTGTGTGTGTGTGTGTGTGTGTGTGTGTGTGTGTGTGTGTGTTGTGCACGTTGGTTTATTCCTCCCCTCAAATCTTTATCTCTAAAGCACTTGGAATTTAAAAATCTCCAAGAGAGTTTGTCAAACACTTTATCTGTATTACATCACACCCATAAAAAAATCATGTTTCTATTTCAGCTTTGTTGGATTTTTTAATAATGGATAAGGCATTCTGTAAAGGTAAGCAGTGTCCACTCCTTTGTTCCATATTTTATTGTTAAAATAAAGAAAACTGAGCTTCCCCAGACCATAAAAAGTTCAATTCCCAAAGGTTTAGTATCAAAATATCAACAGCACAAGCAAAACTTGGTACTGAACTTGATAAACAGTTTTCTTAACAGTAATTTCCAAAAAAAGAGAAAGGAACAAAAATAAAAAGAATAAAATAATAGCAGAGTAGCAATGCCACCTTGTCCCTAACACCACCAATCCAAACACTAATATGTTTGAACCCTCGAAGGTACCGATCCTTCGGCTTTCCTCTTAAATAAGTTAAATTATTTTGGGTTGGTGAATCCTCAAATGGAGTTTGAATGGGCACCAAAGAGACCTCTGTGCCGAGTGTTATGGCCAACATTTACCTATAAACCTGGCCTTTCTTCTATAATACAAATAAATACAAATAAAAATACAGTTTTGGGAAGAAACATTAGGAACTCATATTTTCTTTGACATTCATTCAAATGATACTTCAGCTAACTATGACCATCGTAGATACAGGGTTCATCCAGTTCTTCAGGCGAGGGATTTCTGTGACTTTTTGTGTGTGTGTGTGTGTGTGTGTGTGTGTGTGTGTATGTGTGTGTAAATCACCAACAGTCTAATTTTGGAGAATTTTTTTTACAGTTGATCAAAAACCACTGCAAGTTTTGCTCAATCTTTTCTTCTTTTTTTGTAGTCCTGCGGGGAAGGTGATTATTTTGGAGAAATCCAGAGGCTCTCTGTACTACTATCTTCTTTGTCTCACAGCAATGAAAATCCTTGAATTTCAAGAATTATTATTTTCTAGCACTTCAATCCTCTTGCAAACTCATCCAAGTCATCTAAATTGGTTTTAATGTTGGCAATGAAAATTGAAAGGCTTTTAGCCCTGGATCTTGAATTATAACTTTATTGTTTGCATTTCTAAAACTCATATTTGAATTTTCTTGCAAATACACACACACACACACACACACACACACACACACACACACAGAGCCCGTGCCAAGATATGGAATCACATAATCACATATTTTCTACACACTTTTCTGAGTGTAGGAAATTAGCTACACAAACCTAAAGAAAGTAATATAATTGTCACAATTAGTGTATTAATACTGAATTGTCACTCCACTCAGAATCCTAAGATCTTAAAAGTAAAATTGACCTTAAAGAAGCCACCTTAAACCATTCTTTCAAATGATTGTACTGTTGCAAGTATTAAAAGCCTGAAATCAGAAATGGGAGGAATGCTGTTCATGTTCTGCTCTCTCTCGCTCTCCCCCCACCCCCAGATGTCTGAGTAGCCAAGTCTCTGGTATGTATCAGAAGAACAGGCAATTTTCAGAGTGAAGTCAAATGAAAAGTATGCAGATGGTAGTTTAAATGTTAGGAAAGCTTGAGGAGAAATATGCCAACTATGTGCTGTTTTCTTAGAGTAACTCAAAAACCATCTCTCCAATGCCATGGACAAGAGTCTTGCCAAGTGGAATACCCTATTTATAACCCTATCAAGAAGAGGAAATAGTGCCAGGAACAAGATAAAACTATTAGCCGTATTAAAAAAATACTTAAAAGCATGTTTGTGTTTGAAAATAAATGTTGGCGGTTAGAAAAAAAATACAGGTGGTTGTAGATCTGGGTGTTGAAACCTGTTGCAAAACCGTTAATTAGTCACCATCTTATCTCCACCGCCTCCCCTCTGCCAGCGAGTCTGTTTGAAGTTGTAAATGGAGCTCATAAATGGACTCTTAGGGAGATAGGTAGAAAATAAACAATCCCCCCCATTTGGTAAATAGTTAAGATCTCCCTGGACTTGCATCTTTTCTCATGTGGGCTCTGTTGACTCAGTGCCATGTGTGTCCTCCCATTCTCTTGCTATTAGCAGCCTTTCCAATGCCAAGAATCCAGGCTGCAATCCTGGAGGCAAAGGGAAAATAAGTGAGTCCAAGGGAGCATTGTAAGTGGGTGGACTCTGGTCACAAGGGTGTCACACTAGAAGGGTCCTGGCATCGAGGCTGCATGTGCCTACGTCAGGACACATGCTGGAGGTACCACCCCAGATCATTCCTGCCTTCCTAGGACTCAGAGAAGCAGCACGTTGACTAAACAAGAGGCTGAGGAAGTGGTGGCCTGGACTCCAGGGCAGGTCCCTCTGCCTTCCCCACTGCGTCCCTGAAAACCTAGCACACTGCTCACTGTCCTCTAGAACAAGGGCCAGGCAAGCAGGCAGAGGCAATTTTGCTTTCCTCCCTGTGTTTCATTACTTTCTCTTCTCCAACTACTTATCTGATCTGGTGGAATACTAGGACCATGTGATTTGAAATCAGACAAAATCAGATTTGATCCCTGGCTCTTTGACTGTCTCTAAAGGGAAAACAAAACATTTATCTGATAAGAGTTTCTTTTCCAAGAATGGAACCTACTTCGCTGGTTTATTGAGGTTTACAGGTGGTGATACATAAAGTGCCTTAGACTATTTCTAGCATACAGCATGAAATAAGTACTAATCAGCTATCGATGAAGGCATTATGTTAGACTCTGGACCACCCAGTTTACCAATTACTTCACGATTTTGTTATTTAGTAATAAGATTTATTCATCATATGAGATGCCATATTATAATATTAAATTATAAAATATTGTCCTGTATTATTTAAGTAAATACTCTAATTTTTAACTCTATTAGATTATATAATTTATAAACAACTATATGTAATTATTTAAGATATGATAGTCATGTATTATATATTATGTACTATATACTATTTAAGCAATATAATCACCATACTATAAAATGTTTTATGTATCTTGTTATTATATTTCTTATTACATATCATGAATTATGTATGTTATGCATGATGTGCCATGTTTAAATATTATATATTTTTATATGTTATCCATTTATATTTATATAAATACAAATATAAATTATATAAACTATACATTTCTACATAGAAACTTATTATTTTCTTTTAAGAAGTGATTTAAGATCAAATGATATGATAATGGTATCATTTTATGGATTAGATATGAGGTATCTCCCCATAGCTCATGTGTGAGACAATGCAAAAAAGTTTAGAGGTAAAATAATTGGGTTATGAGAATCTTAATCTAACTAGTGCATTAATTCCCTGATAGGGATTCACTGGGTTGTGTCTGTAGACAGGTAAGCTGTGGCTGGATGAGGCTGGTCTCTGGGGGCCTGCCTTTGGAGTACCTATTTTTTCCTTGTTAAACAGAGCTTTCTCTCTGATTCCTGGTGCGATGTTCCCAGCTATTTTCATTTTCCACACTCTTCTGACATAATGTTCTGCCTCACTTGAGCCCCAAGAATGCAGTTGGCTATCTATGGACTAAGACCTCTGAAACCATGAGCCCCCAAATAAACTTTACCCACTTAAATTGTTCATGTCAGATCTTTTAGTCACAGCAGTGAAAAATCTCACCAAAACATAGAATTAGTGTATCTTATGTAGAAAAGGCATATTAGGTTGCCACATAGGTTTAATAGATTAATTATTAGAAACAAACAATGTAGATCTCATGATAATCTATTCACGTTTGCTATTTACATATATAACAATGTAAGCAAACATACATAATTCTCATTATTTAATAGTTCTCAGTGTACTTGAGCCACATGATCATGGTCAAGAAGCTTCTCATGGGCTGGTATTAAAATATCACGGAAGGATCGTGTGTCTGAGAATAAGAAAAGTTTGGTCCAGAGAAGTGTGTGAATCCAGGCATACCAACCACCTCCTTGAAATCCCTATTTTCTTACTCTCAAAAAAAAAAAAGCGGGGGGGGGGGGGCTGGTGAAGATTTATAGACTTAAATTGAAATGGGATATGAAAGTGGGTAGCACCATTTCTAGCATATAAGTAATGTAATCAATAAATGTAGATGTTATTATCCATGTTATTGTTAAAACTAATTATTATTAAAAACTAATTATGTTTGTTATTTTCAATGGAAATCTTAGTAGTGAATTTAAGAAGTACCTGCTGGTGATTTCTGCATGCAGAGCCAGCTACTGTGATTTCTGTTTTGCTTGGGCCTCATGTGGAGAGCAGCGCCGACTGTTCTCACTTTCTAGTGGTTGGAGAATAGTCAAACTGATATCCCTTGTGGGGTAAGATCTTGGGGACAAATATTTCTTCTATTTCAAGGTTTCTTAAATTTCACATGTGATTTAAAAAAGCAAATAAGCCCCTTAATTGCTTCGTTAAGCTAGTCAACACTAATTAAGTAAAGTCAAGTGGAAAAATATTAGAAACTGCTGTGCTTGACTTTCAGCCTCCACTCTTTCTCCCAGAATATGTTTTGCTTTGCTAAGGAAAGGGAGTTAGGATTTTCCTTGATAGAACCCACTCTGACCTCCTGGGTTCTGAGCTTGAAATTGAACTCTAGTCTTCTGGGGTTCAATCCTATTTATTACTGGTTGAAACATGATTTCCCAAACCATGAAAAAAATGTCTAACATGCCTGGTGAAGCAGTACAGGGGGTAATCCAAGCTTTTCTGATGAGTTGGGATTCAACAAGCTTCAAACATTAGTTTCTTATCCTTTGAAAAAAAATGCAGAAGCTTAAGAACAGTGGGAAATGGATCATAAGAGATCACAGCTCAAGCTGAGAGCAGGAACTTTGTATGGACATACGTGCATGTACACAGGCATGCCTGCAGGTATGTGCATGTTTGTATGTTTTTGTGTCCCTGTATGTATGTGCATGGTGAGGGATGTGAGGGAGGGAGATCCTACCTGTTTGCAAGACAAACAGGACACAAACTCAGCTTTTTGTTCTTCTAAAATGTGGGGGCAGTGATCTTTCTCTTAGCTCTACTAATCTTGTCATAAATAAGTGGATTTTGTTTTAGGCTTCCCTAAAAATCTAAATAAACTAGGCTAAATTTCTAGAATCTTCTTTGAAATCTCTCAAGTCCAGAGAGATGAAGTAACTCCAACTCCTATCTTTTTCTCTTTTCTTTTCTTTTCTTTTCTCTTCCTTCCTTCTTTTCTTTCTTTCTTTTTTTTCCTTCTTTCTCTAGTAAATGGCTTCTATGTTCTGAGAACTTATTGTGTACCAAATTCCATTTATATACTTAGAAACCATGGCCACATTTAATGCTTACAATGACCCTTCAAGATGCACATCATAACTCCTATTTAATTGATGGAGCTATCAGGGCTAGGAAAAATAATGCATATTGACTTCTGGTCCCAGTGTTGGAGTATTGCCTTTGGAGTACATATTTTTTCCTTGTTAAGCAGAGCTTTCTTTCTGATTCCTGGTGCGATGTTCCCAGCTATTTTCATTTTCCACACCCTTCTGCCATAATGTTCTGCCTCACTTGAGCCCCAAAGAATGCAGTTGGCTATCTGTGCTTACATAAAACCAGTATGATTTTCTTTTGATCCCACCATTCAGAGGGCTCTATTATGTTACCTTCTGAGATAGACCAGTAATCCTGGTTTCAAATGAGAGAAACCCAAGTTCCTTCTCATTCTGAGGATATTGCTTGGTGTAGTGCCTCTGCTGAACCTGTTAAGCATGCAAATGTCTCGCAGCCTCAGGACTTTGAAACATATGGAACCCTTCAGAGGAAGTTGGCCTGCTTAAAAGAACCTGTTGCTAAAAGAGCAAAAAAACCATACAGGACTCAGGGATTGAAATCTTAACAAATTATACCCACATCATTACTTGTGCCAAGGAGAGCCCACCTGAGTTACTTAAGATGGTATGTGGCTTCTCTTGTTGATTCAGCTCTTGCCAGATGGTCTTTCTTGTTGACTATGAATGAGAAAGGAGAGGACACTTGCTTTGATTATAACAAACTCAAGGGAGTCCAAACTGTAAGAAGCAATCTGCTGTTTTTCAGACATTGAAGCAGGCTAGGACACCAAATTCATGGATCAACAGAGCTACAAAATCTGGACTTGTCTTGGGTGAAAAAATAACATAGAAACTGTAAGTGGATTTGACAAAGGGTCCTGCTCAGGGCTCCACGGGTCCTATTAACTCAGTATGACTGGTTCTATGAGATCAAGATTATACAGTCTGCTTGGTGAGGAGGGTGGTAGATGTCTTCTGATGGGGGTTGAGACAATGCCATTCAACTGACTCCTGGACACATAAGATGGACCCCAGTTTCCTCAGGGCCCAGAACTAGTTGGCAAGGACTGAATTCCACTGGTAATGGATCTGAGCCAGATGACAGTTCCCTAGCCTTGGACTGGACCAGATGAAGTCTGTAGGGAGGAGCTGAGGTTCTGTGCCTGTAACTATGATGCTTCAGATACATGTTTGTTCTTTTTAGAAAACAAATTACCTCTGGCCAGGAACTGTGCATAGATAAACTAAGGCACAAATTGTGCACAATTAAAAAGACTACAACTTTTGGGTAACTGCTGACTTTAATTAAAACAAGCACATAAGAGAACAAATAAACCTTACATATTTCCTCAATTTCACAGTGTTCTGAAGATCCACAGCAACTGATTATAAGCCTAAAGTATTTTATCAAGTAGTTATCAAATAATTCCCATAAAGAGTATAAACTCTCAGCATGAGATTCTTTCCCCAAAAATATTTTAATGAGAATAAAACAAGGTCTTTGTGAATGAAAACACTTTTTGATATTTCTCTGGGAGCCATTTTTTTTTGCTCCAAATGCTCAGAAACTAGGGGCTAGAGGTCAAGCTTAAGTAGGAAGAATGTTTGAGGGATGTTTGAAGGATGGGAATATGGAAGACTAGTGGCCCTGAGAAAATAGGGGCCTGAGAACAGTTCAGAAGGTGATCTATCAAAGAATCCTAGCTCCAGCAAGAACACGGCACGACATCAATATTCTAGATAAATGGGCTAAATTCTTGTCAGAGCCATGGTCCCAGGAAGCCTGGGATAATGAACAAAATAGGTTTTAATGACTAAGAAAAAACAAGGGCAAATCTCAGTCCTATGGAAAGGGTTAGAGTTAGTTGATGTATCAACATGGTTTCTGGGTGACTACCAAGTTTATGTCCTTATGTGGCAGAAGTGATGAGAATCTAAGGAGAATGTCTGGCCATTGTATCCAGTCCATGGTCCTAACAGAGTCTATGACAGCCTAAGCTTCTTTGACCAGGAAAGTGAGGTAGCTAAAGTTTCCTGATAACCTGTGCCATGAACAGCCCTGGTTTGTGACCTGGGTTCCTGAAAGGCTACTACTAACTCAGAGGATTGGGCCCTAAAAATCGGAAGAGGGTGAAGGATTTCCTAAGTCAGTACCTGGAAAGTGATCCATCCCAGATACTGGCCATGGAGACTGTCTGAGAGGGAGAATGACCTCATTCTGCAAGCAGAGAGTGAGGCTAACAGAGACCTATGAAGGAGCCAGTGAGAAAAGGAACTAACTTGAGGACACCTACCAGCAGAAATGAGGAAGTCAACTCTCAGCTACAACAGTGCCAGGTTGGGCAGGCAAGACCGCCAGGGTTCTCATTAGAAAGGGCATGGATCAGCTACAAATTTGGGCATTCTAAATCCAAAATGAGTACCCTAAAAGTGGTCCCAGACACAGCCCGTCAAACTCCTTCCTTCTCACATCAAGTCCTAGGAAAGTCATGGTGGTTCTTCAGTGTTTCTTTCCTCAACCTGCTCCCATTGCTTTGCTCCCCCATTGACTCTTGAATGTGGCTTTGGATCTCCTTACCCAAAGGCTTCTGTGAACCTGCAATACCCTCCCCTTTCCAGGCTCTAGCCTCCATCTAGTCTTTGAAATAAACCCTCCCTTCCTACCTGCTGAGAGTACTTTAGCTTGCAGTGACTTTTCCTGGCTCTAACATATGAGCCACAATGTATTAAGTAGTCATTATTTAGTATAGTTTTCAAGAAAACTCACTGGATACGGGTGAGATCTACATTAGACTACAAATTAAAGAGCAGGAGGTATCCCTGCAGATTTTCTAGCCCTGCCATTTTTTTTTCCCTGTTAGATGAGTCTGCAGAGGTCCAGAAGGGAGATGTAACTTCTTCAAGATCACAGTAGAATCAGTAGCAAAGTCGAGGGAAACAAACAAAAAACAAACAAACAAAAAAACCCCAGCAGGTCTTCTAACATCTTCAACCCAAGATGTCTTGAATGACTTTTTATTTTTATTTTATTTTATTTATTATGATTTTTCCTAACCAGTTAAAATTTCATCAGCTGTGAGTCTTGCTATAGGTTCCTGTTTTTGCAGGTCTGGGTGAATCATGAACTCTGAATGGCAGGGAGAAGCCAAGGCTGGGTGCAGCCACCTCTAAGGCACTTCAAGCCCTCCCAAGAGGAGAAAGAAAAAAAATCCATTATGCTAACCTTGAGGTTTCCTTCAGTGATTCTTTTGTGCCTCCTTCACCTCATGTTGAGCTCTGGGGTATGAATGGACTCAGGGGCAGGGAAGGCTATAATCCCCAGAGCCTTGCCCTATAAACTTCATTTCCTCCCTTTATTGCAGTTAACTGCCCATGAACTCTATTAATATTTTGCAAATTGAGATCTCTAAAACACATGTTACTGTTAATTTTAACCTCATGCTAACTAGGATGTGGTCAAATTTTCACAACAAATTCCAAAGGTATTTTGATATGCCTTGGAAAAACGCATTTAAAGGTAGCTCTGGGGTATATGCATATATATATATTTTTTCCCTAAACCTACACATTTACTTTCAATTCTTGCTATTTAAAATGAAAGTAAGCTGTTTGGGGCAAGAAAGATAAAAAAAAATACAGTGATTCAGTATGGTACAGGATGGCAGAAAGAAGCATTGCATCTACCAGCACAAGAAGAATAGTCAGTGTACTTCATATTTCCAAACTTGCCATTGTAAAACTCTGATGTCAAAAAAAAGTTTGCATGCTTTTGCACACAGGATCATTTTTCTTAGAAATACTTCATCATTCCATAAACACAGTTCTTCCCTTAAGGCAAAAGAAAAAAAAATCCTTGAAATTTATAAACTTACTGGAGAAAATGGGTTTTTTTTCCTACATACATTTATGTCAAATACATCTCATGGGACAGTTTCACAAGTGTGACTCCTAAATCCAATCAGCCAAGACAGGAAACCGCTTCCTCTCTTCTTTCCCCTTCTCTTCTTTCCTTCTATTTCCTCTCCTTCCTCTTTTCCCCTTTCTCCCTTCCACCCAACCTCCCTCCCTCTAGCTCTTCCCCTCTTCTCACCTCTCCTTCCTTCTTTCTCCCTTTTTCCTCTTTGACCACTTAGCAAGTATTTTCTGAACTCTTCACGTACCAGAAGTTTCTGTAGCCATTGCAAATTAAGTAGTACACATTTCCCTGTAAGTCATTAAACATATGATCCCATATTTAATTATCTAATTAAAATATAAGTATGCAGCCTCTGAGGTTAGCACTCTTCTCCAGGAGCATCAATTCATTCTGGACTCCTGTTGTAATGGAAGTATTTGAGAAAATTTGCAGCTGTAGAAAATAAAGTGAGACTTTCCTGATAGGTGCATCAATTCACTCTTTAGTTTACATTTTTGTTTCCCTAACTGATTCGCAGTGTTCTTTTAGTCACAATCTTGACCTGAGGTCCACCTAAATCCTGTCCACCCTAAGAAAGGAAATGGTGATGTGTTGAAATGGCCTTTTCCCCCCTCACAACCAATTTTGAGGAGGAAGAAAAGGGTCACTGGAAAGGCAATGTCCCACTTCCTCTGTGTCTTGCCCTTCCACAGTAGCCGGAGTCACTTTTGGACATAGGAGGACACTCTCATGGTCCATATGTAACCTGTTGAGCTCATTCTTCAACTTCCACTAATCTGACCCCATGAGCCCTCATCTCATGAGCCCTCACCCCAGCCCTACTAGAGGCAGCACCATTCTCAGTGCCCATGCGCCAACTTCTCCCAATGCATTCAGTGAATATTTATTTATTTAGGTCATAGGGCATCTCCAGAGGAAAAGGGAATATTCTTTTCAAAGGACCAGTGACAAGTGAGCTAAGTAATAATCAGGAAAAAACTATAGACAGCCACTGATGAACATGCCACGGATTTTTGATTATGAAAGACTGTGCCAGGTTGAGAGGGTGCAAAGGTATTTTAGGTTAAAGAACAGAACCAAGCAAGGTTCTTGAACTTTTTAGTTTTTGAAACTTTTGGATTTTACACTCTTAAAAAGTGTAGACCACCTCAGCTTTTATGTAGATAATCTCTTTCAATAGTTAAAACTTTAAAGCTAAGCTGAGGAATATTTTAAACATTTATTAATTAAACTAAATTTAAGTTAATAATAAGAAGTTCATTACATGTTGACATAAGTAACGTATTTGTAGGAAAATAACTACCATTTTGAAAAATCAGTCAATGGGAAGAAAATAACTTCTTTGATGTTAGGCTTCATAGAAGGCGGATTCGCATATTTGCTTTCATTTTCAATCTGTTGTGAACACATCACATAGCCTTTGGAAAAACACTGAACATTCACAAGAGACTACCAATTGAGGCCTGTTTCCTCGTCATTCAAATTGAATAATAATAGTACCTGTTTATCTGAAAGCTGTGAGAATTAAATGAATTTGTAATGTAAACTGCATGGAATAATTTCTCCATGCAATAAGAATGATTATATTATCATTGACATCATTATTATTCACATCTCCTCCACTGAATGTTGGTTCTCCAAGATCAGATAGGGGAAAACTTGGCACTGACCTGCCTTGCACTTGGGGAATAGTCAGCCTCCCCTCTCTGTGATTCCCATCTGAAGCCCACCACTCAGGGACTTTCATCTGAAAAAGTCACATTGGATTTTAGACAGTGCGTCTGTGATTACTCACGTTCAAGGGTGTCCTACTGGTCCATGAGTGATTAAGTAATGAAGGCAGAGCTATAGAATCCTTCTCAGGATCTTCAAGGTCTTGAACAAGAGTCGTTTTGCTTTAGTCCCCTCCAGGCCTGAGCAATCTCTCCTGAGGTCTTTGGTGTTTGTTTTTCATCCTTGGTTTGGCACTTCTAGGAATTTGATTGTCACCTAATTTAGGTATTCTCTTAATTGATAATGCATCAGAAATTCATAGACCGAATTCTTGCCTCTCTGGAGCCTCTCCAGGGCCCTTTCTTCTCTAAGCCTCCTCACGGTCCTTTTCCAGGCCAATTCTCCAGTAATAGGATTTGCTACCTAAATAATTAAGAGCAAATGAGGGTGAAAATCAGTGGTTTAGGAGGCAGAGGGACTCAGACTTGAATGTGAGTCGTGCACCTTAGATAAGTTCTCTGAGCCTTGCTTTCCTCAGCTTCAACATAAGGACAAAAGATAATTTCTATCTCCCATGCTGAGTGGGAGATTGCGTGAGATAACACCAGTAAAGGGCCCAGCATGCAAGTATGACCCGATGATGCTATTTCTGAGCTGGTGCCTCGAAATGGAGAATGAAAAGAGGATTAGATGGCTTTTAAAAAGGAAAGTGATGTGGGGAACAGGATTAGACAAGAGAGGAACCAAGTAAGGCCTTGTTTGCATCTGGACTCTACCTTCAGCCTGACCTCACAGTGAACCCCAGAGCAGGATCTGCTCCCCTATTAAGGCAATGGTGCTTGGTGCTTTTACAAGTCTGTACCAGCAAGTCATTGGCTGGGGTATGAGAGAAAGAAATGCATAGCATCCTCCATGAGGCAGCTCCCAATCCACAGAACATTTCCCCAAAGAAGACAGATGTGAGGAATGGTACATGGCTCAGTTCGTTCAGGTACAATTTCCCCAAGATTCTATTTGATCACAATTCTTGAGGAAAAATGCTGGAGAAGGGTTAATGAGATGGCCCTAGCACTTGGACTGAAAGGCTTCTAGATCCAGCCCCTACCCTCCTCCCGTGGTTCACAGTTTTACTTGTGGAAATGGCTTTCCTGGGGCAGTCACCCAGATTCTCCTCTCAGAGAGTCTGAGTCCCTGGTCACCAGGCCTTTAAATGTTATATTTAGCTAGTCCTGGGCAGAGTGGTACCACGAGCAGCCTAGTGGACTTAGGGGGCAGGAGCTCCACTCCTCCTCTTTGTGAAACAGCAGAACTGTTTCCATATAATCATGGTTGATGTTGACTCTGAGACAGGAATTCCTATCTGTGCCTGCTGTTCTACTGGTATAGTGGCCCAAGGGTGACCCAGCAGAAGTCATGGCTTCAACATAGTGAGTCCCGTGTCTCCTAGCAGAAACAGCTCCCAGAATTTAAGACTTTAGGGACAAAAAGTAATGCAGCAAGTTCACAGAGTATGGTAGGGAGTGGCACCAGTAGTTCCCTTCAGAGAGCAGTAAGAATAGCTCCTCTCTCCCTTGAGAGAGCTGTGATCCTACCTTCCATCTTCAGACAACACTGGCCTGGGTTCACTGAGACCTGCAACAGGGCTGCTCCAGGGATAACTCAGACAGCCCCTGTGGCCCTGCCTCCCAGAGACAGTTCTCCCTGATTGCCCACTCCTGTAGCCCTGGACCCACTCAGCTGAAGTCAGCAGTCCCCAGAGTTTCTCAAACCTGCTGCTGGCCTCAAAGCCCAACTTGCTTGGCCCTGGCCCCACATCACTCTAGGACACCCAGGGCTTCAAAGGAGGTCCCCTCAGAGCAGCTCCTCCTCCCAAATACTTCTTGCCAAAGCACAGCTGAGTCAGGCTCGAAGCTAAATATTTGGATTGAATGGGAAGGAGAATGCAGTCCCTCTGAGGGGTATTTTACCCAGGCCATCAGGAGAGGACCAGCTCACAGCACAGGCATACCAAGCCCCAGGGCACTGGAGAGCAATGTCCTCGCTGTGCAATCAGCTGGATTGCATGCCTGCAAACCTCACGGATCAAGCAGCGTGCCATGTGCACAGCAATTCCCTGCCTGCCTCCCTCATCTCATTCCATCCTCTTCACGACCTTCTGAATCTGCAGGGTGGAATGAATGGCTCTCTCCTTTGTTCACACAAAAATTGAGCAATCTCCCAAAGGGGGAAATGGCCTCCTTAGTGATGTTGCACACCAAAGAAAGACTCAGAACAAAACTAACTCAGACCTTCTGAAAACAGATTTTACCTGCTTCCATGTCAAGCAAGGGTTTCTTCTAAGAAATGATAATGCCCAGCATAAGGACATGACACTAGAAAGTGATGGGCTATCCCATTGGTTTTAGATACAACAGAACTCAGTTCAGAAATCCACTGTAGGCTTCACCAGCTCTGTGAGCCCAAGTCTGATAGAGGCTTGGTGCCAACCAGAAAGTGGATGCAATGATGAAATCCTTCCCCACCCATATTACTGGACTGCTCTGGGGTCAATTGAGTAAGAATGCTTTTCAAAGCCCTTTCCACCTGCCTGTGCACTGCATCTTGAAAGGACAGTGGTGGGGATTATGGCAATGATCATCAGCCTGAAAGAAATTAGAGGTGGAAGGATATTGGCATCATTTTGTCCATCTCTTCATCATGTAAATGTCAACACTGGTTTACCCAAGTTGACCTGGTAAAATAATATGAAGCAAGGCTTTAATCTCCCAGGCCTGACCTGTTTCATTGGCCTGCTCCATCTCTTAATGTTCCCAAACACTTGACAAACACAATACTTGTTATCTGGGAAGCAGATAGGACAGATATGTTCCAAGTTTATGGGAGAGGCAATGCTGACACCGGCTTACAGGATGAGATGAGATAGTGAGCAAGGGGTGATCTGGGGTCTCACTACTGATTTCCCCAAAGTAATTTCACTTCAAAATTAAAATTAAAACAGAAAACAAAACCCCTATATTCCTACCAAATATTGGCCATACAAACCATTTGAAGGTCCATCCGTCTTTATACAGATGGGTCTTCAATCCATTTTAGGGACCCCCTTTATAATATCTCTGCCAGACAGGCAGCCCACCTTGGCTTATTTTGCATTGATAGGGCCTTCTGCAGGTCAAAGTCCGTTGTGGAACGGCCCTGATTGCAGCTTATACGTACCAACTGCCTGCCATGTACAAGGGACTAGGCACTGATTGCTGGAAAGTTCTTCCCTGCATTGGAGCATAGTCGGCTTCCCTCCAGCAGACTGTCATCTTGCCCTCAGACTACTGCTACTGCCCAGGGTAACTCAACAGAATGTGCCAGTCAGTGTCAACCATTCCCTTCTTAACACTCTCCTTCCTCACCTTCTGGGTATCAGACTCCAGGTTCTTGTATTATGCCTCTGGCTGACTCTTTCGGGTCTCTTTTGTTGGCGGCTCTTGTTTCCTATTCCATAAATATCATTGTTCTGGACAGAACTGATTTACAGCCTGGTGGACACAACTCCCAGATGTGAATCTGCCCAGACTTCTCTCTTGCACTTCAGACCTGTACTTCAAACAGCTAGAAGACATCTCCATTTGGAAGTCCCCCGGCACCTCAAATTTGGCATTTCTAACACTGAAGTTCTTTTCCCTAATCCCCTGGAAACTTCATCTTGATCTAATGTGCTCAATTATTCCTCATCCAAGCCAAAAACTTAGACCTCATCTTTATCTCCCTTTCTTTTGTTCACATCACAGCTTCTTAACTGTTCACTCACACAACCTCCTAAACCTGCCCTTGCCTTCAGCCCGGCTCTGACTGATGTTATGGTTTAGGTTTGAGGAGTCCCCTGAAAGGTCATGTGAGAGAAAATACCAGAAAATTTTAGAGGTGGAATGGTTAGGTTAGGAAAGCCCTTACCTAATCAGAACCTTAATCCACTTGAATGAATTAACTGGGTGATAAATGATTGCAGGTAGAGTATTGCTGAGGAGGTGAGCCACTGGAGTGTGCCTCTTTGGGGTTTATATTTTGTCCCTAGTGAATGGAGTTTCTCTTCTCTCTCTCTCTCTCTCTCTCTCTCTCTCTCTCTCTCTCTCTCTCTCTCTCTCTCTCCTTCCTGATCGTCATGTTCTGAGCTGCTTTCCCCCATCATGCCTTCCTGTCCTGATGTTCTGCCTCCTCTTGGGCACAGAGCAATGGAGTCAGCTGCCTATAGAATGAGACCTCTGAAACCATGAATAACCAATAAACTTTTCCTCCTCTAAAATTGTTCTGGTCAGGTCTTTTGGTCACAGTGGTGCTATAGCTCACTAAAGCAACTGGTTTAGTTCTGACCCTATTTAGGTTGCCCTAGAGAATGTGATGTGACCACCTTTCAGGTTCCACACTAGATTCTTGATAATTAGCAGAATGGCATTAGAGTGAATTTCTAACTGGTGACAAGCTTGTTCTCTCTTTCTCTCCTAAAAATCACTCAGTGTTTTTCATTATCATCAAAGGAGGAAGACCAAATTTCATGTCTCTAGCTAAGGAATTTCTCTAAGTTCATTTTCTGTCACTAATAACTGAATACCATGGACCAGGTAAATCTTAAGAAGAAAGGTTTATGTGGCTTACGTTTCAAGAAGTCCATTTTTTTTTTTTTTGGTACCAGGTATTGAACTCAGGGGCACTCAACCACTGAGCCACATCCCCAGGCCTATTTTGTATTTTATTTAGAGACAGAGTCTCACCAAGTTGCTTAGTGCCTTACTGTTGCTGAGGCTGGCTTTGAACTCACGATCCTACAGGCTCAGCCTCCTCAGCCTTTGGGATTATAGGCATGAGCCACCATACCCAGCAAGGAGTCCAAGCTTGAGGAGCCACATTTGGTGAGGGCCTTCTTGCTGTTGGGGACTTTCTCTAGAGTCCCTAGGTGGCCCAGGGCATCACATGGTGAGATAGCACAACCTCATCCAATCCTAATCCCCACCCCCCCAAGGCCTCACCTCCAAATGCCAAAGTCATATTAAATTTACACCCTCACAAAAACTCACAATGGGGACGAAATGTCAACATGAGTTTCAGAGGAGGCTTCATGGAGTCCTTGCTGATCCGGTTTCTGTCTGTTTTCTAGACTCATTTCCATTTACTCCCCCTAAAGTCCTCTGAGCTCCTCTTACACCAAAGTCTCATCATGTCTTTAAACATGTGCTTGTCAACATCTGTTTTCACTCCCTGAGAAGCTCTTTATTTCAAAGGATATATTTGATTACCTCCCACTACCCCATAAAGTGTCTCCTGTGTGAAACCATTCCATCCTCTCTGAGTTAAAACAGGAACTTTCCTCAGTCACAGTGTTTCTTATAGAATGTACCTGTTTGCCTTCTGTCTCCTCTACCTCATGGTGAACATCTAGATAGTGTGAACTTCATAGAAGGTAGTCAAAAAGTCTTTGGTGAATGAATCATCTCATGCCTCTGCACTATTTCAACCACTGCAGGCTTGCCCTAAAATGCCTGGTCATGGAATTCTCCCTAATCACTCAGCTGACCACACCAGCTTTTTATCATTTAAGTCTAACTAGAAAAATCTTTTCATGTATGCAAGAAACTCAATGAAGACATGAGCAACATGGAGAAAATGAAGGACCACTAAGTTTTAAAATGGAGTCTCATCTCCAATTCACTAACTCCCTGCTCCCAAGCATGTCCTGCCTGAAAGAAACCGCTGCCCCTGTACTTTCTATCCCTCCTGTAAACCTACAACTGGCTGGAAGCAATGGGACTCCCATTTTCCATATCCTTCTCATAGGTCTATTTTTCCATGTTTCCTAATTCATTATTAATGGAGCAGTGTTGATAGTTCATTGCTATCGGGCTTCGGATTTATTCCCAACTCAACCCAACTCAATGATGATCCGCTCAGGGTTGGCAGAGGCTCTACATTATTCTGTCCCTTGGCCTACAGCAATTTTCAGAAGGTTCACTGATAAAAATGCCTTTTGAGTTGATTTGATTTCATCTTGGTTGAGTCCTGGTTGGATTCTGTCCATGCAATTTCCGATATATCCACAGACTGACTGTAATTTGGTGTCATAATGTAAGATATTAAACAACACATTTTTTTTCTCATCTTAGCTTCTCTTCCCTCAGCAACCTGCCCAGTTAAGACCACTTGTAACAGGTACTATGTGTGATTATGAAACATAGAAAAGAGAAGCCAATTCTTAACTGTTAAGCATTCAAATATTGATGTTATAAGAAAGAAAGATTTAGAAACAAATGTGTTTATCTCTTATCCTTTCCATGTAACCTTAGATAATGGAGGAACCCAGAAACAGAGAAAGGAAAACAGAGTTATGGGAAGCCACTGGACTGGATATTCCTCTAAGACTGGCCCTGTTCATCCCTTACCCTGAGTCAGCTCCTGAGGCCACAGCAATGTTGTGAAATGAGATGATGGTGATGAGGTTTAACATAGGGTCCTCTACATGATCTGTGCTCAGAGGTTGCTCCTGTGCCTCACAACACATATTTAAGACCAGCTGCAGTTACCTTCATCATTGTTATTACTATTCCATGCCCAGCAGCTCCCATGTGACATCAGAACATGACCTCAGGACACATCTCCCCATGTGTCCCTTCCTGCATAGCAGAATCAGATCCCCCTGTGTTTGCTTGTGGTTTTGCTCACAACTTTGCCAGGACTGTCCTTTAATATGGAACACTATGACCACAGAATTGTTTGCCTCTTGATTTGAACCCTGAGGTCTTGAATACAATTATTTTCTTCAGAATTTTGTTAACACTGCAGTATTTTCATGGTTGGAACATTTACTAGAGTGAATTCCATAAAGCTAATTACATTTTTGATCAATGCATCTAAAAATATACCATTTTATCCTTATTTAATTATTTTCAAATAATAAATCAACTCTTTAAATAATATAAATGAGGATCTTAATTGATCTATTTTTTTTAGCAGTAATGAATATCACCTGAAATCATAGGTCTTTTTTCATGATTACTATTTTTACTATGGGTCATTTTTCTAGTTTGGATCTCCCAGTTATAAATTCTGTCAAACATTTTCTTTTTTGATCATCAATAGATGTTTTTCAACTCTAGATGTAGACTTTGTCAATTTCATGTTGTGATGATTATTTGCACTAGAGTTACTTTTATGTATTTGAGAAAATTCTGAGGATATTTTTTAGATAATCCAAAAAAAGATAAGTATGAACAGTTTGGGGAAATTGGGGAGAGGGAGAGGAAGAGGGAGAGAGAGGGAAAACTAAGAAAGATTGAGCTGAAGAGAGAGAGAGAGATGGGATAAGTGCTCTCCTGTCAGGGATAAGGAAAGGAAAATCATCAAAAAGGTATCTGAAAGAACCTGTGTGTAGGGTTGTCAGAGTAGCTAAAACTAACCTCGTAAGTCTGGTTTTCAGGTAAACAACTATTTTTTTTTTTTAAGCTTAACTATGTCCTATATTATGGTTTGTATACGGAGGCTCATGTGTGGACGGCTTTTCCCCATTTAGCCATGTTCAGAGTTGGGGCTTGGGGGAACTGACTGGATCATGAGGTCTCAGACCTCTTTAGTGAATTAATCCACTGAGAGCTGAAGGGAGTGTTGGGAGGTGGTGAAAACCACAGGTTGGAGGAAGTAGGTCCCTGGGGAACGCCCTGGAGGAATATTTCTCGTGCCCAGTGCCTTCCTCTCTCTCTTCCTTTTTTCCTCCTGGCTGCTGTGAGCTGAACAGCTTTCCTCTGCTACTCCCATCTGCCATGATGTCCTGTATGAACAGTTTGGGGAAACTGGGGAGAGAGAGAGGGAGAGGGAGAGAGAGGGAAAACTAAGCCTCAGCCCAAAGCAATGGAGCCCACAGACCATGAAGAGAAATCTTCAAAACCACAAGCCAAGCTAACTCTTGCTTCCTTAAGTTATCCATGTCAGGCATTTTGATCAGAGCTGACTAATCCCCCACATTAGATGGGTTGTTTAAACTTTTGAGTAAACTGGCAATGTACGCTTGAAGTCCAAAGGAGATGGAGGAAAAAGCCCAAAGCTGCTCTTGGATCCTGCTGAGCTTCCTTAAATGCACAGGGACTTGAAAGCAACTTGGGGCCAAGAAACTGGGATCAAAATGGATAATAAAAGCACCCTATTTCAATGCCATTGTCCCATCTTCTATTTTTCAAGTTCAATTTCAGTTAGAGTTGATTCTTAGACACATTGTGATCTTTGGAAATACAATAGCGTGTTCCCTCTGACTTCAGAAGTAATGAATGTCATTTTATAAATTTGGAAAACACACAGAGTATTTAGAAGACATGAAATAATGGTGACATTTTCTCATGTTTTTCTTGGCATATGTATTCATAAGTTTTTATTTTTCTTTTAGTGTTTTTTTTCAAAATTATGATGATATTTTGAATATTGTTTAAATCTCACTTCCACATCTCACTTTTAAAAGTTACCATCCCTTGGAAATAGAGAACATCATGCAAGGTGAGATTAGCCAATCTCAGAATGAAGGGTTGAATGCTTTCTCATGTGTGGAACCTAGAGCAAAATAAGGGAAAGAAGGAAAGGAGGAGTGAATGTCAGAAAGACATAGGGAAGGACAGTGGAGCAGAAGGAGGTCAAAAGGGAGGGAGGAGGGATGGGGAAAGGAAAGAAATGTGGAGTGAATTTTTTCAAGAATGATACTATGTGCATATATAAATATACTACAGAGAATTTCACCTTTATATGTCAGTAGAAAGAACCAATAAAAAATAATTAAAGAGATGATAAATAGGTGAGTGAAGGATGATCCATAGAGAAAGGAGAATGAGAGGAGGGAGGTGTAGATGGAGGAACATGAACTGAAATTAAATTCCATACCTTTTTTTTTTTGAGATGAACCCAACTCCTATGTATATCTAAAATGCTGTAATTTTAAAAAGTCACCAACCTTTATAATGTGAAAACATAAACTTCAAGAAATGTGTATTATATCACATGATTAAATTATAATTCATTAACAATTCCCTTATTTCAGACACTTAGATATTTCTAATTTACGGTGAATTTAAATGACACTATGAATACCTACATACATTTTCCCAACATATTTCACTCTGCCTTTGAGTTTATTCCTAAAGCCCTTTTCACTGCACTTTTGACTCATTTTGCCAGCTGACAACTAGGCGGTTTAATTACTCAGGGCTACAGTTCTTCTTTTAGGATAGGATAGTTTCCACTAGCCACAAAACTAATATTCTGTTATAAATTGGAAGAGCATTTGATATCTTCAAATCTCTGAACGTTGTTACAAGAAAATAAGAAACAACACTACAAATATGTATTCTAGATGGCTCTGGAGGTAGAACAGAGACCAAAGTCAGGAGTTTCCGACGGGCAGACCTGAGCTCAACCTGACCTAAAGCATCCTGAAAGCTCTGTGGAATAATAAAGTGGCTTCCTTGAGTGACTGTGACCCCTGGCTTGCTGAAGACATTAATGGGGAGCAGGGCGGGCACAGCATCCTCAGAGATATGTCAGCATTAGTTCTAGGAGCTGGGGCTCTGGAGCCAAAGGCCTGTGGTATTAATCCCTGCTCTGCCACTTTCTGGTTGCAATCTGGGACAGGTTTTATTACCTCTCTGTGAGTTAGTACCCCCATCTGTAAAATGGAAATCATTTCTAATAGTAGATGTCAGATTAACATTCCTTTTATAGCACTAGACACTAGAACCATATTCAGTATCTATGAAGTACTGGTTTCCAGTGTTGTGACTCTGGACAGGTTTGATTAGGCAGTACAATTGGAGAATGACTCTCAGATTTGTGAGTCTACACTAGGTCTACAGATGTCAGTGTACTGGCACAGCAGTGTCACTCCAAAGGACACCACGTTGGCATTCCGCAGGGTCCTCTCTGGCTGTTTGTTTCCAGGTCTGTGCCTCATTATTTACCTTTCCAAGAGTAAAACCGACTTTAGTGCTCTGTCTGTCACTCTGCAAGCCATGACGGGGGCCAACTGTAGTTTTGAGCTTATCCATTCTGGAATCAAATCGCTGCCTTGTAAAAGAAGTGTTGTAATCTTTAAATGCCCATAAATAAGGATCTGAACATTTATCTCACATCACGTGGTTTGGGAAAAGTAAACAGAGAGTCTCCCAGTGGAAGAGTGGAAGCAATGACTGAGGAACATGAGATAGAGCAGGAGGGTTGGGTTGAGGCTGTGTTTTCACTGTGAACGCTCCATGGAGCAGAGAAGGCTTGGCACTGGAAGAGGTGGCGCCCTGCCTGGAGGGAGAGGCCCCTTCATATGGGGGGTGGACACTGCCAGCTAAAGCCAGTGACCTGGTGGTGCTAAGGACTTCTTCTGTTTATGTCACTCCCTGAAACCTTCCCCCTCCCATAAGTAGCCAAAAGGATCTATTGAAGCCAGCAGTTATCTTCTAATTGGAAAATTGAAACTTAATTGAATCAATGTCCATGCAACGGGCAGGGCCACAGAAAGTGTTGTCTCCGGCTCACTCATCAAGACTAGCTTGGAGAAAGAAAATCCTTGAGCCAACCAACCATCCCTCAAACTGCTTGAGGTTAAAGGTAAATTGAGGCCCTACTTCGTATAGGAGGAAGTGATGGTAGGAGGAAACTGTTTTTAAAAAGACAGCTGAGGATTGGAAATAAAAATGGAATTCTTGAAATTACAAGCCCAGAGAATCCATTCAATGAAAGAAGATGAGGATTGAGAGATGGAGAACAGGAGTAGTAAAGACGGGCTGGAGGGTTTGTTGGTGTGATCGCTGTTTCTTTGAGAATTCTTCTGCATCGGTTCTATGCACACGCATCATTGGATTACTGAGAATCCAGAAGAGAGTCAAATTTTCTTCCAGTTATTTATAAGCTCACCAGTTCTTCTGAAATTCAGACCTCTCTTGTCCAGAATTTTAGAAACATCCAGTTGTATAACTTGGCTTCTTCACAAGGAAACTCCAAGATCTCTCACTTTGTTATCTTTAAAATATCAAAATGACTAAGGGTTTACAGATATTTTTTCTAAGTATCTTCCATAGATAGGTTTGATAAGAGGGCTTGAGAAGAGAAACCACGTGCTGGCCACCTTACCATTCTGAGATAGAGTTTTTATTTGCAAAAGGTGGTGATATCTATTTTTGGTTTATAGATATGAAGGTAAACTGTAATATGTACATAGCATCTGACAACTTGCCATGTTCAAAATAGGTGCTCACCCAATGGCAGCTGTTAACCACTGTTGTTGGTTCCTCTGTGGACCTCTAGTCCCAAAATGCTGTCACCCTTAAAACTTCCCTTGTTATTGGAATTTTCATTATTCTTGTTTCATTTTCTACCACTCAAAGGCTTCCTGAGTCTTGAAATAGTTTCCCAGTAATTATACTTGCTCACAAGACTCATTGAAGGTAATCTGAACTTTAAGTATTAAGATCCTACAACACAAACACTTGACATGAGTTACCAAGAAACTACTTTGAGGAGAGTCACGTGAAATTGCTGTATTTCACCTTTAGCATAAATCTTCTCTAAAAATCCATTTTTTTAGAGCCCCTGAAGCTTAATTCTCCTCCAGTTCAAAGTGAGTTCTGGAACTACCCAGGGTTTCCCTGGACACTAAAGTGGATTTCCTTTCTTTTTTGTATTGAGGTTGCAACCCCAGTAACTTGGGTCCCAGTCATCAATCCTCAGCCCTTTTAAACCATTTCTTCAAGGGGATCTAAATTTGATAAAGCCTCCCATGGCATGATTATCTCCTGGCATCTCTCTTCTTTAAACAGAATATTCCCTATTGCTAGCCACAGTGACCTTCAGTTCCTGTGTGAAGTTTTAGAAGTAGATACTCGAGTCACATTCAATCCCCATCCCTCTGCCCACTATTCAGCAAAGCATCAAATACTCATCAACTATATTACAACTGATTTATACTATATTGCAACCAGACTACAATTGACTTCAGCTTCCCAAGAGGCACTGAGAAGAGAAAGGTAAATCAGGAAAGATCTCACAGATAGGAAACATTTGAGGAGCCTCAAAATGAGATCTTAATTTGCTGAAACATGTGAAAATACTTTTGGAATTAGGGATCAAAATATGCAAAACCATGATAGAGAATTGCTTGGTATATTCCAGGAAATGGCAAATGGTCTTGTACTGAGATGGCATAGGGCATTTACAAATAAATCTACAAAGAATAATTGAAGATATATCAATGTGGACCTCAAATGTCACAATAAGAAGATAGTCATTTCTTAAGAGCAATTGGGATTTGAGCAATAGGTTTTGAGCAAGAAAGTGACAAAAAGGATGTATGACATCAAAGGTTCTCTATAGAGGATAATGATGGTCATCAAGGAAGAAATGAGACAGTAAATTAGGTGAGACGAGTAGAAGACAATTTTAAGCTTATCTTGAAGGAAGATATGATTTTTGAATCCAAGATGAACTGCACATCGGAAAAGACTAAATTCTGGTGTAACAGGAAGAATACTTATAGCAAGCACTTTTAAGTGCCTGTCTTCTCTGCAATCTCTCTGCAAGCCATGTGTAAACTTAGGGCCCGGGGTGAGCACTCTATAGCTGAGTTTTCAGTTTTCAAACCTGGATTCTGATGATCAGAAAATGTGATTAACTTGGCTCTTGGAATATGTTATTTATGGGAAATAGAATAATATCAGAAGCTCTCTTAGGGTAGGTAGGAATGGAAAAGCTGCTAAGGAGGGTTAAAAAAATACAGAAAATATAATGTGCCCAACATATTGAAATCATGAGTCCTTGACTCTGTGGATGCTAGGAAAAAAGAGGCAGGCAAGAGCCAATGTGAGCAAAATTCAGTGTTTTCATGGAGTTGGAAGGAAAAGGAACAAGTACAAGTAAAATTAAGGAAATCTGGCTAAGATTTTATCAATGTCAATATCATGGTTTTGATATTGTACCATGCTTTTGCAAAATGTTGCCATTGGATGAAACTAGATAGAGAGTGCGTGTTAGACAGTTTTCTATTACTATAACAAATGCCCAAGATAATCAACTTACAAAGAGAAAAGGTTTATTTTGGATCAAAGTTTTAGAAATTCTAGTCTATGATTGTTTGGCTCTGTTGACTTGGGCTTGTATTGAGGCAGCACAGCATGGTACAGAGCCCATGGTGGAGCAAAACTCATGACCTCATAACCAGGAAAGTAAAAAAAAAAAAGGAAGAAAAAGGGGTTAGGGTCCCAGAGTCCCCTTTGAACATGTCCCAAATACATAAAAACCTTCCGCTAAGCCTACCTCACAAAGGTTCTATCACCCAATAGTATCAAGATGGGGACCAAACCTTTAAAAACCTAAATAATAACAGAATGCATGGGATTTCTGTATTATTTCTATTATTTCTTGCATACTTACTTGCATGTGAGTCTATAGTTATCTCAAAGTAAGTTTCATATTAAAAAATGGGCCATAGTTGAAAAAGATTAAAAATTCCTTTCTCATATGCTCTCTTGTATGGAAGGGTTTGGAGTGTTAAAGGCATATTTGCTTGAGACTGAGGCTCCAAATGTGATTCAGGATTTAGGTACATTCTTAGGAGGTTAAGGAGATGGCATGAAGTGAACATAGTCATGGAGGCCCCAGATCATGCATTTCTACCCCAAAACACTGTGCACCATGCCCTGGTTTTAGTAGACCTCCTGGCATCCGGGTACCACCCCTTGTGGTTGTCAAGAGGTATCTTTTTTTTCTCTTTTGACAGTGTGAATGTTGTAGACCTGGTGTAGCTCTTGTTCAACACTTCTGAAGGCAATCTTCAGATTTGTGGATTATAATTAAGCTGTATGCTTACAGCATGTTCCAGAGGGATTTGGCCAATTATCCATTTTCATGATGGTGGGGTGAAGCAGCTATTCTGACAGGCCAGGTCAGTTTGGTGGTATTGCTCTGAGGGACATTCATGGAGGCCTGCCCAAAGTCTTTCCAAGTCTTGCTAAGCACATAATTCCTTGCACTGCATCCCTTTTTCTTAAAAGAACTGGAGTGAATTTTTGCTCACTTGTTTTGTTATCTGCAACTGAATCCTACCATTGATGCCCTGTGATTTCAGAGGCCCATATTCTACCACTGGATTCCCCTCCAGAAGGACATCTCACTCTAAAACTAAAAATGTACAGCGATGGCTAGCTAAAGACCCAGAGTGACCAGTGGCTATCTCAAAGGTAGAACCTTCTGGAGTAGTGTTTGAAAATGGAAGTGAAAAAATCCTATAGAAGAAACTATAGGATCTTGACCATTTGAAATTTTTCATTTTGGGCAGTATGGAGATTGGGGTATTGTTAATGAGAACACAGGCTGAAAGTCCTGGGGTGACTTTAGGAAAATCTGAATGCTTTTTTTTTTTTTTCCAGTTACTAATACACTTAAAATCCATGGAGTTTTAGCGGCGAATTGTTCTTTGTGAAAATCTTGGTGAGATTGTGCTCTGTATCCCACAGGAAATTAAAAGCAGGTGAAAGATTTTTTAAAAGCTCCTATCTGTCCCCCTTGTGATATTCCTTCTTCATTCCTCAGAATTTAAAGAAACCTCCTTCGCAGCAAATAGAATGAGGCAGAAGTGTCCTGGAAGTGAAAGCCAGTGACCAGCTGGGGCTGATGTACTTGGTTGGGCGCTCTCGTGGTGAGTGGCACTGTGCAGCCCCTTTGGAAAGGGAAGGCGGAGAGCAACCGCACCCTGGGGCAGAGCTGCTTCCTCTGTGGCCCGAGCCACCCCATGTCTTTCTTTTCTTCCCTCTCTCCCCACCCACCTTTCATCGTCCTCAGAAGCCCATGTGTGTGAAGAGCAACAGAGGAATGTGGGTGGGTTGACTTGTATAATTAAATCCATGTTGCATCGTGTTCTTTAGAATTAATAAGGAATTCATCCCATTGAAACTCACCATGACATCTTCCCTCTGACTCAGATTTCTTTTTTGCTTTTCTCTTCTTTCCTTGGCTAAAAGCATTAGACATGGGGCTATGGTTCAAATTAGCATCCTACATTTCTCTTCTTTCTTTCTTTCTTTCCTTTTTTTTTTTTTAATTTAATTGAACTTTTCTGTTCAGTGAAGATCGGAGTTTGTTTATGTTTCATTTTTCTTCTAGTCCCCTTATCCACCATGATCCTTTTTTTCTTCTTCTCCCAGAAAACTCACTTAGGAAAGTCGAAAACAGAAGAGCTCTTCTTGTCTCTTGTGACGGTAAAATTGGGGAAAGTGTTCCGCTGGCCAAACCCCGACAGTCAGCCATTGCCCTCTGAGGTGCTTGGTTCTCTGGACATTCATCTCATGGCGCCATGGAAACCCCCACCTATGCCTACAGAAGCCAGGAGAGCTGTGCATGTGAGGCTGGGAGATGGGGAGAGACAGCAAACAAACGACACTTGTGAATTCCTGGGTCATGTTGCGAAACACCTTTTTATTGGGGGTAATAATTTGAGTTCGTTCCCTAATAAAAGTGGATTTATGTGATGGAGATGCGATATATATTTTTCTGCCACTGTTCTTGCAGAATAGTAGTTCTCTCGGTTTAGAATTAGAATCAACTGTAACATAAGCTCGAAATAACAGCAGCTATAACTTTATCACAGTTTTTCTTTGCTCATGGGGAAGACCAGCTGTAGCTGTCCTGGGACACATGATGACTGAAGTCCTCCTTGGAGAGCACTGGTCCTTACAGTTCAGGATGTGGCCCTCAGCTCCATGGCCGGAGCAGGTAGTTTTAATTTCACCTTCAGAGCAATCCCTTGAACCATCAAAAGAGTGCATCTCCTTCCTTCACCAGATCCTCTCATATCCATGTGGAGTGTGTTGATTTACACTCACTCGTGTGATTTGGGGACATGGGCTGTGACTGGCACATGGCCCAGTCTGAGCTGGGCTGCTTCTTGGATATGTGGGTCAACAAATTCCTTACCTTCTCTAAGTCTATTGTTTTCTCATACAAAAAATTGAGATTATCATAATACCTCTGAAAGCATAGTAAGGATAAAAAGACAATATCACACACAAAAGAATTGGTTCACTGATTAGCATGATAGAAAATACCATTTTACAGAGCTTTATAATTATTTGCTGAGTGGTTTCTCCATTTTCAAAGAAAACCCAGCCTGTGTTTAGAGACTGGAGATTCTCCCCTAATGAGGAAATCCTCAAAAGTTACACGTTCCATTCAAGCTCTTCTCTCAATGACAAAGAAGCTTGATGTGAAGGGGGACAACTTCACTGGTCATGCCACCCCAAGGAAGCAGGCCTCACTCTTGTGGGGAATATGGTGGAAGAATGACAAGTAGCCATTTCCCCCTCTTTCTAGTGGAGGATTTTATAAAGTGCAAGTTGAGAGTGATTTTAGCAGGTTACTACCAGTATTTTTTAATAGAATTATAAAATTTTTAAAAATTGAATAGGTTAAAAAACAATCAATGTGCATTACCAATAATCAGTGTATATTTTTCATGACATATGGTTCATATATCTGTGTGTTCATATGTATGTGTATATTAGGTTGTGAAGTAAAATATATTTCTTAAACTGAGTTATGAGTCACGAAATAGAATAATTAGGTGGGAGAAATCACTCTACTTGACATTAAAGCTTACTATACAGCTTTAGTATCTAATATAACCATGATATTTGCAGAGAGATAAAAACAGATCAATGGAATGGAATATGGAACCCAGAAATATACTCTTTAACAAATACGATAACTGATTTTTGACAAGAGTGGAAAAACAATTCAAACGGAAGAAAATTCATTTGTTGTCTTCAATTAAAATTGGATTTTTCAAACAACAGTCCAAATGAGTAAATACTGTCTTCATTCTAAGACCAGCAAGAAGACTACAGGAGCTTCTGTGTGTCCCACCTGTCTTTTAATAAAAGTATCCATGAACTGCCACTGAATATTTCTCTTAGTCCCATTGGCTGGAACTTGTTTACATGTCCATATCAACCATAAGGAAAACTGAAAAATGTCATCTTTATTCTCAGCGGTCATGTGCCCACTTAAAATTTTAACCATCCTATGCAGGATTGCCAGTCCGTACGGCATGGTTATTGATTTTTATCCAGAGACACTGCAATTGCAGCTTCCTGGCTCTTTTGAACACCAAAACATTCTTCCCACAGCACATATTTTATTCCCTGATGAAAGTCCTCAAATGTCTACTGATACACATAGGTAATGTCCATAACCCTTTGTAAGACATGTAGGTTCTTGGACATCTCCAGTCATTCCTGCCCATGCTGTTGTTCCTGATGCAGAGACTCAGCATCACCAGAATAGTCCTGTCCATGAACTTCCATCCTCTTGACTACCTCTCCCACTTCATGTACCTGACAATCATGTCTCATCCTTGAAGATCTAGAATAATTACCGTCCTCTGCCTCCAATGCCCTCCCTAAGCACTCAAATGACCAACAGTAACTATCCCCTTCTCCAGGCCCCATTGATTCACATGTACATTCATGATGGCACCATCTCATGTCACTGTTTGGGTTAGTTGTGATTTGTTTTGTTTGAATTGGCATTTTGCTGCAAACTCTTCCTCCAAACAGAACCAATCTTTCCTCGTTCTATTTCCACAGGTCTTGGACTCTCCCCACACACTTAAACTTACTTGTTGAATTATTGAGATATTTCCTGGGATCAAAAAGTAGAAAGGAAGAAAAGTATCTATTTACAACAGGTGTGCTTTGAATAGATAAAGTTGTTATTTCACAGGTTCCTTTTTGAAAAAATAATCTGTGCTTAGAAGCCCTTTAAAAAGCTAAGGTGAAAAGATTATTTTTCGTTTTCTTTTCTCTTCTTTTTCCTTTTTGACATCTTGAGGTTCCTATTTCATTATAGTAAGCAAATTTGATTCCAAATGGATCTCCGGGAAGCCAACCAATCTCCTTAGACCTCATGTCCTCTTGGTCACAAGCTTACCCCTGCTTGAGCTGGGAGATGCCTTCTGATTGCAGCTTGCAAAGCCACCACAGCAAGAATAACTTCAAAAATATCATGTCTCTAGTTGTGTATTTGGGAGAAAATTCTCTTCAATCTAAGGAAAACAATGAGTTTTATTCCTGATTGCTATGCCTTCATTTTTAATGAAATACTGGATGCTATTCTTCTTTAGTACCAATCTTTATCCATCCCAGCCCCATTCTTACTGGGCCTTTTTGAGCCTCAGTTTCTTAATCTAAAAAACTGAGATTCCCACTGAGGACAGTTTTGCTTACTAGATAAATCTGTTTCCTTTGTATTTCCCAGCCTATCAGCTGGATCAGAGTCAGGTGACAATTTTCAACTAATGACTGTGAACCAAAGTGTCAAGACAGGCAGTACACAGAGTCTCCTATATTTCTGTTTCCATGGGGAACACAATTACAAGATGGAGAAATATTTTACATATGAGAGAAATAAAGCTTTACAGTGTTGAACCACTGAGATTGGGGAGTTTGTCTACTGCAGCACATAGGCTTAATAACCACTCATTGACAATGCAAAGTTCTTGGGAGGATCATCAGGCTCTATAGATGCAAGCAGGAACACAGAGTCTGAGAGAAATAGATATTAATCATACTGTGAAGTAAGGTTGCCATTGTGTAAGATGGATGCTTCTATGAAATAAAATGATTGCATTGCAAGAAAAATGTCTAGAAGACAAAAAAAATTTGGTTCTAGAGTTGTAGAACTAAAGTTCTACGTCAACTTAGAATGCATCCAATCTAGTATTTTCCACAATTGTCCAGTTACAAACCTTATTAGCTTCTTAGTAGAAAACAGATTATTAAACCCTATTCCACCCATAATGAATCTCTAGTGAATGGGTTTTGATATCTGTTGTTTTATTGGTTTTATATGGAAGGAAAGTGAGACACAGGAGGTTGGTACTCCTCTTCAGACACAGAGCTGATTATTTAGCACATTGGGACTAGAATCCAGTGTCCACAAAGTCCTGTGCTTGCTTGTGGACTCACATAACAATGTTTTATTAAGATTGAGACCAAGGGGCTGGGGTCATGGCTCAGCAGGAGAGCACTCACCTAGGACGTGTGAGGCACTGGGTTCGATCCTCAGCACCACATAAAAATAAATAAATAAAATAAAGGCATTGTGTCCAACTACAACTAAAAACTATTAAAAAAAAAAAAAAGGAATGAGGCCAAGACTGACCCTTTTCCCCCCTTTCTCTGATAAATCATGTCAAGACCTGCAAATGATTTTACCCTTTAACAATGAAAAGAAGATGTAATTTTAAAATTACCTTGGATGTACAGTAAAAGCAACATTCCCATAATCAATCATCCCAAATCATGGGGTTATTTGGAGCTATTTGAAGGAAAGTAAATTGAAAACATGTTGTTAAACAATGCACCAAAGAGTTATCAAATCATAAACATCCAGATTACTTTAACATGTTGATTATTCCACATTTAGGGTCTCCTTACAAAATAACTCTGGTCATGAAGAGACCTGGAAAATTCAATGAATCTCTTCCTAAGTTGTTAGCTGTACTGGACTTGGCTATGTGAGAACATATGCTGAAGTTTTTTTTTAAAAAAAAAAAACTTATATATATATGAGCTATTATTCACACTTTTCACTAAGCAGAAGACATGGAGGCCTGCTATTAGGACATGTCTCTGAGGATACAGAAATAGTTTGGGGAGTGTAGTGGTATAACATTGAACACATTAAAACCTATCCGGAGCTTTGGAAATCAAATATACAGACATTCCATAATGACCCTTGGGTTTTACCGTAATTCCTGAACCCGAAAATTCATAACTAAATAATGGCAGAACATTTATGACATAAAATGCCTTAAACCATTTGTTTATTATTATATGTGGATTTTAAGTTTTATGTTTAAGAAAATTGAAAGCCAACCCTTTTTTCCTCCCTTGGAGGAGTGATATACCAATTACCTTTGAGAGTTTTTGTTTCTCTCACTAGAAAAAGAGCGAAACCAGGACTGAAGTTTATGTCAAGGCATCTATTTGGTTATCGGATCTGTGATCATACACTCTTGTTAAACTAAACTAAATTAAATTAATCTTTGTTGAAAAATAAATGATGTAATTCCTGGAGGAGTCTGTTCTACTCACAGGATGGTGGCCTGGTTCTTCTAAGTGACTCATAAGAAAGCAAAGTCTGAAACTGTTCTTTAAACTGAAAAGAGGAAATTGCCTTGTGTGCGGCAGGTGTCTAGGAGGAGTCACTACCCACGAGTGATCTGTGATCTAAGGGATCATCATTATGAAACTAAATTATATATGTGATCTTCCTGAGACTGGATTTGGAGACCGAACGCTAAAATTAATCTAGGTATTGTTTCTCCGTGGAGTTCTAAAATGAGCCTAGGGAAGGATAGGAGCCATTCATCTCACTGAAAATCACTGTGCATCCTCTGACTTTCCTTGGAATGGATTCCTTATGTGGACATGATGTGAATGGAATTGCATCTGGTTGCTGTTTTTTAGATAATTTTATTGAAATTCAGACTGAGCCTGTACACTGTGGGCTGATGTATCGGCACCTGCCCACGTGAAAACAGGAAAGGAACTGTGAGGTGTGACTGCTGGTGTGTCACTCTGCAGACCTCCATCCAGGTTCCATGAAAGACACATGGCCCAAGGGCCAAGAGGGGAAAATACAGTCCATAATTGGAAAGAGAGGCTTTCTCTTAGGCTCTAATCATAGCCAAGGGGGAGAAGAAACAACAGTAGCATGGTGGAAAGAAGGCAGGAATTGAAATTAGAGACAACTGAATTTAAACCCTGCCTCCACATAATTTTTTAGTAAATTTCATACCTCTTTGAGCTTCAGTTTTCCTATGGATAAAATGAATCACAGTGTCAATCTCATGGAATTGTGACAATTACTGAAGACTTTATGAATGGGACCTGGCATCTGGTGGTTCCTAAAAACCTTGAAAAAATTGTACTGCCTCAGGAATCCCATTGGCTACTAACATACACTGGGCACTTATGACGTGCCAAGCCCTTTCTCCTGTATCTCCTACTGATGCTGTGCTTGGCATTAGCATTAGCAGGTGCCCATGAGCAAGTCAAGGACTGACAAAATGATGGCTGAGTCTCCTTTAACATTGGCTGTCTTTGGCCACAAAAGGAAGCTAAGACAAGAGCAGAGAGGTAATGCCCATGCACGTGCTGTGGGCCTCAGAGCAGGTGGGGATGTGGGTTTCCAGTGGAGAGATCTTCTCAGGGTCTCAGTTTCCTGCTCTTGGGTGAATTGCTATGCCCCTGATGCTGGGGTCCTGGGCCTCAGTTAGTGTTTTGTGGTCTTGCTTCTTCTGAGTCCAGAGGATAAAAACTGAAACACAAACTAAAAATGTCAGGTTCTATTTTGCTTCAAATGCTCCCAAGGGCTGGGCAGAGGTTTTGCAGTTTCACCACAAGCATTTACAAGGTCCACACACTTTGGCAGGACCACGTCTCCAGATAGCCTAGCCTCTCCAGACCCAGAGTGTAGCTGAATTGCAGAGGTCATGAAAGGGGGAGTTTCTGGGGGGTCCTGAAAAAGACTAACTCAACCTTGGTTCCTCATCATGCTATGCTCAAACCCCGCAGAGCCAAGGCTTGCTTGGTTTCTGGTTTCAAAATGAAATTTTCACACGGCCCAAATCCCAACCCACCCTAATTTAAAGAAACAGCCATTTGGCATGTGATTCAGATAGATCAGCAGTTGCTCACATGCAGCTGTGCACATCTGGCACACAGGTATGTGATTTTGCATGAAGATAAATTGTGTGGGGACCAAATGCACAGTTGTTAAACTAAAAATGAATCGCTTCTTGGAAGCAATCTTTCTACACAGCAGGGCCTCTGCGTGAGCTTGATCCTTTTCATTAGACCTGTGGTGGAGGAGGGGTATGAAGTTAGCTCTATGCTGCTCCCTTCAAATCAGACTTGGACACAATCTGGGATAGCCATGGTCAGGTGGTCTTTCAGAGGGCTTACTCAGAATCTAAAATCAAGATAGAAATCAGCCCTTTCCCTGGTACTCCTTCACTTTCCATGAATTATGCTTTATCCAGAAACATCTTTATTCTTCAGGGAGAATTCTCTTATGGAAGCTGCTGAAGGATTAGGACCCATTACCAGACTCGATGGACCAAGAAGTTCACCTCTATTGGAGCCCTCATGGGGTTAATGGCATCCACCACTGTGTGAGCCTCTTTCTCCTAACTCAGGCACTTGTAAGTCTGTGAGAAGAGCATGCTTCTAGGTCATTGAGATCAGATGACTCTACTTCAGGCGCTTGGTTAACCTGGAAGAAACAGAAAGATATTGAGCTCGGTGGTCTCCTGGATTCCCATGATTCAACGGGTTCAAAGGTTAAGGCTGGCTATAGAATGGTCCATCCAAGGCTCAGTTGGACAGTTTTAGCAATAAAAAGTTATTAGTTATTTTGAATCAATGTCTTTGAAGGAGATCTTCACATCTTTCTATGTTTAAAGAAAGAATAGCAATTATTTTTTGTCTTTGTCTCTCTTTCTGTCTCTCTCTTGCTGAATATCTACCATAAAAACATTTCAGTCAACATTAGACCACATGTGTACAATAGTGGTCCCATAAGATAAAATGGAGTTGAAAAATTGCTTTGGTGTACATAGCCATCATAGCATCGTAATTCAAGTCTCACCTGAATATTTGTAGTGATGCTGATGTGGACAAGCTACTATGCTGATAGTCAGAAGGCATAACATACACAACTATTTACAGCACATACTACTTGATAATGATGAATGTCTCTATAAATGACTATGTTACTAGTTTATGTAATTTGCTAGTCAAGCTTTGAATTATTATTTTATAGTATATTCCTATTCTTATAAAAAAAAGTTCACTGTAAAATGGTATGCTGTTTTTCACCTCTCCTGATTGCAACAAGAGGCCAAATGAAATGAAGGACCTACACTCTCTAGGTGTGTGTAAAGATACTATAATGCTCAAATAATGACAAAATTGCCTGACAGATCTCAGAATGTGTTCCCAAGATGAAGTGACTAATGACTGTATTCATCTTAAAACAAACAATAAGTTCAATAAGTGAAAGGGAAATTTCAATGCTTGTTCTTATAATTGACACCTTATCCCCCTTGATCTGGAGTATAGATTAACCATAATATACATTTTTGTGGTGTTCTATGAGCTGTATCTTTTATCTGGATTTCTTAACCTCTTTCCTCAATTAGTAAAACCTGGATCGCCCCTTACAGTTCAACTCTGTTCTCACCTCTTTTATGCCTTCTTTTATACAGAAGATAACTCTTCTCTGTGCTACCATCATACCACAGGTATACCTGTCTGTCAGGACCATGCCAGTTTTATGATTATTTCCAAATCTGCTTCATCTTCACTGTGAACCTCTCCACAGTGAAACTGTTTCTTTTCTCTCTCCAGCGCTTGACCTTATTTCAATAAACAAATAACCTGGCAAATGAAAATCCATGTTGTTCTTTCTTTTCTTGAATAACTTTGTTAGGACTCCAGGTTGGCCCGGTTTGTGCACTCCATCACAGCCCACCAGAAGAATATAAAGGGTCCTCCTGGACCTGACCCAGAACCCACACTAAAAGCAGCCACAGTCTGAAGTCTCCTACAACTTCCAGAATTACCCGGGGTCTGCCTCAGGGATTCTGGCAAGGGATAAAGTAGGAAGGAACATGTGGAGGGAAGCAGGGCAGATTATCTTTGTTCTTACAGGAGAGATATCCAGAAAAGGCAAGTATTTTTAGGGCTTGATTCTGGGACTGAGGTGAGAATCCTGGGGAGATAGGTCACTGTGGGAGGTCCTGGGGATGTTCCAGGCCAGTCGCTGCTCCTGGGGAATGCCAGGGCCTCTCAGTAACTAAATTAACTTGCTTCCTCATTCCTGTTCTTCACCTTAGGGCTCCTGTTGGTCCCGAGATGCATCTAACCCAGGATTCCTGAAGTAGCTGTGCCACTCTCCCCAAGTGGTAGCTATATGGTGGCCAAGTACTAGCACCTCAGAGGAACTGTCTCCCTCTTTAACATATGGAGAGACACAGTCACCTGGATTGGGGGTGAGGAATGAGCGAACAACAGATATACGATGGCTTCTAGGGAAAGTAGTTGTTGGAACTATAACCTTCTGGGAAAGGAACCAGAATGGTTTAGTCATATCAAAACCTTCCTTCCTTGCTCTCATAGTACACACTCCTCAGTAAAAAAGGGGTCCATGAACAACTTCTTTCAGAAACTGAAACTGCCTTTCTTGAGTTTTCTCAGTAATGAGATTTTATTGTAATATTGGTTCTCAAGATAAAATTCTTATACCTATGGTGGAAAGCCACAGGTACACCGAACTATTTTATGAATTTGTTTCAAGAAGACGTCCTCTGTTGATAAGGAAATATCAATTATCAATTAGTTTTTCCTGGTTGGGGATCTTTGGGGCATCTGTAAAACTATCATCCTCCAGATTTTCCCAGATTTTATGTCATTCTCCGATCACATTGTTTTGTACAAACCACATCACTGCAGACTTCCCAAACTGGCCTCTTTCTGGGAAATAGAGTAGAAACTGTAAGCTTCTATTTCCAGGAATGCAGCAACAGCAGGAGTGTATCAAGCGCAGGGCATACTTGACATCATGGCATTATGATGTCGTGGCTAGAGGTGGCATCTGCTCTTCCTACTGCCTCTGACAGCTAAAATGAGCAAGACACCTAACAGAAAAATCCAGGATGAGAAGTTCTATGGTTCCCTGAACTTGTTTCCAACTCAAATAATGCGTAGGCCTCATCACATACCTGAACTCAACTCCCCACCCCCACACAGGGATCTGGCCCTGTACATCTCAAAATTAGAGGGTAACAGGGATGGAAGCCAGGGGAACTCTACCACTGATCCACATCCTCTGGCCCTTTTTGTTTTATTTCATTTTATTTATTTTGAGACAAAATTTCTCTAAGTTGCCCAGGTTGGCCTCAGTCTTGCAATATTTCTGCCTCAGCCTCCTGAGTAGCTTGAATTACAGATATGAGCTACCTTGCCCAGCACATCCTGTACATTTGAAACCAGGCTCATATAGAGTTCTCTTCCTCTCCCTTTGTCTCCCCTCACCTCAGTGGAAGAAGGTTTACCTTCCCATTAGCAATCAAGACACTCCTGATTGTGACCCATGTATCACTGCCAAAATTTCTTTCTGAGGGAAAAATCTGAAAATTCACTCATAATAAGGAATGGATGACTGTAGGAAACTTAAAATGAGATATAAGCGAGGTGGCATCAGAATAGGAAAAAAACTTAGACTAAACGGGTTCAGGCAGCAGCCAGGAGCTGAGGAAGAACATGGAGCACTGGAGCCAACACTCTCTGGGAGGAGATGGAGCTCTGGGGTGCTGCATCTGCCAGGCTTAGGAGGAGATAGTCTGGTGTATTTGGGTCACACAATCTATGGATAAGCCCTCAGCAAGATCTGAGGGTGCTTCCCTCGTGCACCGACTTACTTGTAACAAGCTTCTCTGCTGTCCCTACCTGTCCTGCTGCTGTTGACTTCCTGAAGGGCACTTCATTTTGGCAAGCATTCTTCTTAGGGAGATATGGCAGGTGCCTCCAGGGTTCTTGTCTATCTACTTTCAAATGCTCAGACTAAAGGAAGCCTCTGCTCTGAGGCTGAATGGGGTGCCTGTCTGCAGATGGCTAAACAAGCAACACTGGGTTATGTCAGTAAGAACATGGTGAGGGCACTACCCACCACCTCCTAAAACCCAGTTGGGAGTAAGTTACATGGTCCTATCCCTTGAGGACTTTTGTGGCCTAGAATTGAATTAAGGTTTTTAGGAGGAGACTGTAGTGTGGAACCATGGTGTGTCCCAAAATGTATGCTTCAAACATTCATAACTCTACCATCTGCAAGCTTATTTGTATTTACAAAAAGTCCCAATGAAGGGTAATAAATGGAGGGTAATAAATGGTGTCTTCATCATAAAAGAAACAGGAATATCATCCAGTCCATTAGTTTCCTTTTGGGAGCTGAGATGAAGCAGTATGTCTGTTATTCAGTTGCTAGTACAAGCCAGTCAATTGCAAGAACATCTCCATGTGACTGTGTAGTTGTACCTATTGTCCTCAATCTAACCCCAACCCAAGCCAATATCCCCAAGAATGAGTGTTCTCACATCCTACCATCCTGAATGCCAGAACCTCATGCACTTCTACATGACAGCAGTTTCAGGGAGGTCGAGAATGCCTGGTCAGACCAGAAGCCCGAGCTATAGAGGGTGCCTTCACTTGAGAAATGGTAATCACTTCCTTTGAGTTGAGGAATAGAGGAAGCATTTGAAATAAGGATTTTACTCAGAACAATTCAATTTGAACTTAATTTCTTCATTGCCAAACCAAGAAAATGCAGGAGATGTGTTCTCTAGTTCATACCCTCGTGTGGGGACTCTTTAAAGCATCAAAATATTGTACTTATTCCCCAATTGTGCTTAACTTTTAGGGCATTGTTTCAAGTGAATTAGTATTTATATGACTTAGCATTTTGTTTTATCCCAACAGCACCCAATATTATTTTAAGATATTCATATGTGTGGGGAAAACACAGTTTATTCTGTCGACAAACATTACTTTGTCTGAGAATGCAAGATTATTGATGTTAATTCAACAGATCCCAGAGATCAATAGGAATCCCGAAGACCTAATTTTAGTTCTGGGCTTCATCCAAGCTCAACAAAGTTGCTTGTGATCTATTGTGATGAGTAAAGAAATAAAAGCAGATATCAATACGCTAGGTGAATATTAGGTGGAATGATTATTTCCAAAGGTGCTGATGGTGATTGGAGGAAATGGGAAAGGATCTCTAATGAGTATCGGGAAGCTCTAACTTTGCTTCTCTCTCCTCATGTCCTTGATCCTCCACTGACTCAGTGCATGATCTGGGAAATGTCTTTTTTGCTCTCTGAGCCTCAAGTTGTTCACATGAGACAGGGCAGGTGAGATGTGAAATAGAACAGCAGTTCTGAATCTTTTTCAATTTATAAATCTCAGTGAAATTTTTATGAATGCTATGAGCCATCTTTCTGGAAAATACTTACATGCACAAAATTTGCCTCTAATACAGGAAACTCATGGCTCTTCCCCTCTAGGCAATGGGCCCTGCAGTACTCCACGACAAGGACAGACGCCGTGGTTCTAGGAAGTCAGTGTGACCATGAAGTTTTGAGGATTTCACTTTTATTTCGAGCATCTCCCTTGCAGGGACACGGCAGGAGCTGGTTCCAGGGAGGCATCTGGACAGCGTGCAGCCAGACCTCCAGCTGTGTTCAGTATCAGACTGTTCCAATGGGTGACCCGGCAGTGCTCTCTTCCTCCTCGACCCAGACATGCCCCGTCTCTCTGGCTGCCCTGTACCTTCCCTGTCCTTGTAGGAATGACTGTGCAGAAGGCAGATGATCCCGCTCTGGGGAGGGCCCACAGGGCATGGTCTCATATTAGGACAGCCACTTCAGCTGACTCCAAGCAGGGCGCTTGCCCCTGCCCCACACACCACCCCCACTTTATTAGATTCCCTTCCCAAAGACCTCTTCCTATTTTGAGAAAAGGATTGTTTTTGCAGGCACAAACCTAACCAAATATGTCACCCGTTTGTGAGTGGAAGCAAGTCAGGGGAGAAAGCACAGCCTATGGATACTGGCATCTCCTGGCTTCCAAGTCAGCAATGAAACTATCTGACCAACATCACGCAAAAAAGAAATGTGGGATTTGGGGGATATCCTCTCTCATCCAAAGGTTCACTCTTTTGAGTTTATAACAGGCCCCTTATCACAGAACTTAAGCACCATTTCTTAAAATACCTTTTGGTCATTCTCCTATCATTATCTATATCTGTGATGCTCAGTATTCACATGTGACTTTTCAAATTAAGTTTACTATCATTGTACTAGCCATATCTCAAGTGGCCAAAGCCACACTAGTGGGGACTAGCTGTTGGATGGAACAGACAACAGAATCTTTACATACCTCCTGACCAAAAGTTCTATTAAACACCAGTGATCCTTACATTCAGTAAATACACCCTCTTTTAGATCTTGAGTTTTGAAAATATGAAAAAGACAAGGTCCTAATCTCCGGGTTTCATGGAATGTGGAGGAAACAGGGTTGGAATTACGCAATGACAGTACTTTGAGCTTCTGAGGTGGAAACAGGTGTGAGGTACCCTGAGCAGAAACAGCAGCATGTGCGAAGGCATAGATGCAAAACAACATTTCCATGTTCAGAGAATTGTAAACGTGATGGATGAGTAAGAGTAGTAAGTTATTCCCAAGGTGAAAAGATAGACAAGGGCCAGATGGGATGAGATCTTATATATCATGCATATTTGATAATAATTTCATAAAGGCTAATTCATCACCACTTGATCTTCAACTAGTTTTGATTTTCTCCAATTTGGTTTGTTCAAACTGAATACTATTTTGCCCCATCTCTGTTTGGGTCTTATTATAGAGTCTTGTTACTGAATTCAGAATCCTGAGCTCTCATCCCCTTTGTGACTTAATTTTCCTTCCTCCAGGCATTTCCTCTTGGGTTACATCTCCCTTTGTCACATTACATGGTCACTAGAAGATGCAATGTCCAGTTTATGTTCATGTTTCACTAAGTATCTGGATGCTCAAAGATGTACCTTAAAAGGACAATGAGGATGGTGGTCACAAGCAAGATGAAATAGAGCAATTGTGAGAGGAAGGCCCTAGCTGATCTTGACAACAGGATCAAGGAAAGCCAGTGGAAGGGCAAACGGGAAAAGACCCTTGGAGAGCAGTCCCCCAGAGAAACTCCAGCAGCTCAACATCCTCTCAAAGATGGCCATTTCCTTTCAAACTAAATAAATCCCCCACAGTTGAGGCTGATATTAGTTTTGGCATGCCTATCCTAAATGCATCATAACCAGTAAAGATGAACACCATGAAACCAACACCCTACATGTTATTGAGTATCTGATAAGTATTGGACTCGTGCTGCCTTTGGTGGATATTAGTCTCACAGGTCTGTGGTAAGAACTCTGTTACACTGACCCTGACCTCTGGGTCATTCATTATAGATTTCAGAACCCACCTACTATGATCTCCTGCAGTCTCAAAATAGCTCTGCTATATAGATAAGATCAGCTTTGTTATCTTGGTTTCATAGATGATAAAATTAAGGTCAAGAGACTTGAAATCACTTCCTGATATTGCATCTAACTAGGGATCTAAAGCCATGTCGCTTATTGCCAAATTTAGGCTTTGTGAGGTATTCTTAGAAGGCAAATTATGTAATTACAGCAAATTCTCCTAAAGTAAAATTTTCTTAATACATTGGGATAAACCATCCAATCTGGGGGAAAAAAAAATTCCACAAGATCCTTGATTGCATGTGGTTAGCAATAGGCCAGGTACTCATGGCACACTGCAAAGCCCAAAACAGTCTTCCTCACGATGAACAGAAGCTGGAAACATTTCATCTGAAAGACTTCAAGATTAAAATGTTCAGGTGGCCACAGTCATTGACAGTCTTCCTGTCACACTAAGAGAAAAGAAGACCTTATGAGTTTAAATGTTTCTTTCAAAAGTACAGAAAGTAAAGTGCATCTTGATTTCTCTCACCATTTCAGTGATCAAAAGAGTTTGTGGCCAAAACCACAGTGGCCAACATTGAGCTGGTACTTCAGGGCAAACCCTTCAGAAAGAGGTCTATTTTGAACCTCCATTGAATTGCAACTGACTAACTGCAAATAAATCCCAGCCCATGTTGTTTTAATTAATGGAAAATAATAAGATAGGAGTCACAATCATGAGTTTTAACCAACCATACAGTTAAGCATACATTTGTTTTCAATTACAGATAAAATGTATTCTGCTGAATTCCGCTTAAGTGGTAACTGCATTCTTAACAAGTTTCTAATAATCCCTGGAATGGCCACATTCAATAAAAATTGGCCTCTAATGGGTACATGTTCTGCTTCCTCGCATGTCAAGGCCACAGAAATCATTAGGAGTGCTGGCCTTCCAATGGCCTATCTAAAGATTGAGACTTCTGTCCAAAGCCCACACATGAAACACTCACCCTGTGCTTAACATGGGAAGTAGCAAGGTCATTCGATTGTGGTTTTATGTTGTGTCCCACAGGAATGCTTCTCAGAGGCAATTCTGCTATTGGAGAGTGGCTGTTTGGTCATTTCCTATCAGAGGAGGACTTAATGGACCCTGCAGCAGGAGGCAAAGGGTTCTGCTCAGCGATCCTGACTTCATACACTTCACTCCATCTTGAGATATCACTGACCTCCACCCAAACTCGCAGGATATCCATCTGTGTTTAATGGGTGGGTGGTTGTAGGGTTGGACTGACCACAGCATTCCAATCCAGGGAAATATGTCTGGGAGCATACACAGCTTGATAGGTTGCTTTTAATGCTCTGAGTCAGGGGAAAATCTTAGACCCCACTTGCTGTGCCTCCCTTTCTTTCCTCTTCTCCCAACGCTCTCATCTTCTGCGTCTCTCTTCCTCGGCTTCTCCTTTCTCCCATGTTCTCTTTCTTTCTTTCTTCTCCCCGTCTCTGTCTTCTTCCTTCCTGTCTTCACTGTGGAAGAATTTCAGGGCAAATAACAGCTAGAACTTCCCTCACACTTGAGGGTGTCTGTGTGGGGGGACTCTAAGCTAAATCAGAATCAATTTCCATCTCAAGTATTTGTCACTCTAGCTTTGCTGGATCCAGACAACTATCATTATCAAAGTGCTTGGCAGATTATGACTTCCAACATCGATTTGAAATTGAGAGGAGGACCATTGAAGTGATGCACAGAGAGGAAAGCAAGCTTGACGAGGAACAGCACCTCACAACATGGAAAGTTCAACCCTAGAAAGAAACTTGAACCTGTTGCTCGCAGCATTTTTCTAAAGGAAAAGGTATAAAGTTGTGTCATAAATACAAATTAAGCAAATAAAGGGAGTGAGCACAGGCAAGGGCAGAGCAGCTATGGAACAGACTTCTAACAAAGGAGAAGGCACTCTCTCTAGGAGCCATGACAGTGCTTGGACAAATATCAGTTTGGGATATAAATTCACAAAGGCAAAGTCAAGCACATTTTAGTCTTAGCAGTGACCTTTAAATAAATCTTTCCTCCTTCACTGGGCTTTTCCATACATGAAGGCTGGTGGTAGTAGAAAGGATGTAGGTTATATGTGACTCTATTATGGAGCAATCACGGGAGTTTGAATAAGTACCTTTGCCTCTCAGGTCTTGATTTTATCATCCTTTAAATTGACAATAAAGTACCCCTCCTTCTTGACAATTCTAATTCAATTAAATTAAACTCTGCCTAAGGAAGTTTTTCCATGACTGGTATCATCTGGCAACTCTGTCTTCTCATAGCAGTGAGAGATCTGTTGGTAGAGTTATTTGAGTTGATAGGCACTCACTACAAACTTTGTAGACAAGAGGCATGAATCATTGAAAGAGTTAGGAGAGATGGCTTTCCACTTCTACTCATCTCACTAAATTTGGCTTAACAAGTTTCCAATAATCTCTGGAATGACCATATTTAATAAAGATTGGCAGTTCTATATTCCCACAATTCACTCCTGCTTCCTGTAAGCATAGAGCTTGCCCAGGCATCAGCAGCTATGGAGCAGGTAGAACTGAGCTGCCCTGTAAATCATAGCAGGGCTCTAAGCTGGCCACTACCAAGCCAGGCAAGCACCATAGGGTATAGAGATGACTCCTACCCACTTCTGTATTCTCATTCTCTTCTTGCTTCCAAACCGCATCACCACCATTTTGCAGAACATGGCAGCTCACATGGTGGTCTCCAACATTGTCCTATGCTTGGGAATTTAACTTTGTTCTAATTTAAACTAGATCCATTACACAGATTCTAATTTGGACAAGACTAAATAAGTCCCAACCCAATTAATCAGCAACACCTTTTCTCTCACTGACTCCCAACATGTATTAAGAGCACCCTGCTATGCTTTAGATATTAGGTGTCCTCCAAAAGCTCAGATGTGAGACAATGCAGAAAGTTTAGAGGTGAAACTTTTAGATTATGAGAATTTTAACCTAATAAGTGCATGAAACCCCTGATGGGATTAACTGGGTGGTAACTACAGACAGGTAGCATGTGGCTGGAAGAGGAGAGTCTCTGGAGCATTGCCCTTGGTAAGAGAAGAAGTCCCTCTCTGCTTCCCGGTTGTATTGTCTTGAGCTGCTTTCTTCCTCCAGGCCCTTCTGCCATGATGTTCTGCCTCACCTCAGGTCCACAGGAATGGAGTCTGCCATCTATGGACTGAGAATTCTGAAACCATGAGCCCTAAAATAATTTTTTCCTCCTCTACTTTTTCTTATTAGGTCTTCTGGTCACAGTTGCAAAATTTCTGATTAAACACACCCTAACTTGAAAACTTGTAGTATTAGTTTTCTATTGCTGTGAAACAAATTCTGTGACTTTAAAAAAAAAAAAAAAAAAAAAAAAAAAACACCCTTTTTTATCTCACCATTATTTTTGGTCTAGAGTCCAGGCTTTGATTAACTATGTGTTCTACTCAGGGTTTCATAAGACTACAACCTATATGTCCTCCAACTTAAATTTTTTTTTCTAAAATTCAGTGTCCTTTTCCAAACATATCTGCTTGTTGGTAGAAAGCAGGTCCTTGCTATGTGCAGTTGGTGCACACCTGTAATTCCAGCTGCCTGAGGCAGCAGAGCTGTAATTTTGAGGCCATCCTGAGCAACTTATTGAGACCCTACCTTAAAATAAAAGGGTCAGCAATAGAGCACCCCTGGTTCAATTCTCAATACTAAAAAAGAACAAAAGAAAAAGAAAGGCTGGGGGAGGGGGAGGGAGAAAGGGATGCCTCTCAATTGGAGGCCTCCCTTTCCTCCTCTCAGCAGGGAATGGTCTCAACTCCAAGAGAACCTCATACTTTCCTTGCAAAATGGATTTCTCACAAACGGCGAGTTACTTCTTCAAAGCCAGAAGGAGTGTTTCTCTCCACGTTGGTCTGATGGAGTTTACATAAGGGACAGTGACCGCTGACTCACCTTTGCCATATAGCATCACCCAGTGTTGGCAGTGGCACCCTTCACCTCTAGCATGGTCTATTGGCTAGAATCCAGTCACCGGTTCCACTTGTAGTCATAGGTCAGGGCTTAAACTAAGACACAATTCACAGAAGGTCACACTAGAGTTCTGCCTACCATAATTGCCATTCCCAGAGCCTTTTCCTTTTAGACATGGGTTTTCTCTGCTAGTAAGTGACTTCACTTTCTTACCCTAAAACCACGACCTTCCTAGATGACTCGTAGTACACCAGCCTTCCCTTTGAGGCCACCCTTACATGTAAAATAATTTGAAGGATCTTCTTCTAAATAAGTTTTCTTTAGAGCACAGAGGTAGATTCAAGTTCTGACCCCCTTCCCATCCCACCCTCTACCACAGAATCCAGCATGGTGCTTTCTCCATATGCAGAAGCTGTAGAGTTCAAAATCTCTCTTCTCCTTACCTGAAATGAAAGACTTATTAGAATGATAAATCAAAACCCAAATAATTCTTATCCTTTTTGAGTTAAATGAGTCCCATGAACAAATCAAGAATTTAATATATTGAACCAAAGTGTAGAAATTACAGAATATGCGAGCTGGAGCCGAGGTTTGAGGTCATCGAGACCAAGCTCTCTCCCTTATTGCTCTTGGCTAGGGGCTACTGGCATCACTTTGTGTTTGTAAGTCCCATCTGCTATCAAACATTTTTATGACATTTATTTCCTCATTATAGTACTTACTGTGCTTTATTTATACATCTGAGGCATAGGAGAGTTGGAAATCCTCCTTTCCCTTGCATCTTTCCTTCCCCAAAGCCCCAGCCATCCCAGATTCCCTTTGCCCATAGCAGGTCTCCAGGGTCTCCATGACAGCAGACTCCCCACCCCACTTCCTTATATATTTCTCTGCAACCTCACCATCAATTTCAGACTTCCTGTCCTGACATTCAAGGCCTACTTACACTTTGCGTCTGTCTTTATCGCCTCCCTTATTTTTTTTCTATGTCTCACTCCCTATCTCCCATTCCAAATTCTGGGCATTCCTCCAAGTTTCTCCATATTCCTGGAACCAGGATCCCAACCTCCCCTTCCCCCATCTCTCCCACCATTTATCAAGCTTTCCCCCTTTCTCTTATCTTCCCTAACTCTGAAAATTTTGAAAGAACTCTCCTTTGACACAATAAGCAGATGTATATTTAATGTTCTAACACAAAACGTTGGCCCTTGACAATTTGACCATTGAAATACATACTGGAAAGATGTGAGCCTACCCTGGTCTTTGCCCCAGTGAAAATCATAGGCAACTTCCAAAGTTGGACATTGTGAAGTGGTAAGGGAGGCTGCCACAGGGCAGAATTAAGTTGTCTTGATTTGTCCATGGGACTAATTTAACTCAAGAAGGATAAGAATGATTGGGGTTTTGATTTATCACTCTAATAGGTTTTTCATCACTTCAGGTAAGGGGAAGAGAGATTTTAAGTTTAGTTCTCATAGTTAAAGGCTGATGTGATATTGGTGAAACTATGTAAATTTTCTAATATAGTCTCCTTACTTCTAAATGGAAATTATCTCCTTACTTCTAAATGGAAAATACCTTACAATGCTGGTCAAATAAATTAACATGTTAAAAAGTCCTTAGCAAATTGCAAGAGCATGAAAATGATATACTCTTTCATAGAAATATTCACGGATGCAGCTGGCATCAGATTGTCAGCTGCTATTGACTGATAGCCTCAGGAACTTAATTTCTTCATCTTTAAAACTGGGATAATAATTTCCTGTCTTGCTCATCTTTATAAGCTATTTTGAAGACACCATAAGAGATATGGACATTTTAACTCAGAAATGCATGAAAATATATGGTATTGTTTTCATCTTAGTTGGCAACATTGAGGTTGAGGAATTGAGGTGAGCAGTCGGTCCATGTTCGTTTTGTTTTTTCTATCTGGGATTTTCTCCTCCTCCTCACCTCCACCTCACCTGACTCGCCACTATTCCTCTTCCAGATCTCAACAGTGCTCTCATTTTTTTCCTTAGCTACTAGCCTGTTTTAGTACATTTTATGTTGCTATAGTAGAATATCTGGGACAGGGTGCTTAATAAATGAAAGAGGTTTCTTTTGGCTCACAGTCCTGGAGGTAGGGTAGTTCAAGACCAAGCAGTCACGTCTGGCAGGGGCTCTGTGTCATAATATGGTGGATGGCATCTCATGGCCAAAGTACCTGAGAGACGAGTGAGTGGGTGTGCATGGGAGAGAGTACAGGGATAGCCTTGCTTTCTAACAACAGAATCTTGAAGGATTTGATCCAGTCCTTAAAGAGTGAGAACTCACTTCTTACCATTAAATGGCATGAATCTATTTGTGAAGGCTCTGCCCTGGACCCCCAAACACTTCTCACTGGGCCCCACCTCTCAAGACTGTGGCTTGAACAATTAAGTCTCAACATGAGCGTTGATGGGAGCAAAACATATTTAAAGCAAAACCATCTCCCAGGATTTTGTTTTCTCTACCCCCAGTGAACTAACAGACTGCTGTTTCTCCACCAGGAAGACCCAGTCAGAGATTTATTCAGGGCTGTTTGGGAGCAGTGACACCTTGACTTTGCCCAACATCAGTCACATTTGGAAATTTTCTGAACCAAATCTTTAACATCTCTCAGTGTCTGAGATTTGCAAAGCCCCACTTTTATTAATGGCTTCTACTAGTCTTATTCTTGCTAGACACTGGCCACACATGTGGCTAGACTAGCATCTCATTATATTTCATTTTTATTTCTATAAAAATGAGTTTCAGACTGGGGATGTAGCTCAATAGTAGTGCATTTACTGGCATAGGAGAAGCCCTAGGTTTAATCCCTATAACCACAAAAATAATAAAAATAGTCATAAAACTTTTTTTATATAATCTCATTTTTTGATATGTAAGTATTATGCAATTCTGAGATAGGCTTATAGAAATACAAGCTTGCCAAAAATCTCCAAATTGTTAAATTTGAACATAGATGACTGACATTTTAAACTTTTCCACTGAAGATCTTTACCAAATTAAATAGTTCCAACTTTATTCATAAAACAGGTACATGAACTTATTAGTCATTATTATCATTATTAGATACTTGGGCTTGAACTCAGGAGCACTCAGCCACAGACCCACATCCCTAGCCCTATTTTGTATTTTTCATTTAGAGACAGAGTCTCACTGAGTAGTTAAGCACTTCATTGTTGCTGAGGCTGGCTTTGAACTCACAATCCTCCTTACTCAGCCTCCCGAGCCGCAGGGATTATAGGGATGCGCCACCATGCCTGGGTGTTTTTTTTTTTTTTTTTTTGATTTTTAAATTTGTTCTAATTCGTTATACATGGCTTATTATTGATTTTTTTTAAGTCAGTTTCCTTTGACAGTTTTAAAGCTATCAAGCAATTTGACATAAAAGCCTTTTGCAGTTAACTCTTTTTGGGGGGAGGGGAATACCAGGGATTGAACTCTGAACCAAAGAGCCACATCCCCATGCCTCTATTTTGTATTTTATTTAGAGACAGGCTCTTACTGAGTTGCTAAGTTTCTCAATTTTTTTGCTGAGACTGGCTTTGGACTTGCAATCTCTTCCTTCAGTGTCCTGAGCTGCTGGGATTACAGGCATGTACCGCCTTGCCCGGCCTTATAGTTGCCTCTTTATTCTTATTCTTCTGCTAATTGTGTTCCATATTCACAGATTCAGATTATCAGATTTAAAATGTAATTTATCTTCTAAGTTTCATAGTTTATTCTTCAGTTTGTAGCCAGGCAGAAAAAAAGGACATAACAATGTGCCTGCAGTCGACCTAAATATGCAACTTTTTTCTTACCAACTTAATTGCCCTAACTTCTAAACACAATGGCTATAAGGACTTTGAATCTAATACTCAGAATTTATTTGCTAACTTGTCTAAGAAACTTCTGTTTTTGCTATAGTCTAGTTTGGTTTTGCTTTTACAAATTGCATTACTTTTTTACACTTCCTTTTAAAATTGCAATGAGAGACAAGTAAGTGGTCTAGCATCATCTCTACCCACTTTCCACCTCATCCTCCCACCTATGGTGTCATTGAGTGAATTTAGGTAATAAAATTGTTAAGGTACTATAATTTTCACAAGGAAATTCTGTGCCAGACTCTGTTCAGCTCTTGCAATTCTAAATTAAAATAATTTAAAATGTTCATTGATATTTTTCCTTAACCTCAGTGCTCGGGAGACATTTAGTTTGAAAGGCCTTTAATCCAATGATCCTAAATTTCCCATGTATGTGCATAATGAATGCAGAGGCAGGAGGACAGTCACATCAAAGAAGCACAATATTGGGGAATATTAGTTTTCTAATCTTGTGTAAGAAATTACCACAAATTTATCAGCTTAAAATAACCAACATATCATTTCACAGTTTCTGTGGTCAGAGATCCAGACACATGGCTACTGGGTCTCATGGGACAAAGTCATGTGTTGGCCAGGCAGGGCTGTCATCTGGACACTCTGGGGAAGAGACTGCTTCCAAGCTCATTCAGATTATGGGCCAACTTTAGTTTCTTTTAGTTGTTGGTTGTTAGAATAAGGTCCCTGTTTTCTTGCGGGCTGTTGGCCAGGGGCTACTGGCAGCTCATATGTGATCTAGTTTTCCCCTCATGCTTTCTACATGGTCCCTCCAGCTTCCTAGCAGCAAGGGCACATCCAGCTCACCTACCACAAATCTCTCTCCTTCTCCTTTGGCTGGAAATCTGGAAAAAGCTCTCTGCTTTTAAGGACTCATGATTATCTGACCGATCTGGTTATCTCCCCATTTCAAACAGCATCTCTGCCATTCTGTGTTTCTATATATTCACTGTAGGACGTTATTAATAGATGTTAGAGAGACAGTCATACATTAGCTATGAGTAGAATAATAAAACAATTTCATTGCAAGGAAACACAGGTAACCAAGATTGGAAATTACACATCCTATAGTAGGTGTCTTTTAATTTCCAGAGAATCCTTCCTTGCTTGAGAAAATGGAGTGCCCAGGTTAAATGTTATTCCTGGGTGTGTCTGTGAGAGTGTCTCCAAGTAGTAAATGCATTTGCGACTTGAAGCAAGTCACAAGATATCTCAGCCTCCATAACCACCTGATCCAATTCTTTATAATCTCAATGTCTGTCTCTTTCTCTTTCCATCCCCTTGAATGTGTACCGGCTCTCTTTTCCCAGGGAATCCTAATATCTGAACCATATAGCATAACACAAAATCACAACAGTGATACATCACCATAGTCACAAATTTGGAGGATTAAGTCAGGACATCAAGAGGAAGATGAGGTCATTTTAGAAATCCTACCTACCCTAGTGGGGCATATATTGTCCATTTATGGGGAAGTTTTAGATCCAAGAGATTTCACACAAAAAGTGAATCTGCCTGAAAATAAGAAGACTTTGAGTAGAAGGAAGTGTCCAGTAAACAGAGAAAAATCTTGAACTGCATTGATAAATTTTCTGCAGTTGCTGCTGGAATGAAACTACAGGAAAGAACAAAGATCCTCTTAACAAGAAGGAAAAAAAAAGAGAGAGAGGAAAAAGTCAACAAAATTGTGTTCGAAATTATCCAGAAAAACCAGCCCTGGACTTAAATATACTGACAAGAACAACATGAAACAAATGACAAGGAGGAGGCATAAAGGGAAAGAAGCTGAGCAGAAGAAAAATCAGTGAGAGGCCAAGAGCGGAGACCAGGGAGAGGATGCACCCAGAACAGAGAGTCCAGTGTGAGAATTCCCAGATGATGGAAAACCATGCAAACAAGCCCAGCTCAGAGTCAGGAAGCTGTTCAAGGCTGAGAAGTTCCAAGATTTAGAAAATATGGAGGGTGGTGGCAGGGTGGAGCTGGGACATTTCACTGTAGATCAATCTAGTAGATTGTAAAGAGACAGTCGCATATTAACTAGGACTAGAACAGCAAAATGACCTCATTGCAAGAAAACATGGACAGCAAGACTGAAAATCACATATCCTACCATATCTTTTAACCTCCAGAGAGTCTTATGCCCTTAATACAACCATTTGTCTGGGCCTTTGACCTAATTCTAGAAAAATGCATTATAAAGGATTAAAGGTAATAAAGATGATAAGTACTCATAGGGTTCATCTGGCCTAACCTTTAACAAATTGGTAAACCAAGAGCTAGAGAAGGAAATAAATATGACTTGGTCTCACAGTGAACCACAAGATGGTTAAGTTTAGAAACTCTGGCCTTCAAATCCCACCCCTTACCCAGTACTCTTCCATTCACAGGGAGCTACGGTCCTCTCTTATGATGAGCTAGCCATCCGAGATACTGTTCATACTATTTGGTAAATGCCAATTGAAAAGTAGGCTTTGGATATTCTTTAAAAAGTCGCTGTGGGCTGGGAATGGTGGTGCATGCCTATAATTCGAGTGTCTCAGGAGGTAGAGGCAGTAGGATCACAAGTTTGAAGCCAGCCTCAGCAACTTAGCAAATTTGTGTCTCAAAAGTAAATAAAAAAGGACTGGGGATGTAGCTTAGTGGTTAAGCACCCCTGGGTTCAGTCCCTAGTACCAAAAGAAAAAAATAAGTCATTGAAGGTCTTTTTTTTAAGAATTTTTAAAAATAGTCTATACACCTATATTTTATGCTGCCCTATACCCCTCTTCCCTGCAACACACAACCCTCCTTAAGATCAGTATCTATATTTTCATTCAAGGAATCTTAGAAAAAAATTATTTTATTTCAATTGTCAATGGTTTTTAAATTTTGAAGATTTCTTTGTCGACTAAGACTGGGGGGTCATAATTTTATCCAATAGAAATTGTTTTAGTAAATTTATATTGCAAATAAATGTTTATCCTCCATCAAATGCTGTTATACATGAAACAGATAATAATAAGGGGATATGGGATCTAGAAACTCTATAAAATGGAGATTTATATCTAGATCTAGTTATATATTTACTTGATAAATAACTGAATAAAAATGTGTAAGAACCTCCATTTTGGTGCCTCGGTTCTTTGTATTAGAAAGGTAGAACATGGAGCAGATCATTTATACACTGACACTGTGCATTTAGAATGTACGCTGCAGGTAGGGTCTGGGGGCTGCTTATCACAGACTCCCAGATAGTGCTGCTTTCATTGCAGTTCATGTGAATGGACCCCCCTGGGGTCATGGATTATGACAACTGTGATGTTATGCATGGTGTTCCATGAGAAAAAAAAAAAAAAAAACACATCTCCAAAGGGAACATCATAATATATAGGAGATGGTATTAAGCCATACAGCCTAATAAAGCATCTGTCATATTTGGTTACAGTTTTCCAGAAATTCTCCACGTTGGCTGAGAAGAATAGAGGACGCTGTCTTGTTCTGGCTGAGAAGAGCCCTTCTGCTGTTGAGATACCATCTTAATTTAGTGAGAACTCTGCTTGGTAACCGTCCAGCTTGCACTCAGGAGCATGAGACAGAGCCCAGCAGTTGGAGGAAGGAGAGCATGATCATGAGCTCAGATGTCTAAACATGGATGGAAGAGGGGCCAAATATGGAGGGGAGGGGGCGGCAAAGGGAGCAGCCCAGTGGGAAGGCTGTGTCTCCCGAGGCGTGCCCCAAGACATGATGACAAAAGTCAGGAATTAAAGATATACAGCATTGGGCTGGGGCTGTATGTAGCTTAGTGCCAGGGCACTTTCCTAGCATGTGTGAGGCACTGGGTTCGATCCTTAGCACCACATAAAAATAAATAAAATAAAGGCATTCTGTCCATCTACAATTATAAAAAAAAAAAATTCGTAAAAAAATATATACAACATTGGGGCTGGGGTTGTGGCTCAGTGGTAGAGCACTTGCCTGGCATACATGAAGCACTGGGTTCGATCCCTGGCACCACATCAAAATAGAAACAAATAAAATAAAGGTATTGTGTCCATCTAAAACTAAAAAACATAATAAAATAAAATACACAACATTAACCCAGTCCATTGTGTAAGAATATATTTTAATGTAATACATTGAGTGAAAGGCATATCCCAATTTGTGCATGTTCTTCAGTACTGATTCTTGTAATGCTTAACTCTCTTGACTAATAATCTACAAGAAGTAGTCTTTTTAGTTTCTGAGCTTACCTAGGGCAAGCAGAGCAAGCATAGTGCTGTGGCAGATATTGGATGTCTCCATTTCAAGACAGGCAGGGACATTCACAGAAAAAGTTATGAATTGAGAGAAACAGAAAAAAAGGAATAGAAGGAGTGAGCCAGAGCAAATATTTTGAATGTTCCTTGAGGATTTAATTTTCAGTTTCTCAGTATTCTCTATTTTTAGAAGAAATAATAAAATCAGAGAAGCTAATGATTTCAAAGATAGAGAACTGGACTTGGCTTGACTCAGCTCTAAGTTAATGCATGCACTTCAGCCCCTGGAGCTCCATGATGTCAAATGCCTCCCAAGATCAGGTCTAACATGGGTCCCTGGAGGAACATATACCATTTCCAACTCTAAACTACTGATCACTGTGACAAACATGGTGGCCCTCTGCCTTTGGTACCCTGGATTCCTGCCTACAGTAGGGGGAGTGATATTTTTGAATGTCCATCCCAGAGTTGATATGTAGACACAGAAAGGTTAATGCAACTCAGAACATCACAGTAAAACAAAGTCTTGCTTTGATTTGGGGTAAAAATTCTTTCCACAGCTCCTTGACTGAAACCGAAAGACAAGTAAAGGAAATTACGTTGAGTCCATATAATTTCCTTTTTTAATGTTTCATTATTTATTATTTCATCATATTTATTTTTGAATGAAAAAAATAGTAACTAATAAACTAATAATAAAACTGATAATGATAATAAAGTTATTATTTTTTCATTCAAAAATGAATATGATGAAAATGCATATATTGTGACCTAGGTGTAGAAATGAACATGACTTTAGGAAATAGAATCACTCTGTTCATAGAAGTATTGAAACATTGTAAGATAGTTAACGCCACCTCAAACATTTTAATAAGTGAAAAATGACACAAAATCTTCAATGCTGAGAATTCCTGCCTACTGAAAGGAGAGTGATATTTTTCAATGTCTATCCCATAGCTAACATGTAGCCACAAGAAGATGAAAGAAATGAAGTAACAGAAATAACGTGCACTGCTGAGTGACTTCCTTTCCCAGCATGGATATACATCAGTGCACCACAAGAACTCAAAAATGCCACTCTGGTTATTCATGGTCTTGCACATTTTCCATCACATTTTGCATTAAATGTCTTTAATCTACATTAAGTTCCCTTTCTTACATGAAACATTTGCACATGAAGTTGCTAAGCCATGTGTTTTGGGTACATACATGAAACATCATGAAACTGATCCTATTTCAGTAGGCCGCTCTTTCTCTGCTTCAGTCACCAAGATCTGAGATCAGAGAATGATGCTTAAAGTCCAGATGCAGAGACAGGACAAATGGCCCTAGACTGCAAGCAAAAAGCCACTCAATACATGGTTACTGCTGTTTTCCCATCCAGTTACATTGCCTGAGCCTCCCAAGTGGTCCTTCACCACTGTTCCTACCTGGTTAAAACTGCCTGTCTTTGGGGGCATATTTACTTAGCCACCTACCTCCTGGCTCTCTCTGATTCTGTTTGTTAGATCCTGTCGTCACCACCAGGCTGGAGGCCAATGTTTGTACTGGGTGGGAGTAAAGGGAGGCATAAACAGAATCAAACCTCTTGTGTTTTAAAAAATCAGGCTAGAATTATATACATATTTCATGTCAGAAAAATAAAATGTGTCTTGGCGGTGGCTGGGAAGTTGGAGTGCTCAGAGGGGGAGTGGAGAATTGGCAGAATCGTTCCCCTTATCCTTGGCCCTGCGCCTGACAATCATTCAACCTTTTACTCTTGGAGTCAGCTCCTTCCTCCTCTTCCGAGGCCTTCCAAGTGCTACAACATCCTTGCCGTCATCTCTAGCATGTTGTCAGGACCCGGAGTGGCTTGAAAAGGAAGAGGACTTTCACAAAAAGAACTTTTACATATATTCTCTAAATTATGTGAGGCTTATATTCATACCATTAGAGTGAGCCCAAACTTTTCTTCAAAGGAAAAGCCAAGTCTCAGGAAACAAGACCACTTTACCTGGATTAGGTGATCTAAATGAGGATGCACTTGGAATCTACCTCTTTGCCAGAAATAGAATTCTCCTTTCTCAGGTTTGCAGAGCAGTCAGATGATGGTTTGCTAAAAAGCTAACAAAGTTATTTTGAGCTCCATCACTTCCTCCCACCTTGTGTGGCTCTGGTTCATAATTCCTGATCTTTCCAAAGACCTGATCTTTCCCCTAAGAGCAGCAGGCTCTTCTGAATTGCTAGGAGCACATAATGTGGACTTTGGCCTCATCCTGGAGCTTACTCTTTCACTCTGAGATCCCAATACTTCCTTCCAACTGCAGTCCTGGGAAGAACCACTCCATTGTAAATTTTGTTGATTTTCATTTAAACTCAAACCCTCAGAAAACATCCTTCTACCTCCCATGGTCTCTGGAAGCCTGACAATTTCCAGGGACACTGTGCTTGTGTTTAAGTGACCATTACATAGTGATTCTAGGACATAAATTTGTATAAAGCTGCACTAAAGCCTTGTTTTTCCCATCCTTCCTGAGAAAACCCTCTTTACCAGCCTGCTCTCCTCCTGTGTGTCTGTCACCCACCAGCCTCTGTGGAGTTCACTTTTTCATGTTTAATGTCCATTTGGAACCTGGCAAGAAATCCCTCCTCCTTCTTCAACCCTAAGCCTGCTTCCTGTGGCTTTAATTCACAATCCTAAAATCTTGTACATTCAAATGGCCTCTGTCTCTCCTGTCTCCTCTAAACAACTTACACCAAACCATAAACTAGATCCTAGAACTCTTTGCCCCTTAGAATGCCCTACCCCCACCACAATCTTTGGTGATCTGGGCTTAAATAGTACAACAGTATAGTTTAATAAGGAATGTGAGCTTCCAAATTGAAGTGATATGTACAATCCCCTTGTTCTGATATCAAAATGGAAACTGGTTAACACTGTACTAACTCCAGACAAATATTGTGTTTGGAAAGATGGAAAGTAGTGGGATTAACAGAAGAACAATAAGAATATTGATAGCCTTTCCTCCTTTAAGAATTGCCCACACTCTTTGCATACAGTCTTTGGTAGCAAAGGAATAGATGCATCTTATTCCTTTTTTAGGAGAGAGAGATAACATTTATTTTTTTGCCTCCATCCAGTTGGAAAGGAGGATAAAACTAGAATCTGTACACACCATCATTTCCTCATTTATTCATGGTTAAAAACTAAGCATGTTCTAGTCCCCACTCCATGGCCCATCCACCAAAGGCAAGCAAAAGGTGAAGTGCTCCTTTGCACACACACACACACAAAAATGTTTGTGTGCTGTTCTTGGAGTCTTGAAATGACTGAAATCAGAGGCTGGGAAAGTTGCCTTATCTAGAATTGACTCCCAGATCTTGGCATTGTCCAAAGCAATCCAGGAATTCAAATTACACTAATGTAATCCTCTTTCCTGTGCCAAAAACAACTTTTGATTGGGTCTTCTACACTGACTTTGTAGGTCATACATTCTCCCCCAAATGTGAGGGCTGATGAACTAGCATCAACTAATTTCTGGGAAATTCTGAGCCAAGGGAATAGCCCTGAACACTCCAAATGTTACTGACTTTTTGTTGAAGAGCTAGGCCTCCCTTACCTCTGCATTGTCAGCAGAATTAACCAGTCTATATCATTTTTTATAGATTCTGAACAAGGAGGACCTCAAGTCTGACCCCTGTCGGGCCCCAGTAAATCTCACAGCCTACAATTAAAGGCACTCCTCTGGGCTTTGTTTGTCTACCAGTCCATCATCTCCTCCCATGCACTCTGAATTCTAGCAAGATTTCTTTTCAACTGAGATCCACAGTAGGATTTTTTAACATCTGCTGAAGATCCAAATACGTTATTACATATGATCCCGTTTGTCACGTGACCTCCAGGAACCTCCCACTGTTCTCCATTAAAACAAGATTCTATCCTCTTATGGGAACCCTGAACATTTCCTATCCACATGTGCCAGTAGCATCTTCCTTTCCAAACACTAATTCCAAGGAATTTTCCCTGCTGGATGATTCTTTCCTACTGGAAGTACATGCACTGCATTTATTCTATCCTTTCAGCTTGAAATAAAGTCACTCAATACACAACCTTGCAGTTGCCAACCCAACCTTATTTATTTGAAAATTACTTTCTTTTGTTACCATTTGGGTTTAGAGACTATCAGGATCTAAACTTGAAAATCCCTTGACAACTTTGTTCTGTAAAATGGTACCCCCTAGGGTCCACACACCAGTATTATTCTTATATTCAAGCCAATGTTTATGTTACAGAATAAATGAGAAATAAATTCACATGAATTTTTATAGAGGCACAAAGACTTCCATGGGTAGCTGTCTATTTCAGTCTCCCATCCCAGAAACTCTAGAGTTCCATGTCTGTCTTCTCCTCAGTAGACACACACCTTTCGAGATTCCTCACAGCAGAGATGAGGGAGTCAGCGAAACACAGAGGGCCTTGCCAATGATCCTGTGCTAGTTACTGCACCCCCCACCCCCAGGCTCAGAGCTCCTCCCTCGTATTTAAGAAAAAAAAAAAATTAAACAAGCAAATTAAAAAAGAAAATGAGTGAAAAACATAAAGAAAACTACATGGTAATTCATAATCTACGACCATTCTGGATAGTTAACAGATTACTATAACCATGGATGACTATTATTCATGTTTTAGTAAATGTCATTTTTAATATAAAAAACTTATTTTACCTCACTGAGATGTAAAATAAATAATTATATATAATTTGGAACTTTCTTATTTATTATACATAATAATAAAAACAAGTATTTTCCAACATGGATTAAAAACTAACGTATTTTTGATGATCACCTATTGCTTTATGAAGAAATTTTTTTAATTCAACTAATTACCCTGGTATTCTAGATTTTTATATGTTAAATAATATAATAATGAATATTTCTATGTTTAGTTTTTACTTATAATTCAGTCAACCCTCTCCATCCAGGGGTTCTAATTCTTCAGATTCAACCATCTGAGATTAAAAAAAAAAAAAACCCTCCAAAATTTCTGAACATCTACAATGATTTTTCTTGTATTTGTTCCTTAAATAATGCAGTACAATAACTATTTACATAGCCCTTATATTGTATTAAATATCAAAAGTAATTTAGAGATAATTCAGGGTATTAGGAGTCTTAAGCTTGAATATGATGTCATTTTATATAAGGGATTTGAGTATCTATGGATTTTGGCACCTGTGGGGTTGGAGAGTCCTGGGCCCAATTTCTCATGGATACCAACAGAACACTATAGATCATAATGAACTCATGATAAATCCCCAAATGTCTAGATATGAAAATTTTAAGTTTCTTGATATCTATTGACATTTGTTTTTCTTTTTCTATAGGTCATTGCCCTGTCTGCATTTCCTCTGGGGATGTGGGAAAACAAGCATTTAATTTGTTAGACCTGAGTATTAACTACTCTGGTTTTCTCAATCTTTATTCTGAAAAATATTCAAAAAATTTAACCCTATAGAAAAAATTGAGGCGTAGCACATTAAACACCTGTAGGCTGTTTGATATTCACCAATGATTAACATTCTGTTCTCAAGTATGTTCTAAGTATCACAATATTATTAGTTTCAGAACCACTGAGGAATAAGCTGCAGACATCACAGTTCTTTCCTCCCTGAATATTTCAGTTTTTATTTTCTAAAAAGTGTCTTCTATTTTTGTATTTTCAAATTAAGTACCTTTAACACTGATATATTAGATCATTCTAATGTTGTGCTCTGTTGGGTTTGGTTTTCTGATCTGAAATCCAATCCATGATGACATACCATGTTCAGTCACACTATCTTTTTACTTATATAAAATAGACAGGCTTTGAATTAGCAATCCCTCCGCTTCAGACCCCCTCGTAGCTGGAATTACAGGTGCATGTCAGCCGACTTGTCCTGTCTCTTCAGTCTCTTTGATGCGAAGCAGTTCTTCAGTCTTTATTTTTCTTGACATTGACACATTTGAAGAGAACAGGCAGGATGTCTTCTAAAATTTCCCTCCAGTTGGGTTTTTCTGTTTCCTTGAAATTAAATTCAGGTCGGGCATTTCTGGCAAGAACACCCCAGAAGTAGTATTGGGGCCTTCTGTGTACTTCATCATGATGGCAGTTTGTCCTGACTGGTGACATCAAATCTGATCACTCAGCTAAAGGGATGCTTGCCATATACTCATGTTGTCCAGATAGCTTTTTCCTTTTGAAAAAATTTATACACAATTTCAGATAAAATACTTGAACTATATAAATATCCTGTCCCTCAATAAACCCACCCACGGAAGATAGTATTCATTTTCATGTCTGTCTGAAATAATTCTTATGATTATTGAAAACTAATAACTAGTCTAATTCTGGAATTTTTTCCATGTTTATTATTTGCTGTTTCACTGGTTAAAAAAGAATGAAAATAAATAAAGAAAGAAAAGATATCTTTCTTTTCCTGCCATTTTGTACATTTGTACATAAACAACCAACCAGTTAATCATTATTATTTTTAATCAATATGGATACATGAATTTTTATATCCAATATGTTATAATCCATTGTAGTCATTATTCATTTTGTTACTAAAATTGTTACTGAAATTGATTTGACTAATGTAAGCCATTAAACTCTTGCTTTTAAGGTCTTCTGATATATTTTTAGTCCTTCATGTTCTATTTCCATCCCATCCCACCAAGAAAAATAAAAACTTCAGGTATTTTCTCATAGTTAACCTGATAGCCTGTTCCTCTGGAATTGGCCATTTCTCCAAGGATTTATCATTTCTTTTAGTACAAATTATAATGTTTATAAATTTTTGAAATGCAAAATATTTGACCCTAATTTACATTTTAATTTACATCTTAAGACTATTGGTAAAGTTAATTTATTTTTAAATATTTATTCCTTGTTTATGTTTCCTTTTTTACTATCATATTTTCAATCAGTACTTTCAACCTAGTGTTTTCTTTAGGATCCCCAGAATATGCACGTAAGGGTGAGGTATATTCTAAAATTTGGTTTAAACCATTTGTTTCTAAGGAAAAAGAAATTTGTACTTTCGTCCTGTGTCCATGAGAGTTGTAAAATCTTTATTAGTGGCAGGAACAGTGGAGTGTAGGCCGAGGGAAAGACAAGTTTAGGGACAACAAGTCTGTGACATTGGAAGGAGTTACCAACAAAAGGAAAGAGAGGGTTTAGTCCAGAAGCAGTACTGTGGGACAATGAAACGCTCATTCTCCAGCAGTTTCAGTTTTAAAAAAACCAAATGCCGAATGTTTTCTTTGATATAAGGAGGCTGATTTATAGTGGGGTAGGGAGGGGGAGCATGGAAGGAATAGATGAACTCTAGATAGGGCAGAGGGGTGAGAGGGGAAGGGAGGGGCATGGGGTTAGAAAATGATGGTGGAATGTGATGGACATTATTATCCAAAGTACATGTACGAAGACAGGAATTGGTGTGAATATACTTTGTATACAACAAGAGATATGAAAAATTGTGCTCTGTATGTGTAATAAGAATTGTAATGCATTCTGCTGTCATATATAAATAAAAAATAAAAAAATAAAAAAAATAGAAAGAACTCCATAAACCAAAGTGGCAACCTCTGAAGGAATTTACTTATGTGAAAAAATGGCTATGGGTTCAAATCATTCTGTTTACATTCACAAATAGGAGAGATTATCCCTCTGCTTATTATCAAATAAGCATATACTTCCAGAAATACCTAAATTATCAAATGATCATTCTTCAAATGAAATTATGATGATGAGATTAATTAGCAGACACCATTTGAAAGCATGTAAATCAACTGTAAGTCACACACCCCTGAGCCACATCCCCAGCCCTATTTTGTATTTTAGTTAGAGACAGGGTCTGGCTGAGTTGCTTAGTGCCTCACTTTTTGCTGAGACTAGCTTTGAACTCGAATTTCTCCTGCCTCAGCCTCCTGAGCTGCTGGGATTATAGGTGTGTACCTCTGCACCTGGCACATATTAAGTTTTAAGTGTCCTGAGATTCTTCTGGAATGAAGAGTCTTTTGTCTCAGCCACAAACATTGATGGCTTCTCAAGATGTCATTGCTGTCCCTGAGATGCAGGATTAGCTGGGAAAGCTCCTGAAGCTCTATCTCAGTAGACTTTTCAATTCTCTCTTCCCTGCCACTGACCTTTCAGTACAATCTCTTTGCTCTGTATTTCCATGAACTCATACAATTTATTTGTCCATTTAGATGACTCTCAGATGCTCACTTGCCATCAAAACACTTACTAAAGATTGCAGAGGCAAAAAAAAAAAAAAAAAAAAGTGACTTCATTTTGTCTACGGTCACTATTTTGCTTCTCTTTCCTCTCCTTTGCTTTCCCATTCTTGACTAGAGAGTGAATTCCAATGGCTCACTGGTTTTTCAGTGGCCTTTCTTTTTACCAAGTGCTTCATAGCCAACATCGCATTACCTTTCTATGCCAGAATCTCTTTTCAAAATCATAGAATTAACTTTCATTGTCTTGATAATAAAAATAAATCAGTTGCTTCATAAAATTTGAAAATGAAAAACTGTGAAGAAGAAAATATTTGTAATTCTATCATCCAGAGTGAATCACTCTATATATGCTTCTATTGTGTATCTTTCCTGTCATTCTCTCTCATTCCTGCTTTTTTTGTCTTCATATAATTCTGTCTCATTCTTTGTCTCTGTTTATACCCTTGTACTTTTTTTATCTTTTCTCTGTGCATATCTACCCATATATACATACATAGTATAGATACATGTGTGTATTGCATAAAGATACATACGAAGACAGTTTACATATTTAAGATCTACATTTTATGTACAGTTTATATATAGAGAGAAGTTAACTCATAGAACCTTCTAGCACTCTCAGTCCTGGACTCAAAAGCCTGAAAATTAGACCAGAAAGATAAGGAGAATGATTGGTAACAAATCCAGTCTCAAAACTAAGTCAAAAATTGTAATAAAAAATTGCAAACTTTGTGTCCACAAGAAGAGAAACCTTGGGTCAGAGAAGCTATCTAGTCACTCCCCCCTCCCTTATCTACCCTAGGAGGAGCATATTCTGCCCCGCTAGCATGGTTTGGCACGGGGTGGGGAAGATTCAGGGTCATGAAGACAGAATAATATGCAAGTTACAGTTGCCGCTTGGCTTGGGTGGGGCTATGACAGCTGTGAGAAATAGCAGATGGCCAACAAGTCCCATGCTCCCACCCTTCACGGCACATACAGCCAAGACTGAGGTGGAGGTACTGAGAGATCCCTGGGGAAGAGTACTCAGCAACTGAGCCCTAACAACCGCTCTCCTTTCTGAGGCATGCTCACTGCTTTTGACTCTACTAGAACAAAAGCTAGAGCTACTGTTGTGACTCTTCCTCAAGGTAGACATCATCAGGTATGGCACCTGATAGTGAGGCAATGAAAAGTGGATCGTACGTTAGATACATGAGAAGGTCAAACAGCAGAAAAGACATAAATGATGAACCACCTCTACAGGAGAGAAGCAAGGGTAATAGAATAAGAGGGGAACAATTTAAAGTAAACAAGAAGATATGTTTGGTCTAGTAAGCAAGGAAAATGAAACCATGAATTAGAACTATGTTGTCTTGCAGAGATTGCTGAAATAAAAACATCAATGGACAAAACAAATAACAAAACAGAGATTGCTCATGAAAATAGGACACTTTGTGGTCCACGTGGTCTCAGTCTAAGCCATTCAAATCTGCCACTGAAGCATGGAAGCAGTCAGAAAAGTAAATGAATGAGCATGGTGTCTTTCAATAGACTTTGCTGATAAAAACAGGTAAGGGAAACCAATCCCCATATTTTGTGGACATCTACCAATGAATCAAAAGTTAACCATCACCTAATTCAATATCATATTGACTTCAATGTTTCTTTCTAAGTGCTTTTAGTTTTAGTGCTTGCATGGACAGCTAAGATCTATTCTGAGTTCTTTTTTATGTATGGTATGAGGTAAGAGTCCAACTTTATTCTTTTTTTTTTTTTGTTTAATTTACATTTTAGTTTTCGGCAGACACAACATCTTTGTTTGTATGTGGTGCTGAGGATCGAACCCGGCCGCACCCATGCCAGGGGAGCGCGCTACTGCTTGAGCCACATCCCCAGCCCCCAACTTCATTCTTTATAAGTTGATGTCCAATTGATCCAGCATCATTTGCTGAAAAGACTATTTCTCCCTCACTGAATTGCCTTGATTCCTGGGCGGGGGAAAGAATTTGTAAAAGCTCATGTCATTTAAAAAGAAAGAAAAAGAGTCATTTCATCTTGATAAAAAGAAAGATTGTTTAGTAAGTTATAACACTTACATATATACATGAATCCAATAAATTAGCTTCAAAACATGGAGCATGACAATTTAAGAAAATATGGAGAAATAATAAAATTGTAGTTGGAGATTTTAAGACAATTCTATCAAAAACTAATCAATAAGGCATTTAAAAGAAAACATAATAGATTCTTTTTTTATTGTTCTAACTTGTTATATATAATATTAAAATGCATTACAATTCATATTGCACACCAAAGTACAATTTTTCATACCTCTGGTTGTATACAAAGTATATTCACACCTTTTGTGTCTTCATACATGTACTTAGATTCTTCATGTATGATTAAATTGATGTAATAGCTAAACAAATGTACAACTGTTACACTCAACATAAGCAGAATGCCCACTCTTTTGGAGAATCTCTTTAAACATTCCCCACAACCACATATTGGCCCACAAAGCAAGTCTAAGATAAAATTACAATCAATATCAAATAATGCATAGTAAATAATACATTCAAAATTAAAATAGTTAATTTTCAATAAGTATTAACAGATGACTTTTGAATTTCTTATTTCTACATACCACTAACTAAAAATCATTGGATTATAGCAGAAAACAAAAGAAAATTGTTAAAAGCTTCAAGATAACTCACAGTGGAAGAATCATATGCCAAAATTTCCGGGATGCGGCTAAAGCAGATTGCAGAGGAAAATTACAACTTTGAACACATCTGCCAGAGAGTAGAAGTTAAATGGAAACAAATGTACCAAGAGCTTAAATTAAAAATCAGAAAAAAAAAAACCCACTACATGGTAAATCTAAATAAATTGTAAGAAAATAATGAAGAAAAGGGACAAAATCAACAATTAAAAGCAACAGACATGATTAATCAAACCTAAAGCTACTCCTTTGAATGTAATAATCCAACAGACAAACCTCAGGCAAAAGAAACAAAAAAATTGCAGCAAAAACTCTAAATAAAAAGGAGGAGGTTGCAGATGAGTCTTTTGTAAGCTATGAAGATACAGTGTGGTCAACTATTCTGAAATCACTTGAGTTCCTAATTTGGCTAACCATTCACTAGCTGTGTACCTCAGCTTCTTCACTGTAAAATAGGAATAATAGGAACATTAGGTATAGAGTTATGCTCTATGTATACATACATATAGGTTTATGTACAATATTTGATCACTCTGTTATACTTATAGAATTATGAGTAGTAAATAAATTTGTCCAGATAAAGGGCTCAGAACTGTACAAAGCTCTATGTACAGTAAGTACTAAATATTATAGTAGCAAAAAGAATCTGCAGTAGTAAAAGAAATATAAAATGAGATTTAGAGTTCAATATTTTGTCTTAAATTCATTCTTCAGACATTCAGAAAAACACACATAAGCTTTACCACTACAAAAGCAAGAACATATGTTTTCAGGTTGAATACATGTTTTGTAAATTTTTTATTTGTTCTTTTTAGTTATACATGATAGTAGAATGTATTTCAACATGTTGTACATATATGGAGTATAACTTTCCATTCTTGTGGTTATATAAGATGTGGAGTTACTCTGGTCGTGTATTCATATATAAACATAAGGAAGTTGTGTTCAGTTTATTCTACTACTATCTTTCCTATTCCCATTCTCTCTCCCTTCCCTTCATTCTCCTTTGTCTAATCCAAAATACTTCCATTCTCCCCCACCCCTCATTGTGTATTAGCATCCTCGTATAAGAGAGAACATTAGGCCTTTGGGTTTTGAGATTAGCTTATTTCACTTACCATGATAGTCTTCTTACCACCAAATGCCATAATTTCATTCTTCTTTATGGCTGAGTAATATTGAATGCATATTGTGATAAAACTATAGAAGATGGTTTGGAAGGATTCTCACATGAGACTGTCTTTCTATTTCTCAAATCCTTTTTGCTGATTGCCTTGATGTATTAGTGACCAGTGAGCAATGAACATGGGAAAAAAATTACATAACTCAGTTTTAAATCTGACCCATAAAATCCCCCTACACAAGTGATTACCCTTTCTGTCAACCCCAGGAGCAACCTTGAAAAGTCTCTGTGGTGTAGCCCTCCATTGGCCCAAGTCCCAGAATGACTGTGAAACAGACTCCCTCCAACCCTCCAAAACCCACATACACACTGTATTTCACATAACCTTCTGTTCATGAAGCCATTGAAATTCCAGGTTTATTTTTAGCATAGTTATTACCAATACCCTAACTAATGCAGTTATTCTGGATAAAGAAGTTGACAAAGGGGTGAATGCAACCAGAAGTGGAGGGGTGGAGGATGAAGGACAAAACCGATCAGCTATAACTAAATAAGAGGTGGCCATGATACAAATATGGAGGCAATGCATTCCCATGTGCCTGAGATTAAAGAATTAGCCAGGGATTAAGAAATACAGTCAGTCCATTGGTTAGTTATTTCATTTATATAATCTTGCAAAAAACATTATTACTTACCTGCAGGTTGTTAGAGCACAGGAGAGGTACCACAAATACATCAAGGATTAAGATGTAGCCGCCTCTCTTGGGGTGCTCATGGAATGTCAGGCTAGAGGTCAGCATCTTTCATTCTGTCATCTGAATGGCTGGTTTCTGCCTAGACTCTCTGAAGAAAAGCAAGAATTAAATGAAGATCTTTAGTAGTCTGATGTTCTCATTAACATGTGCTCTGTTTTTGGTTTTGATCTTGTTTTCTTTTTTCCTGATAAACAACCAAGATTTCAAATGGATTTCCTTTAAACTTTTGCCACGTTTTTACCTCTAACTAACTTTTGAGAGAATTCTAATGAAAAAATTGACTCTAGTTATCAAAAAGGTAGGGGAAATGATGACTTGAAGAACCATATTCATATTGTCATGGGTGAGTGTACTTAGAAATAATTCTTAGAATTTGAAGGAAATTAGAACTTCAATCTCAGACACTCCTGGTTGTACACTGACTGGCATCTGCTTGCTTACAGAGCTTCTGAGCTTCCACATTGTAGAAATGCCCCTTCTGCATGAGTTCAAGTATATGGAACCCAAATCCTTGTTTTTAACTACTCCAAGCTAGGTTTGATAAGTCTTGATAATGTCATGACCCAGAAAACTCAATCTTTATGTCACTTATTGCACTAAGGAGCTCTTTGCCCTAGAATCTTGTACCACCACTGATTATTTTCTAACTGTATTTTTACCTCACTGTGATTTTGATTTCATCTGAATTGAAACATTAATTTTAAAAAGACTTGAGAAAAAATTGTTTGGATCCTTCACATCTAGAAAACATTTAGATGGCTATATTCTCCAGGGGAAAGTGATGCTTTAGAAAAAGGGGTGACGTTTTGTTAATATGAGATGATATCCTCTGGGCATAAGAGGACAGGAAAACATAAACCCCACTCTAATCTCACAGCTTTTCCTGTAAAGTCCCCAAAGGGATTATAAAAAACGAGGGACTGGAGCAAGGAAAAAATTGAAGTATATTTTATTATCAGCTAAGCCAGTACCAAATAAACAAAGGCAGGACTGACTGATAATGTGTCCATGACACATGGCATGCTGTCAGATCTCAATCTACAGTTCTAGCTCCAAATTGAATATCTCATCTTGGAATCTTAGCATCTTTGGACTGCTCACATGGACCAGGAGACAAGGGCATAAAGAAGCAAGGTAGTAAATTAAAATAAATAAATGAAATCTCAAGAAGATAGAAACTTCAATTAAACAAGAAACAGAAAGTAGATAATACATTATCATTCTGGGGTGGGGTCGGGGTGGGAATCAACTCTTTCACAAAGTTGTCTCATCATCTAGCTGCTAGATCTCCTGGGCCTTTTTCCTAAGTGGCAGAAAAGAATTTTGCATGCCAACATCAACCCTAAAACAGAACACATCCAGGACAACAGTACCACCAGTCTGGCCACGTGACTGGAGGAGAAAGAACGTTTGAGCACACAGTGGACTGCTCATCAGCAGCAGGAAAACCAACACAATTTGTTGCTGTGCTCTCTTGGAAAAAAAAAAGTAGGAGTAGAATAAGAGGATCCAAATCTCCTTCAGCTCAGAGATTGGCTGGAGAGAAAGTCTCTTATTTATTTTGAGGCTGATATTGACACCGTGATGAGTCCTTGCTTCCCTGAAGGCTGAAGTATGGCATCAAAGAAGCAGGTAAGTGTGGAGTGGAAAGTGAATGGTTTTATTAAACAATAACAGAAAAGACTCCTGTTCTGAAGAAAGGGGAGGTATTCTCCCTTTTATATCTAAGGTCTTCTTTTGTTCTTCCACATTCCTGTCCTTTATTTTGCTTATCCTGCATGTGGTGGGGAATGCAGGTGCAAAGGCTAAAAGGTGGAAGACAGGTGGGCCTGTGTGGTGGGGATTGATCTGGGCAGGAAGAGCCTGGGGTGATTTGATTAGCATCTCCCTGTCTTGCTGGGAGCCTTGGAAACATTAACATTTCAGTCTCTCAGGTGCTATTCGGGTTTCCCAGGGTTAAAATCAACTCCATTTTCTTTATTAGACTCGATTTTAGACCTGATTTAGTAAATAAACTAACTACCTATCTTTAAATCTGGCTTCAATATTGTTGTCATTGTTAATATTGCCACTCAGAGCCTCTGTATCTCGAAGAGCACTTACATAGGAACTCCTGTGACCTTCACAGTTATATTGAGTTAGATATTCCAAAAAGCATGTGAGTCCCAGCTCATATCTGACAATGTTGGAAGTAATGACTTGACCCTCATACATTTTACCTGGCAAACCTGATTGTTTTAGGGGGCAAGAATCCATCAAGAATCACAGTGACAGCTCTGTAGGTGTGGAAAGTGAGCCTCTGAAAGCTTATTTTAACCCTAATCTCAAACTATTAATTGTGTGTAGGGGTTAATAATCCTGAGGTCATTATACCAGAATTGCACCACTGATAAAACACATTTTTGGAAATCAACTTGATTTTTTTCTTAGTAGTCATCACAATTTGGTCTATAAGAAAAGACACAAAATATACACTGGGTTACTGTGTTTTCTGTACCTAACTGGCCCAAAGCAGATAATATTCATTAAACTCTCTTTAGCATACTCTAAAAGGTTTTATATTTTAAAATATCATTTCTTATGTATTTATGGAATACAAGGTAATATTGTGATATATGTACACAACATGTAATGAATAAATCAAACTAACTTATCTGTCACTTCAATAATGTATGATTTTTACAGTGATATGTTTAAAATTCACTCTTAGTTTTTTGAATGAAGGGTGAACTTTCATCTAAAATACTGAGCTATTGTCAAGAGCAGAAACTCCTTCACATTGAGAAGGTTGTCTACCATCTTCCAGACAAAACATTATTTTTTACAAGAACTTATAACCACCTCATTGATTCACTTGCTCACTCAAGAAGTTAGTATGTAAGTTAAAACAACTATTTAGTTGAAACAATTATAGGAATATGTACATATACTTTGTACTAAATACATATCTGCTTACTATTAGAAGAGGTATAATTAACCTCATTAATAATTTCCAGAGAAATGAGGATTTCCTTATTTATGCAGAAATTTATATGCATGTGGCCTCTAGCTTTTAAGCTATGTTAACATCTAAATATTCACATATACATGTGTATGTATAAATGTATAAATGCATACAGGAATATCCTCACTCATAGATACACATACTCTATTGTTATTATGGTTATTGAAAAACAGACTTTTGAGTTCTGCTGGAGATGTAAAGAAAGCATTATCATTCTCACCCATATTTCAACAGCAAAAACCAGAAAACCCATAAATTCAGATATTTTCTTCACTGCATCCAATGGCAGAGTTTCCAGAGCAATCAACCAATGAGTCCTAAAGAAAAGGAGAAACAGGCACCTGCAGAGACAAATGAGACAAAACAGTGACTTATTTGCAGCAGAGGCAGCCAGAACCTGGTGAGGAAATTCAGCTCAAATAGTCTAGAACTGTGGAGTGACGTGTGGGCTGGCAGGGGAGTGGGGAACTCCTTAGGCTGAAGATACAGGGGAAGTTGGCATCTTAATGCTGACTTTTCTCCAAGATCCCATTAGGCACTGGCAGAAGTGATTGACTAACGTCTTGAAAACGTGTCCCCTATGGTCTAGGCCTGGATGCTTCTTTGTTTTCTCCTGATAAAGGGAAAAGATCCTTAATCTGTAAAGGAGAGAGAAAGAGCATCCTCAGGGCACTAGTGAAAATCCATTTCAGCTTAGCAAAAGAAAGAGGAAGCCAATGTCTACACCTGCTACTGGTGCAGAAATATTTTTCGGAGGCATAAAACCAAAGCTTCAGGAGGGTCTGAAACCTTGAGATATAAAGTATCACTGAGAATTGAGGACTGTGATATAGCCCAGGAAACCAGAGAAACAGCAAGCCCCAAATTCAGCTGTCCTCTTGACTAGGTGCACTCCCCACACTAAATGCTTAGAAGAATGAAAGGTATGTTTGGTTCTAGGCACTAAAAATCATTATGGTTTAGATATGAGGTATACCCCAAAAGCTTATGTGTGAGACAAGGCAAGAAGGCTCAGAGGTGAAATTAGATGAGAGGTGTAACCTAATCAGTGGATTGATCCACTGATGGGTACTAGGCAGTAACTGTTGGCAGGTCAGGTGTAGCTGGAGATGCCATGTCACTGAGACCATGCCTTTGGGGTTTATCTTTTGTCCCTGATGAGTAGACCTCTTTCTGCTTCTTGGTGGCCATGTCCTGAGCTGCCTTCCTCTACCATGTCTTTCTGTCATGATGTTCTGCCTCGCCTCGGGTGCAGAGCTATGGAATTAACTGGTTATGAACTGAACCTCTGAAAATGTGAGCCACAATAAAACTTTTCCTTCTCTATTGCTCTTGTGAGGTCTTTTGATCACAGTGATACAAAACTGACCAAAACTCTATGGTTCTAAACAAAGAAGTTTAGGTTCAAATAAAAAATTACAAAGTAATATATGAAAAGGCAAGGTAAAACAACATAAAGCTAAAGGGTATATCAATCAATAGAAATGAACTGAGGTATGACACAGATGTTGAGATTATCTGAAAGGGAATGTAAGGAACACCTAGAGATATCTACTGATGGCTTCCAAGTTGCCACATTGTGATACATCAGTGCATCTGTAAAACAGCTTGGTTTGCCAAACTAGAGAAGTGCAAGCCAGACTAAGTAAGGCAGCCTTGGCCCAATAAAGTAGGTTCTAAGAATTGTTATGGATCTTTCAAGAATGCCCTAATCCATTAATTTCACTATTTATAGTACCAATTCAAGGCCTTTGCTTGAAAAGAAAGACTGCCCTTTGTGTATAAAGCAATTACATGTCAGATCTGGCCACTCCAAATACTGGACCTCAGGGAATAGCAGGCAAAGTCGCAGGTCTGCTGGAGCCCAAAACTTCATGTGATGGCCTCTCTTGGCCACCTGTTCATGCACATTGGCTCCACCTGGTTTTGCGTGCAACAGAATATGTACTCACCACAATATGATTTGAACATGTGGAAATCTGTAGGTGAGTCCACAGATGCCTCCTGATGTAGCAGCTCCCTTTGCTGAGACCACCTGAGAGGTGAAGACCACAGCTATCTGCTGACACTTAATTTGGCGTAAGTTGTCATCTATCCTGTACTTGTAATTCAGTTTAAACATGAATTAGGCTCCGTCACTCATTCATTTCATAAACTAGTCTCCAGGGAAACAAGTGAATGAATGCCTGTGTCAGCAAATGAGCTAACAGTAAATTTGCTGACATTCAACACTGTCCAGAACTGTCCCCTGCCTTCCCCGATATGCTTTGTATTTCTCCCCATTATGCTATGATATAGATATGATTAAACACATTTTAGATTGAGGGAAACTGGACACAGAGAATTTGATCAGTGTTGTCCAAGTATACATCGTCGATGACAGAACTGACATCAGGGCCTGTCCAAGTTACTGTTTCCTCCAACAGCCTCCAACTGAACTCACACTCATCTTCAACAAGTCTCTGTGAAGTAATATTTCATACTGGGAAGCCAGCTGTGGATGCTAACCATACTCTTTTGCCTCATCTGATGTACTTTTGGAGGAATGAGATGGATTATTAGATAATGCTACAAAATAGAAAGCTTGGGATATCTGGTCTCAATAGCAACTTCCTTCTGTGACCAATATTGGAATGGTAGAAAGTTTCTGGGAAGCTTCATTTTTTAATTTACCATTATGGTCAGGGAACATAATCTCTTTAATTAAATGAGAACATCTCATGAGAGAACAAGTCAGGCCTGGGGGAAGAAGTCTGTGTTGGATCACAGTCTCCCAACTCATCAAACAAAATTCTTTCTTTATGTTCCTTCATTATCCTTCTGGTGATCCCTATATTACTCCACCGAGTAAGGTCATCATTTCATTTATTCAACAAGAATCATGCGTATTCCTCTTTCCTGCAAGGTGTTAGGCTTCTGTCACTTTATACAACAACCTTTATTTTCTTCACAGCACTAATCACACCCCTGAGAGTTTCCTCGTCCTTTTCTTTCCCTCTGAAGCATACGTTCCAAAAGATCAGAAAGTTTTTCTTGTCCATTGCTGTCAGCATCTAAAAAACATGCGTTGAACTCTGTGATTGTCCATGTTTTTTAGAATATCGGTTGCATAGGAGCCACACGAACAGGGAGCGGGAATCTCCTGGAGGACACAGGAGCCCACACTCTGACACATTTGGACAATACTTCATGGTCAGGGAAGGTCTGGCTTAGATTCTGAGGATTCCCATCAAGAAAACATTTTAGGATTGAATGCAGACCTTATTTTGAGAGTTAACTGCTGTTCCCCTCAGGTCTTTGGTAAGTCTGACGGAAATATTATTCTGCTGTCAGTTGAGCTGGGAGAACCAGACAGGAAAATTCACTGTCTGAGCCTGGAGTGGAGGAGACCCAGGTGAAATGTGAGTGGAGACCACTGTGCCAGCATCACAAAGATCTCCACTGGCAGTTATCACAGGGATGACACCAAAGACGTACCAATGAGGCAGAAGGGCCAACGTGAAAGAAAGCTAGCTGATTGTCTAAGCCAAGGTGGGAGCCTCAGAAATGCCTGGAGCTATCTGGGGGAAGGGACATTTCCAGATGATAACCCATCAAGGCTCAGGACTTAATGACGTGAGTACTGAAGAGACATTTCTTCATTTTCTAACCATGTTTTATAATCCTGCTGCCATGTCTTGCAAGAGCAACTATTTAAAACCGCTTTACAGAATCTCCTCAGTGTTAAGAAGCAGCAAATACTGAGATTTTAGGAAAAAAAGGAAAGATCATTCTTCTCTGTTTTGAAGTTCCTGCTTAAAAAAACAAACAAACAAACAAAATCCCATACCACATGATTTCCTTGATTAGTTACATTAAATATATATGTTTAATAAAAGTGAATGCTTTCTCATTCAAGAACTTATTTAGATTCTTGATGTAACACTTATTTGAATTATACAGTTTTGTCAATCTAAAACCCTTTCAGTTTCATTGATAATTAATTGTCAGCTGAGTAGAACCCAATGGCCATGTACTAGCCTGACATGGACAACCCCCCAGGCTGGATAGTCGTCTTTGCTGGGTAGAAACATCTGGAACTCTACTTCTCTCCTAGATTCTCTCCCCACCAGCAAGGCTGTTGCTGAGCGGAGGAGGCCCTAGTCTGCATCTGCATGGTTGGTCTAGGATGCACAGCAAAGTGCCACAGACTGGGCAGCTTAAACGACAGCAATGCACTGTCTCAAGGTTCTGGAGGCTGCAAGTCGAGAGCAAGGTGTTGGCCATGTTTCTGGTTCCTTCTGAGGGCTGTGAGGGGAATCTGTTCAATGTCTCTTTCCTCTGCCTGGTGATTGCCGGTAATCTTTGGCATTCCTTGGCTTATGGACACGTCACCAAAATTTCCACCTTTCATTTCACATGCCACTCTCCCTGTATGTGCATCTGGGTCTAAAACTTCCCCTTTCATAAGGACTCAGTCGTAATTGATTAGGGTCCACTCTAGTGAGTTCATGTAGCTTGTTCTCTACAAAGTTCTTTTAATCCATATAAAGTCACATTCATAGGCCCTGAGACTGGATTTATAGCATGTTTTGAAAAGACACAATTCAACCCAGAAAGTGAGGGGGCAGGGCCTGAAGGTACTGCTGTCCCTTTCCACCACCCTCATGATTTCAATTTCTCATGCTATTGGTCATGTCTGAGACCTTCTTTTTACTTGTCAAACTTCATCTCTCCTACTTCAGAGCCCAGAATTTCACCTCTGCTGGCAAAACACCTCGGATAAACCTTAGCATGATTTTCTTCTGTAAAAGAAATCTACTCTCTCTTTGAAAAGATTCCGCCATTTGAAATTCTAGGTGATCTTGTCTCTTCCCAAATTCTTCAAAGAAAGACAATTTTAAGGCATAGAGGTTGCTTTGTTGTCCCTTCTGCCGGTTAGTCCCATTCTTATAAAACATACTATTAACTTGCTTACCTTCCACCATGTCCTTTGTCAGTCGCTCTCCAGTGGCACCATAAGCAGTTCTCCCACAAGAACATGCTCTGGTTTTATCCTCTGCAGAATTACCTGGCCTCCCTTGTGGATCTGGAAAATTCCCACCCAGCCTTTGAGACCTTAGTTTGTGTCCTCTTTCCCAACTTCCTTGGCGATTTGAACTCTACCTACCTTCACCTTTCTCGATTATTTATACAAACTTCCATTATCCCAGCTTTGCCATTGTTTTGCTGTGACTTGTTGATATAAGGGTCCATCCTGTTCATGGTATGGACAATCACCCTCACCATTATATCTGGACCCTGGATGGCATTCAGTGAATGTTTGAGAGACAATCACAAAGAAGGGGGATTCAACTCAGAGAGCTCTTTATAGCTCTCCATAACTCTGCAACACAGGAACAAAATGTACCCAATCTTTGCAACTCACCACTGACACAATCATTCTAGCTGTGAGGGATCTCAAAGAACAGAAAAAGACCTTACAGTTTGGTAAAAGAAACACTGAAGCTTCAAGAGAGCCAAATATTTGGAATGGAGTTTCATTCAGCAAGGAATTGGGGAGAAAATTGCTGAGGATATTGACTAATGTTCTTTAAAAATGACAGATACCTTTTATTTATAGACACCAAGGTCCAAGCCACAATTCAGAAGTCACTACTCCAGCAAGATTTCCTTGAACAAGAAATGTTATCACAAAAGCACAGAATGGGTTCTTTCAACCCTTTGGCCTTTCACTATAATACTGTATCGTTGCTTGTCATGTGACAAAACTGCAGTCCAAGCTGATCCATGATTTGAGTCTTGAAGGAAAATTGGAATCAGAGATGCCTACTTCCTGGAGAGAGACCACTCAGAACGGCTGAATAGGGACTTTTGTTGTCACTGTCCCCTGTCTGGACAGTGCTACCTCTTGCCTCTAACATGGACATCTAAACAATCAGCAACTTTTACCAATAGACTTTAACAAACTCCTTCACATTCTAAATGCAGCATCTGAAACTCCATAAACAGGAGTGAACTAGTAGCAGTCTGAAGTTGTCATCATTGACAGCTTATGATTTATCTTAACTCTCCCTCGCCATTTGGCCACGACTTTAAGTAAACACTTTCCGTCTTCCTCATGTTCTCGTTACTGCCACCTCCCACTAATAAGAGAGCCTGCCAAGAAAAGCATCCAGACAGTTCATTTACCTCCCAAACTTGCCTGAGAGTAGCCGCCCCAGTTTAGACAAGGGGCGAAGCAACTACTGCACATTTTCAACAGATGGAACAATGCTTCCCAAATTATTTACATTAACATTATTTGCTTTCGGAATGTGTGTGTAACAAATGGGTAGTTGAATGAAATATTATGGCGCAGACTAAAGACACTAGCAGTTCAGGCAGGCCATTTATGGTGATAGATGGAGATGGGCCACTTTGCTTTCTAAGAAGCTGGGGAGATCTGGGCTGTCTCTCTTGACTAAGTTCTTGGCACCCTTATGTTCTCTTAGGTGGCAAGAAGCTTGGTCCAAATTCACAGTGAGGTTCCTCACTTAAAGCACGGTGGCCAGAGAACCCCATAACTGTCTTCTGCTTATTTGTCAACGAATGGATGAGATTCTCCAAGATAGTTGCTTACTGTGCTATGCAATTGGTCACAAGAGTGATCAGTGTTGCCTGAATTTTCTGTGTCATGAAGCCATCCCTACTAGAAGAATAAAGAATGTCCGTCATCAAACTGATGGACCTCACATGTGATTAAGCCTTCTTCAAATTTTTAATGTCTTTCCCACATGAGGCCCAAACTCATGTTGGGTACCAAAGAGTGGGTCATCATGAGAAATATTTGCTGAGTTGTATTGCTTTAACGTCTTCTATGTAAACCAAAAGTCCAGGGCTCACAAACTGATGACTGACCACAATATAGGAAGAGCATGAACAGAGTCCTGCTTTTCTTCAGGTGCCCATTCCTCAAACACATACCTGAGACTTAGAGCTACTGTATCAGAAAGTGTTGGAAATATGCCAGGGTGAGCCTCCTCAATGCCAGAGTTCTATTTCAGGGCTTATATTTAATCTGTTGAGTCGTCAGACTACAGTGGCAATTCCCTAAGCTGAAAGCCTTAAATGACCACTATTTGTTAAGTATTCATTACACCTAGTATCTGAGGCTCTTTAGCGGGTCCCGTGGGAACACCTTGAATGTCTCCCCAAAAACTCCCTAGGCAACGAGGACAGAAGGACATCACATACCTGAGAGAAGACCTCAGGGGACTTTCTCCCATTTTCTAGAAGTGGTGACTGAAGTGAATATGGACATTTGCATGTCCCTGAGGTTCACGAGGATAACAGCATGCACACCAGGGGTAGGCATGGGGTTGCTCCACAGAGCTCCTCTCTTTACTGGATGCATATTGTACAGACAGATGAGACCCTGCAGGCTGTGCAAGCCAAGACTACTAAGGAGTCTCTGGAGTGACTTGGAGTGTAGGAAGAGGCCTGAGCATTGTCTCCAGGTGTATCATCAGGGCATTATTTGATAAGATGGTATTATATGTTCTCTCTTTCTGTCTCTCTGCCTCTGTGTCTCCCTCCCTCCCTCTCTTCACCCTTCTCCCTTTTAAAATGTATCCTCATAAATGTCTCATCACATCCTCTAAATCTCCTGTTTGTTCCTCAGAGACCCCTGTGTCTGAGCCCTGAGTTCCTTATCCACACGGCTGCCTATCTGCCATGCTGCCTTGCCCTGAATCTGAGCAGTGGGATTAGACACCAAGAAGCTTCCAACATGCTGGGGGAGGCAAGGAGAGGACCACGAAGACCAGATGACAGTGCTTCTTATCTTAGTGTTAGGAGTATGGTTTTGCCAAGGGACCAAAATAAATAAATAAATTTGCCCTAATACTCTGATATCTTTTTTAAAATATTTGAATTTGAATTTAGATATTATGAAAGGAAGACACAAAACTTCTATATTAATCAAGGGGGATTAATATTTTAACAAAGGAGCAAACTCCTGCCACACAGCTTTCACATACCACCCCACCCACTCCAGGACAATCTGGCCACCAGACCCGGATGACCACCATCTTGCCCGAGGTCCTGCACAAATACTCTTGGGCAACAAGAGCTGTTTTCACAGGAAAGTGTGTGGCCCAGATCTTGCACTCCTGAGTTTAGGGCCTATTCTTTTCACTTTCTTAAATTCCCCAAGGCCTTTGCATGAGGTCTTGCATATGAAGGGAATTTAAAGAAATATATAATAATTGTTGCTCTGAGTCCAACCAAATTTTGCAACAAAGTCAATTGTCTTTTCCTTTTCCAGGGAAAATATACAAGACACACAAACCAGCGACACACACAGGCTTCACACTGATATAAATACACACATGACTAGAACAAGTGCGCTGCAGTCTTAGGAGCTCACATAAGGGTGACAGATTGACATTTGGCACAGTAACCCAGGGATAGGTAGCTTCATACACACTGCCCCACCCTTCCTGACATCAGTCTTTGCTCAGAAGTCCTGGCTTTTCAGTTTGGGTTCAGCTGTTTTGTGCTAGAAAATACATCTGTTTAAATAGGCCAGCAGAGACTGGCCTATTCTGATGGTGCTGAGATGTACTGGATAGGACAGGGCAGGGCAGGGCCAGCCAGGGCCAAGTCACAGATGAGCTCAGGTGTCAGGCCCCACCCAGGTGGGAGAGCACTCCAGGCCAAGATGACTTAGATCTTCCATACTCAGGTTACTCCAGCTAAACCACACTGAAATAGCCTTGTTTCCCTGCTGCTGACCACACCAGCCCTCCCATCTCCCCAGAGACCTGATGTGTGGTGTAATTTCCAGCCTCAGGCCAAACACTGAGGTCTGCCCCCACCCAAAGGAGAAATAATCTGTACTTCCTCTCAAGGCTGCAGAGAAAAGGAGCATCAGCGTCCCAGCCTTGGCCATCGGGAGTATGTGTCAATGTTCTTGCAGGTTGGGATCCATCTGTTTAACTTCCCAGTTCCCAAGAAGCTCGGTCTGCCTGCTTATTGAGTGGGTGCACAGAGGGCACTGTGGGGGACAGGAACTCTTCCACCTTTGTAAGTTCCAATGACACCCTCAGGCATGCACATTTTTGACCAGGCAGATTATTCATCAATAGTGTGAATTACTTTCACCAGTTCATGTCACAAGCACTTAGAGGCCACTTGCCATGTGGCTGGCTCTGCACTAGGTGCTGACGGCAAGAGAAGAGCCAGACCGGGTCATTTTCCTGGGAATTTGAGGTCTGCTTGTGGAGTCTAGGAGTCAGAATAACAGAAGAGCCAGCAGGACAGAAGCCTGAACTTCAAACAGAGGAGGAATCGGCTCCCATCTTCATCTCCAGCTACGCATGTGACTTGGGGAAGCCACCCTACGGCTCATGAAGCCTCCACTTTTTTTCTCAGCTATAAAATAGGACAATCTATTTAGCCCTGCTTCTGTGAGGACTGAGTAAGATTCTGTATGTGTTATCAATCATGACAATAACTAAAAAAGTGTGTGTAAAGAAACTGGATTAAACTTGATAACATAATTATCCTCTGCGGAAAGTCTTTAAAGACTGGCCAACAGGATGTGTTAAGATGAATGCCATGAGGTATTTAAATTTTGGTGTAGTTTCTCAAATAAGACAATGCTTAGCCATCCCAAGGAATCAATGTCAATCCATACCATTATTTTTTTGGGGGGGTACCTGGTATTGGACTCAGGAGCACTGACCACTGAGCCCATCTCCAGCCCTCTTTTGTATTTTATTTAGAGACAAAGTCTTACTGAGTTGCTTAGCACATTGCTTTTGCTGAGGCTGGCTTTGAACTCACAATCCTTCTGCCTCAGCTTCCCAACATACCATTATTTATACCACAAAGGCAGTGGTGTTTAGGAGGGTGCAAAGGTAAAGGTGATGTGGAAGTGTTGGAGGTAGAGGAGATGGTAGAGCTGATGGTGAGGGCAGAGGTGTTGGTAGTGAAGTTTTTGGTGATTTTGATGAAAGAGGTACATTGAACAATCCTTTGGCCATGGCCAAAGTTAAAAAGGTTTAGGGGAAAGTGTTTGTTTCTATGGTATAAATAACAGCTTTCTTACAAAAACAATGCTCCCACTATGTTGTATAAAATTTTACTATTTGAGATTAACTTGCTAGTTCCCATAATTGATACCATCAGCAACATCACCAATACCTCTACCATAACCACCATTGCTAGTTCTTCTTCCTATACCTCAACACTTCCAAAATTACCAATGTTATCTCCAGCATCACCAATGCCACCTTGTCTACTGTCGACACTCCACCATCATCAACAGCATCATCTCTACCCCATCAACCATTGCACCATCACCTCTCCAATCCCCATCAACCACCCCCACCATCACTAATACCATTACACTATCAACTCCATTACCATTCCTTCTAACAATGCCACTACCACCATAGTCACTATGACCATGACCATGGCAGCCCCAAGAGGAAGCAAGACATTTCACACTTATAATCCCTAACCTAAACTAGAACCCTTGTAAAGAGACATTTTATCTGGTTTTGCTTACGGAGAACTGTTTTAGTCAGCTTTTTCACCAATATGACCAAAAGTCTTGACAAGAACAATTTTAGAGGACAAAGTTTGTTTGGGACTCACAGTATTAGTGGTATCAGTCCATGGATGGCTGACTCAATTACTCTGAGACTGAGGTAAAGGAGAACATCATGGTTGAAGAGTGTGGTGGACATAGCAATCAGGAAGCAGAGAGCTCCATTCGCCAGGAACAAAATATAGAACTCAAAGTGATGCCCCCTGTGACCTACTTCCTCTAGTCACACCCTACCCACCTACAGTTACTGCCAAGTTAATCCATTCAACTGGATTGATCCACTGATTAGGTTAAGGCTGTCATAACCCAAACATTTCACTTCTGAAAATTCTTCACACATGAGCTTTTGGAGGCTATTTCATATCTGAACCATAATAAGAACCAAATTCTCAGAAAAACTAAATAACATTTCCAAAATCTCACCACTTTTAAAGCAAGAATTTGATACCAAGTCCATTTGGATCCCAACACTCTATTCAGTATAGTATTCTTTCGTCTGCCATTGTAATCAGACGAAAGGCCAAATACTATTTTCTTCTATAAAATCTAGAATGGGAATTCCTCTTTTAGCTTTTGTTGAGTGTAGATAGGATGAAGTAATCTTGTCTGGGAGTGATTGCCTTGATTACTGAGATGGCAGGAAATTGAAATACTACAAAAAGGCAAGGAAGGGAAAGCTTGAAGAGGACTTGGCAAATATGGAAGACTCACATATAGATTTAAAAATGTTACAACCATGTTACTTGCTCTGAAAAGTACCTGTCTTTGCTCTGAGGTGTGAAGAGAGCTCTGGCAACAAGACCATCTTCCCATCAATATGGAGTGGAGGGTTGCTATCACTTTGGAAATGAGGGCAGCTTGAAGTTGGGGTTAGCATGCAACAGGATTGGAGCACACTTTGAAGCCTTGATAGCATTTTGAAAGAATGCCTGATGAGAATTCCAGACTTTTATAGAGGGATATGGAGATTGCGTGTTTAGCTTTTGAAAGATTTTTATTTACATCTTTATAGTCCTTGGTGCCATAAATTTGAACCGAAATGGATATTAAATCATAAAAACAATAACACATGTGTGTGCCCATTTTTCACACACACAAAAGCCATGGTAAATGTTGTCTTGACTAGCACATAGAAGGATATTTGGATGATGCCTTTACCCAGTTTGTTCTACTATACTGAAACGATGGTCTCCTCCATCCAGTAAAAAGAAAATTGATTCATTAGCCATTGATTTTTATACTTGGAAGATTAATGAGACTAGTTGATCCCTGAACAGCCTTTCTGTGGTATAAGGAGAAGACAGCAAGAGGATACTAGGACGTGCATACAGGTAAGTGTTTTCTGTGCTTGAAATGTTATTGCCTCTATCTTGCTAGTTTATCATGGAAAGCATTTTATTTCCTAATACAAGCATTTTTGCTTCTAAACCACTTAGGCAACTATTTCCACTTTTATCATCCCTATGTGTTCTGCCAGGGCACAACCAGTCAGAAGACAGGCTGCAAAGGTAGATATTGAATGCTGTTCCTACAGGACCATCTGTAGAAAGGCATTCAGAAAGTCCCCTACAGAGGAATAATTAAGTGAGAAATTGTGATTAGCCACCTTGTTTTATCCACGAGGGCACCAGAATGATGACATGTGCACGTTCTTAAAACTCTTCCAAGCATTTTGTTCTTCCTTTCATTTAAATAAATAACCTCATCAGATAGTTTATACATCTCTTTGGACTTGTCACACAGCGGCATCTTCCAGAGAAGCATGTATATATTTAATGGCTAATGTGTAAATACACAATTAGGGCTCATGAATTAGTCCCTGTCCTCAGAGAAATGAGAACTGATGAAATTCCTTTTCTTGACGCTTCAGACTGTTGGTAAAGGAGATAACTTGTCTTATGGGAACATCAGAAATTATGCACAGTAAGAAGAACACAGCAGGCCTGTCCTCCAGAGACAGCCAAGCTCTCTCTGTCACCTCCACCACAGTCAGCACCACAGTTTTGGCTGCCTTCGCCTTCTGGGTAATGAATCTAAAAGTCGCATTCACGGTACTAATGAGGATCAACTCCAGTGCCTATGACTGGCACCAAAACTGGCATGCTGATGCTGACCCTTGGTCTTAAAGAATGAGTAGCACAGAATGCCTGTGTCTCACCCTCCATGAGGTCTCAGCTCTCCTGCAGAGTGAGTTGGCATCTTCCTTTGGCTTGTTTCAGAGGATGGGTTTCCAAGCCAGCCGTCAGTAGCCTCTGGAGCTTTTTCTGAGCCAGCTTCTGGTGGGGTACTGGGCTCTGGTCTACTCTGAAGAGAGCAGTTGGCATATGAAAAGAATGAGTATATTTGTAAACCACAATCACATAAATGTGAAGGAAAACACAATGTCTGCCAGCAATGTCTCTGGCCTGTGTAGAACAGACTAGCAAGCAGTAGAATAGACCAGAGAACTTAGTGTCAGAGCTGGAAGGGACTTCAGTCTTGCAAGGTCAAGTAAACTATTATGATCAAGAATAAGTGACTTCCCCAAGGCCTCGCAATCACTAATTGGCTTATCTGGTCACTGCTTGTAGCCCAGGTGTCTTATTGCACACTTACACAGGAGAAACAAAGATGCTTGTTTGGCAGGATACCTGAAGTGGCTAAATAAGTGAACATCTAAGTCAGTACTTCACAGAGATTGCCCCCGTGGATGTCTACTGGGACTGTGTTGGCTTGTCTCACCAGGTTAGCACCCCTGAAGCCCACATATTGTGTCTCCTTTTGGGATCAGCTCTGATATGACACAGTTCCCAGGATGTGAACCCAGTGTGCTGCTGGATGGTCATACAGGTCAGGCACACATTCTGCTACAGAACTCACTTTTGAGAAGCACTTGGAAAATGATGTCTTAAAAGAATCTTCCTATAAACTTTTCCATTTCTATAATATGGAAACACCATAGACAACACAGGCAGTGCAAACCCACAGGCATTTAAAGTTTACTTATCATTCAGAGTGAGCTTCTCAGACCACATTCCATGAAGACTTACCATTATCAGAAGCATATCATTGCCCATTGTCTCTCTAATTAAGAAGAAGCAGGAGGAAGAGAAGTAAGGGAGGAGGAGGAAGAGGAAGAAAAAATAATCTATCACTTTACCATTTGTATTAATGACGTTACACAATTTGTCAATTTGTATTAATGACGTTCAAAACAAGATTGAAAAGCATGTGCAGAGAAAGAGGAGGAGACACAGATAATAAAAACAGTGACAAATAAGCACAAAGGAGGCTAAGAAAGACAATAAATGAATGTAGTTCAGAAAAATAAGCATCAGAAAAATGCCAGTCCCCAAGTAGGTTGTTTTCTGTTGTTTGACATCTCAAAGTGCAAAAGAGTTTTCAAAAATATATTTTAAATATAAATATTAAGGACACTTTTAAGAATTTGCTTGTCATGCTTTTCTGCTTCATTATTAATACAGAAAGACACAGGAAACCAAGTCACCCCAGGACCATACTTGGGTATTGTACCATAAGTCATTCTCAGGGAAATGCTGTAAGGTAGAGATTGCATTTTTTTCCATTTTATTGATGGAGAATAAGGTTTAGAGAAATCAAGAAGAATACAATACATCAAATGGAAAAATCCACCATGAAGTATTGCATAAAAAGAAACTCTCCTTATTTTAAAGAGACCTGAGATATTTGGAAATATTAACAAAGAAATCTTTACCTACACATACCCTTTTTTAGGGATGATGAAAGTATTCCGTAAGCATCAAAAAAGGGCAAATAAACAAAAGGAAATCACATCACCTGTGAAAGAATAAAAATCAACCATTTCTAAAGTTGTTAGACATAATGAGGTTGAGGAGGAAGAGTGAACCACCCAAACCACTCTAATTCAAATCCCCATTATTGCACAATATAAGTAAACACAATTCATTATACCCAAATTATCTGAAAAGCAATGTGCACATATTAACTTATTCCATCATGATACAAGTCTTGAGGAAGAAACTGTTATTAGTTCTGTTTTACAAATGAGGAAACTGAGAAACAGATTTATCCAAGCTCACTGCTAATAGCAATGTGACTTAAAGTCACACCTACAATAGTTTAATTTCATGAGGAAATAAATCAAGCCCACGAGAATGCAATGAGATACTTAAGCAAAAGCAAGAAAAGAGTTAGAAGCAATTCCTCCAATAATCTGTCACCAGAAGGACAACAAAGGACAATGCTCAAAATCTAATGTGTTTTTTTTATATGAAGTAAGAGATTTGAATATTTTAGAGCAATAAAAAACTACTAAGGATAGGAGGATAAAGAAAATAAGTCACCCATAAAATTATGTAAATTAGAAATAAAGAGTAGAATTAATCAAAACTGGGCCAATATAACAAAATTACAACTAAGATGAAAAAAAAAATACCGTTACAAAGAAGACTTTATACATTTTTCTAATAAAAACAAAATTCTGATGAACTAAAAGCACCATTCATTAACAAAGAAAGCCAACTTGGAATGGAAAGCCTAAATAAAAAACAATCAAGGAAAAAATTTTAAGCCACCCCCAAACATACAAACAAACAATAACAACTAACTCTAGGCTTCAGTGCTTTTATTAGAAAAGCATTTCACATATTTAGAGGGAAAGACGATTTCTCATGCTACACAAGCTTTTCCAGCCACAGATGCCAAGGCTTTGTTCCAAAAAAATATTCTCCCTCCATCACATTCCATACAGTCAGAAGAAGCCTTGGGGTCCCCTCTACTTGTTGAGAAATGTTTAGAGGGAGACAGAAGGCATGCCCTGGAGGACATCTTTCCTTTTCCAGGAAGGTTTGGGGAAACCAAACAGGATTTTCCTGCTCTGACTTGCAATTTTGGTTTATTCTTAAAAGGTCTTTGCCTATTGCAATCCCATTGCCCCAAAGTCCTCTCAGTGACTGCTGGGCCAGCCCAATCCCAAGAAGGCTCTTCCCTTCCTTTACATGGGGATAGGATGTTCACAGCGGTTGCCCCCCCAAAATGGGAAGTAAAACAAATTTACTAAAAAAGATAAAAAGATTTATCACTCAAAACCAAATCTAGGCTTCTGTTCCACATTAAAAATTAATTCACATTTATCTATGCTTAATATTGGAAGTACATTCATATACAATAAGTATAGGATAAAAATAAACACATAATAGATTGATAAAACTGTATTTCTTATGGTGGACATAGTTGACATCTATGTTTTATTCTTAATTTTATGGAATATGACTTTACTATTTCAAAATGTGACACATTATCATTCTACAACTACATGTAGCTATAAATAACTTCTTCTATAACAAATATTCATCATTTCTTCCCACTTTCCTGTCTTATTATGAATTAGTGCTCCTTCTAAATCTTAACAGATGACTTCTCTGTTCCTATCTGTGTAATCACAAGCACTTTCTCTTGTAAATTTGTTGACATAATGGATTACATAGATAGATGTCCTGATGTTGAATACCCATGCATTTTTTTTTTAAGAGTTCTCCTTTGACATGGTACAAAATTCTTTTGATTTACAGCCATCTTTGGCTTCCTGACACTCATGAAAATCAGAACAGAGATTAAAATCGTGGCATACTGAGCATGTCTTTCTCATTCCCTATTTCTCCCACCATCCTCTCTGGAGGGTAAACGACGACTGAAGGTTGAGGTTGGCAATTCCCCTAAGATGACAGCATGCCCATCAGGTCCTTCTGCCTGTGGGGTGCCCCTGCTAGGCTGAGAATGTCTGTGGAAATTCTCCCTCTGTGCCAGCAGTAGGGCCTGGCTGGCCGCCATACTCACAGCTGGCCCATGGGATGGGACCCTGATGTGCCTTCCACCCTTCCTGTCCTTACCACTCCACAGACCTCCCACCCTGACAGGCACTTTCCCTGAAGGTTTAGAAAAGCAGAAGCGTACAAGATAACCATAGAAAGATACTTATGGAGTCCAGGGGAGAATAATGTATAGCTACAAGAAATGACTCTGCTGATACTAAATAGATGCAAGAGTTAGAGGAGGACTAAAACCTTTGAATACTATGAAAGTAAGCCATTCAGAGATCAGAGGAAACTTTCTGGAACTGAAAAATGCATGCTATTTAAAATTTTTAATGCATTAAAGAGGCTATGTTCAGAATTAAGTTACTAATTTCTATCTCAAAAAATCCAGTGGAAGAATAAGTTCACACCCAGAGCAGAGTTTGAAATCCCTAATGAAATAAGACAAACATCCTTATTTCACTGTTTTCTGAAAACTGCATCAACTGTGACTAAAACTCACAACCCTGTATTTTGACCCCAAAAACATAAACCCCAAGCAGAATTCTCAAGGCAAATTCCAGCTTCAGATACCAAATGACCAATGATATGTTCACATGCAAGAAAAAAAAAAGACATTGGTTGCATATGCCTATGTTTAAATCCCTTTAAATAAAGGGACCAGATATGATCATTAAAGAGTGTTGGTGGCAATGGGGTTGGTCGTAGAGGGGGTATGTATATGTATGTGTGTGTTCCCTCTATTTTACATTCTTCCTATTTTAGGGAAACAAAAACTGTCTTTTCCAAAGGCTATTTATACACAGACAGAACTTTCTCTCCCTTCTTTATTGTTTGATACACAAAAAACATGCTTTGGTCTGTGCTGTGATTAGATTGTTAAGGCTGAATTTTCTTTCAAATAAAAGGAAGTGAACATCTATTGAAGAGCATTTATGTTGGTTCTACAATTTAGTTATTGTGAATTGTGCTGCTATAAACATTGATGTGGCTGGGTCACTGTAGTATGCTGTTTTTACATCCTTTGGGTATAAACCAAGGAATGGGATAGCTGGGTCAAAAGGTGGTTCCATTCCAGGTTTTTTAAGGAATCTTCGTACTGCTTTCCAGATTGGGTGCACCAATTTGCAGTCCCACCAGCAATTTAAGAGTGTGCCTTTTTTCCAACATCCTCGCCAACACTTGCAGGTAAATGGATGGAGTTGGAGAATATCATGCTAAGTGAAGTAAGCCAATCTCAAAAAACAAAAGGCCAAATGTTTTCTCTGATAACTGGATGCTGATCCATAATAGGGAGGTAGGGAGCATGGGAGGAATGGAAGAAGTTTGGATAGGGCAAAGAGTTCAGAGGGAAAGAGAGGAGGGGAGGGGTAGGAAAGATGGTGAACTGAGATGGACATCATGACCCTAGATACATGTATGAAGACACGAAGAAGGGTGTGACTACTTTGTGTACAACCAGAGACATGAAAAATTGTGATCCATTTGTGTACTATAAATCGAAATGCTCTCTGCTGTCATATATAACAAATTAGAACAAATTATACATATATATATATATATATATATATATATATATTTTTTTTTTTTTTTTTTTAAAGGGAGTGAACAGCTCCAAGCTGTAAGCAGAGTTAACCACTGTTTTCAAAAGCTCTGGCAAGGGCACAGAGGATAGCATGAAGGTAAACTGAAGGAAATAATTCACAAAATGCTCCTGGCAAACCCCCTTAAGAAGATCATGATGGAAGGCGTCCCCTGAATTTTGAGCAAAAGAGACCACAGTGGCATAGGAACCAGTCTTCTCATTCCATCCAAGGGCATCCCATCCATCTCCTGAAAAGCTGTGCAATAGCTGGCCAGGGGCATATGAAGACCATGTGGGGAAAACACACAAGAACAGGAAACAGAGTCCAACAAGAGAAGGAGAAATAAATAAGAAACCCAAGCCTGAGCAGCAGACTTGGCTCCCAGATTTCTGGTGACCTAAGTACAAAATGAAGCATGGTGAATTATTTGGTTCTGATCAGTAAGGAGGATGTGGACCAAAGTTTTCCTTGGCATTTACCTATAACACCATTTTCTCCAGTAAACATATACAGAGGGCATATCTATATGCAGAATTACTTTAGAGTGGTATTTTCAGGGGCTGTAATCGTTGCTTTCACCAGGGCTTTGTTCCTTGTGGTTTTTTGGTTTTTTGGGTTTTGTTTGTTTGTTTAATAAAATTGAATTTACAGTACTCCCCTTCCTTCTTGGTTTTGGAAATCATTTTGTTATTGGTTGAATCACTCCCTCCTCACATGCACGTATTGAAGTGCTAATGCCCAGGACCCCAGAATGAAGTATAACATGGAGATGGTTTTTTTTTTTTTTTTTTTACAGTGGTAATCAAATTAAAATGAGGGTCTTGATCCAATATGACAGTGTCTCCAGAGACAGAAATTTGGACATAGACACATACTGAGGACACACTCTGTGAAGATGAGGCCACAGATCATCTTGGTGTTCTATCGGCCAAGGAATGCCAAAGATTGCCAGCAACCATCACGAGTCAGGCAAGAGGCACGAAAGAGAGCTTCCGTAATGCCTTCTGAAAGAATCAACCCTGCTGACACCTTGATCTAGGATTTCTAGTCTCCAGAGCTGTTAGATGATAAATTGATGCGATTTAAGCTACTCAGTTTATGGTACTTTGTCTTGGAACACCTAAAAAACTAATAAACAGGGTCTTCTAATTAACTTCTGCTGGCAGTGAGCATTTTCAATTGGTAACTAGATAGAAGATTTTAGTGACTCTATTAAAAACAAAATAATAGAATTCCATCAAGATAATTTAAAGAACAGCAATGAATTGTAGTACTTGCCCAACTTCTACAGCAGTGATTTGGTCACATCAGGCCTGATTCTTCCATAAAATGTTTACATCTCCACAATAAAAAAATCATGCTTTTTTTTGTATTGTCATATTTAATACTGGTTCCCCTTTATGACAAGGGTCCAGAGATCAGAAAAAAAAAAATTGGTCCAAGACCAAATTAAACAAAGTTTGAAATCCCTGTCACTTACCTGATCCCTAATTGAGGGAAGGGGAGCCCTGTAGCCTAGGGCTTTCCAGCTCAGGTAATGCTGTTGGAAATTCCCAGCAACTCTTTTTATGGCTTTGCTGAATTTTGCCAAGTATGTGCTTGGTGTCACATTTATGAGCTTACTTAAGAATCTTTTGTGCAAACTTCGAAGGCTTTCTTTATGGACTTGCTCCAGACCTGGATTCCTAGGGCCTGTTGCAGTGTTTGAATGAGGCCAAAAGGTAAGGTTTTTCTTCTGCTTTTTTATTCCAAGTCTTCTTTCCTGTACTTTCTTGCCTTGAAGAGATGTCTTCAAACCTCCAAGGATTATTGCTCTTCTCAAGAGAAGGTTAGCTACTTAGGAAGAAGCTAAATTCTCTTAAGCACTTGCCATCTCCCAAAATCAACTGGGCAGGGACTTGATCTCCTTGCAGAGGCTTAACATTTTAGAATACATGCTTCTGTGCATGAATAGTGTGTGTGTGTGTGTGTGTGTGTGTGTGTGTGTGTGTGTGTGTGTTTCTCAGAAAGAAGTACTTTTCTGACCATCTATTTTTGGAGTCCACATATCTCAGTCTTGAAAGCAATTTTCTAAAAGGCTTGATCCAATCTCTACTCCAGTAACATCTAGTTCAATGAAAATTTGCTCTACAACATCTCCCTAGCTGGTCATATAATCCCAATGGAATCCATTGAGTATTAAATAGATCTCTGCCTTTCATGAAGCCCAGAACATTCCACATAGTTATCATTGTTGAAAAATTTTTCACATATTGTTTTAGTCAGCTTTTTCACTGCTGGGACTAAAAGAACTAACCAGAACAATTGTAGAAGAACAGTTGTACTTTTCCTGTAGAAGAAGAAAAGTTTATTTGGAGGCTCACAATTTCAGAAGTCTCAGCCCATACACAACTGGCTCCATTACCCAGGGCTTGAGATGAGGCAGAACAACATGGTGGAAGAGTAGGTGGAAGGAAGCAGCTCACATGATGATCAGGCAGCAGAGAGAGAGAGAGACTTTATCCACCAGATACAAATCATACACCCCAAGGGCATGCCCTCAGGACTCATTTCCTCTGGCCACACCTGATGTGTCTTCAGTTATTACTCAGTTAATCCCATTACTGATTGGGTGAAGGCTCTCATACCCCAATCATTGGTCCTCTAAATCTTCTTGCATTGTCTCACACATGAGCTTTTGGGGGACACCTCACTTCCAAACCGTAGTACATATTAAGTTAAAACCTTCTTGGCTCTACTTCACTGTGTACTCTTCCTGGACACTGATGTATGTAGACATGTAATGACAACATAGTGCAATGGAAAGCCTATGGACTCTTAATAATTCAGATATAACATACTCTTGATCCTTTTCTTAGATGCATGGGCCATCTTGGTCAAATTATCCTCAGTTATCTGTATAATTTTTGTCAGGACTCCATCTCCTATTTTATTCTTTGGATTATAAAATCTGCCCTCACTGTTTTCCCATAAAGGTCGCACAGACCTGGACTGAGCTAGACAACTTCCATTAAATTATATGACTATGAATGGCAGAATCAGAGGAAACAAATCATCTCCATGATGCAAAATATAAACATGTCCTGTGGATCCCAAAAGTTCTAGAGATGGTGCCCACATGTGAGGCTTTGAAAGACAAAAGTCAGGATCAGCAGGAATAAAGGAATGCCACACAGCAAGAAGGAAAACCTAGCCAAGAAGACTGACTGCCATGTCAGCCCCTACATGGGAAAGGAGCCCTAAGAGACTGACATTTTAGTACAATGGCCAGCATTTCTGCTTCTGCATGAGATTGTATTGCATTCTGTTTCCTATTATTTAAACTTGCATCCCCATAATATTAGGAAAAAAAATTGGTAAGAAGTATCTGTTGTTGTTTTTTTAATGTGTCAGATATGCCAAGATGTCTGAGATAGGAATTGGGTTGCAGCTGTGACAGAGAAAGTAGAGTTTTGAGATCTCACCTCCACAGGAAGGGTTTGGTAGGGCTGTTGACCCTGAAGAAGTTACAGAAGGAATCCAGCCATGAGTCTGAGATGATCTTCAGACATCTAGTTGTCTCACAGTCACTGCTTCACATAGCCCCATGGCTTTGCAACAATTCCTTGCTGCCAGGTACTTTCATGGAATTGTTTTATTTGAGCAACTCATTTGAAGGCAATAGCAGAGCACCTTATGCTGCTTTGATAGATGAGGGAATTAAGAACTTACATGATTACTTCATAGGCACATTAGGGGTTCATGGTAGAGAGAAGCCTTTTAATTCTGGTCCCTTGATCTTTGCTTATACAGGTGAAGGAGGGAAGGAAGTCTCACTTGCAGACTTGTCCTGGTAGTTGTCCACTCCACCCTTTTGTTAAATATCATGTGACCATGACAAAGGAGAACACATCCAGGAAGGTGTGACTTGCTGTCCCTCCTATGAGGTGATGAAGGCCTTTTGTAGGATTGAACTAGCGTTCCATTCATTGAACCAGTTAGTTGGGATATCTTACTATTCTCTTCACGAGGGTGAAAATAGATCTTGTAAATGAATATCACCCATTAGCCATGTAAGGTCAAAGGCAGAGTCTAGAGTAGGAGCTCAACTCTCCTCTTTCCATATATGTGTGAATTTCAAACCACACAGCCTATATTAGCAGTTGGGAATGCCTCCACCTGTCTAAATATATATAAGCACACATTGGCATCAATCTCCATTAGCATAATACTCGCCATTATAGGAACATTACAACATCATCCTGCTCACAAACGTGCCACAGAGCAGAGTGTCACAGACACCTCAATGCGCTGGGTGCTGAAGTCAAATGGAAAGTTAAAAACACCTTCTGCAGGCAGCCACTGGCATTACTTCATATTTATATTAGTTTTGCTAATCTAGTCAAGTGAACTTTTTCCCTAAGAAAATGTAATGGGAATTTTTTATTCGAAAATTTTATGTAGCAAGCAGCTGTCTAAAGTCTTAATTCCTGTTTTCAGTAGGGTAAGTGGCAAATACAACCAGGAAGGAAAAAAAAAAAAAAGCAGTTTCCCAAGTGCTAGCGAGGGCAGCAGGCAGTGGAAAATCCATGCAAAGTCTTTCCAGGAAAACGTTCCTACAGACCACGGTGGAAGTACTTCAATGCTGGGACACATTTCTTAATGAGGTTAAGTAAAAGAGCTGGAAAAGCTCTAGCAATCAGGAAACAGTGGTAGAGAGAAGGAAAGGAGCGTGAGGAAGACACACAGAGGAAGGAGAGCCTGATCAAGGAACTGTTCCAGTGATAATCTGTATTCATAGTACACCCTGCACTGTCATCTGAGAACAATGACAAAGACAAGCCCTTATAGCCCTGCTAGTAGTACGGCCACAGAGATTCATGTGCTATAAAACATCCTTCTGTGCCCTATGGCTTTTATTGATACTTGTCTGATCTTAACAAATTGCCATCAGGCCATGTTTCAATTGTGTGCTTTCTGCATAGAAATGCAGGCAGGATTGCCTACCCTTCACTACAACCTACCTTTGACTCCAAGTTGGACTCCAAGATCCCCACTTTCGCTCATGATATGGATGCCTGGGTTTAATCACCACAGCAAGACACAGATCTTCTACCACTGGTGGTCAGTCCTTAAACAGATATAAAATGGATGAACAAAGGAACTGACTTTGAGTCCACTTTGCAAGACAACACTCTGTCACGGTTTTTGCTTTGAGGCTGAAACTCTTGACTCCTGTCTTTCTCTGGTTCTAGCTTAGGAAAGTCTTTCTGGTGTATGTCAACTTGCATACACAGATCCCTGGCCATACCTAACAAGTGCCTCTTATCAGCACATACTGTATTTTCTGGGGGAGTTTTGTGGGTGGTCTGGATGCCATAAATGTGATACTTAGAGTGGATAAGACTTCATGAGGTTTTCTTTGATTGTTAGGATGTTTTAGAATCATAAGAAAGAAAAAGATTTCTAAACATAGAAAATTTCTCTATCCCTCTCCTGCATTTTATTTTTCTTTGAATGACATTGTATAGAATTTGAACAGATTTGGCAGAAATTTGGCTTTAAGTTTAAAAAAAATTCATTGAATTGTTTCTCACAACTTATCCCCAATAGCAATAAATATGTCCAGAGAGTGCTAGGATGCCTCGGAGACAATCCAATCTCAGAGTGGTATATTGGGGACCAAGTACTGTCTGCATTTATAGCACTTTAGTCTAGATAAAAAAAAATTCTCCCTAGTTTTACTGTTCTATAGAGAATTTTATGTGCAATTGCAAACATCCCATAGTTAGAATCTGCTAATCTCCACTATCTTTGTCTTCCATTCTTCTTTCAGATGTGAGTGAAATTCAGCCAAGGACTATCATTGGTGCCAATTAGTACACCAGGTACCCAATGTTTCCAACTGTGGAACTCAATGCTCAGAGGATTTTCTAGTTAAAAATATGAACAGCTTCTCTCTCTCTCTCTCTCTCTCTCTCTCTCTCTCTCTCTCTCTCAAAAAAAAAAAATATGAACATTTCTGTATTCATCTCATAGTCTTGTCTTCGCCAGGAAGTCCTAAGACTGCTGCCCAAAGGCCCTGATCTGCTGGAGATCTCCTCTCTGAGCAGGGCCTCACGGTCACTGCAGCCACGGAGCGTAGGAAAGAGAGACTAAGCACAGGTGCGTGACTGAGGATCAGGATAAACTCAACAGTTAACAATGGGCCTTGAAACACTAGCTTCTCCCAAAGGTGACCAGTACCAACTGGGTCCTCAGCAGTGTGGATTATCATTCAGGAGATGGCTCTGCCACCTGTATTGTACCTGTCACTATGCACTTGACATCCCTTCTACCAGGGCACTATCAAGCTTCCCTCCTTGCAGCTTGATGCTCTGATCTTCTCAAAGTCCAAATTTCCTCATGAAGAGTCATACTTGGAATTAACATGTGTTTACTTCCGAGGGAGACTTTGATTTTGAAGGAGAAATGAGCCTGAAGAATTTTAGAGTCCATGGGCATCCAGGGAAACATTTACCTGTTCTCTCACAAAAACCTTAACTTCCGAGCCATGGGGGTGGGCTGGTGATTTAAGAGGGCCCAACTAAAATCCTTGCCTGGGACCAAAATTTGGGGGAAAGTTACCTTACAGATCTTCCATGGCTCTCTAAATCCACTCTGCCTTTCTCCTTCATGCTCTTTACTCAGGGAAACTGACCTCTCTGGACAATATCACAGGCCCTCAAATTTTGGCCTCTAGTGGGATTCTGCCAATGGAATGCCAGGTGGAATACTGGGGGGCAGGAGGAAAGTAAGATCAGGGATCTTTTTCACAAACTTCTTGTAAGGTTGCCTCAAGATGGTTGGCCCCTGACCAGAGGTCACTGCTCCTTTCAATGGACCCTTCTCACAGCTAACTCCTCCTGAGTCTCACAAACTGCTCCCCCATGCCACCTGTCACCTTAGGAAGAGAGGGATCATGACCTGTAGTTACCAGCTATGAGTTAATGCCCTTTCCTTATGTAGAGTCCCAACCATTCCAGTTGGTCCAGGCCTGCAGGATCGCCTGGGAGAAGGGGACTTTCAGTGCTAAAACAGACACTCATGGGCAAACCAGAATGGTGAGACTTACCTGTATCCTGCACACTCATTAGCAAACAGCTCCTTTACTGAAGCTTTCTTCAATTTTCCTACTAGAAATGGATGCCTAAGAAGGCATCCACTTCTTCTTGGAAACTTGAATAATTCATTCTTATTTTCTTTTCTACCAGGGTTGATGGCCACCAGCCACCTGTTTCTGGAGAGAAAGCACGTCTGCACTGGAAGGAAAAAAATAAAATAAAATAAAATATGATTTTATAAAAATATTATTTTTACAAAACAAATACCTCAGAGAGTCATTATTATTAACATTATAAAAATAAACTTGGTTTTATAAAAGGAAAACCTTTGACCAAACCTAGTGCTCTTTTTTCTTAATATTTATTTTTTAGAAGTAGTTGGACACAATACCTTTATTTTATTTATTTTTATGTGACACTGAGGATCGAACCCAGGGCCTCACACATGCTAGACGAGCGCTGTACGGCTGAGCCACAACCCCAGCCCAAACCTAGTGATCTTAAAAGATGTTGACCAACAGAAATTTGAGTTAGGTGAAACTCCTTGGGGGAAATGAAGGCCCATAACAATTAATTAGAATATCATATATCATCAAACCCAAGAAACTACTATTTTAGGATTCATCATGATTTTTTGTGCCACTTAGGAAAAAATATTACCAATTAAGCTTGACATAATGTTTTCTTAAACACTGACTAAAAAATATATTCAAACTTTAGCTAATTAAAGTTGTCTTGTAATCAATGAAACTCAATATTTTATAATAAATTGACTTGTCTGTTAATATTTAAGAAATCAAAAAAAAAAAAGGAGGCTTATGTATCCGGGACAGCAGAGATGAAAGATGTAAACAAGAAGGATCAGGTTTCCCAGGGGCTCTGGCTCCTTGTGTTTCTGCATTTTTACAAGGCACACATACCCTTCCCACCTGTACCAATCCCAAATTTCTGACTTCTGCAGAAAGGGATACTGTCCACTCCACCAGGCCACTCTGATTACCTAAGGCAGATGTGTGGTTCCTGTGGGTAGAACAGAAACAGGGGTCCAAAGTGAAATCTCCCAAAGCCCCTGTCCCCACCCAAGTCAGGATATTCCTGGTCAAATATGACAACCTTTTAAAAATGTTTTTGAATAACTATTCATTGGACCCAATGTGCCTGTTACTAGATTTAGAGCTTAACAAAGGTATTCTAAATCTTCCTTATACTCCTTTGAGAGGGGAGAAGTATTTCCCTGTACAAAGGAGGAAACCAAAGCCAAATGTTTGGACTCACCTGTGTTGAAGTGATAACCCCCATAAGAGGTGCAGTTGGGATTTGAACCCATGCTATCGAACGTCACACTGCCCTGTCTGCCTGTGGTTGTCTCAAGGCCAACCCTGGTTGGAGCTGTTCATCCCTCCATATCTGCAGCAATGGAAAGGCTTCAGGAACTTGCAGGACACAGACAGTGACATCTGCAGTCCTGATTCACCCAATCTCATTTCCCAGTTCTTAGCCAGCATGCCCAGAAAACAGTTCGTGCTTTGATCTTGTAACTCAAAGCTCTGGTGACAAAATGTACTCCAACATACAGCATGTTTGCACTTCTCACTTCTAGATGTTTACACACTCCATCAAGTCTATTATCCACCTGTGTCTGTTACTAATATACATCCTTAAGTTTACAAACGTTCCTCAAGGTAAAGCTATCCTTGTGACGTCAAAAGACCCTATCACAGACCCTGCCCCATCCTCTTCTGTTCTCCAAGGGACATTAACTTTGCCTCTGCTCCGTCCTTGCTGAAACAGCGTGGAGGCTCTGGCCAAATATGATACAAAACAGAGTCTAAGCCTACTCGGGCCTATAGATTTTCTTTTCTGTTCCTTAGATTTTTTCTTTCTTTAAAACATGCATAAGATCAATGCCTGCCTATCAAGGCTATGTGATGGATTAAATAGAAAAATGTATGCAAAAATTCCTCAAATATAATGCATTGTTTTTCCTAATTTATGGATGGTGTATGATTAATTCACAAGTGAGACGGTACTTAAGATGCTGTCCAAGAAATAGAAAGAATAATGCTGAGGGAGATGACTTCATCAGAATTCACTGATTAATTGAAAAAGTGTCCAGAAGTAAATACAGTCATACATCCCTTAATGGAAAGAAATGTGCTCTGAGAAATGTGTCACTAGACTTTGTTACTGTGGGAACATGATAAAGTGTAGTTACACAAACTAAGACAGCTACCCCATCACTAGGTGATATGACATTATGGGGACACTGTCACAAATGTAGTCCATTGTTGACCAAAGCATGATTATGCAGAACAAGACCACAGTTGAAAAGAGTGGCTATGGAAGGAAAAATATAAAATACCAGTGGTTTGTCCTCAAAATGAGTGCAGCAGCTTTCCTGGTGCTCTCTGGACAAGAGCACAGAGGATATGTCTGTGAAGACTCCTCTCCTCACATGGGCAGAGCCTCTGGAAGATACCCAATGTGACTGGAAACTCCCTAAAGCTCTGGAAGAAAATAATATCTGGAAGTGTCATTTTTGTGCTATATAACAGAACACTATAGATTGGATGATTTATTATGAGCACAAATATGGTGGTTCACAGTTCCGGAGGCTGAGAAGGCCAATATCAAAGAACCAGTGTCTTGTAAGGGCTTTCTTGCCATATCATCCCATAGCAGAAGGTGCGAGGTTTACCTTTCAATAAATGGGCCATTAGTGTGGCTTAAGAGGAAAGTCTTCAATTCTTTGGATAAAGGATGGTGAATGGACAGGAAAGGAGCAGTCTGGAGTCAGCATAGCCCCAAATTAGGAAATCCAAGTAAAATCAGAGGGTTGCAGAGAAACTTTAATGCACTCTAAAGAGAGAAAAAGAGAGAGAGAGAGAGAGAGAGAGAGAGAGAGAGAGAGAGAGAGAAGAATGGAAGAAAAGAAAAAAAAGAAGAAAGGAAGGAAAAAGGGAAGGAAAGAAGGGAGTGAAGGCAAGAAAAAGAAAGGGAAAAAAAAGAATTTACATGTAAAAAATGCACTTCCAAAAAAATCTGCCTGGGGAGCCCTGGAATGTTGAATGTGGTTTTAAGCAAGTCATTTTATGTCCCCCTGACACAAATTGGCCATCTGCAAAATACAATAAAATCACCTACTCCAACTTCTTACACAATCCCCCAAATATTGAGAATCACAGGCAGTAGCTCTGAAGAAAATATTCACTGGGAATTTTTTTTAATCTGTTACTAGGCTACATTTGTCCCATGTGGAAATAAGGAGCTTTCGAATCAAAGATATAGTCCAGACCTAGTTATGGGTAGGCAGAGTCACCTCTCTGCAGAGAAATATTTTAATGAGATAAATAGAAACCATTACAGCCTTTTTAAAATCAAATCTCAGACTCCATTCATCAACCCTTTATGAGCTAAGTGCCATTTATTGACACAGTGGAAAGTTTAAGGCACATCACTGAATGCCTGTGTCAGAAAGCTTGGGTGTCAATCCCCATTACACAGTTCAAAGTTGTAAGATGTTGGTCAAGTTCCTTAATCCTGATTTCCAATTAATCTTATAAGTCCAGTGCCTGACACATAAGGCTATGTAGTAGAAAGAGATAACGAAGGCCATTGTGAAGATCCAACAAGGTAATACCTGTTTATATTTTCTATATCACTTAAGCACCACGTGGATGTATAATTGTTGTCATTATGGATTGTAGATATTGCATAACTCAATTTGACTCCTTAAAGATAGGGCCATTTGCTGACCTGGGATGCAAGTTGCTTCTCCTCTTATGCCAATATGCACAGTTAGGAGTTCCAGCAACTGCATAGGTTTCTGGAGTCCTTTCATTGTATATCTGTGCAGGAACTTGAGTGCATGTGATGAATGTGACGCATGGTTATCAATGGGACAGTAATGTTAGTACAACTTCTTGCACTACTCTAATATACTTTAAAAAAAATGAAATCTTTCTTCCTATTGCCTGCTTAATTCTAATTTTTTTCCCCAAGCAATTCCTCTGAGCCAAAAGGAAGGCAAGAATTTTCCACCTTGCTGCTTAATTGGCAGTCTGACATTTGGCCCTTGAGCCTCTCAGAAGTTTGGCCACAATGACTAGCCTTATTCACGCCAAGCAGTATTAATGCTTTGTTAACACTAGGCAGCGGCACAAGCAAAAAGTCTCTTTGTGGTTACAATGTGACTTCATGTAGCTAACATCTGAGCAAAGAAAACACCAAAGAAGGTCTGAACAATTTATAAGCCAACAGGAAGCAGAAAGAGAGCTGTGGCATGGTTTGGTTTGAGAAGAGGTGGGCGAGTCGCTATGAACGCCTCCCTGACAGACTTTGCAAGGGACAAGAAGGATGCAGACAAGATTCAGTTTCAGTAGAGTAGGCCTGGGAGGAGGCATGTGTTGTTGATTGACAGGGGAAGAAAGTAGGCAAAATAATGGGAGCTCCTCTCAACACCTTCTCTACTGTCCCCAAGTTATACTTCCCATAGCTTCCTTTAAAGCCTTCTTAGCAAAATCCAACAAAACAGAAAGCAATGCCAAAAAGCCATGTCAAGACTTTGTTGAAAATCATTACATGTTCACCACTTTGGGAGGATTTTCCTGGGGCAAATAGCTGCCCTCCATACCTCACCCAGTGTTAGTCTCTAAAGAGTCTGAGTATCTGAGATCCACATCAGTTGTCAACAAACCAGGAGGGAGAGGAACCAAATATTTCCTACTGGTTTGGAAGTTCATGTACAACTGACGGAATAATACTGATAATCTGTGTTTGACACAAAGAGAAAGAACCCAGGTAGTTAGGGGAAGCAGTTTACTGTGTCCATATTTCTCCATTGAAGCTGCCAGAACCCCACTGTGGTTACAGCAGGCTGTTCGCTGGGCTCTTTCCCTCTACATTCTCTCTAGGGAAACTTTCTCTTTCCATGTTTGACTCTACCGGCTCAGAGTAGAGCCTAGGGATATGCTACTTCTTTGCTTCATTTTATTCTCGTTTTGCTTAAAAAAAAAAAAAATCCAGAAAACTATACTTTCTAAGGATTCCCAGCAAAAAGAGAAAGAGTGCATCTTTCATTATGTGCTACTCTTGTGTTCATGGTATTTTAATTTCCCAACTGAGGGGGCAGAATTTTCATTCTGCTACCCTCTTCCCTCTTTAACAATCCTCTCAAATCCCCCACTTACCTTAAGATCACCTCACTACAATTGGCATTTGTGGGTGGATAATTCTTGCTATGGAGGGCTGTTCTGTGCCTGGTAGGAGCATCCTTGACCTCCAACCAATGTGCTAGAACAAACTCCTTCTGCAGCTGTGACAACTGAAACTGTCTCCAGACTTTGCTAAATTATCCCCTCGAGAACACCATTACCCCAGCTTAATAACTACTGTACTGAAAGGGATTTTATTATGGTCCCTCCTCAGGTAATTGGCAGTCAACTATTGAGACGGTCTTACAATGATAGAATTTCAAACATTCACCAACTAAATGAACTTCTTGGGGATTCTGAAGTCACTTAATGAAGGCAGCCCTTTCCTGAGGTAGCAATGCACTCATTAGCTGGTTTATCAGAATTATATAATTGGGATCTATAATAAGCCAATCACAAGCATTTGGCCCAAATCGGTAGCAGTTTCAGGTGTAAAACCTCTTATTCATTGGACTACTGGGCCAGTGTACTCCCTTAAGATTCCAGAATGATTCTCTGCTAGGCAGAGGGATACTCTCCATTCTTCCAATGATGAATTTTCAAGCTCAAAACACACAGCAGTAAAACCCAGCACCTTAAAAGCCAGTTTCTGTGTGCATGGACTCACAGAATTTACAGTCCTAACCAGAGGTGATGTCATCAACCCGGGCACATATTCCACACCTCGTTTCCCGTGGTAGGATTTACACTTTCCTGGAGAATGTTGAGTTGGCAAAGAGTGCCGAAAGTGAGCACCGAAGACCCAGGGCAGGCACAAACTATTCTTTAAGAGTAAAGCCCTATTCCTGTGTGGTTTGTGATCAGCCAAAATGTGAATGCTTCAGCACATTTTGTTCAGTGCAAAATCATTTAACATGGTATGAGTGAGGGGTTACTTTAAATAGAAAGAGAGAAAATTACTATTGCAGCAAGGAAGCTGGCTAATGAGTGTCAGCTTGTGGCAAAGTCCTCTTGGGGATCTGGCAAACTCAGGTAACAGACTGAAATTCAGTCTGAGGTCCACTCATTGGCTTGGATGACCCAATCATAGCCAACAGGAGATGAGAGCATGAACCTCTAAGTCTAGGAACTCAAGAAGTGAAGATAAAGATTTTATCTTCTATTTATTCTACTTGAAAAACTATCTCCTAGGGAAAATGCAAAATGACTTTATCCCAAAGTTTTAAGGAAAATTAAATTTGCACATCCAGCCAAATGTTCATATTATTTGCTTTATAAACCATTTATAATACATTTTTAGATTTCCCAAATTCTCAAGTCTACTAAATTTTTATAGCGAGTTTCCCAGTCCTCATATTGATCACACTGATACTGATGAAATTAAAAATGTTAAATGATATGTCCTAAATTTTTAATGGTTAAGTTCCAACATGGGTTTACTTTTCAAAATCTGACCTCAAGAATACATACCACTATTAATATCTGCAAAGACTGGTTTTTTCTTTACTTTGAGGACAGCTCAGAGAATCACAAAATGAAGCTTTAAGCACTTGACAAAATCCAAAGACACTTCATTTCTCTGGCAATGTCATCTTCCTGTTCAAAAAAATTAACTCATGGTGTGATTTTTGCAAATCTACAGTCTTGGGATTAGTGCCTATGCAACTGAGTTGGAGCAGCACATTCTTTCTTGGCCATGTGAGCTGCATATAAATCATACAGGATGAAGTTTATGTAAAAACACGAAGCTAAAGCACAACAGTCCCTACCAAGAAGGGGAGAAGTACATCATGGAAGATGTAACATCATCTGCTGTTGCTTAAATCTTTAAAAAATGCTCTATGTCTGAGAGAAATAGGCAGCCATTAGCTTAAGTCCATGAGGAAAGGCTATTAGAGTGTCCTACGTGGGCCGGGCACATGGCACTGTACTTACCATCCTTTTCTCTCAGAGCCCCAATAAATACAAATAAATACAAATAAGAAGACTTCTCATGGGGCTGGGATTGTGGCTCAGTGGTAGAGAGCTTGCCTAGCATGTGTGAGGCACTAGGTTCAATTCTCAGCACCACGTATAAACAAAATAAAATAAAGGTCTACTGACAACTAAAAAAATTTTTTTGAAAAAAGGGATCTATTTTTTTTAAAAAAAAGAAGACTCCTTCTCAAAATTAAAATGAATTGTTTGTTGACTGCACTTTTCCCTTTAAAATATAATAACTAGAGTTGTGGGTTCTTAACCGATTTGTGGGTGTGGTAGTTCAATTTTGAATTTTATCACTGAAGACTCACTGAATAAGAGCCTTCCCAAAGCTTTGATGTGCCTCTGTTGCTCAAATGCATCATCCACTCTAATCTAGGACTATGCAATTAACATGGTTTCCTATCAAAAATTTCCTTCCATCCTCAGCTTCTTGAGGAATGTATGTCCTGACAGGAATCAATCATCAATTCCAATAGGTGCCCATCCCCAGGCCCCAGTCACTAATATCAGTTCATTTCTCCCCTTTTCCACCACATTGTGTTTATCTCTGTTACAGTGCTTACTGTTGCCCTGGGTGATTTACACTCATCTCTGCTTCCTCCTTTGATCTATAACCTCTTCCAAAGCAGCACTGTGCCATTCTCTATATCGATATCTTTAGGGTCAAGAACATTGTGACCTTCTATATATTTCTGATCAAAACACTGAAGAGTAAGTGACAAGATTAATGGGCATAAGAACTGCACTAACCACTTTGAGCCTGAAGTTAACAAGAATTCCTGCATGTCCATAGATTTTTCCATCTGTTGTATAAGAGGATAATGAAGAAGATTTGGTTTTCTATGTCTCATGGCATGATAAGGAGTTTCTTCCTCAAACACGTAAGACATACGCTCTGAGCAGCACTGTTCCTCTTGCCGTAATTGTAGTGCAGCTATTTCACTTCTTACATTTTTAAAAGTTATTCTTTTCAGTAATTTTGCAGGACAATTTTGAATCAAGTACCGCATTTCATAGAAATTGTTGCTTACTAGAGAAATCAGGCAAGTACCCTCAGAAGGCCTCTAAGTGACTCAAAGCAATACAGAGGTGTGTGCTGGACATGATACCTCTGGATTCAAGCAACCTTGGAAAATGTCCCTTGGAAGTTGCTAGTATCCTGAGTATTGGGCACTGTAGAAATGGTGCTTGGTAAATTACTGTGTCTTCCCTTTTAGTGGGCTTGGGAAGATGATTTTTGTATCCCCTGGGCTTTGGGTTTGTTTTTGGTTTTTTCTTGAAGACACAGTACATCACAAACAATCAGCTTTTCTTCTGCCATTAGCTCCTGGGAGATTTAGAATCAAATAAGTGGTTCATCTGTAGGAAAGGTTGACACTTTTGTGCTGATTTAATTCCTGCCCAAATTTCTCTTTCTGTCCTTGTATTTCTTCTTGCTTTTTGGCCTAAGAAGATGTTATCTTACTATATTATGGTATCTGTATAAACTGCCACATCTTTTTTTGTTATAAAGTAGGATAATAGAAAATATTAAATATTTACATAAAAGCAGGTGTGATAATCAAAATAATTACTAACTACTGTGGCATACTCATTGCCATTCAGAATGGAAAAACCCATTAACAACACAAAGGTCAAGCTGCTGTATACAGGAAGCACACCATTCTTGCTCATACATGAATACATAGCACCGTCTGGGTTAGAAGACAGCACATTGAACTTGGACTCAAAAGACTTGGAAAATCAACACCACAAAGAACACAAGGTGCTTAACTGAAAGTCACCAAGTTTCTAGTTGGAAAGCTTAACTCTGCATCTTATTCACTCAGTTTCATTTCCTCATATGCAAAAAATAAAATGATACTTGCTAACCTCACAAGGCTGGTAGTGAAGATTTATGAGATGTCTGGGGGGAAAATGGTGCATTACTGTCCTGATATAGAAGGCCACACCCTAATGATAATTTGGATCTTTTTCTCAGTGAGTCACACCATTTCTTGCAGTTATTTTTATAACAGGGAAACATGATCACACACTATAAATGGCTTTACCTTACCCACTTTGGATGATCTTGCAGATTGCTACTGCAATTGGTGAGTTCCTCCTCCATGGAGCGGAATGAATACAAAGAACTGCCAGGAGCTACCACCCTGGGCACAGAAGGCTACTCAGTACAGCAGCCTTGGGATTGGGCCACATGGCTGCAGGAGCAGCCAGAAAGGAAGAAAGGGTGGGGTGAGACCCAAACTCAAGCCAGGCATTTCGAGTTCAGCCCTTAGCTAGCTAGTGAAGTCATTTTCCATATATTCTCTGTTTCCACTAAGTTCAACATCTCTCAAAAGTCAAACACACACGATCTGAGCCATCTGATGAGCCACCCAGGCCAGAGCCATAGCACTGCCATCGTGACACTGTCATCTGGATCTGGAACTACCCTGGGTCCAAGAGTGAAGCCTCCGTCTGAGGCAGACCTTTCCCCACTCTATCCATGAGCTCCTTGTCCTCAGAGGGGATGACCCCGTCACCACAGGGGTCAAACCACCAGGACTCTGAGAAGTAGAAGGACCTGAGGGTCCAGAAACTTGCACTAGCATCTCAGCTCTGCCATGTTGCTACTGTATGGTTTGGTGCTTCAGTTTCCTCCTGCTCTATGTGGGAATAAAAGGAGTCCCTACCTCAGTGCAAGATTGACTGAGATCTTTCATGTAAAGAATTTAGAGCCAGGCATGGTGGTGCATGCCTCTAATCCCAGGGCTCGGAAAGGTGAGGCAGGAGGATTGCAAGTTCAAAGCCAGCCTCAGCAACAGAGAGGTGCTAAGCGACTCAGTGAGACACTGTCTATAAATAAAACAAAAAATAGGGCTGGGGATGTGGCTCAGTGGTTGAGTATGTCTGAATTCATTTTCTGGTAGGAAGAAGAAGGAGGAGGAGGAGGAGGAAGAGGAAGAGGATTATTATTATTATTATTATTATTATTATTAGAAGAATTATTTAGAGCAGGTTCTGCTCAAAGAAGCATTCTGTATGTGTCTAGTGTTTCTACATGCCCATACAGAGAAACCCTTCTCTGAGAATAATGTGTTCTCAACTCTTTCACTTTGCAAGGCTGCTACTGAATGACCAAATCAGAGTACTTAGCATATCCATCTCATCAGGTATTTATTATTCCTATGTAGTGAGAACATTTAAAACCCTATCTTTTAGCTATTTGGGACTATCTAATACATTATTATTAAATACAGTCACCTTGCTTAGCATCAGAACCCCAGAACTTATTCTTCCTATCTAACTGTAACTTGGTGCCTGCTATGGTCTCCCTTTTCCCCTCACCCCAACCTCTGGCAGCCATCAGTCCACTTGCTATTTCTAAAAATTTACCTTTTTTCAATTTCACACATGAGACCAAACAGCGTTGTTTCTGGCTCATTTCTGGCTCATTGTGTCTGGCTTATTTCATTTAACATGCTGTCCACTAGGTTCAGTCATGATCCTCAGTGTTGAAGATCATCCTCTTGGATGTATAGACCACCCTTTGTGATCCATTGGCCTATTAATGGACACTCCACTTGTAAGCTGTTATGAACGATGTTGCAGTATGCATGGAAGGGAAGGCATCCCTTTGACATATAGATTTCCATTCCTTTGAATATATACCTTTTACCAAGATCCCTGGGTCATATGGTAGCTCCATTTTTAATTTTTTAAGGGACTTTCATATAGTTTTCCAAAATAGCTCTATTAATTTACAATATCATGAACAGTATGAAAGGGTAACCTTTTCTCCACATCCTCACCAATCCTTGTTACTGTTCACCTTTTTGTTAAAAGCCAATCTAACAACTATGAGGTGATAATGCGGTTTCAATTTGCATTTCTTTATGATTATAGATGTCAGCAAAATGTATGCTTGTTGGCTATTTGTACATCATCCTTTAAGAAATGTCTATTCAAGTCCTTTGCCCATTTTTAATAAGGTTGTTTATTTTCTAGTTATTGAATAGTTTGAGTATCTTGTATTATTTTGAAAAAAGACCAAAATAGTCCAAAATGATTTTGTTCAAAAAGAAAAAAGCAGGAGACAACACACTACTGGGTTTCAAAATATATTACAAAACTATAGGAATCATGGCATTATGATACTGGCACAAAAACAGACCCATCAACCAAATCATAGGATGGTGTACCTAGAAATAAACCCACAAATATATGATCAATTGAGTTTCAACAAAAGTGCGAACATTAAAGTCCAGCCTTTTCAGCAAATGGTGTTGGGGAAATTGGATATCCACATACAGAGGAATAAAAAGGTTTTCTTGCCTCACCTCTTATATAAGAATCAACTCAAAATGAATTAGAATCTCCAACATGAAACCTGAAACTGAAATTATTAGGTGAAAACATGGCAGGGCGGGGGGTTCACGACATTGGTCTGCACAGAGATCTTTGTATATAACTCCAAAACAAACGATTAATAGATTGAGGATGGATACAATCTATGGATTAGGGAAAAAAAATATCTGCAAATCCTACCTCAGTTATGATAACAGACAAATTTCTTTAAGCTCCACTCATTCATATAGCCATACAAGAGCCCAACAAGATGCTGGGCTCCAGAATTGTAAGATTTAATCAAACATGGGTCCCACTCAACAGCAACTTTCCTCGGAACAATGTTTTAAAATCCCTATTGAGTTCAAACAACATATACACAGGAAATCTGCAATGGTCTGAAAGTTTGTGTCCCTACCAAATTCATATGTTAAAATTCTACCTGCCCAAATGATAGTATTAGGAAGGGGGTTTTGACAGGTGACTAGGTCATGAGGAAGAGCCTTTGCAAATGGAGTTTGGGCCCCTATAAAACAGTCCCAAAGAAGCTTCTTTGTCTCTTCCATTGTGTGAAGACACATCAGAGGGCACCATTTATGAACTTGAATGTGGTCCCTCTCCTGCAGGTGAATCTATGCCTTGAACTTGGACTTTCTAGCTTCCAGACCTGAAAGAAATTTCTGTTGTTTATAAGCCATCCAGTCTGTGGTGTTTTGTTATAGCAATCCAAATGGACTGAGACAAGGTCTATCTTTAATTATCCATGGTGTGCCAACCTGACATGGACGATAGTCTCAAATGAACTTTGGGGAATTGAGGGAGAAGTGGAAATACCCTGAGGGACATGTGAAGAGGGCAGAGGGATGATGAGCACCAGAAAGGGAAGGACAATCGATAGAGGAGATGAAGTCAGAATGAGTCTGCCCAGGACCCAGGGCTCGAAACTAGCTGAAGCTGGACATGGTGGCACACGTCTCTAATCCCAGCAGCTCAGGAGGCTGAGGCAAGAGGATCTCAAGTTCAAAGCCAGCCTCAGCAACTTAGTGAGGTCCTAAGCAACTTAGCAAGATTCCTTCTCTAAGTAAAATATAAAAATGTGTAGGGGTGTGGTTCAGTGGTTAAGTGCCCCTGGGCTCAATCCCTGGTACAAAAAGAAGAAGGAAAAGGAGAAGGGGAAGAAAAAAGAGAAGAGGAAGGGAAGGGGAAGTGGAAGGGGAAGAAGAAGAAACAGCTAACTGGATTCAGTGGGAAAGGGATATAAAAATAAGCATGCTCTGAAAAAAAAATCCCATCTTAGAGACAAACAGATATGTGGATCTCATCTCTCTTCTTAGCTATAAAATTATGTGCAAACACTCAATGTATCTTTTCTTTAGTTTTCTCCTTTGTCCAGTGGAGAGAGCTTCCCAGTGGTTTTGATGATGCTTAAATAAAATATAGTATCAAATAACCAATGATAATTATGTGCTTGGCAAATGTCATTCATTAGTCATCTCCTAGTTTGGTACAAAGCAATCTCTGTGTTTGCATGAATTTCTGATCCATATGGCCAGGTAGATGTCAGAAAGATCCATGGAAAATCCAGGTTTGTTCATAAATCTGGTCATATTCTAATTAGGAGAGTAAGAACATGAAGCAGGCATTATGCTCTAGGCAGGACCTGGGATGGGTTTGGGTCTACACAACAGGAGGCCAGTCTTTCCCATGAATGGCCTTTCTGAAGCCAGGATCCAGGGGAGACTTGGATGGATTGTCTCCAAGATGAGCCTGAACTCTCCTTGCAGATGGAGTATCTGGAAGAACTGGCCTTGGCAGCCCCAGGCTCAAGGCATGTTGGAATGAGGGGCAGCAGTGACCTGATTCCAGCTCCTACCAAATGGCAGCCAGAAGCTAGTACCAGTGCTCTTCCAGGGTCTGAGCTAACACCATGGGCAGGCACGTGGGGTGGGAGGTGTGGGTGGGTTCTGCTTCCTTCAAACATGCAACTTCAAAGTCTCTGAGGATGTTGTTTGGCATGGAAGTGAGTCAGGGGCAACTGGAACTGTGCTGGAATTTCCAATTATAAAAGGTCCCATTCAGAGCTGCATGCCCTGTTGCATAATAAGGGAACAAGGAGACATTTGACGGCATTAAAAGGCCCTGAGCACAAAACAAAGGTCCACAACTTTCTCTGCTTTGTCTTCTGAGCTTTGAGAACTGTCCTGTGTGATGCTAGGTTATAAAAACAAGCAAGAGCTCATCCCACTCCGCCTTGGTAGAAGGCTTGCTTCAAGCACAGACCTGGAGGCGCTGAACTCTGGTCTGGGTTTCCCCAAAGGCTGAAGCACACTTTTGATCTAGACATTGCAGAGTCTGGACTAAAGACTCAGCTGTCCATTGTAGAAATATGAACTCTCTGAGACTCTTTTCCCTTCCTCAGTGGATATGAATGCATTTCATCCATTAGCAAGTCCCTAATCACACTTGCACCACCACACCACCTGCATCCTTATTGTCACTGTCAGTTCACTCTTTGGGTTGCAAAGGGGTCAAAGAGACAGAATTACTGAAAAGATGTTTGGAAAAATTTCACAACTGTCTCAAATCACCTGTCATCCCGAACTGTACTGTTAGCAGGCTGTTCCTTCTAGCTGGACAGGCAAGAGCACCTTATGATTTATTGCTCATGGCAAACTTACCAGGATGATGGGGCAGAAACTTAGAGAAACTGTCTAAGATCCAGTACCAGGAAGTGGCAGAGCTATGAGTTTTCATCCACCTGACACCGTCACACTCTTCTCTTCAGTCTCTGCCACATAGTGTCTTCGTGTGTGGTAATCTTTCTCTGACAGTCCTCTCCCCCAGGGGTGAGCATGTGCAACATGGGACCGTGGTAAACAGTGCTGATTCCCCTAGATTAACCCCCAAAGTTCAGAGCACAGAGTATTTGAAAAATTGATTTCAATAATAATGTGGTATTTATACTAAATATGTATTTGTTGATACTGATTAGACTGTATTGATGTCTCCAGACATCAGTGGTTCAATCTCCCATTTCTGATTTAGATATTTCATATATAGAACTATAGCACGTGTGCACCTTTGGAAGTAGAACTGTGGGCAGTACAACATATACTTTTGAAGTGTGGAAAACTTAAGTTTCAGGAACAATTTTCCCAAGCAAAGAGAAAAGTTTTACCTACTTACACGCCAACTCACAATTGGGAGGAGAAGAGTGCCAAGAAACCTCCACAATGGAAATCTTGTGTTTCGGTCGCACATGTGGAGTCTCATGTGTAATGAGCAACATGAAATCTTAAAGTATCTCTGCCTACAGGACAGATGCCAGCTCCTCTCTCCTGCACATCCTCTCGGTGGATTAATCATCAGTCCCCAAGTAACCACAATGTCACCACTATGTGAGGTGCCTTCTTCCCTGAGACAATGAAGTTCTGTTTTGATTGTCTCTGGGAAGCATTTATAGCTCGAGGACATGGCTCTGTTTTATTGAAGGTAAGCAGTGCTGGCTTCTCGGGACATGGCTGGAAGGAGTGCCGAGCTAGATTGGGCAATCCAGGGGAACTCAGACATTCCTCCTGTGGGGCACCCAGCAGGGACACTTTCTGAAAGTAAGGGCACAAGAGCAACTCTGCTGACCAATTACTCTGAGGAAGCCTGAGTGTCACCAACTCAGGTGCTGGAGGGGTCTGCCACACAAAGTCTAAGTGAGTGGAAGGAACCTCAGTCCTCGGTCTCAATAACTGATGAAATGAAATCACTATTATTCACCTGGCTGGGTAGAATTCTGGAATGCAGTAGCTCTGCCCCAGGGGCCACTCTGGAGTGTACACAGCAGTACTGTCATTTTTAAGAGAATGTGGCAACCTCTCTGACAGTACGCCTGCCCTACCCCCACTCCCCTGGATCTAAGTGCAACACTAAGACTTCTTAAAATAATAAATGGCTGGCTGTGGGATCCCTACACAAACCCCCGAATTCCAGTCCAATTCTACTTGACTGAACAAGTTTTAGACCACAGCACAGGAAACTCCAAGTACATAGGCCTCCCTCCCCCACCCACTGTGCCCAGGCCCCCTTTCGAGTATTGTCTCAAAGCTTTGTGTTCAGCAGACAGTCAGCTAGGAAGCCGTCAAATGCAGAAGAATTCAAAGACCTGGAGTTGAGCAATCTCACCTCCATATTTGGAATGTGAAAATGCAGAGATTACCTGTGTCTCCTGAGACCAGCTTCACTCTTCACTCTCCAGGTCTCACCTGCTTAGGAGGTAAGTGACCAGCCTCGCTCCCCTACCTTGCTGCAAGAAGGCAAGCATGCAGGGAACAAGAGGAACAGCAGGAACCTGGGTTAGGTGCAAAACAGACTCCTTTAGAAACCCTATTCTGAACTTTTAGGATGACATTAGTTAAGATGGCATCTGACAAACTTACCTAGTCTAGAGGAGATTGGACTCGCTTTTTGGGGTTTCAGATTTTCCATCTATAATATGGGAATACTAACAAATTTGTTCTGGGTGTCAAGTCCATAGTAAATAACCAAAAGCATGATAATTATTTAATTAATTAGTGATCCAATGAATACTCCCAAATTCCAAGTTCCTCTGAGGATTAACAGAATGATTTCTGTGACAATGATTTTTGCTTCAGGAATGGTAATATGTACTATTTGGAAAACATGGCAAAGAAATCTGACCTGATAAGGAGTTCTGAGGAGGGGGTTAACAAAATGTAAAATTTAGCAAAATTCAAGGTGCACAACACTAATTATGTGACAAATAAACAGATATTGTAGAGGGGAAAGTTTTCATGGAAAATATTCCAGAAATTCTGTGATAAATCTATGTAGATCCTGTAGGTTTCCATACTATTTAGATAATGCAGGACTTCTCAGGGTGTTTCTGAAAGACATAAAATACATCTTTTTCTAGGTCCACTTGAACATGGAACCTTTTTTCACAAGGTTCCCAAGAGGTAGCAATATATTAAAAAATACAGTTGTTGAAATAATTATTCTAGACTTACTCATGGGAAGACATAGGTCCCATGAAATAACCATTTTGGGTGTGGAGGCTGTATGAGTGCATTCTTTCTTTTGCTGGCATTTTTGCAAGACTAAAACACTTGCAGTTTACTTTAAACAATCAGCATGGTATGTTTTAAATTAATTTGTCTTTCTTACATAGTATGGAAATAAAGCTCCTATTCCACCAATATCAACAGAATGATTTCTGTGACAGTTGCTTCAGGAATGACAATGTATCTCCCAGTGTTGACCAGTTGTCTGTACGCAACTTTAACCACTTGGGAGGAACCATACCACAGAGGTTAAAGTGAACCATCCAAGTCACGAAAATGGCACCATCACCACAGCCTCCAGACAGAAGAACAGCAGTGGATGAGATCTACTGTGTCCTCAGGGTCTGATACACACGGAAGCCACCAATGGTCCAAGAAGAAGTTATGATTTTTCTCCTAAGAGTAGAAGCCAGAAAACCAAGGAGCCAGTATTATTCCTTCTGTCTATCAACTGGTTCTGAAAACCAGAAGCTGGTGACAGGCCTTCCTTTGTACTTATCTTCATATGGATAAACAGGTGTTTGCAATTAGCCCATGCTAGAATTTTGGAGCCACTCCGGAAGTGCTGAATGATATCCGGCATTTGTATTTCCTCAGCATCCTTGAAAAGAACTCCCTTTTCAGAGAGTGCCTTGGTTTTTCTGGGCATCAGATGGTGTCAGCAAACTGGCTTACCATTTCAGACAGGGAAATTTTGTTCACAGTGTGGCAACAATTCAGCGATAGGCTCAAGAAGGCCCCTTCCAGATGAGCTCAAGGCACAAGTTTTGCCTTGAACCAGGATCCTTTTGCAGGACACCCGTGCCCGCAATGGCAACCCACCTGATCCACAGGCTCCCAGGTCGTCTCTAGGACTTGCCATGATGAATGGCAAAAAAAAGCACAAAACAATAATGATACTCCAGAGGAAATGCATATATTCTTCTTTCATGTTTTTTAGAAAGCTTCAAAAAGCTGAACATTTGAAAATGAGCTTTCATTAATTCTTTGAGGTATTCATTCACAAGCAATGACTCCAGACTCTCCTGCAATAGAAGTCTGTGATCAGAAAACGAATAAGAGCCAGTTAGTGCCCCCAGGAGTATGCAGTGTGCTGGGGGTGAGCAAGCCAACCCACGAAGTGAATTGATACAAGAAAGTGCAGGGTATGATAGGAACCCTGAAAGCTGCCTGGAGCCAGTCTCGGGGAGGCTTGGCTAGGATGCATCCTCAGCTAGGGACTAACGATTAAAGAAGCTGGCAGAGTGAAGAGAGGGGAGGAGGAGAGACAGTTTCCAGACAACAGGAAGGAGAGGCTGGTCCTTTGCCCAGTTTTTCCCATTCTCAACTTCACCAGCCTCCTATTGCTGCCATCACTCACTACCAGAAGGTAATGGCTTAAGATAACACAAATTTATCCTTGACTTCTAGAAATCATGAGACTGAACTGGGTGTTGGAACTATAGTCAAGGAGCCAGCAGGCCTGTATCCCTTCTGGAGACTCTAGAGGACAGTCCCAGGAGGTGGTCTTTCCAGATTCTAGAGGTTTGTGACCTCAGTGAGTGATCCCACCCCTCTGCTCTCTAGTTCCAGCGTCACGTCTTCTCTAACTCTCCCCCTGGCCTCCCTCTTCAACTTAGAAGGAGCCTTATGATTCCATTGTGCTGTTCAGAGGGCATCCCCATCGCAAGATCCTTAATCATACCAGCAAATCCTTCTGGCTGCATTCACAGTGTGGGAGTTAGGAAAACGGCATCTTTGTGGAGTTGGGTGGAAGACTCATTCTGACAGCCACACCATCTATGGCTCTAAAGTCATCCATAAATTTATCCATGAATCAGTTGGACATGAGATGACATCAAAGAGTGTGGGTAGCTGCGACCAGAAGTGGAAGATACTTATCCAGCGTCTAGAGTCTGGTAAGCCAGGTCTGGAAACAAAGAGACTCCCCATTCTACAAGTATCTTAGCAAATCAAGTAGCCTTGGATTCCTGGTGCTCAACACAGACAGCAAACACCATGAAAACCCAACCATGCATGTTTCTACCAACGCTTCTGCAGGCTCCTGAACTATGAAGACTCCAGAAAGGTGGCCATCTATCGCTGGAACAAAGAGAAGTCAAAAGCAGATTCTCTTCCTTTGTAGCTTAAAAACCCTGTTGTAAAACTCTCTGGGTCTCTAGAATAAAAGACCTTTTTACTTCAGAATCAAATTTGTTTTTACCTGCTCCTCCACCAAATTCATTAAGAGTTCCATATACCCCTTCCCAATCATTATAGTAAATATGAGAATAAAATTGAAAGCTTGGAGTGCAAAATGAAAGTGAGTTAGCAATTGTTTTCACTGGACAGGAGCCTAATTTCCATTGGTCATGGGGGAGGATTTAGTGAGAGGGAGGAAAATAGCATGGCATAGTGGGAAAAAATAAAAAACAAAAAAATCCTACACTGTGAGGTCATCATAGTAAGCCCTTCTTTCCATGTTCTTGGTTTTTCTTATTCTGTAAAGTGAAAGAAATTGGGTTGGGGCATTTTAGGCTCAGCATTCTGGAACTAAGGAGAGGGAGGAGAAAATATTTCACTTAACAGTGATTTGGAGATATTTTTTTTTCCCCTGAGTTTGAAGGTCAGAACTCCCCATCAGACCCCTCAGAAGTAGTGTCTCCATCCACACAGGTAGAAGATGCTATCAGTCTGGAACTTTCCACCTTTGCTAACAATTCTTATCTTCTGTCATCTGCACAATGACTGTGAAAAATGTTTTCAGTGGGTGTTTCTGATTCATTTTTGTGATGGTCCCATGATGTCTGCAGAAGTTAAAGTTTAAACTCTGCCTTCCCATTGGCCTTTACAACTCTGTGGATTCTGCCGGTACCTGGGCTGGCTCCTAGGGCCTGAGTTTTCCAGGAAGGTAGACGATCTGACCAGGGTCAGTAGCTGTATTTGATGAGGAGAAAACTTGCCCGTCTTTTTAAGGCAGCAATAAATGTGACCCTGCCAATCACTGCCTTCATTTCTAGCTGGTGTTATGAAGATCTCTATCTGGGAATAAACTTCCTCCAAGATAAAGCAACAGGCTCAATTTTGGAGACAATAGTAATATTGTCCTGAGCTTTTGAGACACTTCTTCTCCTAAAGGCATTTAGGGAACAGTGTATTCATCTCATTGATCCCAACACAAGTTAGGTATTGTTCAGGAACTAGCCTGAGCAAAGTCAGAAAAGAGTCATTATTTGGGGTCTTTGAAAACACTAGAGTCAGCCTGCAGTCCCCCAGGGGAAAAGGAGAAATATTTTACAGGGTTGTGACTGTCACAGGCTGAGATTTGGGTGCTTCTCAGCTCAGGCCAGCTTCACACACATCTGGGCTGAATGCTGGTATACACGCAGCCTGTGTGTGTACAAGTGCTGACCTGTGGCAGTTTGCACGTGTTTTTTTGTTGATGCGTGTTTGTGAGCAAACACAAGCATGGCTACAAGCATGGCTTTTGTGGGGAACACTAGCTCTGGGTGTAGAAGAGGTGAATATCGGCATCCAAGTGTACTGAGATATCCATGCCTGCACAGGTGTGGGAGTGCAGATAGGTATGTATGTATACACGTATTTGTGTCAAGTGCGTATTTATGGGTAGGGGAATGGTGTTTATGGAAATGCACAACTATAGACAGACCCACAAAATTATCAAGCTCCCTACTGAAGACAGTCTTGGCCCAACCAAACCCCTGCTATTCCCAGATTCATCCAGAAACTGCTGAGGTCTTCCTGAACACCTAGGTCTTATGCAAAGTCTTATGTTAATCACCTTTAATAGATAAAGAAAGATGAGCTAAGGCTGAAATTCCTCAAAGAAGCTATCACATAGTATGTTAGACCCGCAGTACATACACAGAAAAGAGTCTGATCGAGGGGACACTTCATATTGTGGCTGCTCAGATAACTATCACCTTGTTTCAGGAGAACTATAAAATTTGTGAAGAATATTTTCAACATGCCAGTGAATTCTCTGAAATTTAGTTGATCTCCTTTTTCATGACATTAGTATAGACTTTGTAGTGGAAGATGGACTATAAATAATACATTTAATTTTATGAGATTGATATTTGTTATTTCTTCATGAAGGAACTAACAGGAACGTTGTAAGGAATGAATAAGTTATAACAAGGATGATTTGGACAACTGTGCTGATGATAATATGATAAGAGTGCAGATATATAAAAAGTCCCTAAAGTGCCGGATATCGGAATCAGTGATTTGTATAGATTTACGTGATGAATTTGGATTGCATCTGTGTGCAGTGGGAATGTAGGAACTGGGCTCATTTCCTACAGGACCTTCACTCCTCAAGAGCCTTCCAGTGAATCTAAGCTTTGCCCTAGCACCAGAACTTTCTTCCTAATCGAGTAAGACTGAAGAGGTTGCACCTTAGGGCTTGCCCTTGTAACAATAAGAGTCATCCTTGTGACTAAGTATCCATCCTGTAGTCCATTCTACCTCCAACCATTCAATTCCCCCTGACCACTGCTTCAACAAAAGCTGTCCCGACCCAGAAACTCTGCTGTGTCTTCTGTATGCTTTCATAGAGTGTAGCTTTCAAAGTAAGCACCAATTTTAAGTTGGACCCAGAATCTCAATTAGCCTCACACTAACAACCTTTTATCTTCAAATCTGTGGTCTTTGGCCAGGCGTGGTGGTGCATGCCTATAATCCCAGCAGCTCTAGAGGCTGAGGCAAGAGGATCTAGAGTTCAAAGGGAACCTCAACAACTGGGTGAGGCCCTAAGCAATTCAGTGAGACCCTATTTCTAAATAAAATATGAAGAAGGGCTCTGGATGTGGCTCAGTGGTAAAGCAACCCTGGGCTCAATCCCTGGTGCAAAAAAAAAAAAAAAAAAAAAAGAAAAAGAAAAAAGTGGTTCTCTATAGTTATCCACTACTTTTAAGATCATGGTTTCATCTGAACAACAAGCATTTTTTGAGGTAGGTAGAGTAAATCAATTCAAAAGTATTCTAATGTAAGATCAACCCATATTTTTTTAAAAAAGGTAAAATTAGCATTAATTTGAAAAGTATGTACATTTTAGAAAACATTTGCAGTTTTAAACTATACAATAGCCTACCGGTGATAAATATTGTGCATTCCATATCACAGGAACACCCAACCCTTGATGGTGGAGCATGTGGACTCCGTATGAGTCTGTCACTTTGAACTTCCTATCCCAGATGGAGAGGGAGGTCAATAACCTACTAAGGTGAGACTGTAGATTCTACCCCAAGATCCAGAGCCAAAGAAGAAATTGCTAAAATTTGAACTCTAATTACAATAGATTTTCATTATCTTCATGAAGGAATTTACATTTTGTTAATGTTCCAAAATTACTATTTGTATATCACTTTCCAGTAAAATGAATTCAGAGAGGTTTTGTTACCATCATTTCTTTTAACAGTCCAAATTTTCCGTGAACTCTCAGGATCATGTCTGAGATTGAGTGTGAATACTAGCTGACCTAGACTGTTGATCTGGAAAAGAACCTAAGGTGGTGTCCCAGGTTAACCAAGCCATACCCAGGACGTTGGCTGCTGTTTTCTGAATCTCTGAACTGAAAGTGTTTCCAGTCAATTGCAAGTTGTAGCTGGCTGGTGAGTTTCAAGTTTTTTAAAATTGTAATATGAAAATAAATTAAATCAAACTGGTGCTCATTTCTTTGACCCTCAATACTTTTTAGAAAATGTAACAGTAGATGAAGAATTGACAAATATGTGCATATATGCTTATGTTAATTGACTTAGTCATTCCATAACATATACATGTTTTAAGACATCATGTTATACAATTTATACGTCATGTTATACATGTTATACAAAAATTGTAAAATATACAATTTTTACTTGTTAATTTTAAAAAGGTAGATGAATTTTTAAAAAGGTAATAATGAATTTTTCTCAGATAATATCACTCACTGAGCATTAATGTATTTCTCTTCCTCCAGAAATGACTTCATTTGTGCTTCACAATTCCCCATCTGCCTGTAACAATTCAATTCTGAACTCTTCCCTAACTTATCCAGCAAAGCCCAAGATTATCCTCAGCCTCAACCTCAGATTACTTCAGGAGTTCAGAGCTGAGCTTCTCCTCTACCATAGAAGCCAGTGGATCTTTTTGAGCAAGGAAGAAACACAGAGAAGGAGATATTTAACTCCACTCCATTGTTGGGAATAGAAAGAGAATATTATCTATAGAAAAGACTTCTAAATAATAATCATGTTGGAGGAAGAGGGATATGTTTTTTAAAAAAAAAAAAAAACTTTGGTTAGGAGTCAACAGATAAGGAAAAACTAATCTAGAAATTTCTCTGGCACAGATCCTCAGTTTTCCTTGGGGCAGGTTGCAATCTCTCTCTGAACCTCCTCCGCTCTTTCTTCTGCAAAATAATGCTTTCTAAATATCCTTGTAGGTTTGGCATATGGTGCTATTCTTATGCTTGTCTGAAAGTGCAGTATATAATAATGATATCTTTGTCTCCCAGTTTCTTTAACTGTCTGGTGTCAAAGAAGAGACAAGCAAGTTGGTGGGATTTCTCAGTTACCAACCAGCAGCATCCAAGGTCAACAGAGACTTTGGTACCTTTCTCTGTATCTGAGGAGATTTCCTGTTAAAGTGGAAGAGAGGACCTGACCTAGGTGGAAGGGAAGTCACTGAGTCCTCATTCACAGTTACAAACATCCACTCTGCTCTTACCGCGCCCCAATCAATCACAGATTCAAGGCAACACACAGTTTTTAAAACTTTCACCTCATAAATGATACCTATAACTTCAAAGGATATACCATACAAATTCCTTTGGGGACATTAGAAAATATTAGGACAAATCTTCTCCATGTTTCATGAGGTTTTAAATATCCTTAAGGGAGACCTTCTTGTTTGCCTTGGTGAAGCGTTGCTGGGCTTATTCACAGCTCAGAGATGAGGAAGGACGTCTCCGTCTCATCCCATGATTTACATCACTGGCTTGAAGGTTTCCAAAGGAGATTTTTTTTTTTTTAAAAAACGAAATTTTGCCAGATTATTTTTTTCATCTCTCTCTTGGTAGCAACTGAGATTCTGAATCCAGTGAATATATGTTAGACACTGTTTACTTGAACTTTCTAAAACAAACTGTTCATCTTGGGTGTAACAGAAATGTTCTCTTTTTATATTACTGTTCCCATGTCTCTCTGCAGGGACTCGCCAACACAAACACCTACTTACAGGGCTACACTCCACCACTGTAAGTCTTTGGTGACTCTGCCATTGGATTCCAGTCGATAAATTTGCATTTAGCGCTTAATTTGTTCAGTATGCCTTACTAATTTGGCAATATTTATTTTGGCCCAGAAAGCAGAGGCAGCTAAGTTCTCTTGTTTTGTTTGGTGTGTGTGTGGTTTTTTTTTTTTTTTTCATTTTCATAAAAGGATTTAAGATATGAAAAAGTTACAATGTCATGGACAGGATTGGTTTCCTGTTTATGAGTCACCATAAATATGAAAGGTGCTGGGTGACATTTCTCAGCTGAGAGAGTCCATACAGCCCTGGGTGGAGAGCAAGTCTCTAGCAGGGTGGTCTTGAGGTGACTTGCTGACCTTGTATAATGTCCAGAGGAATTATTGTTAAAGTACAGTAGCCAGATACCATGTACACACACACCACACACACACACACACACACACACACACACACTGAGGACACACAGTTTTAATGGTTTTTCTCACCACTGCTATTATAGACAAGAGTGTTTACTCTAATGTCTTTGTGTTCTCAATATCTCCCTTTGTCTTTGGGGATGAGGTGGCAGGAAATACATTCACATCTGCCATTTTTTGTTTGTTTCTTTGTCTGTTCTGTGGATCCTTTTGCAAGTTTTCTCCACGGAAACAAATCCCACATAGCACCACACCCAGAAATCCCTTCTATGGTGTTGCAGCTGCTCAGAGGAATGCTGTGGAGCCCCGGACTCTGCGCAGGCCACGGAGAACTGGTATTAAGACAACCTCTGAGAAGGCTGTGCTCGACTGCCTTGGCCCGCCCAGGACAAGTGTGTTCAGGGCAGAGTGGCCCACTGACTTTATTATTGATTCCTGGGAGTGGAGGCTGTTCTCACTCAAAGGCAATTAGACACCACCCAAGATTTTTCTGGTTACGTGTTTATCCATTGTCACCTCACCATTTGAAAAGCCCAGTTATTTTGACAACCTGAATGTCACAGAGTGGTGCAGGCCTAAACCTTGGAAGTGGGAAGTATCCTCAAAAATTGTTTCTGTATCCAAATCTGAAAAAAAGAAAATAATCTACTCAAAACCACAAAGTCACCCAAGAGCTGAGCTGGAATTCAGACTCTGGGATTCAACCTTCATGTTTAGTAACATTTCCGTCATGCCATCTTCCCTCACAGAGCCTTATGAATAAACACAGCAAAGAAAGTAGCCAGGCGCCACAGAGGACTCCAGGCGGCAGCCCCTGCTCTGTGTCCCATTCAAATTCTATGTTCCTGTATCTTAGCCAGAATCATCAAGAAAAAAATAAGTTTGTTAAGAGTGGTCTAAGCCAAGGACATATCTGCTCCCCAGAGGATGGATGCTTTGCTCCACAATGCTGTTGGGACACACCTCTCATCTTTGAGTAAATGTGCTCCAAGGTCAATGATAGGTAATATTATGAGGGTGATACCGTGAGTCCTCAAGTCCTGAATGCAGTAGTGAGAAATGTCACCAGCCTACATTCTGAAGCAAAACCAACTTGAGCCATGGAAACTATTACTTTTCCTCACTATGAAATCCTGAAGACTCTTTCTAGATCATTGAACTCCTCCCGACTCTCTGCGTCTGCATGGTTTTGTTTTCAGAAGAGCCCCATACATTTCTTAGCTATTCCACCTTCCAAGAACATCCTCCTCCACCCTTCTCTGCCACATAAACTCATCCATACCATCCAATAGCCAATCTCAGTGTAGCCTCTTCTAGGACCATTTTGCCAGCTTACCACGCAGAAAAGCCTTTCCTGTATGTGCACCTTGACCTTTGCACTTTCACTTGTTCCCTCTCTTGTACATGTGTTATACCATGTAGACCTTGTGAAAGGAAGGCTCTAGAAGGATGATATGATGTATGCTTCCAGGAGTTCACTCTGATGCTGTGTGGAGAAGGGATTTCAGGTCAAGGAACTGGGACACAGGGAGCACTAAGGACACTTTTGCAATAGTCAGGTAAAAAGTTGGAATGTTGTAGACTGGGATGAACTCAGCAGGGAGAGATCCCATATTCTAGTGGGGAAAGCAGGGATATAAACTGACACCAGAAGCTTCATAAAAGACACTTTATAAATGTTTACCCATTCATCTATGTCTTTGCTCAACAAATATTCAATCAGAACTATAGACCAGAAACTGGGCTAGTATAAGGAACACAATATTAACCCAGAATGCATGTCCTTCCCCAATCTTCACACCTAAACATAGGGAGTATGGGATCAGCTAGAGAAAAAGCAGACATAGTTAAACTTTTACACACAGATACAAACACAAGCCAATAGATTCTGTACTGAGACATATATAATCATTAGAACTTCTTATGGGAGGAAGGAAGGAAGGATTAACCATAAATAAATAACTATAAGATAATTTATGTTAGGGGTTAGATTTTACATAAAGAGTTGATGGCAGAGAACTTTAAAAGATCCTTTGGAGTTTTTAATATGGAGAATGGAATTAGTGAGGCAACAAGTTTTCTGCACCAGGGGAGAGTAGGGACACACCAAAAGGGCATGATGAAACTAGTCTGCAGAATAGGAAAAAATTTATTCTTGTTAAGTCCTAAGAGACTGAGGTAGGAAAAAAATAGCAGAAATAAAATGATAGTCCCTCTTGTGGACAATGAGGTTTTACAGAACACTATTTTCCTAAATTTTAAATGTCACTAATTTAATTACATGACTTTCACTATGTCATGTTACTAACATAGACATAGGTCTGGGATGCATTGAAACCTGTACCATTAGTAATGGCATAGAAAGTTTGAGGACCAGCCAGGACTGGTGGCACACACTTGTAATCCCAGCAACTTTGGAAGTTGAAGTAGGATGATTGCAAGTTTGAGGTTAGTCTGGGAAACTTAGTGAGACCCTGTCTCAAAATTAAAAATAAAAAAAGCCTGGTGATATAGCTCAGTGGTAGAGTGCCCAGTACCACAAAGAAAAGACAGAAAGGAAATCTGAGGACCATAAATTAGTAAGTTTAATCAAATAGATATATACAGAATACTGATAACAGCAAATATTTAATGTATATATTCTTTTCAAGCATACATCTGTAAAAGGCAGAATTCTAAGATGATCCCAAAAGCCTGTCACCTGGTGAACTCATACCCAGTTATTCAATTAAACTCTCATCCTTTTACTACTATAAAAGGATTTTGCAAATATCACCAAGACCCAAATCCCTTGTCCTTACAATAGGGAAATTATCTGGATAGGCTTAACCTAATTACATAAGCCCTTTAACTTTGAGTCTAGATGTTTAAGACTGGGCAAGTCAGAGATTCAAACAAAAAAAAAAAAAAATAGGAGAATTTGATCTGAGAGAAAATCTGTTGCTGATTTTAAAGATGAAGATGGTCACCAGACTTGGAATAAGGATGGCCTCTAAGAACTGAGGGTAATCCACAGCTGCTACCAGGCTAAGAACAAGAATGAACCAATAAGAATGAGCTTGGAAGCAGATTCATCCCGAGAACCTCTAAATAGAACTCAGCTTGGCTAAACTGATTTAATTGATGTGAGACTCTGTGCAGAGAACCCAGAACACTGTACCAGTTTTCTGACCTACAGATCAGTGAGCTAGTGTCATTTTAAGCCATGAAGTTTGGGATGAGTCACTATGTAGCAACAGAAAACTCATACAGTATGAGTTCACGAGGATATCACAAAAAATATCAATTTATAAAACACAATAACTGCCTCTGACCAAAATTCAATAATATTAGAAAGTATAAAATGTGCTTTCTGAAAGTATCATGAATTAGGAATTTATAAAAAGCATTTACAGTCTACAATTCAAAGAACAAATCATAATAAGATTACAAAAATTTAGAAATAATGACAGTGCTACATGATGGCCCCAGATGAGAAAACTTAATAACTTATATAACACAATTTTTTATAAGTTAAAATATTGATGTAATACAATTTCTTTAATATCCCCAACAAAGTTTTTGTGAAAAAACTAAGTTGACCCTAATGCTTATATAGAAAAATACTCATCAGCCTTCTACTAATAACAATAAAAATAATAATAAAATTCTCTCTGTTCGTGAATTTGGGAACTTTAGTGAGAACACAAAAGACAAGTGACAAATGAGAAAAATAATTTGAAACATATGATTACATAAATAATAGATACAGAACTCTAAGAAATCAATCAATAACAAAGCCAAAAATACAGTGGCCAAATGAGAGAAGAATGAGTAGGAAATTTATAGGAACAAAAATTCAAATAAAAAGTTTGCAAAGGATTTTTAACTTCATTCATAATTAAGAGAATACAAATGAAGTCATATGATATAATTAATCAATTTAGCCAATATACAAAAGCTTCAAAATATCAAACTGGCAAATACAAGAATTAACAGGTTGTTATGAAAATTTTCATGAGCAATTTCAAGGATAACTACAATTTTAAATGCTATAAAGCATTGAAACAGCAGATCAACTTTTAGAAGCATCTAATATTTAGTATACAATGAGAAATTTCTTTAGCATTACTATAATGTTGCTATATTTTCTTAGTGTTTTTATTTTTTGTTGTTCTTTTAGGTAATTCAAAAAATTTTTACTTCTATTTTTTTCATATAGCTTATTATATTTTTAAATTTTCAAACCACATTTTAATTTTTATTATTATTTTTATTAATAATTAAAAAGTCAAACCTATATCCCTTGAGTATATATTTGGGTCTAAAATAGTCTAATTTTTTTTTTATTTTCCAATATTATTTTGTAATAAATTATCTGATTTATTTTTAATTTTAAAAATTATTTTCTCCTTCAATTTGAACAACAAAAAAACTAATTATAGTTTTATTGCAGCTTGAGAATGACCCCTTTGAAATATCTTTTATGTTTTGAAACTTATTGATATTTTCTTTATAATCTGTGTACAATTACTTACCTAAATGTCTATTAAGTACTTTCTTTGTAATTCTAATTAATTTTTCTTTATATATTCAGTACTGTCTTATTCAATGAATAAAAATTACCAACTGTTACTACTAACTTAGTAGGTTTTGCTTTCATTGGTTAAAGATCATATCTAGGTAGTCAATACTTTTGCTGGAAGTATACTTTGCTTAAAACTAGTATTTCTGTCTGTATTTCATGAGGTCCAATCAGGAAGCAGAACCTTTCTGGGTGTCACAGAATAGAGAATTTACCACAAGAATAAGTCTTTGTGTAAGGATGAGTGAGCCCAGCAAAGTAAGCATCTGGAGGGCCCAGCTCCCCAGGAGCACTGGCGTGGACAGAGATGCTGAAGCATCTGGGACCAGAATGGGGTCAGCAAAGGAAGCTGGTGGAAAGGTGTGTGGAAAATCAAATGCTCTGCATAATTACCTGTCGGGTATTTCCACCATCCAGCTTCTGGGGATGGGCCTGGAGAGGCTATTGGTCAGCAAAACCAGAGCACAGGAGGACAAAGGGTAAGAAGCTAGGACCCCTGGAGGCCATTACGTAGATCTTCCATCCATCTTCCCTTCCATGAACCACAGTGACCTTCAGAGAAAAATAATTCAGTCTGTCATGCAGATATCAAAGGAATTTCCCACTCTGACCTGGAGGCACACAGAGAAGAAATTCTGGGAAGCTGAGCTACAGTAACCAGGTCAACTCACCAACCACCCACTCCCAAAATGCCCATTGGGTTTGTGTTGAATGTATAAAGCTATCTTATGTTTTAGTCTTATCTATGTCATTTTCTTCCAAGCTTGACATTTAGGAGGAGTAGACATTTGTTTTATTAATGTTCCTTTTGTTTTCCTAAGAAAGGTGGAGCTTTTCAATAAGGAATTCTTAAACCATTTGTTTTTGTTTTTACAATTGATTAGTGTCATTGTCCTCTCCCCTTTGTGTGTTTATGTGTGTTATGGTTTGTATATAAAGTGACCCCCCCCCCTCAAAGCTGCTGTGTTAATGCAGGAATATTCAGAGGTGAAATGACGGAACTGTGCCCAAACCTAATCAGTCCATAGGTTTGAATGGACTCAGTGGTAACCGCAGGCAGGTGGGATGTGACTGGTGGAGGTGGGTCATTGGGGACATGCTCTGGAAGGTTTGTTCCTCCCTGTGTCCCCTTCCCCTTCTCCCTCTCTCTGCTTCCTTGATGCTAGGAGGGGAGAAGCTTCCCTCTGCCACACCTTTCTGCCATGATGTGCTGCCTCACCATGGGCCCAGAGCAACCACCGTGACTACTCAAGGACTAAACCTCTGAACTATGAACCCAAATAGATGATTCCTCCTCTAAGTTGTTCTCATCAAGTGTTTCGGTTACAGTGACACAAAAGCTGGCTAACACAGTGTACTTTATTTTTATGAAACATAGTTTATATTTATTTTATGTTTCCAAATTTGAGATCTTTGGTTTTTTTTTCCCCAGACTTCAATAGGTACATATCTGCTTTTAATTCTCTTAATGATTACTATTAAGATTTTTCAAAAGTATTCTTAAACATTTATCTATCAGTCTAACAAAGTCAAGACAAAACATGGAAGTATAATTTAAAACCAAGCACTAACTACAAACGTGATCGGACTTTCATTTAAATCCAGTCCTTGCTGCTAGTATGTAGAAAGTCTCTTGTCAACTTCTTCTATTTATCTTGAAGGATTATTTTGTAATCCATTTGCAATACAGGAAGAGGGCCTCAAATATTATTATTGTTAGCAGTTTTGAATGAAAGCTATTTGCCACACCATGCATACCACATGTATTAGCTCATTTAATTTTCACAGAATCTTTCCAAAATGGAGATTATTACTTTCATTTCACAGTTCAGTAAATTAAAGTTCATGAAAGAAAAATGAGTTATCAAGGTCATATAGCTACTAAAGATCAAACTGAGAGTCAATTCTTACTGACCTCAAATCAATCATCCTAACTACTAAATAAAGGGGTAAAAAGGTATGCATTTTCTAAGTTTTCTAAGTTCTGAGTCATAAGTTTTCTAAGTTCACTAAGTTTTCTAAGTTCTGAGAACTTACAAGCTGGTTTTGGAAAAGGAATTGTTTTATGCGTCACTCAATAAAGTGCAATTTTAGGACTACTGTCATCTTGATTCTATCCCCATGAAAAACGCTTAACACACTTTCACCAACCTCTCCTCCCCCTTGTCCTGCACCCTTCTCATCACACCCTCCTCACCCAGGTCACAGCCCAATCCTGTGGAACAGAGAGGCCTTGAGTCATGGAAAGGCTTTGGTTATTCCGAGTTGATGGACAGATTGTGCAAAAAGGAAATAGGCCTCCTGCTGTTTTAGTGAGAGCAAATCACTGTTCCTAGCAATACCACATGATGCTAGAGCTTGGATCTTGAATGTCCCCAAAGGCCCAGGTGTTGAAGGCTTGATCCCCAGCCTATGGCACAATTAGGAGGTGATGGGACTTCTAATAGCTGGGGCTTTCCTCCTTATAAGTTGATTATCTCAGGTATTTTTTCACAGTGAGGAAAAGTGGAGTAACACACATGAGCAGGCCTCCGAGGACGTTTAGCCAGACAGACTCATGGACTGGCAATTGTGTCATTGCTTTCTAGTTGTGAATAAAGTTTAAACATTAGGACTGAATGTTGGTAGTGGTATTCATTTGCATCTTCTGTGTCTTCATGGGAATTTTGATATGAAAGATCCAATTATAAATTGGTTCTGAGATGGTAGGCATTAAAAAAAAATTCCCAGCCAAATCTATTGAATCAAAACAAGACTCTTGGGTTATAGAACTGAAAAGGTTAAAATTTTGCAGGTTACTTTTACAGATGCAGAATGATGGTTATATGTTGCAGGAACAAGAGTTTTAGCAACAAATATACCAGGGAGGCCTTGGGCACCTCTCTCATCCCTCTGCACCTCAATTAACTTATGTATTCAGTAGGAATAACAATACCTATGTTGTCAGGTGTAATGAGGACAATGAAAAGCTACCAGTATCCAGCAAATGTTTGATGAGTGACACTATGATTGTTTCTGTTATTAATATCACATGAAATGCTCTCTCTCCTGGGTAGCTGCAGCAATTGTTCAGCAAAAGCAAACCCATCGCACATGTCATTTGACTGGCCAGTGGAGTCCTGTTAACTGTAATGCATAGATTACAAACTACTTAGTTGATTTACACTTTGCTGCAGCTGGAGAGAAATATTTACTGGTAAGATTAAATTGAATTAAAACAATCAGATTAAGAGGAGCCTAGGGTGGCCCTTCAGCTCTGCAAGGAACAAGTTGCCTTGATCTGAATAGCAAACTCATGCCAGCAGTTTGACTAATTTAGCAGTAACATGAGCAGGTGTGACTTCGACTGCAGGAGGGACAGAAATGCAGAAGCAGAAGGAGCATTTTCCTCTTCACACTGGATTTGGGCCACAGCTCTGGGGACAGGCTCACCTCACTAATCCAGACTCACATAGATAAGGAATGTGAAGTTTGAATGAGAGAACATGTACTTAAACATCCATGAAGGAGGAAGTTTAGGTCTCCATCACAGGTGGTGATATAAATAACGAAGCCATTTCTCTAAGATGAAATGGTAAGTTAGCCCTTTATAATTCAGAGCAGATTTTCCTATAAATGAAATTTTATATTCAGTGATCAGCTTCCCAGGTTGGCCACACAAGCATTTCTAATTCATAGGGCATAATATGATACGTGCTACACACCAGCAATGCTAAGCCCAAGAAAACCGTGCTCCGTAGCCAGATTATTTGTTTGCTTGTTTCCTTGCATTTTGGACAGTTCATATAAAGTTGAATTTCTCTCAAGACACTACTTTTTTAAATGTTCTGCACGGTGGCCATAAAGAACACTATTAAAATGATATAGGTTTCTTCTATCAATTTTCTGGAAACTTGAATAGAATTTAACCCTGTCTGCATCAGCTTAATTAATGTCAAGGAAATACGGCTTAACCAAAATTGTAACAAACTATGTTCCATAGTTCATTGTTTTAAGAGATGTTAGTAGTTCTGAAAGAAGGAGTTACTTTGTCAAATAAATTTGGGGACTGTAGCACACTTTAACTCTTGGAGATTTGCAATGCACCCTCAATTTCTGAAGATTAGAAAGAAATAGACCTTTGAAACTTCACATCATCAGCTGTTACTAACTGTTGTTTCCATACATAACAAACTTTTGCTTCGTATCACCCTATTTGAAATAGTATTCAAAACTCCAGCTTGGAGACTTGTTCCTGGCCAATAGTGAAGATGTGTTATATTCACATTAGTATAGTCCAAGGTATCAACTTGCTGTTGCATTCTGTCTATAATAATAAAAACATTCTTTAGCTAAATCAGAGGTGACCTACGCATTTATGGACTATCCTGAGAAGGTAATGATTTTATCTAACATGAAATTTGGGGGAAAATAAAATGAAGGTTCTATAGATTTGGCCTCTCCAGTTTGGACTATGACTTTGGGGATGGCCTTTCCCTCAGCGACAAGGCTCACCTGATGAACTTGTTTACAGAGATTCTTGGGTTAGTGTTTGATCTAGGCAGGGGAGAATCCATTTATATTACATTTCTCCTTCTGAAAATATATACCTAGAGAGATTGGGTGGTTCTAATGTTCTTTATATAATTTTCTTTTCTCCCCCACCCTCCCAAAAAATAATAATAATTAGGCCAGAACCTTTACAGTCTTTGTTATTCTAAAAATATATGTTTAAAAAAAAAAAACTATCCTCATATAAAGGTACAAAAGTAAACTTGAATTAGGGTCCCACCTCTAAGGGAGAAGATCCTAAATTGATGAGATTTCAAACTCTACTGTTGGTAGAAGAAGATAATTCATTAGTGAGTGCCAGGGGCTGATCTCTTAAACTGAAAATGTGCCTCCTGAAGCAACAACAAGCTATGGAACATAGTTTATTACATATGATATATGCTAGGTGGACAGGCCAGGAACATTTGAGGGAATCCATTCTGCAACCTGAAATCCCAGCATGCACTATTGATCTGACCCAGAATGCCCCAGTCTCAGCTCCAGTTCGCTTGGAGCTGGGCCCGCTGGAGACCAGCAGCTTGCCTTGCGTTATTTAATGACCTCCTTCGCTGGTGAAGTCTGTGCTGTTTTCTATGGCACTTAAGAACTGCCCTGCCGACACCAGAGGATTTCGTTTCATGTACTTGAACCTGGGTGACACAAATATTTTAGCGGTGACTCAGTCCTGGGAAGAGCAGGCGGTTAGGTAGGGAATGTTTATAGAAGACATTTCATCACCACTAGTCAAACACATCTTGTTGTTGGTTCAGGAGGCACCAGGATTTTCCTCTTTGAAGGGGATGCTCAGGGAGCCAAGAGCTTCCAGCCTGGAGCTCAGCTCCAAGAAGCGGCAATGGTCATTTGCACACAGGGAACCTGCAAGACTAGTTGCCTTGGAATGTGGACCATCCTGGGGAAGTACTTACATGTCTTTCCTGGGGATGGAGGGAGCTGGAGCTGGGTGGGTCTATGTAAAGAAACCCTGAGGCTGCCCCTAGGACTTGGGGTTCCCAGGGAGAGCTTGTCTTTCTGCTTGGCTTCCTTGGCAATATGTCCCTAGTTGTAAAACTTCAAGAATGAAGTCAGGAAAATTGTAATTTCTAAAAATCAGTTCTGATGTCATGTCGTCCGTGGTCAAAAAGCTTGGCTGGAAGATGAGAATGTAGGACTTCTTTGGCTTGGGTTCATCCTGTTGACAATAATTAAGAGAGCTCTAGACCCTCTACAGCAGTGTCCCCTGTGAGTCCTCACCCCTCTGGTGAAGAGAAGGTGGTCCCAGGATCCCAAGCTTTGGGTAGCAGAAGTCAGCTGAAAGCTTGTAGTCTTTCTGCAGCGTGTGGCTTATGAATGGCAAAGGGGTCCCAGGAAGATTGCATTTTTAAAAATTCAGGCTAGATCATGCCAAGAAACACAAACCAAAGGAAGTATTTTAAGAAAATAAACAAAGCTACCGAGTCAAACATACAAAGCAGGAAAGCGAAACAAAAGAGTATTTGAGGCCTGAGGTCTGAACATTATGAAGTCATACGTGTGATGGGCCAGCCCCAGAGCAGGACAGCTGTGCAAGCGCCGAGGTGGCTGCTCCCACCAGGGGCTCCCCAGCCTGTGATGCTCCCAGATCCCACTGTGCTGGCTGATTATATGGTCACCTCTCCAACTTGAGCTCAGCTCTGAGCTATGCAGAAACAGGGCTCCTCCACTGGCAGGCTGCACACAGAAAGCCAGAGGACGGTTTCTACCAAATTAATAGTTCCTGTAGAATGCATTTTATGTCCTCCAGTCCCAAGTCACTCATCTAGTAGCTCTACAGGGTATCAGTGTTATAACAGGATGTTGGCTATAGGAACCTCCAAGACTCTGCTACCTAAATATCTTACTATCTTCAGAAGCTCAGAATTCTGTTGGTTTGTCTGAATTATTTAAATTCTTCCCTGTGAAATAAAATACAAGTGGGGCCCACATTAAGGTCAAATATTGGTTGTAAAGAATTGTGCATAATAGCCTTTGCCAGAAACTGCTGTCTCAGTGGAACTGAGTTCTAAATTTTGACACTTTCTTTGGTCTAACCAGGAGCCTTTTTTGAACCAATTACCTTAACCACAGCAGAATGCCCCTACCAATAATGCTATAACACCATGACTTTGGATTTTATGAAGGGATTCTAAAAGCACATTCTATATGAAAAGTGATCTGAATTTGCTGTAAAACTATTGTTAAAATATAACCATATGCTATATCTGATTGCAGAATATAGTGATGACTAAATATTAAAAATTGAATATCTTTTGAGGAATGAGCATGCTTCATCTGATCCATGATATAGGTTATCAGACTCTTCTTGGATGAGGTTGCCTAGATGTTCATCTCTGAAAATAACCATGACACCATAACTTCTGATAATCAGCACGTTTGGCCTCACATTTCTTTAGATATACCCTTCCATGGAAATAGGTCACAAAGATCAGCGAGTGTTGCTAAAATTAATGAAATGTATCATAAATATATATGGTTCTGGACATCTGCAGATGCCATTCCAGAAGAAACATTCACTACTCACCCATCTCCCAGTTTTGGAGAGAATGCTTTTTTTTTCACCAAAGAAAAGAAGGGTGAAAATTTATATCATATAAGCAATATCTCTGCTCTGGTCCTTGTCCTTATATAAGACTGGTTGGGGAAAGAATAATCCTCACTGGGGCTGGGGATGTGGTTCAAGCAGTAGCGCGCTTGCCTGGCATGGGTGCAGCCCGGGTTCGATCCTCAGCACCACATACAAACAAAGATGTTGTGTCTGCCGAAAACTAAAATATAAATATTAAAAAAAAATTCTCTCTCATTCTCTCTCTCTCTCTATCTTTAAAAAAAAAAAAAAAAAGAATAATCCTCACTGTCATTTAGTGGAGGATGCCAATGTGGTTTTGGATAAATCTGGATTCAGATGAGGGAAGGCCCACTGGGCGCTGCATGAGACAGTAGAAAGGGATGTGGGGAAGTTGGTGGCAGGTTGTGACGCAGGGGAAGGGCTGGAGAAAGGATAGAAAAAGGTAGTAGGAAACTGGAGTTTTAGTTGGTGATATGACCAAGGGAATTTTTTTTTGTAATAGACATTTTTTATTCTATTGAACTGATTTCTTCAACAGAGCTTTGAGTAAGTGGATTCAACATTATTTTATTACCAAAATTGTGTCTTTTGATTTCTAAGACAGGGAAGGGACTATTGGAGAGAAATGACAGGATTTGGGGAACAGTATGAAGGCAAAAAGATTGAGGGTCCCTCATTTAGTTGGAATATTAAGATAAAAGGAAAGAAAAACGTGAATAGAGAAAAGGTAATGCGGAAAAAGAGCATTGAGTATATGCAGGGACCTCATGTGACAGCTCACGGAGGAAGCGCAAGGTCTGAAGAACTTGCAAATACATGTGTAGAGGACACTGTTCTCCCACAGGACATGGACTACTGGAGGAGTTGCTCATGGTGAAGTATCTAAGTGAACAGTAGGGAGACGGCTAGTCTGAATTTGTAATTGCATTGATGTTTTAGCTCTCAACAGGGAGACACCAGATTTAAATTTTACAAGCTTCCCTTTTCATAGGTCTAGATGTGTTATGACACATTCACGTGGAAATTGCCTAGTAATAAGGGACAGGGCAGAGGACACATGTGTTCAGTGACTGAGAAGACACTTCAGGTGCTCAGAGAGAGTTTTCTGTAAGCTAGAGTGACCAGAGCAGGCTTTCTGTTGGATGAAGGCTAAGCCAAACCAGGAGGATAATGACTTATGTACCCTTATTTGTTCGTTAATGAATGAACAAATTTATATATAATTAGACTGATAATACCATAGAAATGAGTTTCATATCTTTTAATAAGAACTGTTAACATGAGAAGTAGTTAATAATGTGTGTCCAGATATAGGGATAGAGTAGAATAAATAGACATCCCTCCCCATTTATTTATGAATTATTGCCAAGACAATAAGACAAGTTCTCACTATATTACCATTTGGAAATTATAATATCCAAAAGGCATAGAAATTAATAAGTACACATCTGCAACCAGAGACAATAATCTGTAAGCATCTAAAGATAATATTTAACTATTATAACCTGGATCAACCCTTATAACTGAGGAGTTCAGTCATAAGTTGCTTTGTGTCAATAGAATTGGGGGCTCAAAAAGCAAATAGCTATGGCTTGGAACTTGGCAAAAACACTACCATCTAGTGATAAAGTCTGCATTCTATCCTCTATGTGTGGATATTGAACTTTGTTGATTTTGATTAGCCATGTCTATTCTATATATTTGCTAATGGAAATAATGTAAAGAAATTGAATACTAAAATGTGTATACAGACAGGGGTGTGGCCAAGTCTTCAAAGGTGCCCTGAAGCTATCCAGATAGAGGGGGAAAGAGGGAGATTCCACACATCTTTCACTTAAAGAGCCCTTTATCCCCTTCCACCTGAATTCATTTACCAGTTTCGACCCTTCAATATCACCTTCTTGAACACTGTGTTCTGTACTTGTTCCAAATTTGCTAATTTTTTTAGACTGTAAAAACTTTAAGGTTTTATATAGCTGTGCCCACCGATAGATATTTAAAATCAAAATCAGTGATGGATATATATTGCTCTCTGCTGTACAAAAGCCATTAGTATCCTGTTACATCTGCTTCCAAACACTGGGAAACTCAACTCTTCCTCTGCTGTGTTGTAAAATGATGCCCACTGTTTAATGTGTTTTTCCTTCTATCTTCATTTTATCCTCAGTGTGCCATGGACGAAAGACTTTCTCATTCTCAGTTTTCAGATGAAGAATCCAAAATGCTCCCACTCACTTGAGTCATGATGCAGAATGACCATTAAGAAAACTCATAAACAAATATTCCTGTTTATAAATTCATTTACTTCTATTCTGACTCAGATATCTCGCTTTTTGAAAAGTTCAATATTAATGGTATGTTATTTCTGCAGTCTGAAAAATAAAAAAGTATTAACTCTTAAGAGGTATATTAGTCATTCAATCCTAGCTGCACAGAAGATTGACCAAAAGTGGGACCTCTTTTGCCACAAGTAAAATATACAAGAGAGCTTACCAAGGCGGGGTGGGGGTGGGAGGAAATGCTTAGTTGCCAAAAATAGAAGACAAAGACTGAAATAATCACACATAAAATTTATGAAAGACAACTAAACTAATACTTAGAGAAATATATGAACTTAAAAACATACACGTACACACACACATATATAGATTATATATATATATATTGTGTGTGTTGTCTGTATTTTTTCTTTTCTCCCACTTTCTTTTTTAAGTTGCACTATGCTAAATGTGAAATTTAAGAAGGAAGGCTGGAGAAAGAAAATAATATAGACAAATAAAGTAGAGAAAAGCAATAAATACAAACCTTGGTCTCTGAAAGACAAATAATCAAATCCATCATAAAACCAGTCAAGATAAGATAAAAGGAAGACTATAATTGCAGGTACAGCAGAGATGTTTTCCAATCTTTACAGAATGTAAGAAACATTTATGCCATTAAATTTGCTAACACAAGATAAATAATTTTATAGACAAAAATAAGTAAATTTTAATACTGATGAGGAAAAATTAGATACTCTTTATTTTTAAAGAATGAGCAAAAGTCCTTTGTACTAACCCTACCATTTTTATATCTTCCCTTCCCCAAAACTCAAACATCAACACCACCAGGCTCAGTTTTATAGACAACTGTTACTAAGGCTTCAAGGAACACAAAAACCTTGTCTTACACAAACTGTTCCAGAGAACAGTCAAAGGAGGAATTCTCCCACCCTCACTTTATGAGGCTATGATGACCTTGATTCCACTACATGACAAACAAGGAAAATTGTAGGCAAATTTCACCTATTAACAGAGGCTAATATCATGCCCATAAAGTAAGCAAAATATTCTCTCTTTCTCATCTCACCATTATCAAAGGCCAAGAGGACAGTCCCACATTAGATGTAAACCAGGCTTCCCCAGTCATTCTTTTTTTTTTTTTTTTTTTAAAGAGAGAGTGAGAGAGGGAGAGAGAGAGAGAGAATTTTAATATTTATTTTTTAGTTATTGGCGGACACAACATCTTTGCTTTGTATGTGGTGCTGAGGATCGAACCCGGGCCGCACGCATGCCAGGCGAGCGCGCTACCACTTGAGCCACATCCCCAGCCCCCCAGTCATTCTTTATCATCAGTCCATGAGTGGGCAGCACAGGGCACTCTCCTCCAAAGAGACCCAAAGGGGGCCTGACCCACTGGAACTGGAACTGTGAGCATCCCCAGACTTTCAGCTTCCTCCTCTGTGATCGGGAAATCAAGAGGAGCTCACCTGCTCTGAGAGAGGTCTGCCTCCAAGTCTAACCGAGTCAGCTCCCTGACATGCTGGCCTTTTCTAACAGGGTCAAAATTGAACCCGAATATGCACTGTCTCCTTTCCTCATGGGTATGTCCCACCCTGTTATTCAGAATGTATCTGAGGAGGTTGATGTCATGGTGCCTGGTATGCCCAGTTACCAATGGGAGACCCAGACTTAAGTTGCATAGTGCAACTTAAAGAATGAGGGAGAAAAGAAATAATACAGACTCCAGAGTTGCCCTCAACTCCTTCCCTGTATCCTCCATAATGTTTTCAAATAAGTCCTGTTCCATGCCCATCTCCTAACCCACCCTCAGTTCTTGAAGTCCCTCTGTCATGGTCTCTGGAATCCACAGTCCATTATTAGCAAGATTGCCAAGGAACTCAAAATTTCCTCTAGCCATTCCACACCTGTCTGATTTTATAAGAAATCTGACTCTCCTCTGAGATGCTATTTCTATGTAGCCAGCCTCTTAGTTGGAAGGGGCTTAGTATCTTCCATCTGAATTTTCCTTCCAATAGTGGGGAGCCACCCTTGAGCTATTTGAGAAGTCTTCACTCTGCCTAGAGCCAAGGAGATTTTGGTTTGGCATTGCAAGCTACTTTGCGATTCCTCCCACTACTGGATTGTGTAATGCACGTGACCTCTGTCTCCAATCAGCTAGAAGACCCATCTCCTAGCTCCAGAGTTGGGAGTGACCCACTGGGAACTGGACAGCACACCTCCTCCCTTATTTGGCCAAGAACATTCTGTAGAATGTTTGAAGTGCCCTCATATAAATAAAGCAAACGGAGGCTCTCACTCTCTCTTTCCAGCATGGAAGTCGACCCCTAAGGTCGAATAGTCGTTGTGCCCTTGCTTTCTAAAATTACTTTCTGTATTGTGTGGGGTTTTTGCTGCCTTTTTTTTTTTTACTTGATTTCTCAGCCAGCCAGCTGCACACAGAGGAACCCCAAATTCCATTGCCTGGGCCAGACGTGAGCGAAATCCTACCTCCTTAAAGCTCCCTGCTTTGACTCCCAGAGCATTCACAATACTATGGCCCCTCTCCCTGTTACAGTCACCCACTGCTCTCTTTATATCTTGGTGCTCCAACCTGGGGCTCACTGCCTGCATCACTCTTCCTATCTCAATTTTTCATGATTCCACAGTGTATGTTGATGATCCTTCCGACTCTCATTTATTCCTCAAACGTGTCTCCTCAGGTCATCTTGTCCTACATGCCACATCAGGCACTCCTTCCCACAGTTACACACCAGGATTTACATTTCTATAATTGAAATCTCCATGTAACCCCAGATGCATGTGTTCAATTCTCTGACCAGTATGTTCTGTTCTTCTAGTTCTTTTTCTTTAATGCCTGACTCTAACCATAGGCACTCAATAAATATTTTTGGAAGGAATAAATGATTAAATATAATTCATCATGTTATAAGGTGAAAAGCTCTGGATTGCTGTAACATGTGCAAAAAATAAGTATTTGAAAGGTTAAAATCTAATTTTTGGCACAAATATTTAGCAAACTATGAATAGAACAGAGTGTCCTTAATTTGATAAGTACTTCTAAGAAAACCTATGAGTAATAAGATGTTCTGATGACATTTTAGAAATATTCTTTTTTTAATTTTTTTATTCTAATTTGTTATATATGACAGCATAATGCATTAGAATTCATATTACACATATAAATCATAATTTTTCATATCTCTGGTTGTTACAAAGTATATTCACACAATTTGTGTCTTCATACAAGTACTTAGGGTAATGATGTTCATCTAATTCCACCTCATTTCTACCCCCATAACTCCCCCCTTCCCCTCCCACACCTTTGCTCTACCTAGAGTTTATCTAACCCTCCCTTGCTCCCCCTGCCAACCCTACTATGAATCAGCCTCCTTATATCAGAGAAAACATTCGGCATTTGGTTTTTTGGGATCAGCTAACTTCACTTAGCATTATATTCTCCAGCTCTGTCCATTTACCTGCAAATGCCATGATTTTATTCTCTTTTACTGCTGAGCAATATTCCATTGTGTATATATACCACATTTTCTTTATCCATCCATCTCCTAAAGGGCATCTAAGTTGGTTCCACAGTTTAACTATTGTGAATTGTGCTGCAATAAAGATTGATATGGCTGTGTCCCTGTAGTATGCTGTTTTTAAGACCTTTGGGTATAGACTGAGGAGTGGGATAGCTTGGTCAAAAGGTGGTTCCATTCCCAGTTTCCCAAGGAAACTCCATACTGCTTTCCGTATTGGTTGCACCATTTTGCAGTACCACTGGCAATGTATGAGTGTGCCTTTTCCCCTACATCCTTGGCAACACTTACTGTTGTTTGTATTCTTAATAGCTGCCATTCTGACTGAAGTGAGATGAAATCTTAGAGTAATTTTGATTTGCATTTCTCTAATTGCTAAATATGCTGAACATTTTTTTCATGTATTTTTTAATTGATTGTATATCCTCTTCTGAGAAGTGTCTGTTCAGTTCCATGGCCCACTTATTGGTTCAGGTATTTGAGGTTTTTTTTTTTTTTTTTAGTGTTTAGCTCTTTAAGTTCTTTATATACCCCAGAGATAGTGCTCTTTCTGATGTATAAGTGGTAAAAATTTGATCCCAAGATGTAGGCTCTCTATTCACCTCACTGATTGTTTCTTTTGCTGAGAAGAAGTTTATTACTTTGAATCCATCCCATTTATTAATTATTGATTGTAATTCTTGAACTATAGGAGTCTTATTAAGGACATCCCATTTATTAATCCTTGATTTTAATTCTTGCTCTATAGGAGTCTAATTAAAGAAGTAGGAGCTTAATCCAATATGATGGAGATTTGTGCCTACTTTGTCTTCTATTAGGCACAGAGGCTCTGGTTTAATTCCTAGGTCCTTGATCCACTTTGAGTTGAGTTTTGTGCATGGTGAGAGATAGGGGTTTAATTTCATTTTGTTGCATGTGGATTTCCAGTTTTCCCAGCACCATCTGTTGAAGAGGCTATCTTTTCTCCAATGTATGTTTTTGGTGTCTTTGTCTAATATAAGATAACTGAAACTATGTGAATTAGTCTCTGTGTCCTCTATTCTGTACAAGTCTGTTTTGGTGACAAAAACCATGCTGTTTTTGTTACTATTGCTCTGTAGTATAGTTTAAGGTCTGGTATAGTGATACCACCTGCTTTACTCTACTTGCTAAGGATTGCATTAACTATTCTGGGTCTCTTATTTTCCTGATGAATCTCATGACTGCTTTTTTATTTCTATGAGGAATGTCATTGAGATTTTGATTAGAATTGCATTAAATCTGTATAATATTTTTGGTAGTATGGTCATTTTGACAATATTATTTCTGCCTAATTTCTTTCTTTAGTGTTTTGTAGTTTTTGTTGTAGAGATCTTTCTCCTCTTTTGCTAAGTTGATTCCCAAGTATTTTATTTTTTTGAGACTATTGTAAATGGGGTAGTTTTCCTAGTTTCCATTTCAGAAGATTTGTCAGTGATATACAGAAATGCTTTTGATTTATGGGTGTTGATTTTGTATGCTGCTACTTTGCTGAATTCATTTACTAGTTCTAGAAGTTTTCTGGTGAAATTTTTTGGGTCTTCTAGATATACAATCATATTGTCAGCAAAGAGTGCTAATTTGAGTTCTTATTTTCTATCTGTATCCCTTTAATTTCTTTCATCTGTCTAATTCTCTGGCCAGTGTTTCAAGAACTATGTTAAGCAGAAATGATGGAAGAGGGCATCTCTGTCTTGTTCCAGTTTTTAGAGGGAATGCTTTAGATTTTTCTCCACTTAGAATGATGTTGGCCTGGGGCTTAGCATAGATAGCTTTTACAATGTTGAGATATGTTCCTGTTATTCCTAGTTTTTCTAGTGTTTTGAACATAAAGGGGTGCTGCATTTTGTCAAGTGCTTTTTCTGCATATATTGAGATGATCATATGGTTCTTATCTTTAAGTCTATTGATGTGATTAATTACATTTATTGATTTTCATATGTTGAACCAACCTTGCATTCCTGGGATGAACCTCACTTGATCATGGTGAACTATCTTTTTTGATATTTTTGTATTTGATTTGTCAGAATTTTATTGAGAATTTTTGCATTTATGATCATTAGTGGTATTGGTCTGAAGTTTTCTTTCTTTGATGTGTCTTTGCCTGATTTTGGAATCAGGGTAATATTGGCCTCATAGAATGTTTGGAAGTGGTCCCTCTTTTTCTATTTCCTGAAACAACTTGAAGAGTATTGGTATTAGTTCTTTAAAGGTCTTGGAGAATTCAGCTGTGTATCCATCAAGTTCTGGGATTTTCTTGGTTGGTAGGTTTCTGATGGTGTCTTCTATTTTATCACTTGAAATTGATCTGTTTAAATTGTATATATCATCCTGATTTAATTGGGCAAATCATATGACTCTAGAAATTTGTCAGTGCTTTTGATATTTTCAATTTTATTGGAGTGCAAGTTTTCAAAATAATTTCTGATTATCTTCTGTATTTCCATAGGGTCCATCACGATATTTCCTTTTTCACCATGTAGCTTAGTAATTTGAGTTTTCTCTCTTTATCTTCATTAGAATGGCTAAGGGTCTATTTTATTTATTTTTTCAAAGAACCAAATTTTTGTTTTTTTTCAATTATTTCTTTTGTTTCAATTTCATTGATTTCAGCTTTGATTGTCTTCTACTGCTTTTGGTGTTGATTTGTTCTTCTTTTTCTAGGGCTTTGAGATATAATATAGGTCATTTATTTGTTGACTTTTTCTTCTTTGAAGGAATGAACTTTATTCACTGAACTTTCTTCTTAGTACTGCTTTCATAGTGTCCCAGAGAGTTCAATACATTGTATCTGTGTTCTCATTCACCTCTAAGAATTTTTTAATCTCCTCCTTGATGACTTTTGCAACCCTTTGTGCATTCAGTAGCATATTATTTAGTCTCCAGGTGTTGGAATAGTTTTTATTTTTTTATTTTATCATTGATTTCTAATTTTATTCCATTATCATCTGTTAGAATGCAGGGTAGTGTCTCTATATTTTTATATTTACTAAGAGTTGCTTTGTGGCATAATATATGTTTTATCTTAGAGAAGGATCCATGTGCTGCTGAGAAGAAAGTGTATTCATTCATTGATGGATAAAATATTCTATGTATGTCATTTAAGTCTAAGTTATTGATTGCATTATTGAGTTCTATAGTTTCTTTGTTCAGATTTTGTTCAAAAGATCTATCCAGTGGTGAAAAGGGTATGTTAAAGTCACTCAGAATTATTGTATCATGGTCTATTTGACTCTTGAACTTGAGAAGAGTTTGTTTGATGAACATAGATGCTCCATTGTTTGGGGCCTATAAATTTATTATTGTCATGTCTGGTTTCTTTAAGCAGTATGAAATATCCTTCTTTATCCCTTTTGATTAACTTTGGCTTGAAGTCTACTTTATTTGATATGCGAATGGAAACCCCTTCTTGCTTCTGCAGTCCATGTGAGTGGCATGATTTTTCCCAACTTTTCTCCTTCAGTCTGTGGATATCTTTTCCTATGAGATTAGTCTCCTGGAGGCAGCATATTGTTGTTTTATTTATTTATTTTTTGTTGTTTTTTGTTTTTAATCCAATCTTCCAGTCTATGTCTTTTGATTGGTGAGTTAGGCCATTAACATTTAGGATTATTATTGAGACATGATTTCTATTCCCAGCCATTTTTGTTTATTTTTGGTATTTAACTCAAATTAGTTTCCCCTTTGATTAGCTTTTCCTTTAGTGTAATACTTCCCTTTGCTGATTTTCATTGTTGTTTTTCAATTCCTCTTAATGGAATATTTTGCCAAGGATTTTCTGTAGTGTAGGCTTTCAAGTTGTAAATTCTTTTAACTTTTGTTTATCATGGAAGATTTTTATTTCATCATCAAATCTAAAGCTTAATTTTGCTGGATATAAGATTTTGGTTTGCATCCATTTTCTTTCAGAGCTTGATATGTTGTTCCAGGATCTTCCAGCTTTCAAGGTCTGGGTTGAAAAATCTGCACATAACCTAATTGGTTTCCCCTATATGTAATCTGGTTCCTTCTCTCATGGCTTTTAATATTGTCTCCTTTTTCTGTATGTTAGGCATTTTCATTATAATGTAGCTTGGTGTAGATCTGTTGTAATTTTGTAATTTTGCTACTGGGCATAGGGGACTATCTCGGCTGCTGCAGAGTCTCAAGGTGTCCTATCATCCTCTTGAATTTGGTTTTCCAATCATTCTTCATGTTTGGAAATTTTCTGATATTATTTCATTGATTAGATTGCTCTTTCCTTTGGTTTGAACCATTATGCCTTCCTCTATCCAAATAACTCTTAAATTTGGTCTTTTATGCTATCCCATATTTCTTGAATGTTCTGCTCATAGTTTTTTACCATTTTCACTGTGTGGTCTACATTCTTTTCAAGAATATTATTGAATATTTCAGAGTTTCCTTATTTTTAAAGGCTGAGTAATATTCCATTGGATGTATATGCTGTATTTTTCTATATTTTCTTTATCTACTCATCTGCTTATTGATATTCAGGTTGCCTCCTGCATTTGGCTACTGTGAATAGTGCTGTAATGAGCATAGGGATACTGATACCTATTAGCACTGATTTCAATTCTTTTGGATAAATACCTGAAGGTACAATTGCTGAATCAGGGGTAGTTCTATTTCTCATTTTTTTGAGGAACCTCCACACTATCAAGAAGAACCAAGACAAATAGAAAAATAATAAGCAGAAATTCATCCTGCTGATTCTCAACATAAAAAGATTTTATACCATGATCAAGTAGAATGCATCCCAGGGATTGAAAGGAATATGTGTCAACATATTCAAATCCATAAATATAATACACCACATTCACAGAATGAAGGATAAAAACAAATGGCCACTTCAATAGACGCAGAAAAAAAGGATTCAATAAAATTAAATATCACTTCATGACAAAAAAAAAATCCACAAAAACTTAGGTTTAGAAGGAATGTACCTGAACAGAGTAAGGTTTGTTAAGGACAAACCCACAGCATACATCACGCTGAATGGGGAAACACTGAAATGGTTTTCTTGAAGATCAGAAGTAAGACAAGAATGTCTGCTTTCCCCATGCATACAAAGTAACATTGGAGATTTTAGCCAGATCAGTACGATAAAAGAAAGGCAGTGGGAGAGAAGGAAAGGAAAGGAAAGAGGGGGCACCTAATAGGGAAGGAGGAGACCAAATGATCCCTGTTTGCAGATGGTAAAATTTTATACCTAGAAAAAAACAAAGACCTGGTCAAAAACTGTTAAAACTGATAAATGAGATCAATACGGTTGTAGGAAGCAAAATACCTATATGTCACTAGATTTTTAATACATCAATAATGAAATGCTGAGAAAGAAATCAAGAAAGCAACCCCATTCATAGTAGCTTAAAAAAATAAAATACCTTGAAATAAATTTAGCCACTGAAATTTATAAAATATTAATGAAAGAAAGTGAAAAAGAACATAAAAAATGGAAAGAATTTCTAATTCATCAATTGGAATAATTATTGTTTAAATGTCCATACTATTTTCACAGTAACAGATTTTGAAAGTTCCCAACATAAAGCAATAGGTTTGAGGTGACAGATGTGCCAATTACTGTGATCTGAACATTACAAACTATATACATGTACTGAAATTTCACATTGCATCTCATAAATATGTATAATTAGTATGTCAATGAAAATAAAAATATATTTGTAAAATGTAATTTTCATTATTTTTTCTTTGGATATACAATTATTTAGTACAGATACAATACTTTTTGGCAAATATTTGTTGTGCAAATATTTTCTCCTAGTAAGTAGTTTATTTAATTTTCTTAACAGTGTCTTTCATAACAGTAGATTTTGAAGAGGACAGGTTTTTATGTATGATTCAGCACAAATTTCCATCATGCTTTTGTGAGCTAAGGCATGTTTGCCAGAGAAGCAGTTCTAATGCTCATGACATACATCTCATCAGTTTTCAACAGGAAGCAACCTTAGTGGAAGCTTTGGGCAGGCAGCAAGTCAGGCTAGGTGACAAACAGGGTAGACAGGTGTCTAAGGTACCTAGGACATTTGGACCAGTAACCTTTCTCACTGTAGGTCCCTGCTTGAAACCAGACCCAAGTGTCCCACACTCATCTAAGTCCCCATGCCGTCTGCTTCTTTGCTATTTAGAACATTTTTCTGCCCTGAAGTCATAATAGCAACATCAACATCCAGAGTTTCAGTCCTGTGGATGTTCAAAATGTTTTTGAAATCTTTTAATTTATTCGATTCCCACTGCTCTGTAGAGTCAGAACAGAAACTTCCACAGTTATATTTTTATGGTACACAAACTCCTAATATCCCGTAGTTAGTGGGTGAAAATTTAAGTGAGTATCTAAGGTCCCATAAACATTGAAAGGTGCAATGAGGACTGGATCCCCGCCTTCTGAAACATGCAGGTTGCTGGACTTGCATGCTAAATGCTTGAGCAATTGTGTTTAAACCTAAGTCTCCTAGAGATAGAGTTTGCCTGGGGGTCACCAGGTTGTGTTGGAAGGAGGCTGCTGGTAGAGCAGGTGCTCATCCATATCCAAGCAAGAGGCACCCTGAGGCAGTGGGAGAAGCACAGCCTTGGAACTGGACAAATGTGACTTCCCAGAGCAAAGTGAATTAACATTTCTCTGGATTGAAAATATTCGTCTTCTGAAATAATTTGCTCCACTAAAGTATTTCAGATGAATCATCTCTCCTCATCAGACATCTATTTCTTAACATCAGATAATCAGTGTCCTGCTACTAATATGAATTAGAGTTTTTTGGAGCACTTATGAGTCAGAATCTATTCATTTTTATCTACTGAATGGAAACCTCAAGCTATCTAGATAGGACACAGTCTCACCCTGAATTCACAAAGAAGAAAATAGTTTTAATGATTAATCTTGTCTAAACCCTCAAAGATTGCATGTCAAGACTGACTCAAAACCCTTGCTCTGGGCACCTCATCTACATTGTCTCTCAGCTTTGAAACGAGAACATTATTCCTGCTGTATAAAGTTGCTTTGCAAATTTTTAACCATTTGTGCTCAAATAGGCCTTGAACACTTGCCTTTAACCATTTCCTCCTCTCGTTACAGGGGAGTCTTTGTTACAGTCTCATTACAGGGGAGGATTAGACTTTGCAGTCGCTCTTCCAGATCTTATGACTGATTCTGACTCATGGGATGTGAGCAGAACAGACTTGAGCCACTTCTGTGCTTTCAGCTGTCAGTGCAGAACCCTCCAGCACTGTTGTCTTGCCTGGGAGATTCTGGATGTGTTTGATGATATGGAGGTGCCGTTGACTCAAATAGCCTGGGCTGCTGAACCGGCCCGTGGAGGATGTCTACCCTGGAAAGTTTTGCAAAGTGAACATCATGTGAGAGAAAAATAAGCCTTTCTTATCAGAAATCACTGAGCTTTGGGAGTCACTTGTTACTGTAGCAAAGCAGTGTGTGTCATTGTACCATCTAATATGCCAGGGGCTGGTGACTCCGGTCGTTGGTCACAATATCGTCCATAAAGTCCATTAAGTCAGCTTCTAAAAGTAATGTTTTATGGTCCTTGACACCTCTCCCTGTGAGAGGCAAAGTGATATATATATATATATATATATATATATATATATATATATATATATTTTAGTCATTTTTTTTATTATTATTGGTTGTTCAAAACATTACAGAGCTCTTGACATATCATATTTCATACATTAGATTCAAGTGGGTTATGAACTCCCATTTTTACCCCAAATACAGATTGCAGAATCACATCAGTTACACATCCACATTTTTACATAATGCCATATTAGTGACTGTTTTATTCTGCTACCTTTCCTATCCTCAACTATTCCCCCTCCCCTCCCCTCCCATCTTCTCTCTCTACCCCATCTACTGTAATTCATTTCTCTCCTTGTTTATTTTCCAATTCCCCTCACAACCTCTTATATGTAATTTTGTATAACAATGAGGGTCTCCTTCCATTTCCATGCAATTTCCCTTTTCTCTCCCTTTTCCTCCCACCTTGCGGACGACATGATTCTATACCTAGAAGACCCAAAAGGGTCTACAAAAAAACTACTAGAACTAATAAATGAATTCAGCAAAGTGGCAGTATATAAAATCAACACGCATAAATCAAAGGCATTTCTGTATATCAGCGACAAAACTTCTGAAATGGAAATGAGGAAAAACACTCCATTCACAATATCCTCAAAAAAATAAAATACTTGGGAATCAACCTAACAAATGAAAGATTTATACAATGAAAACTACAGAACCCTAAAGAGAGAGGTAGAAGAAGATCTTAGAAGATGGAAAAATATACCCTGTTCATGGATAGGCAGAACTAACATCATCAAAATGGTGATATTACCAAAAGTTCTCTATAGGTTTAATGCAATGCCAATCAAAATCCCAACAGCATTTCTTGTAAAAATAGATAAAGCAATCATGAAATTCATATGGAAAAATAAAAGACCCAGAATAGCAAAAGCAATTCTAAGCAGGAAGTGTGAATCAGGCGGTATAGCGATACCAAATTTCAAACTATATTACAGAGCAATAGTAACAAAAACAGCATGGTACTGATACCAAAACAGGCGGGTGGACCAATGGTACAGAGTAGAGGACACAGAGACTAATCCACAAAGTTACAACTATCTTATATTTGATAAAGGGGCTAAAAGCATGCAATGGAGGAAGGATAGCATCTTCAACAAATGGTGTTGGGAAAACAAAATGAAACTGAATCCCCTCCTCTCGCCATGCACAAAAGTTAACTCAAAATGGATCAAGGACCTTGATATCAAATCAGAGACTCTGTGTCTAATAGAAGAAAAAGTTGGCTTCAATCTACATATTGTGGGGTCGGGCTCCAAATTCCTTAATAGGACACCCATAGCACACGAGTTAATAACAAGAATCAACAAATGGGACTTACTCAAACTAAAAAGTTTTTTTTCTCAGCAAGAGAAACAATAAGAGAGGTAAATAGGGAGCCTACATCATGGGAACAAATTTTTCCTCCTCACACTTCAGATAGAGCCCTAATATCCAGAGTATACAAAGAACTCAAAAAATTAGACAATAAGTTAACAGATATATATTTTTTTAATTCAATGGCTTAGAAAAGATTCAAATGTATTGTCTGAAATGTTCAGAGAAGCCTAGCATAGCATGGAACAGCAGCCTTTTCCCATGAGCGTATTCTGGAGGCTCTCAATCGATTTACAAGTCATTATGAAGGCATTACACTCACAAGCATGAATGGATTACAAACCATCTCACCACTAAGTAAATTTAAGCTGCCTTCTTGATCTCTATCAGCCAGGCCTTCTCCCTAACAAGTTCCACATTGCAGACCAACCTTTCTGCCATCTGCTCGAATGGAAACATGTGGCATAATACTGCACTGGAACACTTTGCCCTTCGTAAGGAAAGAGACCTTTGGAATTTTTTTTTTTTTTTTAACCACCCTTTTGACAGACAATCTGTGGCTGGAGTGTGCCCTTTGTCCTTGGTGTGAAGTGATCTACTTTGATACAACTGTCACTTTGAATGAATGTGTGTGAGTCCATATTCCCATGTGGTTACTGCCAGGGTGGTTTCCAGGGGTGATGAAGATGATGGCAGGATCCCCATGCCTCCCAAATCACAAAAGGACAAAGAGCCATCTTTTGAATCTCCATAAACTCTATCCATGAGAGTTGCCCTGTGCTGGGCTGACAACTCGTCAAGCTGTATCTTTAAATTTGGTCTCTTCTAAGATGCTTTCTCTGACCCCTTCATGTGAGTTGGGTAACTCTGCCTCTTCCATGGACCCCATGCATACCTGCTCCCAGTGGAATGCAAAGACATTCAGATAGGGTGTGGCTTCCCATAATGCCCCAGCTCCTGCTGGCTGGTGAAAGTTTAATGATGCTTCCAAGTTGTATCGTGTGTTCTTTGTTTCTGTGACACGGGAATCCATTCTCAGATCCAACATACAGGGAAACGGAACATCCCATCACAGGTGGTTTAAAGCCATCAGAGAGAACTTAGTTTCAAAAAGACATAACATCAGTCATTTCAAAAAGAAAGCACCTTTCTGTTTTGTATTCTATGCTTGCTTACCTTAATTTTTTTCTGTAATTTTTAGATGTTGACATTAGATGTCTAATAATATAATAACTGACATTTGAGGTTAAATCACAACATACACAGACACAACAAATTCTCACATACAATATTGCCATCGCCTGTGTAGAAATTGTTTTTATATCGAGCCTCTTAGCAAAATTTTAGAGCATTACCAATCAACAATTTTTAACTGAACATATTTTCAGCCTAAAACTTGATGATTTGGTTTACTTCCACATTGTGAAATAATTACCACCATTAAGATCATTAGAATATGCATCACTTCAAAGAGTTGTGAGTGTGTGTGATGGGAACAGTTCAGATATACTCAACCCTCCCAGCAATTTCAAGTTCACAGTAGAGCACGAGACCTGGAGTTACCATGCTATGCGTTAGATTGCCAAAACATACGCATCTTGTGAAAGTGAAACTTAGCACCCTTGACTGACACCTTCCCACTACCCTCTTCTAGTCCCTGGCAGCCATCATTCTCCACTCTGCTGCTAGGAATTTGACTAATTTAGATGCCACATACATGTGATGAGATCATATAGCCTTTTTACACATGGCTTGTTTCACTTAGCATAATGTCCTATTATGAGGTTCATCCGTGTTGCCACAAATGGTGGGTCTCCTGTTTTAAAATTGAATCACATTTCATTGCATGTTCATACTGTATTTTGAAAATAAAGTTATTTGGGAATACTATTCAGCCATAAAGAAGAGTGACTTTATGACATTTGCTGATAAATGAATGGATCCAGAGACTACCATGCTAAGTGAAATAAGCCAGTCCCCAAAAACCAAAGGTCAAATGTTCTATCTGATATGTGGATGCTAACCCACAACAAGGAAGGGGAGAAGAAGAATAGAAGTTCAGTGGATTAGACAAAGGGGAATGAAGGGAAAGGAGAGATGATAAGAATAGAAAAGACAGTGGAATGAACTCAACAAAATTTTCCTATATACATATATGAGTCAACACAATGACTCTCATCATCATGTACATCCACAAGACCGGGGTCCTAATTAGAATAAGATGTGCCCCATGTTTGTATAAATATGTTAATATTGACTCTACATCATATATAACTAAAAAGAACAAATAAAAAATCAACTTATTTGGTTTTTTGCTACTGAGTTATGGGTGTTCCTTATGTTTTATAGACATTAACCCTTTATCAGATGCATAATTTGCAAGTGCTGCTCTCTTTCTGTTTCCTCTGCTGTATAGAAGAGTTTGATATAGTCTCACTTGTTTATTTTTGCCTGTGCTTTTGATGTCATAACCAAAAAATTGATCACAAGGTCCAAGTAAAGAAGATTTTTCTCTACTTTTTATTGCCAAGAGTTTGAATATTTCAGGTATTGTGTTTAAGTCTTTAATCCACTCTGAGTTGACTTTTTTGAGTGGGATAAGATAAAGTTACAAATTCATTTTTTACCATAGTTGTATTTGGTTTTCCCAACACAGTTATTGACAAGACCATATTTTCCCTGTCGTATATTCTTGATGCTCTTGTTAAATTGGTTGACCATATATATGTGGATTTATTTCTGGTCTATCTATTCTGTTCCATTATATAAATTTTTAAAAAGATGAAGTTTTAAAGGCTTAAAAAGGTGTAAATGTGGAACTATGAGAAAATGAATATGTTAATTTGATGACTATTGTAACCATTTGAATATCTACATGTCTATAATGTTGTAGTCCTTAAATTTAAAAATAAAATTTTCTTTAAAAAGTATAATTAACATAGTATTAAGAGTGACTGTTATCTCAAATGGGGAGAAAAGAAGAGATGGGTTATAGGGTTTCATGGTATTTTGTCATTTTCTAGCTCTTATGTGGAATGTGATTGCATGAGTGGAAAATTTTTTCTTTCTTTCTTTTTTTTTTTGTGGTACTGGGGATTGAACTCAGTACCTTTTGCATGAGAGGCAAACACTCTACCAACTGAGCTATATCTTTAGCCCCAAAATTTCTATTTTAATTCCTAAGAGACTTCTCAAAAAACAACTGAGATTATGAACTCAGAAAGCAATGGGACCTATAAGTCTTTCTTTAATCTGAAGAAACTCCTTTTTGGTTTTCTACCAATATACATGAAAATTGTTTTGTTAATTCTTTCAATGTACAAATTTTCTTGAAGAAAAGGACAAAATTCACAAGAATCCAAAAATAAAAAATGCAGATGTATTTTGTAAAGAGAAGATTAAAAAATAAAAATCTAATAAGTAGATTCTCAGAAATAAATATAACTGCTTAGAATAATGGTTTATTTTATCTTTTTAGGGGACGATCAAGGCATATTACTTAGTCATTTAGATTTTTTTTTTTTTCGACTTTGGACCTCCTTTCCAGTGCAACCTGGAAGAGATCCAGCGAAGGTTACTGGAGTGCCTCTCTTCTCTGCCCCAAATCCCTTCACATCCAAACATAAACCTTAACTTTGCAAATTGTCTCCATTACATAAGAAACCTAAAGTATATATCAACGTTTCAATGTCTATTTATGAGCACTGTTTAAATTAGGTTTTAAATTTTTAGTTAGCAAACATACAATCACTTAAAATGAACACTCTGCAGTTAAGGTCATCACTCATGCTCAAGGGTAAAACCTGGGACATTGCTTTCCCGGGTGTTTCACTCAGATCCAACTTCCAAGTACCACCCAGTTGCTTTTCTGCTACTGAGTCCTGACTAGGGGCCAGTGTGCATTCATTCTCTCTAAAGTTCATTATTGTCAAGAAGTTCCAGGTTGTACAGATCAGGAAACTTTTAGTCATCCAAGTTCATAGGACTAGTAATGTGGAGCTGGCATATGAATCTAGATCTGTCTCAATATGAAGGAGGTGATCTTTTATTTTTAGAGTATTTGAGAAAAACTTACTAGCAAACAGGAAAATTTGAAGGGTCACAGATTCTGTATAACTAAACTGGAATACTGGAATGTGCCAGATTAATCCAAAAGCCAGTGTACACTGGCCTTAGTGAACATTTGGAAACTATAAAAGGTCAAAGCAATCCTCTCTCCATCAGTATTTGTTTATTGTAACAATGTTACCATATTACATGTAACGATATTAATGTAACAGTATTACAAATGAAATAATACAAATTAACTCCTCAGTCAAGACTGCCTTCATTGCCTAACAGGCTCTTTTATTCTCACCATATTTCCTCACTTCTTGGGGTGCAGGCCAGCTGACCTGCCCCTTCAGCATGCCACACTGTGCTGTGCAGACAATACTTCCTGTTCTGGATTGGCTGTGAAATATTGCATGATAAATAACATCAAAAGGCTAATAAAGGTTTCTTCCTGTAAAAGGGCTTCTATTTTGTCAATATTAGCATTTATGGAGTTTGGAAAGGTATATGCTCACATCAAAACTGTCATTTGATCTAACATGTTCATGTCATGTTTATCAGGACACAATCTAAAATTTAACATCTTGTATCTTCAGGAAATTAAGAACCAATACCTTTAGGAAAATAAAGCCATGTTCTGTGAGTCATTTGTGAATTTAAATAAGTGGATAAAGACTTAAATGGACTTGAAGATGTGTCCCTTTCCACTCCCTATAAATGTTCAAACCTTGGAAGACTCGTGCCCAGGAAGGAAAGAGGCCCTGTCAGAAACAGGCTGGGAACAGCAAGTTCTAAGACAAAACAAAGGAAAAACAGTGCAGTTTGATGACCAGATGTGAGGAGGTAATTTGAGACAGAAGAGACAGAAGTGTTAGAAATCTTAGGGGCCCAGAATGGCCATTATAAAGAAACAACCCAGCGAAGAAGGATTGAGGACAGTTCTTCCAATCCATAAAGTCCATGTGAAAAATCACCTGAGGATCTTGCTAAATTCAAATTCTTATTATTTGTGATTTCAGGGTGAAACCCAGGACTCCCAGGTGAACAAAGGCTGTAGTCCTCAGACCACCCTTGGAGTTACCAAGGTCATAGGATATTTGGTTATTCAGCAGTGTCACGGATACACTGTAGCAGTCAAAGACTATAGGTAGTGAAAAGTAGTCATGCCAGATAAAATTAGTGCAGGAATCCTGGGGTGGTGGAATCTAAGTGCGTTGGAAGGTCCTGGGTAGAATCCTGGCCTTGGAGTCCTGGATTGAGCTCTGATATGTTCCTGACTCACTGCAGACCTTGCACAAGTCTCTTCTAGGGCTACCATCATGAAGTTAATCATTCATCCACTCTTCTCCTGTGACCAGAGGGACAACTATATTTTAAATTTTTGTCAATTCTAAATTAATCCTAATTAGTCTATTTAGAGTGCCAGGTTGCTATATATTCTTTCTCTAATTCTTCATAATAACTTTTCTCACTTTTGGAAAATCTCATTATGGACCAGGAACACTTGAATAAAAAGTCTGTAAAATTTCCTCCTCACACCTGTCAACCTATCCCTTCTCCCAGGAGAGCCTGCACTCCTCATGCTTCTCTGTTCTTTTCTAACTTCTGACATTTCTCCATTGTGTCCATTGAATCTGAAAAAGACTTTGAAATTCATTTTCTGATTCATGGTCCCTTCAGTCTCTACCTGGCTTATTTGAAGCCTGACAGCAAGTGAACCATTTGTCACGGTTCAGCACCAAAGGCATCCAAATTATGCAGGTGTGACAGACACAGCAGAAACCACTGAGGACGTGAGTGGCAGAAGCACTTGTATCCTCTCTCTGGCCCTTGCCACCTAGTTGTCCCTCTGCCACCCATGATCTGTTCTCACGAAGCCCTCCGAAAACCCCCTTTGCTCCTCAGTCCCTCATGGCCCTCATGAGTATATCCAAGTTTGATTACATTCAATACCAAAATAAAAAGATAGCTTAAAACATATGCCCACATAAAACATCCAATAAAGACTGGTTCACTCTAGTAATTTTGCAAAGAAAATGAGGTGCTTGGTAATTTTCAACTATCCAAATTCTCCATGTATGGAGCATCCAAATCCCACTCCCCCAAAAGGGTTAGTCATTTAGCTGCAGGAAGCACCAGGGCATAGAAGGCAGATGCTGCCCCAAGAGACTCATCATCTCTTAAGATAAGTCACACCAAATTATTTATTTAAACATTCACTGATGTACCAAATCCTCAGTGAGGACTGATCGTACGTCAGGCATGGTGCTAAGTGCTGGGAATAAGCTCTGAGCAACTTTGCCCAGGTCCTGCATTTTCAAACCCATGGTGTAGGAGGGGAGAGAGGGAAGAGCTGCAAGGTACGTGACCTAGCAACAAGGGAGCATCTCACCTGGAGCCAGGTGAGATGCCAGAAGCTGTGAACCCTGACAGCTAGTGAACTGCAATATGCAGAGAGGAGTCAGATGCACCAGGCCCGGGGAAGAGGGCAAGAACCTCCTAGGGGGTCACAGAAACCTGAGAGGATGCGCTAAATAACTGAAGAAACCAGTTTGCAATAGAAGGTTTCTATTGTTCATTTTCCCTTAAAATCACACCTACCTCTGGGAGTGCTTGGTGGAGGTGCCAGGCATAAATCCATGGTATAATTGTGAAAAATCTTCCTGGAGTAATAGTTCTACTAAATGATGAGTTCAGGGGTGTGTGTGTGCGTGCGTGCGTGCGTGCGTGCGTGCGTGCGTGTGTGTGCAGAATGCAAATGTTGCATGAATGTTGAAGTTAACATGAAAATGCCCAGACCTGTCTTGTTTGCATCTAATTACTTTAGTTTCTTCAACCACACATGTCAGGATTGTCACCATTCCACGTTCTCTTTTTTATTTGTAGAAGAATTTGTTGATGAGAAGGAAGGAACTCTGCTCTGCTGAAGAAAAGAGACATGTATCAAGTAAGGTGGTTGGAGTCATTCTGTGGAAGATCAAATGACAAACTGAGGACTTGGGCTCTCACTAACAGCAGTAGAGGAAGGCGATGGGTTTCATGAGTTAAAACTCATGAAAAGAGGCAGGTGGATGCTCAGGTGTCATTGGTCAGCTGGGGCTGAGGGAGGAGGATAGCAAGTTCAAAGCCAGCCTCGGCAAAAGAAAGGCACAAAGCAACTCAGTGAGACCCTGTCTCTAAATAAAATACAAAATAGGGCTGGGGATTTGGCTCAGTGCTGAGTTCGTTCCCGGTACCCATCCTCAAAAAAGTGTCATTGGTCACAGGTGAGGGGATGTGGCTAGGATGTGGGTCTCATATCTAAGTCTGGCATCACCAAGACAACATTAAAAAGACCCAACAGAATGGATACAGGTCAGATATGCACTCCATGTGATGCTCCTGGAGACAGTAAGAGCCACCAGGTGTATGTGCTCTGGTTCCTGTACACTAAAGGAGCCCAGTCGCACTGACAGCATGTTGGGGCTTTATTCTTCCTGGTGGAGAGGGGGTGCTTTTTGTGATAGTGTCAGTCTGGAACCAACATGGCGATTCCCAGTCATGGTTTCCTAGTGCTGCCAAGTATCAGGGTGGGGTGAGGTGGGAGAAGCAGCCACGGGAGTCACGCCAGGGTTTCAACTGATGACTGATGCCTGGAGGCAGAGGAAGAGGGGAGTTATTGGGATTATCTCTGTATTTGGGGAAGGAATCCTGACCTTTCATGTAGATATTCTGGGAAATTCCAGATTGGGCTACTGCTTAAAAGGATTTCTCCAGATGACATCCCCAAGTGGGTGGTAAAATGACTCTTAAGGTGCCCTGGGTTACCTTGAGATCACCTTGGAATCTTGCCTGACTCTTCTGCCTTGCTCCAGCCCACCCCCACCCTGGAGTGGGGCACGGCTCTGGGTGAGCAGGATGTACCCTCAGGCCAAGTGTGGATGTTCCTGAACACAGTGCAGCCGCTGGGGAAGCTCAAAGCTGGTGCTGCTTCGTGGGTATATAAAGAGAGCCACCACTGCAAGCCGTATGTGCAACTGTAAATATTCTGGAAACTACTTTAAAATATATGTATGATAAAATGGGTGACATTTGCTTAATAATGTACATTTTGTTTAATACAATAACTCTAAAATATTACAATTTAAGCATGTAATCAATATGAGAATTGTGAATGAGATATTTTATATCCATTCTTCTAAGGGTTTTTTTGTTTGTTTGCTTTTGCTGTTTTATATACGAAGCACATCTAAATTTGGAGTAGCCATAGTTCCAGGGGGTAATAGACACACAAGGTTACAGCCAATGTGTTGGACAGAGCAGCTCCAGACTTTGGACTTGAGCCTGTGTATCAGAGCAATGCCTCTAGGGCATTCCTGAGATAATCAAGGTCCAGAAATACCAAGTCACTTGCCAGAGCTCACACTATATGTCAGTGTCACAGCCAAGACTCGGTCAAGTCTCTAAAGTCTAATCAAGTGTTCTTTCCAGCACAATGTATGCTGACTTCTCTCTTCAGGGTCTCAGCTAAGCTGTCACTGGGCTCTCCTGGCTCTTCCGCTCACATTATTTCTCTCCATTCTTGCTGCCCCCACCCGACCAGGCCAGAATGCCTTACAGGTTGTCCTCAACCTCCCAGGTGATGCACTTCCGTCCTTCTCCCCTACAGCCCTTATTTAAAAATCTGTATTTAGCACAGCTCTTATTAAAATGTCTCTTCAATCATTCACTGTTTTTAATAGGCTATTTCAGAGCAAATTTAGGTATACATATAATAGTAAAATAAACAGAAGACATAGAGCTCTAATATGCCCCCCTACCTAATCTTAGTCCCTCCACATCTCTCACCCAGTCTCCCAAACTGTTCACATCTTGCATTGGTAGAAAAGATACATATTGTCACTGAAGTCCACAGTTTACATTAGGACTCAATCTTTGTGCTATACAGTTCTATGAGTATTGGTGAATGCATGATGCTATCATGTGTCCACTATTCCAGCATCATAGCCTCACTGCCTTAAGAATCCGTGCTCTACCTCCTCCTCCTCTCCCATTTCTCCCTAAGACCTGCCCAACCACTGGTGTTTTGACTGTGGGCACTGCAGCCTTTTCCAAACATGCAGTGTGCAGCTGGCTTCTTTCACTCAGTAAAATGCTTTGAAGGTTCTTCCATGTCTTTCTGGGACTTGAAAGTTTATTTCTTTTCTTTCTTTCTTTTTTTGGTCACTTTATCCTAACATAGTTTATTTTTCCTACTTTGAGATCACCTATTATTCTCAATTTTTTAAAAAAATTAACCATTTTTAAAAATTTTGATTTGTTATTTATGACAACAGAATGGATTACAATTCACATTACACACATAGAGCACAATCTTTCCTATCTCTGGTTGTACACGAAATAGAGTCAAATCCTTTGTGTCTTCTTACATGTACTTAGAGTAATAATGACCATCACATTCCACTGTCTTTCCAACCCCTATTCCCTCTCCCTTCCCCTCCCTCCCCTCTTCCCCTTTGCCCTATCTAGAGTTCATTTAATCCTCCCATCCCTACCCCACACAGCATATTATGGATCAGCATCCTTAAATCAGAGAAATTATTTGGCATTTGGTTTTTTGGGATTGGCTAATTTCACTTAACATTATATTCTTCAGCTTCATCCATTTACCTACAAATGCCATGATTTTATTTTCTTTTAATGCTGAATAAGATTCCATTGTGTGTGTGTGTGTGTGTGTGCGTGCGTGTGTGTGTGTGTGTTTGTGTATCACATTTTCTTTATCCATTCATCTACTGAAGGGCAGTTAGGTTGGTTCCATGGTTTAGCTATTGTGAATTGTCCTGCTTTAAACATTTATGTGTCTGTGTCCCTGTAGTATGCTGTTTTTAAGTCCTTTGGGTATAGACTGGAAAGTTTATTTCTTACCTAGAATAATACTCTGTTGTCTGGCAATGTCTAAGTTCATTCATCTACTAAGGTACATCTTAATTCCTTCCAAGTTTTCCAACTATGAGCAAGCTGCTGAAACCATTCATGTGCCAGTTTTTCTGTGAAATTCTTATTTTTAAATGATTAATATATTATTTAAGAGTCTCTATTATCTGCTACTTAATTTCTGCATGACTTTTCCAGATAAATGTGTTATCCCTTGAAATTGATTCTTCTTTTTCCAGACCTTACTTTTTGAGATCCTTTGTATTACCATATGAGTTTGAAAATTATTATGCCATTTTTTACAAAGAATTCTTGATGTTATGACTGAGATCACAATAAATTACTAAATCAACTTAAGGAGAATTGAAATCCTAACAATATAGTGTCTTCTGACACATGAGCAAAATACATCTCTTTGTTTATTTAGTCCTTTTACAATTTCCATTAAGTCATATTTCATAGTTTTTAGTTCATAGATCTTTCACATATTTTTTCAGATTCTTATAAAAATTTCATATTTCTCATGTTCATATAAGTAGTGTTTTTAATTTCTATTTCTTATTATTTGCTGCTAGTGTATCAAAAGATAACTAACCTTTTCTCCTGGAAACTTGGTGAATGAATTTATTAATTAATTAGCTTTTTAAAAGAGATTGCATCAAATTTTCTAATATTTTGTCAACCATACATTATATGGACAAATCCACTTTTGTGATGAATCGAATTTACTAAGTTTTTGCTTAAAATTTTACACGTTCATGAAAGACATTAGTCTGTAGTCTTCTTTTAATGCTTCTTTCTGAGTTTGATATCCAAATAATGCTGTCTTCATAGTATGTGCTAAGTAACATTCCTTTCTTTTCAATGTTCTAGGATAGTATGCACAGAATTGATAATATTTCTTTTGTAATATTTGATAGAATTCACCAATAAAATCATCTAGATCTGGGGTTTTCTGAGGGAAGGTTTTCCATTCGTGTTATTTCTGATGTTAATTTTGTATCTTTGCTGTTTATTTTTTCCTACTTACTTTGTATTTAATTTGTTCTTTTTCCTTGTTTCTTAGGGTCATTTATTTGAGATTTTTTTCTTCTTTTATGACATAGATATTTAATGCTATAAATTTCTTCCTAAATTTTGCTTTACTAGTCTCCCTCAAATTTTGATGTTACTTTTTATTTTGATTCAATTAAAACTAAATTTCCATTTTGATTGCTTCTTTGATTCACAGGTTATTTAGAAATACATTACTTCATTTTCAAATATTTGGGGATTTCTTGAGATCTTTCTAATATATCATTTAATTCCACTGTAGAATCACTTAATTCTGGCTTGTTATACCCCAATCTTCCTTTTCTAAAACTCCACTGTGATTTCTTACCTTTGACTTTTTATACCTTTCTTTACTTCTCTGTCCAGCCAATTAAAATCTTCCCCTCCTCTGGAAGATGAAGTTTGTAACTTTCTCTTTTATCCTTGCCAAAGCCCTTTCTTCCCATGCATTCACCTGAGTCTTTATCACACTGGGTTGGAGGCTGCAGTTAGGCTCTTACCAGTTTGTCTCTCCCGCTGGACTCTGAGGTCTAAAGGGCAGGGCTGAAGTTCTAGGAAGCTTGTCTCCACAGAGCATGACAATGGCAGCTTCTTAAATGAATGAGTGAACTACTTAGTTCTGAGTCCTCCTCAGCTCCCCCTACCCGTTCCCAGAATGACTCAACCACTGGAAACAAAGAGAAGACTATAAAAAAGAGAGGGGGAGGAGTAAATAGGTTTCCCTGGGGGAGCAAGGATCATGGACACGAAGCAGGCCCCCTCGGGCAGGGTGGGGTGCCTGCTTTATGTCCAGGTTGCCTTCATGCCTGTAGGAGCTGGGCTGGTGGTTATAGGCCGGGCCTGGGCCTTACCTGTGCAGATGGTAACCAGGCCTGCTTGTGAGTGAGTGCAGAGGACACAAAGCAGAGCCACGCAGGTGCTCCACACTCCAGCTGTGGGAAGCCTCCGGCTGGACACAGGAAACAATGTCTGCACCAGGCCTGGGTCTGTGTGTGCACAGCAGTGTGTGTGTGTGTGCACATGTGTGTGTGCCGGGGGAAGCCGTGTGGGGGATTGAGATGGATGACTGCTTAATCTGGATTCACTAGGAAAAGAGAAAAAGCAGATGTCTTATTTCCATCCCTGGCTGCATTCAAATCATGCCCTCTGTGTGGTTTGATCTAAAAATATTTCACCTTCCTTAAAATCAATCTGTGCCCATCTGTGACTAATATTAACATAGAAAAGTACATTTTTTTCAGAATTCCATAGTGGAAAAGAAGGTTCTTCTTATAATATTGCATGGTCTTTTAGAAAATTAACCTTTTAAGAAGGGATCAATCAGTACATGAGAAAATTGAGCTTCATTGGGAGATTTTAGTTCTCAGCCAACAAATAGGGTAGATATTTAACAGCCTCCCCAGGTCACCCAGCCCACATGGTATGTTCCATCACACCTCAGTCTTAAGTTGTTGCAACCGTATTTTTCATTATTCAATATTACATATATTATTCTAAGTGTAAAGTCATTGGGATATAATGAAATGGAGGGAACATCTTCCTAACAACTGGAGATTTATCTGTGAAATGCTCATTCCAGACACCACAGAAATGAATGGCTCAGCTGGGGAGGGTTAGACCTATGTAGGCCTCTCTCTATGGCCCTGTCTCCCATTATTTCTACACATACTCCTATATTCCCAAAATACCTTTCTTCTGAACCATCTGGGCAGAAGACACGAGCTCTCAGTACGGAAGACTGCAGGTAAATCAGCCTACCAGGTTTGCCTCCTCTAACAAACTAACAGACTGTCTTCTGTGTATATCTGGAAGAGCTTTTAACTCTTCAATTCAAGGATCAGATAGGAGTACTTGGGATCACATTCTAGCATGAGAACTTGCTACAATTTACCTTGGACCCCTGGAGATGACAAAGGATGAAGGATAAGCTGCACATGCATATCTAAGTTCCCAGTGTTTCTATCCAAGTTGCTGGAGAGAAACTTGCCAGTGTTCCTGGAGACCCAGGTGAGATTGAACCCTTCTATGTGTGGTCCACACAGGGAACCATAGGGTCAGCCCAGGGGTTGTGTGCTCCTTCCCCTGAGCTCCATCTTTGACAAACTCAGACGCATTTGTAGCTCTTCTCCAGTGTGCTCTGTAGAGTGAGGGCTGCATTTCTAGGAGAGTGCTCAGACACCAGATGTACTGACCAGAATGTCTCAGAAAGAATGAGACAGAGGTTTGGAAGCAGCCCTAATCCAGCCATTGGGAAATGCCTTATACCCAAGTGCAGCAGTTGCTCATTTGCTTGGAAACAGCTCACTCTGGGCTCCAATGCACAAGAGAAGCAAGCGTGTTTGATTTGCCCCTAGCAGGCTGACTTCCTGTCCTTCAGATGCTAACCAAGAACTTGCACCTTCCTTCTGCATCACCTATTCCTGAAGAAAATCTTTTACTTCCTCTTGATGCTGTTTTTATTTTCTGTAAGCATCTTACCAAGAAAACTGGTTTTGGCATCTACATCGAAAAGTAAATATGAACCCTAGTGTGACAATTTCTCAGCCAGGGGAGAGATTACTAGGAAAGCAACTGGCAAAGGGTCTTAAGACAAAGCTGCTTCTTACCAGATATGGGTTTAATTTACTTATCCATTCACTGATCAAATATGTTCTGTGTTTTTATACTTCACCAGATTCTCCGCAGTGCTGAGAATACAGAGAGGAACAGCTTCCTGCCTTCAAGGTATTCACAGTACTTTGAGGCGGCATGAAAGCATACTAAATTGTTGGAAGACCTATGTCAACAGTCTGTGGAGGGAATAGTGGGATTCCAGGGGAGTGGGAGGGTGAACAAGAGCTGTGAAAAATAGGCTTTGTCATCAGACCAAACTAAGCTCAGATTGTGGCCCTTGACCTGTACCTTACTATCTCTAAGATGTTAGAAAAATCACTTACCTTGTCTGAGTTTCAACTTTACTTACTAAATCCAAATATTAGTACAGTGAGCATTTTCCAAAGATTAAATAAGATTATATGTATAAAACACAAAACATAGTTGCTGTCTGGTACCTGGTCATCATTCAGTAAATGTGACCTGCTCATTAATTTTATCATTATTTTCTAATCAGACACGCTGGAAGATATGGGCTGCATACAAGATAGGCAAAGGCAGACAGTGACTTCCTACCCAGATTATGTAGATGACCTATGTTTTGTGCATTGAGAATTGTCAGCCTGACTCACTTCTTTTCCAGTTGCCAGTAGGGAAATTGTATCCCAAGTTATCATTTACGAGGTATATGGCGGGAACATGACTGGGAACCATCCAGCACCTTATCTGGTTGTCTGCCCTTGGCAATGCCCCCTTTCTCCAACTCCCTTTCCCTCTGCACTCCGGGATTACAGCAGAGGAGCCTGCATATCCTCCTGACACTGGCACAGCTGTTTCTGAATGTTGGACAAGTGCCAGATGTAAATGGCTCCTGCTTTTCTCCCATTAATACCACGTCTGCATGTACGCCTACCCAGACTTTTGTTTAAATATTATAGAGTAAGTCCAGACAGTAAGCACCAAGAAATCTAGGTGTAGGCCAAGAGGAAGTGTGTCTGATATAAAGGACAGTGCTGAGTAGGCATTCAGAACCTGGGAAATTATAATGATTCATTTTTTTTTCAGCCATGGATTTATTAAGTGTTGTTGGGTGGGAGCTTCGCCACACCCAGGTAGTGATGGTGTTTTACAGGTAGTCTCTTTGTGAATTCATTGAGCATATCAATGCCCCACTAGTTTTTCTTTATTTTCACTAATCCTAGCAAGAATAGAGAGAATGGACAGAGAGACATGCTCTGGTCAACTTGCAAACTGAGAATCCCTTGTAGAAATGATCCCACAAATACATCTTTCTTCATCCAAAAAGTAGGGGCTAAAAGGAATATCATGTCCATAAACTCATGAATTTAGAAAGAATGAACTACATTCCTGATGCATATAAATCCCTGGGTAACATTCTTTTTGTATTTTTTTATTGATTTTATTTTTTTAAATACAGAAATAAACCAAAGTAGTTCTGTCTTCAGGAAGCTCTTGGCCTAAAGGAGGATACAAAGGGATGGAAAGAAAAGACAAAGGTGAGTCAAGGTTATTCATTTAATCTATATTAAATGCATCAGAAACGGTCCATTTTAAAATAGTAGGCAAAGTATTTATTAAATAATTATATGCAAACGGAAACTTAAATGAAAAAGTTGAAAGTTTAATGTTTTGCCTGATGTACAAGAGAAACATTGTCAAGTGATCATGTATACTTAGATCATCAAAACTAATATTTCTAAAAAATGTTACAGTAAACCTGAGTTTTATGGTAACTCGTGTATATACAGCTAGTACTGAACACACCTTATCATTTAGTACTGAACACACCTTATCATCTATTTTTAGAGCTAGAGATTAATCAATAATTTGTGTCAGTAGAACTTGCAAAAAACAAACTTCAAGATGTTTTTCTTCATATTTAAGTTCCCCAAGACTGGAGCCACAGTATGTCAAAGGAAGGTCCTAACATAATATCAATTCCTACCACCAAAATTGATTTTTTTAAATGACTGACGTGTAGTTTTAAATGTGAAAAATACTAAAATTCTCAAGTTTATTCACCAGCTTATACCACATCTCAAGTCTGATTCTGAAAAGTGAAGGATTCCAGTGTCAACAGCCATGGTGAAGGTGGGGGAAACTCTTCCACCACATAGAAGCACCGGGGGCAAAGAGCGTGCAGGGAACGCAGGGTCCCAGACTCAATGAGCTTTGACCTAGGATTTGTCAACTTTGCAGAGGTAAAAAGCTACTCCGACAACCATTCTTTATCATACTTTCATCAAAGAATTCAGAAAATCACATGAGAAATTCAGTACTTTGTTTTTGAATCAGCGTGTGTAGATGACCTTGCCCAACTTTATGCCAATAAAAGTGTTCTTAAGCCCATTTGAGGCAGGCTAGGCTAAGCTAGGATGTTCCGTATGTCAAGTGAAGTAAGTACATTTTTGACTTAATGTCCTCAGCTTATGAAGGGCTTATCAGGACATGACCCCATGGTCAGTCAACTGTACCTACAACTGACAAATCTTTTTTCTTAATTCTGTCAAATCCTGAAGCTTTTACTAGCAGACATTTGATGCCACAGCCTGAGTAAAGAGGGCATGGGGATGAAGAGGCTCAGAATGCCATTGGTTTGCTAAATGGAATATAATTCGAATGGACTTTTTCCTAGTTATTCTGAATTTTTGAGGTTTTACAGTGATTGAGCAGAGTAAGATTAGTACATATTGTCTTGTAAGCCAATTGCAAAGCTATATTTTGTGAGATAAATATGGCTTTGAAGGGAATAGTGATGGCAAGTGTAAAATGCCCCATGCTCCAACCAAAATCAACATGCAACCTTGTTCAATAAGATATATTTGAAATAATGGGTACAAAGTCAATGGGAAAAAAATCAGAACATTCTGATAAGTTAGCAGTAGCTGCTAAAAATAAAACAATAATAATGTCCCCAAATTAGTCTGGGAATCCAATGCAATTCATATCAAAATTCCAACAAGATTTTCACAAAGTAAAAATCTTGCCAATCGATTCTAAAAATCGAGACAGAACCAAAAATTTTTGGAGGAAGAGGGAATCTAAAGAAGAGAAGCAAAAGAAGGAGGAATAATAGCTTCTACAGAGTCCAAGGTTCACTTCAAAGTTATGGGATTTGTAAAATAAAATACTTGCACAAAAACAGATTAACAAATGAAGAAAGAGGGAGCCCCAAAACAAACTTGCTTGTTAAGGGGGTCTTTCTTTTTAACAAAAATACTGCTCAGCAATCACTTAAGGAAAGACAGTCTATTACATGAAAGATATTAAGGCAATAGTCCACCCATACAGAGGTAAAAATAGTGACCCATTTAAAGAGGATTGAATGAAAAACTCAAATTAAAAAAAAAACTTTTTATCAAAATAACATCTTTATCATCTACACATAGAAATATATTTTTAAATAATATACCAAAGCAATACTCAAAAAAGATTATCTCATTCTACCTTCACGCTAACTCCATAGGAGCATTTTACTCCTTAGGAAATCCCAGTAACTTGCTCTTGATGACACAGATGAGATTTTATTCATGGCCTCCTGACCAGAACTTCAAAGCTTTGGGAAAACTGTCACTATGTCCCCCTCTCCTGTTCACCATATAACTCTCTCTGCCACTGGTTTTGAGAGCTCACTGATTGTGTATTTGCTATTGAATGAGGACCGTCCTGACAAGGTTGGAGTGGTCCTTGAAGCAAAGGCCATACCTGTTCCCAGGAAATGTGCTCCAGGAGTGCTAAAAGAAGAAAGGGTGGGCAGGCTTCTGATCTCAGACAGGGCTGATGCTTGTCCTACTGCATCAGAGGAGAGACACCTGCCAAAACCATCATTCATCCAGCTTCAGACTCTCTCCCTAAGTGGGACTCAAGAAGTACATAGAGAAGTAGATTAAGACAAAATACCTGAACATAACAGCTTCCTTCCTAACGTATAATAGACATGTTTTTTCTTAATAGATTCAAATCTCTTTTGGATCCATCTCTATAATATCAACTTCCAAAACTGACACCACTTTACATAAAGTAAGACCTCTTGGACTCCCATAAAACTCTAACCTTTCAACATAAGGCTTTAGAACTCCAGGATTAGGAAGCTAGGTCAAATCCTAATTATTTGACCACCTCTTCCCACATGCAGGCTTGGTCTCTAAATTCCAGCACGTTCTATATATAGAAACCCCTCCTTCATGCTTCTACCTCCACCATGATGGAGCACATCAGCTGTAGTTAAACATCTGCTTTGAGTGTAAGCATTATAGATAAGTCTCTCTCTGTGATCAACCCAGGACCCAGACATGTCCCAAGGTTACTTTAGCAGAAAAAAAAAACCTCATGAGGGAGAAGAGCTTGGTAGGGACCTTGAACAAAGGTCTGATCAAAGCCTGCATTTCAGGCTTCTTGCAGGTGTGTTTGATTGCTTCGTGCCTATAATCAGGAGCTGTGAAAGGTGGCTGCCAATTTGTTTTCATTCTTTGTTTGTCTGTGTCTAAACGATGTCAAAACAACCTGTCAGCTCAACACAAAAATATTAACTGGTTCATTGGAGAAACCCACCTACTGTTTACCACTGCAGAGACAAAAAACCTGGGAGCTGGGCTGCCCACTCCCCCCGGTCTCCCTCCAGCCCACTCCAGTGCATTTGCTGCTCTGTGTTACTTGATTGCCAGGTGTAGAGAGGTAGTGCAATCTGAAGTATGCAGAGTGGCCCTGCTGCTGGTGGGGATGTGATCTACGTACTTACAAGGAGCTGTACTACAGTTGAAGAGCATGCAATGTTTTATGAAACTCAGTGTGCTTTGACATCTCTAGTTTTTTAGTCTCCGGTTGGATGAGGATAATTATTATAATAATTATTAGATGATTAGCAATAACAAGAGCTTGCTTATTATCTTCACCTTAATCTTCAAAGTACCCAAGAGCTTGATGCTTTAATCACCTCTATTTGGCCTATTCACTTCAATCAACTGCTACACATGTTAATCTTAGAACATAGTATAGGAAAGACCCACTTCCTACGTTCTGTAATCACAACTTTCTGAGGTTCAACTGCCCTTTCTCCACAGCCACCTTCCTTCCTGCATGCAACTAACTAAATACCTATTCATACCTCTGCTGGGTATAATGGGAGAGGTGCTGGAGGGTACATGGCACAGAGCTTAGCAAATCATCTTCCAATGCACATTTTGCAAGTAAATGAATTTTTCTGAGTGTGCATGGTTTTATTTGGAACTTTGAATGATAAAGATCAAGGAGAGAGAGGACATACAGACATGGGGCAAACCACACAGAGGCAGAACACCATTGAAGCAGTCCTACTGCCTCAAGGCACTTGAGCTGGGGCATGAAGACAACATTGATATTGTTTTCAGATTGCAGTGTGTTTGCTTGTGACAAGATAGGCCAAAAGCAATTTTTAGCTAATTTTCTTCAGTAATCAAAAAGAAGAAAAATAACTACTCTTACATTCTTTATATAGCCAATAATTTGCTTGATAATTTTATCTTTACAGAGTCTAATAACAAAAGTGAGTCTGATAGTCCTCAATGGCATGGCCGCACAGTGTTCTGAAGCATGAGTCTTTGTTCATGTGACATTTCCCAGCAATCAGGTTTTAAAGACTTGTTTTAACACATATGCAAATCACGTGGAATTTTGTTTTCCCCCTAATCTGAGTGACATTTTTCAGTTGACATTTGTATTAGATTATTTGTACAACAGTGAAGTGTTTGCCTATTTCAGACTGGAAGCTTATTTTCTTCCTTATCTCTTCATTATAAGGAAGCCATGTTGCCTCCAGAGGGGAAATACTGTTCTAGAGCTTGGTTGTTATGGTAAATGCCAAGACCCCTGGGTTCATGAAGCACAAGCACCCTGCCAGGTGAGGCCCTTAATTCAGACCCATGACAGCGTGCTGAAAGAAAGGGTTTTGAGTCAGACCTGTACCTGGGGGTGTTGAAATCTAAGTTAGACATGTTTTCTGCTTATCAGGACATATCAGGTGAGTTCATGCCTACAAGAGGCAGGGAGCAGTTGAATGCAAATACCTGCCCTTTGGGTTAGTTTCTCAGCATCAGGGACAGTGAGAAATCCCAGGGCTTGGAGTCAGGAGACAACAGTATCTGCTCAGGCTCTGGTACAAGCTCACTTCTAACGCCTTGGACAAGACAACCCCCGCTTCTGAGCCCCAGCTCTGTTTATAAACGAGAAGAAGCATTCTCGTGAATTTGACATATTAAGTTTATGTCTGGTACACTTTGTCAGCTTTAAATGCATAGCAGTAATAAATTACATATAAAAAGAGAAATCTAAAAAGACATAGTTGGGCTCAAAAACATAACAAACATCACCAGGGACTGAAATAGAACTTAAATTTAAAGCAGTGAGCATAGCTGAAGCCACAGCCCTCAGACTTAGGATCCACACCCTAGCAGTAGCAGTCAGTACTTCAGTCCCCACTGGGCACCATGGAGCAAAACATGGCACACAGACTGGGAGACTAAAGCCAGTTTGGGGGCTAGAAGTCAGGACCAGAGGCTAACTCCCCTACCCAGACACAAAGCGCAAGCAGGATTGCTAATTCTCCCTAGGGCTTACATCAGAGGACACAGTGATCATGGGGGTGCAGGGGAAACACACAAAGACCAAGAACAGAGGCAAGCCACCTGCTGACTCAGTGACGGCTCAGTCCTTCCCACAGTTCCACCACAGCGAGGCATGTAGAAGTGCCATCAGGAAATGGCAGGGCTGACCTACAGGTTCAGGAGATACTAAGGGTTCACACAAAGGGGCATGCGAGTGAAATAAATTTTCAAATCAAACTAAAATTAAAATTTAAGATTTAAACTGCCCAATAAATTTTATGGTATGGAAGGCAACTGAAAAATATTAACACATTGAAAAGTTCTTTTCATGTTGTACTCCATTTGTGTACAATGTGTCAAAATGCATTCTGCTGTCATGTATAACTAATTAGAACAAAAATTTTTTAAACATTGTTCTCAGATGAAATTAATTTTATAGGATGTGTGAGGAAAAATGTAAAATAAATTTGTGTGGGAATATCAAAAAGGTAAAGGAATCATTGCTATAAAAATGAAGAGTAAACTGTAAAACAAAAATTGGCATAAATTGAACAAGAACAGAAATTGAAAAATAGGGTCAATAGATGGGGAATAAATATAATACCTAGGCAGGACACCGAAAAATAGGAATTAGTGAACTGGAGAATAGCACATAAGAATTTAACTAGTATTTATTTAAAATATATAAAATCTAGTGTTAGAAAAACTAAATGCATATTTTAAATAAAGAGAATGGAGAAAAAGAAAACTGAGAATATTATAGAATTGGAGGAAGGCATGAATTCTTGAACAAAAAATTGCACTTCACCTGCTAAATAATAAAATAGGCAAGGACAAGTAAAATTCAGACTAATCATAAAGAGAAAAATCACAAAAGCAACTGGAGAAAAAAGATAGGCTACCAAAAAGTTGCAAAACTTGGGCTCAGAGCAGACTTCTCAGTAAAACAATCAGAGGGGGAGATGGTGGACTGCTGCATTCAAGGTGCTACAGAAAAATAGCCAAAGTCTAGAATTTCATATACAGAGTGTATTCTGAAATGGGAACAAAATAATGTATGTACATTGATACCAAAAAAATAGAAGAACTTAATATCCATAGGCCCTCGTGGTAGGAACATTTGAAGTACTGCTTCATCAAGAACTAAAGGAAAAAAAAAAAAAACTCCATCTCAAGCATGAGTTACAAAAAAAAAAAAAAAAAAAAAAAAAAAAAAAAAAACCTTACTAAATAGAGAAAGAGAGGAGAGAGAAAACAAGCGAGAAACTGATAAAATTTCGACATCAGTTTCACATAGTACCTTGGAAATTTTCATTCCATCTGAACAAGTGAAAAACTAAACAGATTGAAAAATTCAACAACCCTTCTAGGACCTGTGAGAGAGGTGAGGATATAAGGATAAGTACTGTCCCCAAGACTAGAGAGACAGAGGAATAGTGGGAGTCACTACTTCTCAGAGCAGAAACTTCCATAAGGACAAATAGTGGGGCAGGGAAACCTGAGCTGTTAGTAATGGATTTCTTGGTACTTAATGCAGATCAATCTGAGAGCTAAAAATTCCAGGGGGACACAATAGTAGGGAGGACCCTATACTTTTGTGAGTTTGAGGTGCAGGAACATGACTAGGTTCTCACAGTAAACATCAGGGGAAAACACTCCTGTGGTTCTGGAAGGGGTAGGAGGACAGAAGCATTTTGAAATACGCCAAATTCCTTTGTTCTTCCTCAGAAGGTCTGAGCTCAGGGGAAACTAGGTAGCCAGAACCAAGCCTGCTGGAGCATAACCAATGAGGGGAAGGAAAATGCTAAAATCCAGCCCACTCTAACTAATCCTGCCCCACCTGATGGGAGGTAAAATAACAGAAGCATTGAAAGATGATGGTGCAAAGACATAGGCTTATTAAAATACAGAGACCCAATCATTGGACCATCTAGTATTCCTCACCCACCCTCCCCAGCACCTCACTACCACATTACTAAAAGCCTGCTATAGAATAGGTCATTTTGGCCAGCACATCATGTCTGGTTATCAAGAAAAAAATTACAAGGGTAAAAACAAAAACAAACTCTAAAAAGTCTAAAATACATAAATAAAATATATAATAGTACCCGGATAAAATAGCATGCTAAAAACAAATGGGCAATGTAAGCAAACATATAGAAACTGTAAGAAAGAACCATAAAGAAATGCTAGAGATCAAAAACATTGTGACCGAAATAAAGACAGCCTTTGGGGGACTCACTGAAGTAGACTGGACACAGCAGAGAAAAGAACCTCTGAGCCTAGGGATATCTCAGTAGAAACTGCCAAACCTCAGAAGCAAGGAGAACAAAGATAAAAAAGAAAACTTTAGGACCACTTTAGGACTTTAGGACCACTACAAAAGATGTGATAGGTGTGTAATGGGACTACCAAAGGGACAAGAGGGGGAAAAAATAAGCTTTCAAATAATAATACTTACAAAGTTCCCCAAATTAATGTAAGACACCAAACCACAGATCCAGGAAACCCTGAGAAGGCCAAGCAGGATAAATGACGGAAAAGAGAGAGAGAGGCATTTAGGCATATCATTTACAAATGATAGAAAACCAAGGCTAAAGAAAAAAATCCTGAAAGGAGACAGAGTAAAGAAACATCTTACCTATAAAGAAACAAAGAAAAGAAATGGTTCTTTTCTTTAGAAACTATAAAAACTAAAAAGAGTGGAGTGAAATATTACAATTGAAAAAAACATGCCAATCTAGAATTATTCACCCTGAAATTTTATCCTTCAAAACTGAAGAAAAATTAAGAACGGTCTCAGACAGATATTTGTCTACATAAAATTTTTTTTAAAAAGGATTAAAGAAGAAATAATGAAGTTAAAATAAAAACTTTACTTTTTCTTATTCTTAATCTTGCAGAAACTATTTTGTTTAAAATAATAACAGCAGCATTATATCCAAATGCATCTGCTTATGTGCATATATGTGTGTCTGTATGTATGATGTTTACATACTTAGGAACAAGTAAAATGAATTATACACGGGGTGAGGGGGAATATCTAGTGTTCTCTTATTTTTACAAACTACACTACCTGTAAAGTACTGTAAAGACATAGTAACACAGTTGTAAATGAACCATTATAAAGCCTAGGGAAACTACTTCAGAAAATGTTTTTAAAAAGAGCTGACATGCTAAGAAAGGAGATATAAGTAATTATATAAAATGTTCAGGTGATACCACAAAAAGAAGAAAAAAGTTAATGACAAAAATAGGAACAAAGAATAAGGGCAATAGATATGAAACAGTTACTAATATGGTATATAGTAATTACACTATATCAATAATCACTTTGAACATCAGTAGGCTAAATGCACCTATTAAACCACAGAGATAGCAGAGTGAACTAAAAATTAAGATCCAATTATAAGTTGTCTACAAAAAGACCATTTTAAGTATAATCACACATTCTAAAGTAAGAGTTAAAGTAAATGGAGAGAGAAAAGAATATCTTGTTAACATCAGAGGAAAAAAAAAACATTAATTTCAGACAGAGCAATTTCAAAGCATGAAAAGTTACCAGAAATATTAAAAACACAGTACCTATTGATACAGGAGTCAACTCTCCAGGAAGAAAAATAATGACCTTTAACATGAACAGGCCTAACAAGTGTGTGTCAAAATATAAGCAAAAGGTGATAGAACTGAAGGTAGAAATAGATGAATGCCCTCTCATATTTGGAGACTTCAACATCCCTATATCAGAAATGGACAGATCTGGCAGGCATCAAATCAACAAGAATATAGTTGAACTCAACAACCTTATCAATCAATTGTATATAATTGCCATCTTTATTCAACTCCAACAAACTGAATATACATTCTTCACAAGTTTAAATTGAACATTCACCAAGAGAGACCACATTCTGGTCCACAAAACACACCACAAACTTCAAATAATAGAAATCATGCAATGTCTGCCCTTGGACCACAATGGAATTAAAGTAGAAATCAACATCAGAAAAAGCAGCTGAAAATTCCCAAAATATGAGAAGATTTTAAAGTATTTTACACTGAAAAAGAAAAAAACAACTTATCAAAAATTTATAGGATGCAGTAAAAGCAGTGCTTACAAGCAAATTTAAAGCATCAATACTTATATTGGAAAAGAAGAAAGACATAAAATCAATGATTTAAATTTCCACTTAAGTCAACTAGAGAAAAAACAGCTAACTAAATCCAAAGTAAGCAAAAGAAAAGAAATACTAACAATTGGAGCAAAATTCAAAGAAATTGAAAATAGAAAATCAAAAAAGAAAAATTAACAAAACTAAAACTAAAAAAATCTAGTTCTTTTATATAATCAAAAAGTCTGTAGGCCACTAGCTAAATTAACTAAGAGAAAAAGAGAGATAACAGAGTATCAAATATATTTATTTCATATATATATATAAACAGATTATCAAGAATATATATAATATATACATAAATAACAGTAACAATGACAAAAACAACAACAAAGGCTGGAGATATAGCTTGCCTTGCATGCACAAGGCCCTGGGTTCAATCCCCAGAACCACACAAACACACACACACACACAACCAAAATATATATATATATATCTCAGAAATGAACCAGGAGACATTATAGGAAATTCCAGCAAACTTGTATGATGATTAGAATTTTGATATGTCCCTTCTATCTCACATTTTATACTCCATCAATTCTTTCAAGAAGTTTTTTAATACCAACAAAGTGAATCAAAAGTCAAAAGTGACATTAACTTATTCTTTCCTGAAAGGGAAGTGAATGAATAAAATCTGCTATTTCCGAATCTGAGAATGGATTGACATCAAGATCTTTCTAGAAACAAGATGCCTCAGAGCCTTTCAGATTCCCCAACGGGCTGGGCCCTGTTACTCATGGCTTCCATCAGGGGGTCCAGGTGTTTCAGAGTTAAGGAGGGAGACTGCTGGCCATGGCTGACTCTTCAGAACAGGGCCGAAGGAAATGTGCCCAGCTCCCTCCCCTTGAGTCCTGGCTCTACAGCACTTTGAACATTCTTACCCTGTGGCCCAATGTGATGGGAAATACATTTTTTTTGTTCCAGATATTTATTTAAAAGTTTCATTTTCACTTAATAAATCCACAGCCATGGCATACACGGAAGGTTTCCCCAAGTGGTAATTTATGCATATTGAAGAATTACTTTTGAAAGGGCATGGGCTGCCTGTCACAGAGGGAAATTGTGGCCACTCCGTTTTTAGACTTATTGGCTGTTATAGATTGAGGAGTTGATATATATTTGAAATGTTTATGCCTTCTCTTTCTTGTTAATTATCGATCTAAACCTCTATGGATTCTGAGACATTTGTGAACAAGGCTTTCATTAATCCCCAAGGCTGCAGAGGAGTCTGGGCAATGGAATCTCCAATTTATAGACATGCGGCAAACTTGGGAACTAACAAGCTAATTTTCAGGGTTGCACAGAGGGTCGGTGATGGCCAAGATTACAGAGTTTATAATAGGGGCACAGGATATTTAGCATTCTCAACAGAAATGACAGCTTAGCTCTGTTAGAGGAAAAAGTCAAGACTGACTCCAGGGGAGAAAAAAATGAGTTGAATATAATTTCTCTTCTGGTGGATGTATCCACTTATACCAAGGCAGGCAAGGAAGACTTGTAGGCCATTAAATCCCGTCTTTTATCCTGTAGAGCCATCTTCTCCTTCCCCCTCCTCTCTCCTCTCTCTTACCTACTCACCACCCTAAGGTAATGGACAATCTTAAAAATGGCACCACTGCCCAGAATCTTTCAGTCACCAGACCATCAGAGCATGGAGACTCCAAGGCGAGGTACATTTCTGGATTCCCCTTGTTGGCCTGTTGATGGAGGCCACAGGCCCATCCCCAGCCTGCTGTGGAAGGACAGATAGAGGAGCCACACTGCCCGTAGGAGGAAGGAGGTGGAGAATGCTCAACATGGTTTTCCCCTTTCATGATCTTAAGAGACGTTAGGGGAACTTCCAGCTCTTCCCACTCTCAGCAATTCCCTAGGAGAAAGTACTTGCCTGAAGAGAAATTAGAGTCTTTCTCCTTTCTCTGTATACTACCACCTTCATCAGCCCAGCTTTCTAGAATATTCTAGTGACTCTGCATTATGGTTTCAGGGCCTTCCCAGTGTTCTTCTAAACACTTGCTTCCTGGGAGGACGTGACCTTGATGTAAACATGATACCATTTGAGGTTGCCTGTGGGCACCATGGAGCCCTTTTCCAGAATTCCTGCTTCACCCTATCAGGAACCCAGAGGAGAGCCAACTTTCTTCCCAGAATGAAGGCAACATGTGTTCTGCGGCACCTTGTGCCCCGGGTGAGGACTTGGGGTATCAGCTCTAGACCAGTGAACATCACCCCATTGGACTTTGCATATCAGACCTGCAAGGCCCTGAGAACACTCCTTATCAAGCCCCTTGCTGCCTAAGAATGAGGATGCTGAAGCCAGCCTTCAATCACATGCTCCTGATTATAAACTCAAGAATAAGGGGGGCCTGCCGGGGTGCTAGCCTCCGGGAGGCCTGTGGTTTCATGTGTGTGAGAAAACACATTTTGTTTAAGCAGACCTTCCTCCTGCCCCCACCTCCAGCGCTGCCTCTGCTGCCCTTCTGTACTCATTGCTAACAGATGCTGCTGAGGCCCAAGCCAGGCAAGAGCAGGCGCACTCGAGCTCCACACGGGCAGGAGGAGGGAAAACTGACGAGCTGCCACAGAGCAGTGCTGATGAAGACCGTGGCTTTGAATTTTGGCCCTCCTCCCTCCCCCATTCACCCCCACACACTCACCAGCCTTCAGACATTTTCTGTTCTGTGTCCTTCACATCCCAGAGCCGCTCAGATGAAAGGAAGCCTGTGCAAACTGCTGAGGAGTGGGTGCTTCTTTCCCAAGTGGCACGGAGGCTGGGGAAGTTCTCTGTGGTCTCCTCTCGGTGTCCAGCTAAGTGCTAAAGATGCTGAGAGCCTGGGGCAGTATCCACTGTGCTCATGGTTACCTCCCCCAACTGAAAATGTGCCATGTCTCTGCATTTCAACCTGCCTGAGCCAGAGGCCACTGTGCAAGGCAATGCCTGATAAGCAGGCCAGGAAGAGGCCCTGATGAGACCACAATTAGATCCCCATGACATTAGCTACCCACCCAATGAAAGCCCTTCACATCCAAATGAGCTCAACGTCCTGACATTGTGCAGCGTCACAGGAGAGACTCCCCTCTGGTAATGAGCATGCCCAGTGCCCTGCTAGGTAACAACCACTCGTCTAACACCTGTCTGAAGGATAACACATAGGTCAAGCGATGGTCACTGCTGCCTATGAGCTCATGACCTGGACTTGAATTCATGGGACTTTGCACCCAAGTGACCTGTGGATTCTCTGGTCATCACCTTTAGAGAGCCTCTCTCTCTCTTATGTCCCTCCCCAGCCCAGAGCCAGAGCACAGCAGTTGTTCATTGAATGTGTATCGTATAAATTACATGTTAGACACATGAATGAGCTTAGTGCCAGAGACTTCAGTTGGAACCTGGCTCTACTCCACCTAACAGCTGTGTAGCCCTGACCTTATTCAATAGTCACATTAAAACTTGACCTCCTCACCTGAAAAGTGGGAATGGTGGTCTCAGTCACATCCTCTACACCTTCACTCTTACAGAATCAAATGAGAAACCAGATGTTAAAGGGCTATTTCAATTGTACCACACAGCACACAAGAAAACTGTCATCATGATTGTCATGTTTTGCTATTTCCATTACTGTTACTCCTGGTTTATTGTTACTAATAGCAGGTACTGGAAGGGAGGTCCTTCTGAAAAATCCAGTTCAAATACTCAAGAATCTCCTCCAGGAGGAATTGATGTTGTTCGCCTTCTCTGGAAGTCAATTTCAGCACAAAGTTCAGTATGATAGAAGATCACTGTGTTGTAAAACTGAGAAATAAACCCATCCCCACCCATCCACCATGAGTGTAGTGACCCATGGCTCTGACCTGGGTACTCTCAATACCGTAAGAGTCCACGAGGACTCAAGAGTCCCAAAGTGAGCAGAGGCCACCTTTCTGAGATCTAAGATCATATGCATGAGAGTTTGAAAAGTCAATGTATGCTCATAAAAGAAGCTGGTATCTGCTTCATGGTAAATCACAAGAGCTAATCTAGTTGCTTGGCTTTTCCTGAGATTTGAGGTGATTTTCAGGGCTTCCTGAGAAAAAGCAGAATGGGACAGGGAGTTAGCAAGGATGTCAAGGATGAGACGAAAATGCAAGAGGCGGAAGTGGAAGGATAAATGCAGCACAGGGCTTACCCCCAGTCCTGTTTCAGTCGCAGGCCTGATGGAAGCTCCAAGCTCCTAAATGAAGGACCCGTAAAGGTTCTGCCTGGGCCATGAAGTCTGACCACCCTTTGTTCAAAGGCGTTAACTAAGAAGCCGCCCCTGATACCCCAGAGCTTTCTTTTGTCTATCAGACAATAGGAATGGAGGGCTGTAGGATTTGAATGTCTTTGGTTGCCCCTTCCTGCCCAGGTGTCATGAAGGTCCCACCCCATCACTGTGGCATCTGCCTGGCAGCTTTGTTCCCCTGTGGGAAGCATGGTCAGGAGGTGCGCACGGAGGAGGCAGGCCCTCTTGGGGCTCCCTTTCCTTGCTGTCTAATAGGAGGAGTTGTCCTTGTGCTTGTGGGTGTGCTTCCTGGTCCCTGGACCAGTTAGAGACACCTTGAGGACACAGGTGTGTGGAGCGATCTACAGTGGACAGTCCTCAGTGGAAACCTGGGCATAGGCACACGTATTGAGAAAGTGCTCCTCAGAGGCCAATGGAGGGAGAGGGCTTGCTTCTGCCCCTGAGGACAAGTCTCCCCCAAGAATGCCCAGCTACTTTTCCACCTTCCCAGCATAGTCTGATGCTCACATCACCCCATGTTGACCTTTGCCCTTGAATTTATTACTTGGAGATGAAATTGTGTGTTAGCTTCTCTGGCTTCCGGAGCAAACTGCAAGCTGTAAGAGGCCAGGGACCCTGCTGGGCCAGTTTTGGTGGTCTAACGTCTCTTGATGACAATAGGGCTTAACGAAGTATTTGCAATTAGCAGTTGCTCATTCAATGCTTGTGAAGTGGATGAGTGACCAAACTCTTTAAGGACCCAGGAGAAGGTGTAGGAGACCATGGACCTCCAGAATCTAAGAGGTTCCCAGCCAAGAAAAAAATCCATGCTGAAATAAACTCTTAGATGTATAAATCGACTGATGAGTAGATAGATGGAGAGAGAGAGAGATGGCTGTAATAACAAGGCATGAAATTTACTGGGCACTAAATATGTCTTAAGAGTTTTGCAGATGTCATTTCATTCAAATCAGTGGTGACCTTATAAAGTCAGCAGTGTAACCTGGCAGCTTCAAAGGGGGATGTGGTCCTAAGGAGGAAATCTCTATCAAAGATATTCTTAACAGAAAGAACCTGGTATGTAATTGGCAGTCACTAAATATGTGTTGAATTAAATGGAGTGGAATTGAGTATTCTCTTCACAAAGGCAAATTCATTTTAGGGGGCCTCAGTTCACCAGGCCCTGGCAAATTGCTGCCCTCACTCTCTCTTTACAAGACTGCAATGGGTCCCGAGAGCCATTTGAAGAAGTAAGAGAAAAGAGCAGTACCTCTCACAGAAATGAAAGTGAGCGCTGGTCATGGACTTGGGTTGAGGTTGTCACCAATAGGCCACAAAATCTCATCTGCCTTGTAAAGGGAGACATATTTATGCACAACTCTTGCCAGTTGGACTGCACATGATCTTTTCTCCCAGGGTTCCTTAGGAAGGCAGTTTCAGAGGTAGCACGGGTGGCTCGGAGCCAAACTAGAGCTGTGTGTGGCCCCCAGAAGCAGAAAAGGGTTCATTAAATTCAACAGAGCACCTGTGGCACTTAAATACCAGTGTCTCCAGTGGCACTGAAGACAGTGCCAGGACAGGAACAGCACAATTGTTTTAAATAAATGAAAACAATCTGCTTTAAAAAGTATATACACTGTTTTATCTACTATCTAGAAATATCTCTCACTGAGGGAATGATAATTTAGAATTTCTACAACTAGTTTGAAAACCAGTACAAAAAATGTTATCAGTTTGTGTTGGAGGCACCAGAAGTCTGTATCATATAATATTGCCAGAATTAATATTGTCATTGGAACATGGGTTCAAATTTGTAATTGGAGCAATTACAATAATATTGCATATTGAGCACAATATTTCAACTGTATGATTACATATTAGCATGTGTACATTGAACTTAATATTTGTATTAAATATAACATGTAATTATAATACAACCATAGTTGCATTATTGCATTATTGATTATCATATATAAATATGGTGTTGGCATACTTGTATATTATTATAAATAATACACAAATCGAAATTTGTATATCTTGGCATTTTCTCTATGAAACTCACAGTTTTATAAGTGAAATTGCAAAATTATTATAATCAGAATTTACACTTAGAGTGTGACATCATGTCCGATCAGGACATTCCAGGGCATGGATCTTGCTGAGAACTTTACCCTGTCCTGGTTCACCAAGTCATCCAGCCCTGGAGTCTTGTCATTGTCAAGAAAAACCCAACTGGAGGCCTCACCTGTGGACTGTCTTTCTCATCTCTCGAATATGTCAAAGCTGCATCAATGTCCCTTACTCCCTTCCCATGATTCAGACTGGCTCACCAGTCAGTGACTCCCCAGTGACCTCCCAACTGGTGGGAAAGGCGATGTGCGTCAGAGGAAAGCTTAAGAACCTGAAAGCAATTACAGTCAAAATGGGCCACCTTTTTTTGTTTCTACGACTTTGGGGCCGAAAGTTCTTCCCAGCTACTGTTCCTCAAGCCCCAGAGCCCGCTGCTCCCCTAGAAGCCAGCAACTGCTTGTAGCAAGCTTTTGTTGACATGAATTCCTTGTTGCCTGGTGCTTGGTTTGTTTCACACATAATTCACATTTTTGTATCTTCTACACATTTTTCATAGTCCTTCCTGGAACAATGTTCTGGCTTCCATCTGGGGCTCCCCGTCTAGGGTCAAGGTCCCCGCAGATAACTGGGTTAGGGCTGTTGATGGAACACTCAGCAGGATGGAGCTGACATATTAGGATGTGCATTCCGTAACACATCTTGGATCAGACCATAAAGCAAACACAAACGTGAACCACAGTCAGGTAGCCTAGGCTTGAGCCCAACCAAGAAGCAAATTAGCTTCTTGTCCATTCTTTGCTGAAAGAGTTTTCACAAAAAATTGTGAGGGAAAGGGAAGAAATGGTGAGATTGGGGTGAGTTTTAGGTGTGTCTGTCTAGGAGATAAGAAAGAGGAAGGCAGAGAGCAGGAGTGGGGGACCCGGTATGTATTATAGATGGGACAAATGGGCACTGGTAACTAGGTAACCTGTCATGACTTCTTAGACCTTTAAGGAAATATGTTGAAAGATCACTTTCCTAAACCCCAGCTCCAGAATGGAGCTTCTGAACAACGATTTTTATTTTTAATTTCAGGCAGAGTCCATGGTGAGCAGAGACATTTAGGAGGCCAAGGCCACAAGAAACGTCAGAAGCTTCTTCTTCCAGTTTTCTGCAGCATTTCCAACAGTGCAGACACTCAGGGGACCCACTGTCTTAACAATCTTGCTCTCTCCTCATTCCACTCTCTGAGACGAGTTCTTGTCTACATAGGACCCAACTCAAGACCCTTCCTCTTCCATCAAGGAGTGTAGATTCTGCCTCAAAGTCACCAGGAGCACATTCCTTCCATTCAGCACAGCTGGATGACATGACGGCTATGAGCATGGCTTTTTGTAGTCCTTCTGTCCTGTGGTCAGGTCCCACCTTTGCAACTTACGCACTTAACTTTGGGCAAGTTTTTTAAATTCTTCAATTTAAATTCATCTGAAATATAAGCATAGTATCAGGGTCTAGCCCACAGTCAGACTTGTCTTAGGATGAAGATAGTGGTGGGGAACATGGCTGGGAAGGAGCACTAACCCACAAGTCAGAAGACTGTGTGCCTTGTCCTGGCTTTGCCAATGGAGGGCTTGTGGGTTGTGTTACTCACCGACCTCCCTGCAGCCCTCCGACCCCTTTTCCATAATGTCCCCCACAACACTTGCCTGTTAGCCACCAGGCACTGTTACAGAGAATGATTACAAATGTGCAGCTTTCACATCTGTGCACCTCTGGGCTTAATGCAACTCCAGTGCAGTCGTCAGCCATACCTGGTGCTTAATAAAAGCCTGCAGACTAAATTGCATCTGCTCTATGCAAGTGAAAGATGAGGAACTGTGGGCTGAGAGGGGAAGAGCAGGTGAGCTTCACAATTTGGCAGGCTTTCTGAAGAGGGAAGTAGAAGGTCTGTGTCTGGGCAGCAGGAGACAGACCTGGGATGTAGGAGAGGATGTGGGTGCTACCTGTAGTAAGAGAACAGGTAGAGCAGGAGTGATGAGGAAGCAGACCCCTCAGCTCCGGAAGGTACTTAGTGGTTGTCTCCCTGGTGCTGATGAGAGGGGCTTCCACGAGAGGCGGGTACTGAAGGGCTGAAACATTGAGGAGACTGGGCTGAGGGGGCTGGGGTGAGGCGAGCAGCCCAACCAGGGGAGGCTTCTCCACTGACACCTCCTCAGGTGTCAAGGGCAACTCAGCTGCTGTGCTTGGTGGGGAAGTGAGGCAGGGGAGGGGAGTATCGGAGAGGAAGGACAGGCCTTGCAGTCTGGCCTCACTCCTCTGTTAAGGTCTGTAAACAAGTCAGGACGGCACCTGGTATTTTGCCAGAGAAATGTTAGAGTCTGTAAACAAGTCCGGATGGTGCCTGGCAAAATGCCAGAGGGAGTGGTTTGTGAAGTAACAAAAGCGAGCCATTAAGTGTGGAGATTCCTGATTGGTTGACTGCTGTGTCTAGTTTATGCTAATTAAGATAAGCTGTGCAAAATGTATAAATACCTCTGTTGTCCTACACTAAACGGCTTCCACTCCTGCTGTATCAACGTACACAAGTCATTCGTCACCCCCCCCCCCCCCCCCCCCCCCCCGATATTCTGCTGCAGCCGGGCTGCGGCAGATGGTGGCCCGTTACGGGGAGCCCCGGGACACTAGGGGGGTAAGTGACGAAAAAAGCTGCCCGTCCATAGATAGGATGGGAGCAATCTGCTCGTCCCTAGGCAGATAGGGCGAGAGGAAAAATGGCCATTTCGAGAAAATGGAGAAGATTGATGCAGTATGTTTGTGTCTTGTTTTGTCTTGAAATGTTGTATTGTCTTTGTGATGAAAATATGGAAGGGGTGAGAAGTAAATTGATAAGAGAAAAAGGCACCCCAGTGGAACCAAGAATAGTTAGGGCATGTGTTGATAAAAGCCCAGAAACTCTAGTCAGAAAGAAAAAGAAAGTTTATAAGAAGGAGGATTATCAGGAAAAAAAGTTGCTGCAAAAGGCTATTACTGAATACTTTTTGATACCGGAGGGTGCGTGAATCGACAAGGCGGCTACCACCTACCCAAGCCGATCATGGCTCAGCAAAAATTTTCCAAGCGGTAATTGCGGGCTCTTCCCCGCCCCCCTGCCCGGGGGAGCGGATCGCCACTGTGAGCCCAAATCTAGACCTGACCTGGAGGCACAGTCTTGCAGGCTTTTGTTCCCTGTGCCCGGAAGCAGTTTGAGTCTGGGACTCTCCCCAGGGCCATCTGGGGCTGCGCGATGCTACAGCTGGCAGAAGACGCTACTGGCATCCCTGAAGTTTGATCATTTCCAATGTCAGTAACTACAATGGGTCTCCCACACCTGAAAGCTAATGAGTAATGAGCACTATTAAGGCTTATTTCAAATGTAAAAAAACCTTGAAATAATGTACTAAATTGTTCAAAAGGTTGTTTTCTTAGTGAAATGCTACAGGATTTTCTTTAGCCATCCGGAGTTCCTGCCTTCATCCCAGTGCCGGTGAAAACAAAGGTGAAAGAATTTACAGTGTTGCTGAGAACCAGAGGAAACTTCGGCTGAGAACCCGACGAGACTTCGGAGCTGTTGCTGTTTCTGCTGCTACAACTTAAGCTAGCTGCCTACAAAACTTACCTGGACCGTGATTTACCTGGACTGTGAGTTAATCTATTGAGACACTGCTTTATCTGGACTGAGACAACAAACTGTAATCTACAACAAATTGTAACTGGGTATCTTTGCTAACGGTGTCATTGCTGGTATAATTTTTCCAAGGGCTTCTTGCATGGAGCCATCAATTAGCTTGAAATTGTAACATTTTGTATCCTCCCTTTCTGTTTCTAGCAGGTTATTTATGGTGTTTCTATAAAAAACACTATGGTCATTATTTAAATTAAACAAAAGGGGGAAATGTTAAGGTCTGTAAACAAGTCAGATTGGCACCTGTTATTTTGCCAGAGAAATGTTAGAGTCTGTAAACAAGTCTGGATGGCGCCTGGCAAAATGCCAGAGGGAGTGGTTTGTGAAGTAACAAAAGCGAGCCATTAAGTGTGGAGATTCCTGATTGGTTGACTGCTGTATCTAGTTTATGCTAATTAAGATAAGCTGTGCAAAATGTATAAATACTTCTGTTATCCTACACTAAACGGCTTCCATTCCTGCTGCATCAAGGTACACAAGTCGTTCGTCACCCCTCGGTTATTTTGCCCAGCCAGCCGGGCTGCGGCACTCCTCTTTCAAGTCCAAATTCAAATTTAACTTTCTCCCGAAAGCTTTCCCTCTACTCTGGGAGGCTAAGGCAAATGCCGCTTTCCTGAAGTTTCTGTGGGAGTTTGGGTCTGCACGGATCACCCAGGAATTACAAGTGCAGAGTCACGACTCTCGGGCAGTCATCCATTACTTTTGTAAAATAAGATTTTTAACAATTTATGGGAAAAATAGATTATGTTCCCCTTCAGGAGCCTTGCCTCCTTTCCAACCTTACCTGAGAAGGATTCTAGTCCTCTTCCTTGTAATCCTCAGCTTGTTGCTGCCTCTCTCAGTCTTCCAGGCCCCTGTCTGGAATAATGCCCAGCACCTTTCTCCTGGAGGTGACTTTGTCTCCTTTCCTGATGTGCTCAAGGTCGTCCTGGGAGCCTCTCAGCCCTTACATCATTCCCTACAAAGCTTTCCCACCCACCGCTGCCTTAATAAAGGGACCAGGTATTTCAGAAGCCTCTTCCCTATCTTCTACCATGCTAACAGCAGGGCCCTCCCTAAGTCTGTCCCCTAAGCAAGGTTGGAAAGTTTCATTTACCTTTGAAGAAAGTGCAAACTGGGCTGGGAGCAGTGGCATGAGAAAGAATCAATACCAATACTGGAAATGAGGAGTTGACAAATTCCCCCAGGCTACAACAAAAACTTTAACTTAGTAAATATCTACTGAGCAAAATTTAACAACCCAAGTCAAACGGGATAAATACTGAATCCTCAAAATAGGAAAATGAGTAGGGCAGAGCTCCTAAAAGAAACAGTGACTGAGGGTGAAAGTATTTTTGCCGCAGGCTTTTTTCCTTTAAAAAAAAAAAAAAATAGGCCTCTCTTGCACAACAGAGCACCCAGCGGGTGCTACTCCCCTTGAACTCCAACCTCAGTCCTGCAGGATGGATGGTGCGCTTGGTCCTTTGCTGCACACAGAGGCCAGGAAGGCTGCCCAGGAGAACTGCCAGAGCTGACTGACCTCCAAGGCTGACACCTTCCCACCTTCCCTCTGCTATATCCAGAGGCTTCGTAGCAATGCTTTGGAAACAACCCTGTGGAAGGTCATTCTGCATGCACTGGGTTGTGGATGAAGAAATAGCCCACAACCGCAAAGGGACACTTGGAGAATAATCCCCACCCTCAAAAGCTACAGATAAGCCAAACATCTCCTTTCCCTGTAGCTGTTATGGCACCTTCGCTCCAAACTCCAAAAGGCCACTTTCAAATCTGCTGTCTTCCCACTTGTGCAAAAACACCCCATAGGGACCTCATATATAAAAGCCAAGTGGTGTTTTGACCCATTCTTATAACAATTATTTCTTAAATGGCTTCTATGTGCCTGGCAGAGTGCTGATGCTTTTTAATACTTTATATCATTTATTTATTCTAGCAATGGCTATTCGATGATGGTTTCTATCTCCACCCTCCTGTGAGCAAACATAAACATAGAGAAGTTAGGTCATTTACCCAAGCTCACACAGCTAATAACTAATAAAGTTGATTAGAAAGTTAGACCAGTGTTCTTTTTATTGTACCAACTTGTCCTTAACAATTGTAAAATAACATTTATGACTTTTGGGTTCCATGATAGGGAAGATGTCTAGGTTATATGTATTATTTAATTCATTGATCTATTTGTAATAATTTTAGTATTTAGAGTAAATACAGAAACCGATCATTGTTACCATTTTGTATTTACAGTGATTTGCATGTCCTGGTAACATTCTGACACTCTTTCTCACTGGACTTCTAAGGTAAGGTACCTTTCCCCCGCCCCCCACCTCTTTTGCAACTTCTTAACACACAAACCTTACCATTTCCTTCTTCAGCTGCAGTCCACAGGACAGGTTTGGGAGCCTTGGTGGTGGGAATCCACATCTATTAGGGACTTAGGGACATGAAGTGTTTTTCAAGTCCTGAATAACACAAATTTAGAACTCAGTGGAAATGAGCCTGTGGTTATAACCAACACTCACCAGCTCAGAAAAGAGCTGAATTCTCAGAGAATTAAGGCTAACGATTATGCAGGTGGCATGTTTAGATCTTAACTTCAATCCATTTTGACATGAATCTGGGAATAAGTGGCTATTGCCTGGCCCAATCAGCTGGCCGAACATCTAGTGGGTTTTGGATATGTGCAGTTTGGGCTGAAAAATCTGAAGTGTCCAATAAAAACAAGAGTTTAAAATGGGAGACATTGACACAGCGTAGTATAAAAACATGCTGTGTTCCAATAAAGACAGCTGAAAGAATTCCCTTTTTTGTAACACTGAGAAAAAGCGATGACATATTTGGTCTCACACTGAATTCACGAAAATAGAGATTTTTTTTTTTTTTCCACAGGGTGAAAATATATCATCCGGTGTCATTTTCCAGCAACAAATGCTAGGATTTCACAACAGGTGAACTCCGGAAACCTGAGAGGGCAGTGAGAGAGGGCAATCTTGCTAAGAACAGAGCTTTGGGTTTCTTCTCAATGTTCACACCAGAATTCTCTGCAAGCCAGTTTATTCTTCTACATCGCCTCTGCCTGTTGTGAATTAAAGTTGAAATACCTTCTCCTGACATGTGGCGTTTCACCTTGTGCTCCTACTCCACAGAAAAGACTCGCCCATCTGTTTTGAGGCAGCTTGGCATCAGAATCTGATTCCTCTTGGAAACTTTAGGATAGAACTGCTCATCAATGCGCATTAATCTCAAAGAAAGCTGCAGGTGGACACACACATCAAGTGTCCCAGACCCCCCGGCCTGGAGCACAAGTGTCATCACCATGGGCTTTAAAACCATACAGCTCCCTCCACTCCAATGACCTCCTTCTTCCCTGCGTGGCCCGGGCTCCCCATACTGCTGCTGGGATAAGACCCCTTGGCTTGTTTGCATATTTTAGCCTGCTCACACTCCTGGTGAACATTTGTTTTTCTTGGCAATTTCAAAGCATTATGTTCATTTTTAGTACACCCTTAATAGACCAAATCCTGGTGCCAGCAAGCCACAATGAAGCAAACCCTTACAATTTATAGAAGAAGTTCAGATTATATTTTCCACGGAGCCTAGAAATTTCATCACCTGGTAAAATACCACAGGCAGGACAGTGGTTTCCACTGCACTTGTGACCTCAGAATGGCCTGTGATATCTGCCTCTGTCACTCTGTCTCTTTGTGTTTCTGACTGTCTCTTTCTCCCTGTAGACACATATGCACATTTTATTCAAACACACACTCACACACACACACACACACACATACACACACATCCTACACACATACCTTCTAACTAAAGTACTCTCTAGTTAGATGCCTGTTAACTTCCCCGAAGCATCCACAAGCTTAGCTAAACAGCTTAGCATGGATAACCAGCTATCAGCTTTAGACAGTTATGAAAGGCACAGAGTTCCAATCATTTCAACTGTATCTATATAAAACACAGCCCTAGGCTGCAGCCTCCAGTTCTGTCCTTACTGACAGACAGCTTTCCCTACAAACCTAACACTCTGAGCCATCTTTGGGCTCAGCCCTACATGTATTCTTTCACCAAAACATCTTACCTTCTGACCACTTCCATCTGGGCGTTGAGACTGCTCCCACTGCCCACTATCAAGCCATCTCAAGTGGGAACTTGCTGGGCACTGATGGGATGATGATTCCTATACTTAAAGTTGTGGGTTTCCAGAGGTTTTTTGAATCAAGATCCTTCCTTTAGAATGGAGGAACTTTGGATTGAGTGGGTGGGGGGATGGGGAGATGGTAGAATGAGACAGACATTGTTACCCTATGTACGGGTATGATTGCAGGAATTGTGTGAGTCTTCAACTTGTACAACCAGAAAAATGAAAAGTTGTGCTCCATTTGTGTATAAAAAAAAATTAAATGAAATTAAATTATTTTTTTAAAGGTCTGGGGATGTGGCTCAGTGGTAAAAGTACCTCTGCGTACTAATCCCCAAGACCAAAAATAAATAAAAAATACTAAAAAATAAGCTAAAAGAAAGATCACTCCTTTTAAGAGAATTAATCCAACTGAGAGGGAAGATTAAAACACATTCTGCATTGCACTGATATTCATGATTATGGATTGTCAACGTTCCCCAAATTTCATTGATTATCTAAATTTTCACTGGCAGCTAACAAAAACTAATAGAGGAAAGGAGGTGATGATCAGGTAGGGACACAAGGATATCTTTGGGTCTAGTAATGCGCACTTTGGTAACCTAGGTGTAACAATTTGTTAAAATGTCCATGTTATTATCTGTTCCCAAGTCCTCAAAATCAACCTGAGAGTCAAGCCATAATTAACTCTATAACTGAGAGGAAGCCTGGGTTACCTGCACCTGAACCTAGTGGTCCTTGGACAGTGTGGAACAGGAAGGGACACAGGCCTTAGTTCCTTCGATGCTGGGATCAGAGCCTTGTGCTTCACGCAAAGCTGTCAAACTCTTCTTCCCAGAACACTGCTTCTTTCACACTGCCGCCTGATAAGAACTGAAATGTGTTCTCTCTTTCCCATAATATTGTCCTCCAACTTCTCAAAAAAAAATGCCTTTAAGATCTAACTCTCCATCTGGGAAAGGTAAGAGTACGTGTCATCTTGCAGAGTGGTTTTGGAAGAGAGTCTCATTTAAATCAGTGAATTTGGAGTAAGCCAATTGTTCTCCATTACACAGGAGGGCCCCGTCCAATCTGGCGGGTCCCTGAGTAGTGAAAACAGGAGCCTGCCCCAGCCAGAGGGAACTGTCCAGCTGCCTGCCTGTGGGCTTCATCCGCCCATCGTCATCTCTTGCATCTCTGCTGCCAGGTCTCAGGCTGGCACTGTGCCCTCAGCTCTCCCTGGCACACATGGAAGCCTGAACTCACCAGACTCCATAAGCATATGAGCCAACTACGTACAGTCTCTTTATATATAATTTGTACACATCATGCTGGTTTTGTTTCTCTGGAGGACATTGACTAATAAAACATCCACTGCTGCATGACAAGTCATACCAAAGCCCAGAGACTTAGTACCTCACAGTTTCTGGGTGTTGGAAGTTTGACCCAGGCTGCCACCAGGCCTTTGCCACCTGAAGGGTAACTTAGAGGAATCTACTTCCAAACTCATCCACATGGTTGTTGGTAGAATTCAGTTGTTTGTGGCTGTGATGGTGGACTCAGTTGTCCCCTAAATATTGGCCAGACCATGCCCTCTGCTCCTAGTCACAGAGTCCTTCCCAGGGAGCAGGTCATCACATGGCAGCTTGTTAGCAGAGCAAGCCCATAGAAAGGATTACCTAAGGAACCAGCAAGGAGGAAGTCGGTCTTTTATGACCTAAATATGGAAGTGACATCCTTTCACTTTTGCTGTGTTCTGTTTGTTAGAAGCAAGCCAACAGGTCTAGCCCATCCTCAAGAGCAGGAGAGTTCTGAAGGGCATTAATCCTGGAGGGTAGAGATCACTGGGAGCCATGGCAGAAGCTGCCTGCCCAACCTATCTTTCCTGATTTCCTTGTTTTTCCACACAGATACTCAGCTCAGCCTTGAGACAGCCTAGCTTGGCACTTAATGTGACTCTGTCCCTTTGCAAGCTGGTTCTTCTTTGTTTCTGCTTCCTGAAAATTCTATTCAAAAGACACCAGTTGTCTCACAGTTGAGGTATGTGTGCTCCTTAACCTCAGGAGATGTGCAAGTTCATCTTGAGCAAGCAATCATTAATGCTGCTAGAGAAAATGTACCTATTTTGATTGAAGGATTGCTGCTCAGGAACGTGGGTAGTTTGCTTGGGAGGCGTCCAGGTCTTGTGGACCATCTGGATACAGGTCAATGGCCATCCCCATCACATTTCCACTGCTAAAGCCAACGTGATGGAAACACAAGTTTAACTTAATTCAAAGGGAAACATTTCCAACCCTGTGGAAATGACTGGGTTTAGCCTCTGGGTTCTGTTGCAGGGAGGCTTTCTGTTCTCTGTCTTCCTACTTTGTGCTCCAGGGAGGTCAGCTCCATTTCAAAGAGGATCGTATTTAAAGTCCATGTTCTGTAGAGTGAGGGATTTGCATCCCACCTCATCACAGAGGTAGTCTTCTTTCTGAATAAAGTAAAAAAATAAAATGACACTAAGCTGTACTCGCCAAACAAAGCTTAACAATTCAAATGAAGGGTTACACATATATGATGGCTAAAATCCATATGGTTCTCTTAACCCGATTAGAGCAAGCACAGCTCTGGGCACACACACCCCAACAGACCAGGGCATTTTCACACTCCCAATCTTAGGCTTTTAAAAGTAGTTCAGGAAATTGACAGTCAATACAATGCAGTTAATGCTATGGCTATTATTCATATCCCACCTCCCTTTGTTTTTCTAAGGTTTATCAATTAATCTACTGTTCTTTCTTTTTTCATATGGATAATTGATACAAAAAATAGCATGAGAAATGTCAATCTTACACATCACATTCCAAGCAAAGAAGAGAATCAAACAGCACACCTGTGCGCATGCACACACATTTATAGGTTTTCTTTTTCTTTTTTGGGGGGAGGTACAGGGGATTGAACTCAGGGGCACTCAATCACGGAGCCACATCCCAAGCCTTATTTTGTATTTTATTTAGAGACAGGGTCTCACTGAGTTGCTTAGCACCTCGCTGGCTTTTGAACTCGCAATCCTCCTGCCTCAGCCTCCCGACAGAAGATTTTCAACATGTACATATAAAGGTACATATTTAGGAAAGAGGAGAATTCATTGACACTGGAGGCATTTAAAAAGCTGCCTAGGTGGTTTATTTGGCTACAGTAAAGCTTGAGATTAATTTCTTTTCAATAGCTATGTCTTTGGGGATGCTAAGAAAATAACAAGATATTTATAGAAAGAATTAGCTCTTGCATTGCTTTGGCAAGACTTCCTAAGGGGTGAGCTAACCTGGGCATCATAGGATTGGGAGCAGAGGGGTACTAAAGAGGTGGGAAAACCAATTCCTCCAGTCAGTGTGCATACAGGCGCTGAGAATGTCACCTGTGCAAATGGGGCCCAGGGTGCTCATCTGCCGCAGGGATGTCCTTGTTCAGTGTGTGCATGAATGCATTCTCCCTCTCCATCCCCTCTTGTGGAAACAACTCCGAATTAGACTTGGAAAGCCAACCGGATAAAAAGAGCAGTGGGGGAAACTCGGTGACAGGGTATGTTGCAAATAGACTTGTTGAAAAGTCACTTTGTCTTAGCTTTAAAGCCTTCATCGTTGGAGTATCATTGAAATCTTTATAACTCAATGTGGAACCGAGAAGCAGCTCTGTGTGCAATCCTGTCCTGGTAATAGCTGCTAAGAGACTGTTCAGTGTAAATTAAGCATTAAGAAAGCTGTGGCTGCCCGGACAGCTGGTAGCAGGGATTACACAAAACCAAGCTTCCCACCTCTACCCCTCCACAGCGGCTGTCCATGATCCAGTCCATCACGTTATTCTGTTTTATTTCTTCCTCTTTTTATTCTAAGAGAATTGTGAGGGATTAAAAGGGATAAATGAGAGACTTTGCTTAGAGAAGTTCTGAATGGTTCCTTGTATATCCATTGTTGAGGTAGAAGTCACAAAAGCTAGTAGAAGAAAAAAAAGACTGGCAAAAACTCAGGAGGTCAAGGGTCATTTGTTTTCTCTCATAATTGAAAGCCAGAGAGGAAAAAGGGAAAGAAGGCAGGGAGGAGTCTCATGAAAAATCAAAGGGAGGTCAATGCAGTAGAGGAAAGGGACCTATAAGTAGGAGGAGGGAAGGGAGGACACAAGTGCTGGGATGTCAAATTGTCCAAACTACGTTGTTACGTGTGTGCGTGTACTAATACGAAACGACAAATGTCACTGTTGTGTACCACTATGATGCACCAAGAAAAAATGTGGAAAAACTAAATACACATAAATAAAAAAGAAGAAAGAATGACTAGCAAATTAAATCTTGCAGAAGTTGCTAAGGTATCTGATGAGCCCTGGGACACTATTTACCGCTATGGAAGGTAAGTGCTGTGAAAAGAATCAGGATTAAATTATGGAGGTACTGATGGGAGTGGGATGGCTTTGAGAAAGGTATCCAGTTATAACTACTTGCTTACATTTTCACACAATGTGGCTATAATTTCAAACTTCCTTTATTGTTATCCTTTTTCTAATACAATCCAATCACAGCTTAAAAAAAAAAAAAGAGGTTTGTGATATACCACAATCACACTTAACCCAGTGTTGGAACAACTGGTGTGCAAAAATCAAACCAGCTATCCAAAAATGATTGGTCTTATAGTAAATCTTTTACATGGGTCTGGTGTGGTGTCAAGCACTGTACACATGCTATTTCATTTAATACTTGCAAAAATGAAAAAAGTAAAATGTTAACTACTATCTCATTTTTCAGATGGGAAAATTCAATTTTTTGACCAAGAAAATGGTTTCATGGAGGATTCTCAGATGGCAAGTACAGGACTAAGGGAAGAACTGGGTCTCTGAGGGCCAAACCCTCCTACCAGGGAAGACAGAGACAGGGCACCAAACCTTGTCATGGTGCCACTAAACTGAGAGACTCATGCAGTCTTTGATACTTCAGCAAATTAAATATGGAGACCAATGGGACCAGATCTCTAGGATAAGATTTCACCGTTTCACTCCAACTAATCTGCAGATGAGCTGTGTCTGGAACTCAGACTTGCAGAGAGAGTATGTGCAAAGCCACACAGGAACAACTGCTCTCCTCCTGACCGTTAGCACAAAGGCTCTCCAGGGCATTCTGTGGTCTTTCTGTCTACAACACAGAGCAGTGCCATTCTTGATGGGGCCACTAGTCTGCAGAAATGCAAGAAAATAAAAAATGATTATGGATATATAAAATATCAGTATACGATTGCCTTTCCTTTAAGCTAAGGTTATAGTCTTCCTATATTTTTTTAGTAATAAACCATCTTGTATTTCCATGTAGAATAATGGAATTAGAGGACATCTGATATTTGGGTTAAAATGTTTATAATTATTGCAATCAAATATCATCAAATTTTGAATATTTGTGTGTACTTTCCACACTGTATTTTATTTACTTTTTATGGGTTCATGAAATCTAAGTCCTACCACCAATGATTCATAATAAGAGTTAGTCATGAGGGTAGACTAAAAAATGGCTAAAATGCTCCATTTGTCTCTGTATCCATGGCACTCTGGCTTTTCACTGTGACTTTTCAACTTCTTCCATAAATGGAGAGAAGCTATTGCCTATCCCTCTTGAATCTGCCTTGGCTCATGATTTGGCAATGCAATGGTCTGAAAACAATGGTGTACCAGTTTCAGGTCTCAAGAGACCTCAATCAACTCTACTCTGTCTCTTAGAAGCTACAACCACTGTGTGAACACGTCCAGACCAGTTGGTCAGAATAAAAGAAACCATATGCCCAGAAGCCTCCATCACCCCAAAAGTCATCCGCTAATAAATTCCCAGAAGAGGATTATCAGCACACATGAGTAAGCCTAGGCCAAATCACCAACCTACAGAATCATGAACTATATAAATGGTTGTTACTTTAAGCTTCTAAGTTTTTTTTAAAAAGGGGGTGGGTGGGTCATGATAAAGAAATGCATAACAGATAAAGTCACATTCATAGGCATTGGATACAAATTGGAACTGATATTAGAAGACCCTGTCACTCATCCAAGCTCAGACATCAATCTTGGAATAATTCCCTAACCTAGTTTTTATCTAACAGGTAACTTTATAATCACCCTTTTTGATCTTATATTAAAGTTAAAGAGATTTAGGAGCATAGCTGTTGCGAGAAATCTGCAGGCTCACACAGCTAGCTATTGGCAGAAATAAGCCTAGAATCCTAGAGTAGTTAGAGAGCGCTACTCATCTTTGTGCCTGAAAGTGCACCAAAATTGCCCACATTTACCTCTCCCATAGAGACCAATGGATGTTTTCAAACTCCATGAATGACACTTCATGAATGGGATCAGACTCTAAGTGATGAATTGGATGATCCTATTAACAGGCTGGAGACCCACCCTCCTGTGTCACACTGCTCCCATTGTAGGCTGGAAAGATTTCCTGTTTGCTGGGGTAGTTAGGTGTTAAGAGACCTCAAATTCAGGAGATGTGGGTCTTGGTCCCATTTCTGCTAGTTGCTGGCCTTTGGGCAATTTCCTTTCTCACTGAACTCCTCAGATTCCTCATCTGTGAAGTAATGGAGCTGGACTCATGAACTTTAAAATCCTCACGGTTCCAACAGCATCTCAAGCCCTTAATCTGGTCATTCTAAATGTTTGGAAACAAGGCCCCGAAGATAAATGCATGAAAACTCTCTGGAGACCGAAGGCCTGGTATCTACTTAGAGTCTCTCCTGCTGCTTTCCAAAATCCAAACAAAAGAAAATTTGGTTTACAGGTGTTATTGTTATGGGTTCTGGGAGGTTAATTTTCTAGAAAGAAGACTTGTACATCTCTTGCTTCTAAGGTTGCTTTTGTGTACATTAAGATCGTGCTTTTCCGTGGTCATTAAATGTATTCTGTGACTTGAGTTAAAGTGTACTCAAGGATCCACATGAAAATAAAACCAGGCGCAATGCAACCGCTATTGTGATATTTATCACTGATGGCGCTCACATGACTGCAGCGCTCTATAAAACCCTGGAGGGGTTACCTTCACTTAACGGCGTCCTTCCCTTTCACTCACCAGCTACTTCTTATTGCAAACAGCTGCTTGGAAACGAAAAAACATTTTCTATTTCCAAGGGACATTGTTGGCTCTCCAAGTACTTTGCTCGTTTTATTTAACGAATGTTTAAGTTTAATCAAATTTCTAATTCCAAAAATGAGCCAACCTTGCATTTTGAGACCTGTGCACTGAAAAGAGTATAAAAGGAATTAGATTCAAGAGCATGCACACACACACACACACACACACACACACACACACACAGTGAAGCGAGTGGCCCTTATATCTTTAGCACACTCTTGAGTTGTTTCTGCCACCTCCTTGGACCAGCTGGCTTCTGCCCACTCCCTCCTTCAAGGGCACTGGCAGACTCTCTTATAATGAAGGCTTCCTTGAGTTGCCATCGAAAGCTCATTCCAAACAACCTAGAAAAACTACATTAGCACCAAAGTAAGGGAGGAAAACAAGCGTCATATAAACTTTATTAGCACTCTTTATTATGAAATAAACTAGGCTTACACTTCTTTTGGAGGGGAAAAATGATGAACACAAAAAAACATACCGTATTTTTACTTACTAACGTGCACTTGTAAAGTGCGTGGCATGCTGTTTTACAGGCGGTAGCATATAAAATACTTTTTCCAGATGTGGATTCATAATTCTCCAAAGACTATAATAGTTATCATAAGATTTATGGAGGATAATTTATTAATCACATTTTTTTCTTTTAGAGATCTGTTTAGTAAGATGAAAGAGAACTCTAAAATGTCATTTTAACCAAATGTAGATGGCGTAATATCAAGTTACTCCTTTTGTTCAAATTATTTTTAATGACTTTATTTGTTTTATTGCCTACACAAGTCAGTACCAACTTGGTGGTAATGATCTTTTCAGGAAATCTCTTAAGATTTTTAAAGTAAAAATAGCATGGAGCTATTTTAAAAACTAAATGAACTGAACTGTGTGAGTTAATTAGCGTTCGTTTATTTGAGGGACACATGAGCTACTGAAGCTTATTTTTTGTAAGATTTAGTGAAGAAAAGTCCTGTGAAAACTGTAGCTTGCAGAACGTTTGAGCAGTTTCCTCAACAGAGACGCAGGAGCCCACTTGTGTCTGAGGTGCTATAAGTAACACATTGTTAAATAAAGTACACATTTCAAACATGGATCCCTTTAATCTGGCTTAGATTATTAAAAAACACAGCTGTGCTAGATTCATATGGAGGACCCTGGTCACGTGATGAGCAAAAAGTCCAAATGATCGTCTTTTTTTGTCATCACTATATTTGAATTAAGTTTTGCCTCAAACTTAGCCAATGGGGAGGGAAAAGACAAATTGCAATTTCGAGGAACTCACTGGCCCTGAAACGACTTGTCTCCTCATGTTCCCCACCCCGCACCCTTTTAAGCCCTCTGTTCCCTGGCAGAAGAGTTTACACTGGAGAGTGGGTCTAGCTAGTTATGAATGAATGGCCAGTGCAGAGGTTGGCTTTCATTTTTCCATTCAGGCGCGTGCAAACAGCCATCAGAGTTTTCTATCTCTAATATTAGAATCATAATTCTCACTTTGCAAAGTTATTGCAAGGATTAAAATAAAGCAATATGTGCAAGACATCTACAGCCTGGCTCATACTTCATATTCAACTGGTCTTCAAAGTGTTGCTGATCTATGAGAAAAGCTCTCTCTCAGGCTCTCTGGAAGAAGTCAGCAGCATTTTAAGCTGATGGCAATATGAGATCATAACCTCAGAGACAGGTCTGTGGTATAAGTGGCCATTTCTACATAAGGGTCTGGTTGGCTGACAATAGAGAAGTAAGCCAAGAAAGTCCATGCTAGTTGGGCCGTAATGGGTGTACAAAAGGTGGGGAGTCCAGAAAAAGAACACTCAGAATCATTTGGTATTCATTTTTGAAAATTTTTGTTGGATACACACACACACACACACACACACACACACACACCCCTTTGCATGGCATAGTATGATGTTTTGGTGCACTTATACATTGTGAAAATATCAACTCAATATTCTTAGATTATCTACCATCTCAAACAATTTTCTGTGTTCTGTGATCAGGACATTCAAAATCCTCTTTTCAGGCTATTTTGGATTACGTGGTACAATATTGTTAACTATAATCACCTTCTCTGTAATAAAATACCTGCATTTAATCCTCCTACCTGGTGATAACCCTGTAGCCACTAAGCCATCTCTCTCTCCTTTTCGGTCCTCTCCCTGTCCTCTGACAATTGCTATTCTGCTCACTGATTCTAGGAGCTCAGTATTTTAGAGCTTTTAAGCTGGGAGGGAAATTGTGTTTTATTTGTCTTTCTGTGCCTGACTTACTTTGCCTTAAATTTGATCTTCAGTTCCATCCACGTTGCCACAAATGACAGGATTTTTGTCCTTTTATGGCTGAATACTATTCCTTCATGTATGTGCCACGTTTTCGTTATCCATTTATCCTCTGTAGCTATTGGGTCCCAATCAACAGGGAATCACAGTTATCTCTTTGATACACCGATTTCATTCCCTTTGGATGAATGCCCAGTAGTGGGGTTGCTGGATCCGATGGTGGGATTTTTAATTTCTGGAGGAACCTCCATACCAATCTCCGTAATGGCTGCCACCAACAGTGTGTGACAGTTCCCCTTTCTCCTATCTTTGTCATCATTTGTCATGTTTTTATCATTTTAATTATAGCCATTTTACCTGTAGCAGCATTTGATATTCACATTGAGCAGGTAGCCAAACCATTGAATAATTACTTCAAGGAGGAGAGGAGGAAGGCCATGACTCACAAAAGTCTGAGAAATTGAGAACCAGGCTCAGCTCTCTGGGGACACAGGATCTCTCTGAAACTCTTGGAAATCCTGAGGGAAATCCATAGTTAATATTAGCATCAATCTCCAAAGGAAAGTTTTTTTCTCTAATAACTGTCTTCATAGCACCTTCAGACATAGCCCGGACACTATTTTCCAAAGAAAGACACTATCCCTGGGGGCCCAGCACCACACCTCACACAGACCTCCATTCCAGCAGCCTCTGGCTCCTGACAGTTCCCTGTGATACCTTCATCCTCATCACAAGAATATGAGCTCCTTGGACTGCAAGCATTTCGTTTCCCTGAGAACATGAATAGTTGGTACACCAGGGATGAGTGCTGAATGATCTCTTCTGGGCTGATGGACCAGTGATTAACAGCAATTGTCAAAAGATACTCTGCCTCTTATTCAAGACCTGCCCCCGCCAGGTTCTTCCTCTGATTGTGTAGAAAATGTCTCAAGGAAAGAAGAAAAAGAAGGGAGGCATGAGTCTTCAAGTCCACCTGGGACCCTGAATGGAAACATTTTCCCAAGGCTCCTTTCTTAGTCTAAGAAGACAATCTAGAAATGCTTTCGCGAGCAACATTTTAACCAGTGGCCAACTACACATGAGAACCTACTCAATATCAAACCAGAATCCTTTGAGATCCATTCTCAGCCAGAAGAAAAATCAGGCAGGAGCCAATCATGAGCAAGAGGTGAAGTGTCTGGAGACTCTTTTCCAGAGCTGGGTGTCCTAAGAGTTGGCAGAGGCCTGATCATGGCTTACCCTTACAACCCACCAATGGGGAAAACAGCAATAACCCAGGGAAAAGGGAACAGGCCATCCTGCAGGGCCAGCCGTGGCCAATATAGAACACAAACGAGTTCTCTGTCCATGAGATGGTGGGCCCTCCCTTCCTGTCTGTGTGAGAGACCCTCCCCAGGTTTGCTCTTAAACGCTACATCATGTACAACCACAGAAACATCAAGTCGTGCTGCAATTGTGTACAAGGAATTAAAATGCATTCTGCTGTCATATATACCTAATTAAAATAAATTAATTAATTTTTTTAAAAAGACACTATCCAAAGTCTGGGAAGATGGCATAGAATGAACCCCAACATCTCCTCCAGGCAATGGCTACTCTTTTTTTTTTTTGAATGAACATATTGTATCTGAGACCATGAGCATAAATCAGAAGTTTGACAGATGTGCACAACATCAGAGAAGCCATGTGGGATTTTCTTAAGAGAAACAGCAAAGAGAGCCTCCTAGGATGAGTCAAAATGCAACAAATATCTTTTTAGTCTGCCTGATCCCAAGACCAAAGTCCATGGCTCAGAATAATGCATCACAGAAGTTCAGAAATAACAGAGAAGGCAAAGATTGGGTAGACGAAGCCCCTGTGAGAAGGTGGCTTGCCAATCTTTTCCAGAATAAACCGGTGACTCTCTCCTTTTGCTGAATTGCAGCCAGATCCTGATGGGCCTTGAGTGGCTGCCAACGGAGTGTTCGCTCGACAAGGGGGGGAAGAAGGCTCTTGATGAAGAAGCGGCTTTCCTTCTTTAACGTCAACTGTACCTGCTTTATCAGGAAAACAGTGGCTCACACGTACACAGCAATTCGTTTTTCTCAGGCGACGTTCCTAGTGCTTTATACATTCTAACTCGTTTATTGCTCAAGACCAGTCTGGGACTTACATGCTACTTGCACCCCGTTTTTATAAGTTGAAGATCTATACAGTTACTTGACAGAAAACTGGTAGGGAACGTTTTGTCTTCTAATAGGCAAATGTTTCTCAGGCCCGGGATCTATAAAAGAACTAACTTTCAGCTTGTTGCTGTGGAAACCCAGATAGTCTCCAAAGTTTGAGAGAATAAATGGTATTTAACTCGTTAGTTTGCAAATAACACCACCGTATAGTCTATGCACAGCTTAAAATACAGAAGTCAGAGCAGAGGAGGGGGCGCAGGGCATAAATTCACCATCTGCGACGAAATGTAATCAGACCCGAGGAGTTTCCACTTTGAAGTCTTCCTGAATCTGTGTGGGTTACAGGTCTGAACATATCACCAGCTTTGACAGGTGGCTTTATTTTTCATTTCAAAGAGGGAGAAGGAAGGCAAAGGAACACGTGCGAGCAGAGCTTTGAATGCTGGCCCCCCAAGGCTCACGGAGGCACTTTTCTCAGTTGGGGTCACATGGGAACAAGCAGAGGCAGCTGGGCCTTGGTCCTCCAGGACTTAGCACTTCCCAGCCACCACCACTCTGGGAAAACTGGCTTTCTCCTGCTCAGGTGGCCCACCCTTCTCAGCTTCTAATCTGGCTGCAAATTTGCCCCCCACACAGTCAGTGCTACATCCCCAGCATCGACCAGGGGTGGCCATCGGCAGGCGAGACTCAACTACCGGGGCAGCACTTGTCATTTCAGAGAATGACAGTATTTCCCACAGATGAAGCCCAGCTGCCCTTCTAAATCCAGGGGCCTACCAACTGCTGGCTTCCGCCTGGAGCCATCAGTGTCCTGAGAGGAACAGCGCACACGGCTCGCTCTGGGTAGCAGTCATCAACATGTGATTCAACCCTACCTCCTTCCGGAAGGATTATCACTATTCATTCATGACCTTAGAGCAAAGCAGAGCCCTGTGTGTTACCAACACAAATCCAGGCAAGCACAGGCATGAGTCAACCTGCCCAGGGCCTCCTGCGTGAAGCCCTGAGGAAGTCCCTGGAGAAGCCACAAAGTTCACTGTTACCATGCTCAACAGCAAGAGGACTCTCCTTCCCCCAGCCAATGGGAACAGGGGACCCCATTCCACCAGGCAGTGCACGGGGCAGGGGAAGAATGTTCTTCAGGGAAAATAGGCCTGGTGCAGGAGGTCTGATTAGGCCCTTGGCCTTGTAGAGGAGAGCTACGACCGACATCCTGCAAGGTGGCACTCCGGCTGCCTGCCAGCCCAGTCCTCTCCCTCTGGGCCAGGTCCTCAGGAGAGGGTCTGAGAGAGCCAGACTCTTAAATAGCTGTGTGGCCAGCCATTCTGTGTGACATGGAGGGCACAAAGCAGCCTGACTCGGAGCTTAGTGCAAGAGCTCGGGACTTGCCTTTGGGGGGTTCTTGTTTTGTGTTACAGCCGGGAGGTTTTGTAGTAAATGACATTAATCAGTATTTTTCTGATTAACAATGTAAGACATGCTCGTTATAGAAAGATGAAAGAAAATTAAGAAACACTAAGGAGAAACCCTGTATCACAGGTACTACTCTCAGTCTGGGTAAATGTTTTGTTCACCCAACTCTTTTTTAAAACTATGAGTACACTTTTTAAAAATAAAAACATTTTTATTGTACCCTAGCTTTTCCATTAAACAACATCACAAGAAGCCTTTCCTGTCAATACTTCTTCTTCCCACATCAGCATAGCAGCTGATGCCACACTGTGCCTGTGTACATGTTTAATTACACACTCCTAGGTCACAGGTTTCATTCCATCTTTTTAATATGAACAACACAGAAGTGAATACCTGTAGGAGCAACTTTGGGCACATCTCCAATTATATCCCTAGGATATTCATTTATTTGTTTGTTTGTTTACTTATTTATTTATTTGGTACCAGGGATTGAACCCAGGGGTACTTAACCACTGAGCCACATCCCCAGCCCTTTTAAATATTTTATTTAAAAACAGGGTCTTTCTAAGTTGCTTGGGGCCTCACTAAGTTGCTGAAGCTGGACTTGAATTTGTGGTCCTCCCACCTCAGCCTCCCAAGCTGCTGGGGTTATAGGCAGGTACCCGGCCTTAGGATAACTTTTAAAAACACAATTTTAAAAAGGTTTGTGTTTCCTATTTCCAAGATGTCTGCTACATGTTTGAAGTGACTAAAAACCCATTCTGGACTGCTCAGCTGAGCAGATGGCCTCCTGAATGCTGAGGAGGCCCTTCAGGCTGTTCTTGAGACCCAGTGGCTATCCTGTGATGCTCAGTGAACATGACATCCCTGTTGTCTCTCAGGGGAGTCACTTACCACATAACTCACTTCCACAGCTGCTCTTCTCCACCTGCCAGTACAAAAGAAGTTTCCAGAATGTGGATTTTGAGGTCTCAAAATTTGGACCTCTTTTCTCTTATTATTTTGTGAGAGTTACTTAATCTCTTTCAGTTTCTGCTCAGAATTCTGTTTGCTGACCATCTGCTCACCAAAACCATCCCAATCCTGCCTGATCCTGCCCCAATCAGTGTTTTATAAACTAAATATTGAATTCTCAGTTTAAAGTAATCTCTAAGATAAATACTTAAATCACTAAGTGAATGTGAAGACATGGACTCCACTCATGTAGTTGTTTGAAATACACACACACACACACACACACACATAATCTCAGGGATTGAACCTAGGGGTGCTTAACCATTGAGCCACATTCCTAATCCTTTTTATTTTTTTATTCTGAGACAAGGCCTTGCTAAGTTGCTGAGGCTGGTCTCAAACTTGCAATCCTCCTGTCTTAGCCTCCTGAGAGGCTGGTATTACAGGTATGCACCACCACACCACCACACCTATTTCCACTTTTTTTTTTTTTTAAGAGAGAGAGAGAGAAAGAAGAGAGAGAGAATTTTTAAATATTTATTTTTTAGTTTTTGGTGGACACAACATCTTTATTGGTGCTGAGGATAGAACCCAGTGCCCCGCGCATGCCAGGCGAGCGCGCTACCGCTTGAGCCACATCCCCACCCCTATTTCCATTTTTTAACATAATGTGTTGTGTTCACAATGGAGACTGCAGTGGTAACAGTGACTAATGAAAATTTCCATAAACAATCATGTCTGTTGCTATTGATCTGAGCAACATGCATTTTTACATCATTGATAGTTTATGATGTACTTTCACAAACATCATATATTTAATTTCTTGACAATACGATAAATTAGGTACTGTCTTGGTTTATAGATGGAAAACTGAGGTTCAGAGTTTTGGACCTATACAAAAAGCTTTCCAAGCAGATGCTACGCTTGCACGACCCTGACAGTGAGTGCCGCCTTAGAGTGTATGTTCTCGCCACCTCTCCTTCCCTACCCTACAGCCACAACCTGACCACAACCTCAAGTCCAAGCTCTTGGTGAGGGCCTCATAACCACCCTATAAGATCGTGGTGCTCCTCATCAACTGGAAAAGACTGATGCAGTGAGTGAACAATGAGTAAGGAAACCCAAATTCACTGCAGCAGAATGAAGACACAAGTAAGAGACAGCTTCTCCCTGAGTCTTTAGTAAGGAGCCTCCTGGAGGCTCCATAAAGGATTGATTTATTTTTGTACTTCTAACCTTGGCCTTGGGCTTCACGCACACAGAATGCTTGAGATGTTTTGAATGATGAGTGACCGCATCCATCGATCAACCAACAGACACTTCTGAGTTTGGAATTATGCAGTACCTTCCTCCGCAGTGTCTCCTCTCTTGACTTGTTACTAGCACCTGGAGAAGATGGAGGAAAGGACCGGAAGGCTTGCCAGGCCCCTCCCCAGGTCAGACGTCAGTGAAAGAGACCATGTGGTCAGGCTTCCACTCCCAGGCTCTCTCGGATTCTTGCCAGCTCATCTCCCTGACCCCCAGATGCCTCCCTTCGTCCTCTTGGAGGTGACTAAAGAGAAATTCTTGCAGTTTTGGGAGGAGACCATCCACCTTGATTTCCCCGACCTGGATGATTCTCTGAGAGAGCTGAACCCTTTTTATCTGAAATCCAAAGTGTCAACCCTTTGGAGAATGTCAAGATCAAACTTCATATAAAGGAGGCTTCTTTTACTTCTTATTTTTATTTTAGATAGAGAAACAAGATTGATTGCAGTTTTGAAGATGGGTTGAAGATGGATTTTGCCAGTTTTCTACCTTTTATTCTGCATGCCCTGCAGGCCAGGGGAGGAGAGGAACAGGCAGCCTATGTTCTCGGACATTTTTCTGTGAACAGGAAAATATCAGTGACTGGGCTAATTGAGTGTCTGGCTCAAAATTTACCTGTGCCATATCTTTGGATAAAAAGGATTCTGATTAAATAACATCAGCAGAGAAAACAGGATAATATAGTAGAATTGCTGTCTGATTTAATGAAGTAACTTTTCATGAAATATATGTGTGTGAGTGTGTGTGTGTGTGTGTGTGTGTGTGTGTGTGTGTGAGTATTGCTCACTGTGAACCAATTCAATCTACTGAGGGAAATATATCACATAGTCCCCCACTAACTGGGGAACATCTATTAGTCTAGTTTGGGTATGTAGCTTTCCTCCAAGCTTTTTCTGATTTTTAACAATTCATATTTTAGTCTTCCTCTGGCCAGAGATAGTCCACATCAGGGATATTTCACCAGAGTTTTACCTGGGAAAATATCTCCTAGGAAGAGCCGACAGGAGAGTTATCTGTTAGACCTGAGCCAGGTGAAGAGGTGTCCAGCTGTTCTGGGTATAGAGGCAGGTACCCTGTGGGCTGGGAAAGGCCCTGGAATGCACACAGAAAGGTCTCTGGAAGGAGTTCCAAAACAGATGAATTCCCACCTGGTTGTGCAATCTTCGGTAGCACTGAGAACTTTCATCATGCACTTTATGTGATAAAATTATGATGCAATAATTTCATCTCGGCCCAAATATTTTGTAAACAAGTAGAGAGACAGAGTGCAGAGTGACTCTCTGCTTCCAGGGGCTTCCAGGGGAAGGTGGTGCCGACGGGAGATTTCATGGAGTCTAATGAGGGCCCTTTCCCTTCCTGGCCCAGGCAGTTCTGCCAGCCCGACTCTCCTTACAAGTCTGGCCTCAGAGCTGAAAAGCTCCCCGGATGTTGCACTGTCAACACTGTCCTCGCTGGCTCTCACTGTCAATATCTGCCTAAAGACACCAGTTCATTGACGAGGTCAACGGAAAGTTGACCTTCTCCCTGCGAAGGTGAGAACTCAGGTTTTCTGCCACTCAGCTGAAGGAACTGCTCGGCTCTGCTTTCCAAGGCCAGGCCCTGAGTGTTTTATGGAGGAAACGCCAACAATTAATATCAACATCAGTGGCACAATTTTATGCAGAATATATAGAGGCTGTACCACGATTTACCCAATAAATAACCTCTGAGTGCCTTGTGGACTCTGCTATTTTTTCATCTCTTTCTCACTCCTACACACACACACACACACACACACACACACACACACACACACCACAACATCTATATCATGCAAGGTCAACTTCAAAATCTCCCAGAACCATGAAAGACACCACAGTGGTGTCTCTGTCAGCTGAATTCTCAAGGAACTCTTTCTCTCTGTCAGGGATTTCTTGTCATTCTCAAAATAATTGGAAGCTCTTAACCAAATGCTTCACTACCTTTCATCCTGTCTTACATTTAGTTAGCATTTACTTTGTGACTGATTGAATCATTTCCATATAGTAAACTGGTACATAGGAGGTACCCTTCTCTCCCATTCATCCTCATTTATATACTTACCTTAGTCTATTTTGTGTTGCTATAACAAAATACATAAGGCTGGGTAATTTATAAAGAAAATAAGTTTATTTAGTTCACAGTGCTGGAGATCCAAGAGCATAGTGCCAGTGTCCTGTCCAGAACTTCCTTGCTTGCATCAGAACATGGCCAATAAGCAGAAAGAGAATTGCTATTAACAGAAGAAAAGAGGTCACATAGCAAGACAGGATACCAGAAAAATTCAGGAGAGGTGCCAAGCTTACTTACAACAACGTGTTCTTAGTCTCCCTGGAAGTCCCCCCAAAACAAGAGTGTACTCCTGAGGAAAAACATTAGTCCTCCCTGAGGACTTCATCAGCTCCCACACCTTAAAGATTCCACCCTCTCCCAGCACCTCCACACCTGGGGCCATGAACCTTGGAGGGACACACTCAGACCTGCCCACACCATAGCAACCCCCTATCTCACACCCTTTCAGGACCCCTGGGTCACCTTGGGCCAGTCCCGCCAGTTGTGTGATCAAGCTATAATGCTCCCTCAGCTCTAGAGTGACGGGGCTGGGCTCCCAGTCTTACAGACCCTCCCTGGTTTAACCCCATGGGTGGGTGCGGTTCTTTTCAATGATGGCTTGAGAGCTCCTGTTCCACAGTTTCTTTCTATTTTCAGCCTTTGAAAGAATACATAAAATTAATTTTCTGTTCTCAGTCCTGTGGTTTCTTGTTACTCTCTTGATTATCCAAGCTCCTTTCTGACCTCCAAAAAATGCCACTCTCGGTGTTTTCCCGTGACCTTCCAAGAGCCGTCGTATCCCACATCTCAACCCTTGCCTCCCGCTTTCCCAGGAATCTGCACATAACTCCCTCTGCTTGGCCTCATCCCACACAAGGCTGCTGCCCCCTTTCCTTCTCGGGCCTTCCCTAGCACCTGCCCGACCTGCCCCACGGACTCAGTGCTGAAGGCTCTGAGCACCTTGCTGCCGAGCAGCCCTGGTCCCCCCACCCTGTCAACCTGCCCTTTGAAACGTTGGCTGTGGCTGCTGGTTGGTCGGTCGGTTGGTTGGTTGGTTTTTATTCAGGGCCTCCTTCCCTTCCTTCTCCACACACCACCTGTCTGTCCCCCTCTTCTCTGACCTGTCCTTTGGGCTTCCAGGACTCTCTCTTCTATGCCTTGGAAGACCCTCGTGCCAAAGTGACCACAGCTGCCTTCCAGGCCTCGGCTTTCCCCTCACCTACAGCCCCAAGCAACCAAACCCGCAACGGTAACTGCATCCGCCCAACGTCTTTCCCTTGGCTAAGAGTTGGAAAGTCAGCCGGAGAGTCAGCAAGAAGCATCAACTGCAAGGTGGCCTCGTGTCCTCCAGGGGTAGCGGTGCCTCCCCTGCTCCCCACCCCAGGCACTGACACTCTACGTGAGCTCTCACAGCCATCTAGTCACCTCCTCCAGAGCATCACAGCCACATGCCCGTGTTTCATGGGTAAAAACAGGTCCTTGTACCCCCCTGACACTTAGGGGCCGCTGCCATCAGTAAACTCCGTTGACTGAGTGAGTAGCCATTTGGGCCATGCTACTTCCTCCACCTGGGGATCCCTGGACTTTCTCATTCCCTCCACCTCACGAGCCCTTCGCTTCAGACTCACACTCCGCAAGCCACGACTGGTTTTCCATCCTCCCATCCCCATTCTGCTCTCACCACCTGCTGTAATGATATTTGTGAACTACAAGTTACCCCTCTAGGATTTAAGCTGAGCAGTACCAATTCTTTGGCCTTTCTTCACAAAACTTGCCTTTTCACCATTATCTCCCTTCCACTTGGCCTCTCTCCAAATGGTCCGCCTCCCTTCTGAGTTGTAAAGCTGAGAAAGAGGTTCATTTTGTAAGGTCAAACCATTAGGTTTTATCTGCTCAGATGGGAGCCTCTGGGAGTTTGGCTTCTTGCTCTCAGAGGACAGCAGAAGTGTCAGTCAGCCCAAATGACAAAACGCCCCCGGAGCAGTCACTTCTTCACCCTGGTCACGGCTGCAGCAGGCTCTGAACAGTGCTTGCTGTTTTATGGAGCTTATCTCCAGGGGTGTGTCACACAGCGAAGTCTGTGTCTTTATGATCCAGGTGGGAATTAACAGGTAAGAGCAGGAAGATCCAGGATCTAGTGTGGTCTCTGCACTTCCACTGGGAGGCTTAGCATCCTCTTCTGTTTACCAAGTCCTTTTAAAAATTATTATTATTATTACACACCTAGGATTGTAGGGTTCATGAGCGGCATGATAGGAAGGCTTAAGCTCAAGTTGTCTGAGTTGCTTTTGGAAGAGGATCAAAACCCAGCTGACGCTCCTTCCCGCCTGACTCACAAGGCCATTGTTATTGTATTTAGCTTTGGATAAACTTTCCTATGGAAGGTGACTGCTCACAGCAGTTCATTTGAAACGTGCAGGCTTAGATCTGGCTTCATGTGTGAGCGCTGGCCTGTCATCGTGCATTCCAGGTCACTCTCCGAAATGAATTTGTCTTTCCTCAATGTTTCTCCGAGCCGGGGAGCAGACATTCCTTCGGCTCTGCATTAATCCAATTACTAAACACCTGCAGACATGCAATAACAGTTTGGGTGCCAAGAGCCTTAGAAATGGTTTTATAGCCGAATGTAATCTGCTGTCCTGCTATCAGGAGTCACATTACACACCTGCCAAGATCCCGGCCAAAAAATAACACTCGCGGTTCTCACTCCAGGCAGGAATGTTCTCTGCACATTACAGAGACGACGTGACAGGCATTTTAGCTTGACGGCCACAAGCCCCATTAAACATTTTGAACTTCTTAGTAATTGTATTCAAAGTTGCTTTAGTACTAAAATGTTTTCAAGAAGAGTAGGATAGAATAGGATTTTTCTCCCAGGGACAGTTAAGGCAGCATCTCCCTAAAATATATGATTTAGGGAATGTGACCCCTCATTCTGGTCCCATTTGGTTCAGAATGCATCAGAGGGGATTCTGACCACATCATCACCAGGACACCCCATGGCCACAAGGATGTCTGAATCTACAAATAATCCGTCCTACCTACTCATATCACCTAATTGTGAGTGGCTAAATAGCATAGATATTCAGAAACCTAGGACACTTGATTTTCCTCCTTGTCCTAAAACCAGTGAGGCTCGGAGAGCCAGGATGACATCCTTCTCCAAACAAAGCCACTTCTAAAAGGAGTGGGAGTCTGTCCAAAGGACCCAAAGCAAGGCTTGATGGATTGTAGTTCTTTTTTTTTTTTTTTTCCTAAACTGCTTTTGAAGAAATTCTATTGCTGCTTAGGATTAGGAACCCCTTAGTTGCATGTTTTTTCAAAAGGCACAAATTTTTCTTCAACCAGAGTCCTCACATCATTCCATTTTCACTCTCCTGGCTTTGTGAAGGGTGAAGACTGAGTCTGCTAACTTCTGCGCAGCCAGAACCCCGTGGAGACTGCCTGGAATCCACTGGGTCCTTGGGAAATGTTGGTTGATAGCTCCTGGGAGAAGGACCGTTCCCCTGTTGCACCCCACCCAACACCCAGCAGAGTGATTGGGAAGACTTCATTTCCCTTCCCCTGGCCACTTGATCTGCATTAAAAAAAAAAAAAAAAACCCACAGGAGATATTAGAAAGCAGAAAACATCCTGGGAAACAAGATGAAAAGCGAGGTCCTTTGCAGCATATGCCTGCTCCTTGAGGTGAGCACTCCTCACATGGATCAAGGCACATTTTCAACCAAGTTCCCCAGCCCCCTCAGACTGCCTGCCACTCAACATCAGAGCCCTCAGCATCCGGACCCTTCGCCTGGCATTTCAGCAGCAATAAAATATGGCACGTGATTGATTGCTGCATGTGTGGGGGTCTTGTCTTCTCCAGCAGGGCATCCACTCCCCCAGGGCTGGAAGCAGGATCCCGTTTCTCACCTCTTTTAGGTTTCCCCCACAAATCACGGATGGTCCAGGCACTGGGTAAATACAGAGAGCCCCTTGGAGTTTTCTCTCCTTGGATTTTCTTTCTATAAAGTACACATAACTTAAACGGTCTCATCAACTTTTTCCAACTATATTCTAAGTCCTGGCTAATGTGGTCCATGGCCCCATAGCACCGGCATCACCAGGGAGATTATTAAATCTACAGAAACTTTTAAGCCCATATAGAAACTCCTGAATCAGTACCTACATTTCAGCAAGATCCCCAGGAGATTCAAACGGATCAAAGATTGGGAAGTCCAGTTAAGCTTTAGTTCTTCACTCAGAATGGAACCCAGGCACACACAGCCTGCCCTTTATCTGGAACAGAAGGATCTCTTCATGATCCACAAACTACACAGTTCAATCCAGCTCCCCAGGATGGACGAAGGCACCAATGATAGGGGAGATCTGAGAAGGCAAAGCATCTCCAGCACATGTTCCCAGGAGGAGGGCTCCCAGTATCCAGAGCCTGTGAGCCAGCAGCACAGGAGGCACAGAGGCCAGAACCTAGCTGGGAGGAGCTTGGCTCTGGGGCACCAGGTCTGCCGGCCCCTCCACTCAGCCCAGTGTTCTCAGCCCACATGTAACCTTCAGCCCCTGCCCAGAGCAGTCAGCCTGACAGTAATAACCATAGTCACAGGAAAATGTAACCTCGATCATACTAACAGCTTTTGAAAAGTAAAATGCTGGGGATATGATTTCAATTAAAACTCACATTGTGTGACTCGTCTCTCTGCATAGCAGAAGTTCACCTCCTCTTGCCCTCTTTCCTCCTCTTTTCAAAACCAAGGCAGACAAGGGGCTGCGTCAATATTTGCTCCCACCTTGAGGGGCAGCGGGTCTCCGTGCCCAGCATCACTTCCCATTCCCTGTTCTGCTGAGCCCCCCTGGCAATGAATGGCCTTCCCGCAAATCTTGCCTCAAATAAGTCCCAGGAGAGTAAGAGAATTATGGGCCCAGTCTGAGTTCTCTGCCCACCCCACTACCCTGTTTATGAATAAACAATCCTGAACTTAACAGGAAACTGCACTTGCACACATGGAAGAGCCTGGATCCCTTGCCAGGGCCCGTCTCCATGCAGACAGCTTGATGATCTGCTTCGTTGGTGTCAAAGGTGGCTTTTTCTAAATCAATTCTGATCACTTAGCAGGTAGAAGCCAGGCAGCTCAGTGAGGAGGGGGAGACACAGGCTAATCAGAATGCTGGTGCATAATTTCCTCCAAAGAGACAGAATTTCTCTGATGCTAGAAATCTCTAATCCTTTTCAACAAGATGCTAAACAGAATACAACAAATAGTCCAGCCGTTTGGTTATATACCAACAGTCAAACTTATGCTTCCAGGGAAGCATGGGGACTAGTGCATCTGATACTGACAACCCCTTTGGTTCTTTCTCCCGCCTTTCCTTACCCAAGGAAGGTCTGTTTTTGTTTTTTCGTTTGTTTGTTTTGTTTTATTTTGTTTTGTTTTAACTGGCTTAAAGATTTCCTATACAGAACTTTTCTGAATCTTTTCAACTTTCCAAAATACCTTCCCTTTCTCTGTGGGTCAGCTATCCTCCTTTGATAGGATTTTTGGAAAAAAGAAATTAGCACTTCTTACTCAGATGGTATCTGTCCATTGCTGTGAGAGGAATTACTGGGACGTTGAAGTTCAAAGGAAGTACTGTCTGTTATAATGTCATATATGTTCTTCATAAACCTCACATTTTGAAAACACCACACATTAAAAGCAGCAGGGTTTGGGTGAAGAGAAAGTTAAGGAAAGCCTATCCAAATATAAAATTTCAATTAGTAACACTAAAATAAAGCAATTATCTCATGAGAAAATTAGGCAGGATTTTCTATTTTCTTAAGATCTTCAATTTAAACTTATACCTCCTTATTTTCCTTTTGGAGTTATTTTGTTTTGTTTTGTTTTTTGTAAAAAGTGGTATTTATTGTTCTTGTATTTTATAGCAATTATACATAAGGCATGTGATTTTTTTCACATATAAATACATTGTGAAATAGTATTATGGTCCTGCAAATTAACACTGAAATGTTAAGTTAAAAATTACCATTATAAGCCAAGTGTGGTGGCTCACATCTGTATCCCAGTGGCTGGGGAGGCTGAGGCAGGAGGATTGTGAGTTCAAAGCCAGCCTCAACAATAAGCAGGCACTAAGCAATTCAGTGAGGCCCTGTCTCTAAATAAAACACAAAATAGGGCTGGGGATATGGCTCAGTGGCCAAGTGCCTCTGAGTTCAATCCCTGGTACCGCCCCCCTGGGGGAAAAAAAAAAACTTTATATTGATGCTATTATTTTTATTGAAGGAAACTTGTAATAGCAGAAGAGACCATGTAGGCATTTGCAACAATATGACTGTTTTTAATACCAATGATTTGGTGGGCAGAATGTCCCCCTCCCCAAAGATGTCCACATTCTAATCCTTGAAATGTGTGGCTGTGCTATCTTAAATTGTAAAAGGGGTTTTGCGGATATGATGAAGTTAAGGACTTAGATGGGGAAATCATTCTGTCTTACCCAGGTGGCCCCAACAGAAGGACAAAGGTCCTTAGAAGAGAGAGAGGAGAGTGCCAGCTTCATGGAAGAGGGAGATGTAGTGGCATCCGCAGACACTGGAGTGGCTGAGGCCACAAACCAAGGAGTGCAGATGGCCTGTAGGAAGAGCAAAGGAAGGGATTTCCCTCTAGGGTCTCCAAAGAAACACAGCCATGCCAACCCACTTCAAACTCTGACCCCTGGGGTTTAAAAAAAAAAAATTGTGTTGTTTTAAGCACTAAGTTAGTGATGATGTGTTGCAGCAGCATTAAGAAACGAATCCACAGAGTAAAGCCCCACCGTGAGGTCAACAATGTCATCATCACTTCATCTGTTCTGTTAACCATCACCACCCTCCAATGTTTCAACTGGGAATCATCCTGAGATTTTTTTTGTTGTGGGCGTACTACCTTGGTCATAGACGATTCTCCTGTACTCAAAGATTAAAGGAATAACATGATAAATAATAACTAAAAGATTTTTGTTAAATATTTAACATCAACTGAAAAAAAAATCTTCCACTTTCTTGGTGCAGTTACAACTTAATTCCTCAGACTAATGAATTGGCTAATATTTACAAAGGAGGTCAGGTCTTAGAATCAATTATATGTAGATTTGTGTAATGGGGCCTAAAATGAGTTTTTCTCAATCTAGGAGAACTCTTAGACTTCCAAAATGGTGCATTGCTATCACCTATCACTGAAAAAGACGACAAAGTGGGCATGACATAGATCCTCACCCTCAGATCAGGTAAGCAGGGATACCTAAAACCTTAGCTAAATCCCAGAGGAAATACCCAGCCTCACCTTACTAAAGCTAAGCCAGTCTTCAGATGCCTTCACTGCCCTGGACCAGAAACAAGCAGTTTGAAATGTATGACAAATGCAATAAGCCAACAAATATCATTCTCAAACAACTCCTCAGTTTTCTACTGAACCTTTGCCCAAAGTGAAAATCCACAGAGAGAAATGGTCGGAGACATTTCCTCCTCCTCCAGGAGGTTGCGAAGGTTGTTCTGGGGGATCTCAGAGGTCACAGCATTCACTGACTCAACACCCTGCTCCAGTGTGTGTCCACATTGTCCCCCATCTTCCACCACTCCTTCCAGCTACAGTACCGTGGTCATATTGCCTTTGAACATGGGATTGGAACGCCCCATTCCTCACTCTCCTGATACTTCCCCAACGTATTCCAGATCAAAATTAGTTTTAGTGAAGTGACTTTATCAATAGTCACACAGCAAATGAAAAATGTAGCTCTGGGCATTTTATAGAGAAGTCCATGTGGAAACGTGGGTGTGGATGTCTGCAGAATCTGAGCTGCGATGGCAGCTCCTGGCCCACACATCCCTCCCTCACTGTACCCAACCTCTCACCATCACCGCTGTGCTCTCTCTCTCTCATTTTCAGATTCATCTAAGAGCAAATTTCAATTCTTTCATCAAAAGTAGAGAAAGTAAGCTCTTTTGTCCTCATACTTAGGCAGTCTCCAACTATGCCACCAACTCCCTGTGTCACTCTGTGTTGATGGGTCCAGTTGCATCTCTGCACAGCTCCAAATACGGTGGATTGTCTACAAAGATGGCGCCCAGCCTCCTTCCCATTCCTGCCAGCTCCTCACTTACCCTCCATCCCACTGAGAGGCAGCGTCTACCTCCCCTCCCTGAGAAGCTGGATTGGGGTAGGACTGGCTTCCACCCAACAAATGTGATGGAAGAAACAACCAGAGGTCACACTGCTTCTGCCTTCTGTCTCTAGGAAGCCACTTCCAAGTGAAGACACTCAGGTTAGGTAACAGATAGTGAGCGACCACAGGTTAACAGGCCACGGGGAGGAGAACCAGGACTCCCAGCCAAACCCACCTGGTGGCCAAAGAGATAGCTTCAGCAATCCCTGCCCCAGACACAGCCACCGTGGTGGCTGCGGGGCAGTGTGTTTGGGGGTCATTTGTGATGCAGCAAAACTGAAAGTGGGAGTCTGTGGGAGATGGGCTGTAAGAGTCTTCTTGTCCTTGTGCTCTTCACTTTTGATTGTTTCTGATCACAAAGTGCTCATCTGAAAATGTCGAACTAAGATGTGGTAATGGGAGGCACGTTACTTCAGGAAGTGTTCTCTTGCCTCTACCCCAGCGGGGCTCTGCACCCCCCTCACCACTGAGAGTTGGGAGGCTGACCGGGCTTCTGTGAGCCCGGCCTGTGGCATGTTACCAGAAAGAAGGGAGCAGAGGATGGCTATTCCCATCCTCATGCCCAGGCCTCCTCCCCAGGCAAGGAAGCAAGCGTGCCTGTTACAGAAAGCCGGGGGGGGGGGGGGGGGGACTGAAAGAGGAGCACGCTACAATAACAAGGAGGATTGGGTTTTCATAAAATCCTCAGTTCATAAGTTCATGGCTGCAAACAAGGTCCCCCCAAAGCACTTAGCAGAGCCTTGAAAACCAAGTGCAACTTTTACATCTCTGCTTCCTCGGCTCTGTTAGTAAGGTCCAGTAGGAAACTGCTGTCCAGCCAGACAACGATGGAGATTCCATGTCTTGGCCCCATAATGTGGAAAAGCAGCTGCCCCCTGGTGTGACCTAGAAACACACAGAGGTGTCCCCAAAGAGGAGGCAGAGGGTGCAACCAGCCCCAGGGGCCAGGATGGAGGAAAGAAAGAGGACAGACCAGTCAGATCCTGAGGAGAAATAACAACAAAAAGAGCCTTGGGACTGGGGATGTGGCGCAAGCGGTGGCGCGCTCGCCTGGCATGCGTGTGGCCCGGGTTCGATCCTCAGCACCACATACAAACAATGATGTTGTGTCCGCTGAAAAAAAATAATAATAACAAATAAATATTAAAAAATTAAAAAAAAGAAGACTTTGACCAAAGGAGGTCACCAAAGAGTGCCAGAAAACGCCCCCTGACATGCTTTTACACGTCAGAGACCTCAGTGTTTGACGATGGCAGAGGTTGTTCCACAGGTTACCTGGCAGAGGTGGAAAGTCCAGGATTCTGGTAATGACATGGTTTGGGCTCTCCCAGCAAGAGGAGCAGGGACTTGGGCTCCAAGGGGTCCCCCAGGAGCACCAGTCTCAACTCCAGGAGGCCAGCAAGCCCACCACCGTCCCTCAGACCTGGTACCAACCACGTTATCCACACGCACAATGTGGCCCTGGCTCTTGTCCCAGGAGGGAGCCACAGGCAGAAGCAAAAACTGAGAACCCTCTGGAGACTCCAGCACCAGTCAAGTCTTGTTGGCTACAAATCCTCCCTTCTCTGGGACTCCATTCCCCGCTCCTCCGCAAAAAGAGAGTTAAACAGAATGAAGGCTCAAGACACTTTCTAACTCCACAGTTCTGTATTTTTTTAATCATTTGATATATTTCCTTCTTTCTAAAAACGAACATGAATTCGCCTGCAGTAAATTTCTGTGCTCCCCTGCTGGGGTATATTATTTCATATTGTTTCCCTTGTTGTGAAAATTACAGCAGCACAGAGCACATAATGCCTGTCCTCAAAGTCATGGCCGTGACAGTCTGAAAGGAGAGAGGAGGAGTTGGTCCAGGGCCTCAGTTGAGAATCCGGGCTTTATTAGTTACTTTTTTTATTAAAATTTTTGGTTTAGACACTGAAGTGGATGAACTTTCTGTTTGGTCCTGGTGGGTATTTCTTATTGAGATGTTCTTTGTAGCATTAAAAAAAAGTTCGAAATTTATAAGCATGTCAAGGACCCTTACAAAGAAGGTACCCCACCTAGAAGCACATAAAGTGGATCACTAGTGTAGAAATTCAGCTTGCTGTCTACCCCGTTCCTCTTGGTCCTTTGTCATGATTTTCTGTTTCATTTTTTTCCTACTGCCTATTTAAATTCTAATAGATTGATGGTGCATGTCAAAATCTAGCACAAGTGTGTGGTCCGTTTTTCCTCAGAGTTGAAGTTCCAACAGTACCTGTGTGGAGGTCATCTTCTTCACAGCATACAAATTCACCATCCCATGGTTGCATTATGAATTAATTCTTTGATCAATATAAAATGGACTCTGGGTACTCCTTAAGAGCTCTTGCTTGACCTTAATTTCTACTTCATTTAATATGACTGTCAGACTTCTTTTAGTTTATGTTTCCCTGATACGTTGATGTCCATTATTTTATTTTTAATCCTCTTGTGTTGTATTGACTTGATCTTTTATTAGTATTCTATTTAATTAAAATGAACTGGAGTGATTTTTCCCTTGAAACATAAATCTGTTATACTTGTCCTTGTTTCTTTCATCTAATTTCAAAAATACTTTCCTTTCTCTGATTTTTTTCTCTCTTTTCTGATCTTCTCTTTCAACCAATTTTCTTCTTTTATTTATTTATGATTATTCTTACAATACCTTTACTGTTTTATCTTTTAGAAATTTTATTTTGCATTTTGATCTCTAAAATGGATTTCCTCTCTTTCTTCATCAATCTCTTATTGTTTTCCTTTATCTTTTTCCGTAAAATTCTGGAACACTTCTTCAAGCTCTTGTCTCATCATTCATTGCTTTCCATGGTTTTACGCTTGCCATTTTGTTTCAAATACTATTTTTTAATTTTGCTATAAAGTAATTCCAGATAAAGCATTCACACTGGTTAGGTCCTTTTTATCAATTCCCTGGAGTCATAGTCTCTGGTTTTCCCTACTGAGTTTTGAAATATTCATCAAATGCTTTCCCAAATGTTCTAGTTCTTATAATTAATTTATTTCAATACAAAGCGTTCTGAATTGTCGGGGACTTTGGCAGACACCTGCTAGCAAGCAGAAGGCTCTCAGAGGTCTGCCATTTTGTTCTGTCGGGTTGTTCACAGAGGGCCATCTCCCAGCCAGGGCTTCCTCTCTGCCTGAGGTTGTCAAGGGGCCTCCCAGGGTCTTCTTCCTCTTACTCTGTAGTCAGGCTTTTTAGACATGAAGTTGAACATGGTCAAAAACCCAGCTCACACTCAACTGAAGAGGGCAGTGGGAACTTCAAGAGAATGGACTAGATCAGAAGAAGGTTTTGGTTACAACTAAGCTCTAGAACTTGAGGGCACTCTCGTCTGCTTTTTACCTCGAGACTGGTTGAAAGTAACAAAATCCAAATCAAACTCTGTCAAGGGGATGACAAACATCAGAAAGGAAGGAAAGAGAATGAAATCTCCACGAACAACTAGACCCAGGTGTTCAACAACCTGCAGACTCCTGTAGGCGCTCTCTCTGCTCTTCCTTGAGCATATCTGCCAGTTCCCCTTAGTCAAGTTCCCCCTGTGACAGGAACGTCATTATGGAGAGCTGCAAGTTCTTCTACTTTGTGAGAGTGACAGCAAGTTTTTAAACTAACAACCAAACAAGCAAATGAATGATTCGACTGACCTGACTTGAGTTACATGGTCATGCCTGAGTCGATCACTATAGCCAAATGCACATGTGGAATCACTCTTTAAAATAAAGGAATCTCAAATGCATTAGAAATTGAATGAATGAAAATTGAAAATAATACTGTGTTTTCTGAGAAACCATCAACCAGCTCTTCCTATGCCTACGCTCTACTGGTCATCCTTTGTTCATGATGTCATCTTCTATCATATTTGATATAAGGATTAAGCAGGTCCCACAGAGAGGAGATGCTGTTTGAGAAAATAAACATTCAGCAACAACACCTCCCTCATACACCATGTTAGCCGGCAAGCCCACAGCACTGGCATTCAAACCACTTAACAAGTAATATAGTTTGGGCCATCCAAATGGACATTAGAGGTAACATTGAAGCTGGATTCTGGGGACCTCCCTATTGTGCAGAACATTATCCTGTTTTTAAGATTATGGGGCGATTAATGGGTTCCTGGAGGAAGGGACAATCTGGATGTCAAGAAGAGCATGAGAGCACTCAGGAAGCCCCTGAACTGCCTGTCTACTGACCACTGTGAACATATCTCAACATTTTCACCATAGGTTTGGTCATTCCATTGTATCTAACCAAACTCCCCACAAGTCTAAGTCTAGCATGTGAATGGTACCATCCTCTGATTCCTCAAGTTGATAAAAATTTCTTTTTTGACTTTTTTTTTTTTTGTGTGTGTGTGTATTCTCCTGATGGTTTTAAGGTGAATTTGAGAAAGAATAGTTAAACACAAATTCTTATGCTAACAACTTGCCTAGAAATCCTTGAAATTTTCAAGATAATCTTTTTCCCTACAAATTTAACCTTGAGGACGTCTGGAAACTCAGGAAACTGCTCTGGCTCCTGTATCTGAGGTGCCTCTGCTTCAAGAATGTCCAGTGATACCAGGAAGGAATCTGAATTCAATGTTTGAGAGCAAGGATTCTATTTTTAATAGCCCAGAGAAGCAAGTCCTAAATATAAGAATTTGCAGTTTGTAAAATCCAGAAAAAGTGCAGGCATGAGTCTTTTTAGATTGTGTTGTTTGCCATTGCTATTTGATCATTTCACTTAATATTACCAAAACTGAAAGCCAGAACTGAATATTCCTCATAAGCTATTAATTGTTTTGCAGACAAACCTTTCTGTTCCTTCCTAATCTCTATTGGACCCGGACCAACTGGAATAACATGGTGAGCTTTATCAAGCTGATTAAACCCACCCGCCACACACATGCACTCCCTCCCTGTTCCCCAACTGACCACATACTTTAAGGAAAAAGACTACAACCAGTATCGTAAGCTATTTCTATTTCTTTGAAAAATATAATATCCCTCCCTAGGTTCATTATTTTTCAGTTTTTCTATCTCTTTCAGGGCTATCAGAATTCCCCAAATTTTTTCCCATAAAGACACTTTCAGCATGAATAGGCTTTTTATCCCACTGTATTGTAGACTCTTAAATAGAATCAGTTGATTTTTTAAAAATAAAAATAAAAATAATATTTTTTGTTAGCAAAATGTTCTTATAGGTTATTTCAGGCATGTATGGAATCACTGTTAAAAAGAAAGGAATCTCAGATATATTAGGAAATATATGGATTAGGAATCTCAGATACATTAGAAAATACATGGATTAAAATAGAAGAGAATGCTTCATCTTCTGAGAAAGTGTTATTGGCCCTTCTTCTGCCATTTTGTATTGGCTATCCTTTGCTAATGATGTCTGCTGGGCTCTCCAAAGCCTAGGGTCATCCAGAGACTGAATTCAAGGTCTTTCCTTCATAGAATGCAGGCATAATGTTTGTTGAAGACGATGTAAAGAGAGAGCATTTTCCATGGTTTTGGAGGAGGATGTACACACCATAACTGGTCCTGCTTGGTCTAAATAGACTCACATTCCCACACAAGTATCCAGAGAGTTCAGCACATAAAGTATTTGAAACTTTTTGCCAATCTGCTCCCTATTTCTCTTTCATTCTTCTACTAAAATTCTCCACGCACAGTTGACCCTGGACACACCAAAGGATTCTCTGTCCCCCACACACCAATTACACAATGTGTTTCATCTCAGGCTTTTTCATCATCTGACACCCCTCCCTTCCTCTGCTTTATCTATTGAAATATGAATAACATAGAATATATTGAGCAAATAAAGTAGAGCCGGGTGAGTCACTAGCATTCACTGGTTGCCATGGCTCATCATCATCCTTATCACCACTACCCACCACCATGCTCACAATTATTATCTTCCAGGATTTGGATCAATTGCTACCTCCTCCGAGGAAAATTCCTGATTCTCTACAACTCCTCATATTCTGGACTTCTTTTCTCAACTCATCATTTACAGCATTTTACTGTGCAATGTACTCAATTTTCTGTGTCAATAATATTCTTGTGGTTGCTATTTTATACATAAGCTCACCTTTTGGTTTCACCATGTCTATTATTATGGAATATCCATTCCTATCCTGGGCATATTTTTAGCTTTCCTTGAATAGACTCTTTGTTTGTTTGTTTGTTTTTCATTTTGTTCTGTTTTTGGCATTCTGGGGATTGATCCCAGGGCTTCTTGCATATTAGGCAAGCACTGAGCTACATCCCAGCCACTGCTGAGTAGACTCTTACTTGGTCAGCATTAGTTGAATTGGATTGATCATCAATAAGACTTGGTTATTTTGTTGATCTTTAGAAATTTTATCTGGGTTCTTGGCTTTGCTGTTCTGTACTCATAACTTTCACAAAGTTAAACATGCCTATCTTTTCGAATATTTATTTCAGCAATTGATTCAGAGATTATTTTTCTACATGAATGGTCTCAACAAATGGCATAATTTGGCAACCCCAGAATGAAATTCATGCTGTTCTTCAAATATGTTTTCCTTCTGGATCCATGTAGAAATAAAAGTCGAGGTTGTTCTTGATATTTTCACAGGATATCCTCTGACCCCTAAATTAATTTGAGAGTATCGTAGGAAGTAGTGAAAGATTTGTTTGGGTTTCAAATCCCCAAACCTGACCCCCTAACTCTCAGCCCCAAACTACACAGGAAATTTCTAACAGTAAATCAAAACCCAGAAGTACATTTAGGACAGAGAGAGAAAAGGAAAGCAAAGACTGGGAATGACCAATAGGGTCATTTTTACTGTGATTTAAAGATAATCTGTCAGCATGGAGGAAATCAAGTCATTGGCTGCACAGTGTAATGGTGTAATTCTTCATGGAAAACCTCAGCTGTCCTGTCTTTATCCTCTTCGTTTCAGCATGGGCTCATACTCCCTGGAGTTAGAGGTGCAGAGAATAAACAGATCACATATACCACTTCTTAGCCTTAGGATTAATTACTTAAGGTCCAGACCTTAATATTTTGCCTTTATCCACCCTCTATCTCTAATTCCCACATTGAGATCTTACCTCTACATATTTGAGGCTCCGATTTGTAATTTAGATTTATCTTTGCAATAGCTTCCTGAAAAGTAAACTGACATTGCTAAGTCACTTTTATGACATGGCGTGTGTTTCACCTACTGACACTTTAAACACTGATAAGGACTTTTTACATTTAATTAGTTTGCGTATTTGTGTACACTGGTACCAACTTAACCCCAAATGCATCTCTGAGAGTTCTTTTTAAGTTTTTATAATCAGACCAATGTCACTCCACTGATTTAAATCAGTGAGGCTCAACTCCAGGTGAACTGATTACCCAATTGATCCACATCTTTGACCTCCTATTTGTCAATAATAAATGCAAAGTGAGTCTGTTCTATATGGCATCAAAAGTCCCTACCCTTTTGTACTTTCAATTCACATAGGCCTTTCTTTTTTTTTAGAGAGAGAGAGAGAGAGAATTTTAATATTTTTTTTTTTAGTTTTCGGGGGACACAACATCTTTGTCTGTATGTGGTGCTGAGGATCGAACCCCGGGCCACACACATGCCAGGCTAGTGCGCTACCGCTTGAGCCACATCCCCTTTCACTGCAAGACTGGGCGGTCCTAGAGGCAGGAGCAGCAGCTCCAAGGTCCAGAGCACCTGAACCTTGACCTGCTGGTGTGAGCTGCTGTGTCACCTCCTGATGCTTGCTGGCTCCCATCTGTGTAATGACAAACGGTGCTTCTGCATTGGGGTTCCAGTTTGCTCTGGCCATTGACCCCCTGGGCATTTCCCTTTGTCCAAGGGTCAAAAAGAGTAAATCTTCATTCCCTGCTGACTTCCGGGTGTGTATAAATTGCTCTGGAATTAATATTACCTCAGGCTTTATTTATTTTTTTTAACTCAAGCTACTGCCCACATCTCCTCAGCTGACTCATGAGGTTCTTACTATCTCAGTTGCCCTCAGGAATGGTCCTCAATCGTTGCTGCATCTAGCAAAATATGGATTAATTTGGAGAATTCCAAGCTACAATGTCTACAGACATTGTCAGAGGGAAAATACTGGAGTTGGATGCTTCTTATGATATTAATTAAAAATAGCTTGCATTTCTACAAAAGCAGCTGCCCTTCTCACTTGTGCTCCTCAACGGTTTCCATGTAGCAACCTGGAAAGCAGGTCTCTGTCCCTTTAACTTCACAGAAACCACCAGAAATTCACTCCAAGAGAGAATTCCAGAGAATTGGTTCTTCATTTATCTGTGTAGGGGAGGCATTTTCCCATGTTAGTTCCTGTGTGAGTGATAACCCAGTGTTGCAATACCCACTCAATTTGCCCTAATATTCACACAGGCCAGGAGCCTGAGCTTTAGGGAAACCACTAACTTCTTGGAAGTCTGCCATCTACTATCAAGTTACTTTGGCCTAGATGCTGCCCTGCAGGGTGTATTACTTTAGGAAGGACTTCTTCAGAAAGGGATGCTTCAGGACAAATTACTCAGTGTGTGCTCATGCCTATATACTCAGATGCTTAGGCAAGACTCAACAAGTCCATTTCTCTCTCTAGGCCTGATTTCTAATCTGTCCAATGGGGCAATAATCTCTAATATTTTACAAGGTTGTCATGAAGTAAAGGGACATCCTTGCTCAATATGGAATGCAAAAACAATATGTTCTTTGCCCAAATGGGTGTATCACTGCTCATGTCTCCCACCAATCCCAAAGTCCCACTTCACTCATCCTCAGATCTAAGAATGCAACATCAAATGATAGTTGGGCACTGTCAGATACTGCCATAATGAAGAGAAAAATAAAAGTTGAAAGTAATCATTATCCATGTCCCCAAAATACCTCAAGTTTTAAAAGAGGGATATAGTGAGTCATCGCATAAATCCATATTGTGCTTTCTAATGAAATCCTTCAAGATGAGAATGTTAATATACTTGAAAAAATATGATTCAACATTGTTTTGAAGAAGAGATATAGAAATACTGGGAACCATGCACACACAATACTAAGTGGTATTACGAGGTAAAAGTTGGGTACAGTGGACGTTAAGGACAGCATTGGAGGGTAAAATAATCAGGAGACAGCAGACTGCAGCTGGGAATGGGAGCACATAGAGCCTCTTGACCTTTGTGGTTTGTGACAAAGTTACTATAATTCATGGGATTATTTTAAGGATTGGTTCCTGTTATTTTCAATGGCTGACTATAAAATCACCTTTTTATTTTTTTTCTCTTGGTACTGGGGTTTGAACTCAGGGGCACTTGACCACTGAGTCACATCCCCAGCTCTATTTTGTATTTTATTTAGAGACAGGATCTCAATGAGTTGCTTAGTGCCTTGCTGTTGCTGAGTCTGGCTTTGAACTTGTGATCTTCCTGCCTCAGCCTCCAGAGCCACTGGAATTCCAGGCATGCACCACAAGCCGGGCTAAGACCACCTTTTTTGCTTACAACCAGAACCCTTTCTGTGGTCCTACCCAGAATCTTGACCATCAGTTTTGGTGGTTTGGGCATTAGGGATTTCATGATTAAAATGATCCTTGACTGGTAGAAACAGAGGAGAGCGTGGCCTGCACATTTACATATGTTTTGGGGGTTGGTGGTGCACAGTAGTGTGGAAACTCAGAAAAGGTAAGAAGGCCTTCAGACACACAGATGGTTGAAATCTGTCTTCACTTGTTGCCCATACAGAGGCATTAAGTTGCTAAAGGAGAAGAGGCTGCCCCAGGCCACAAAGCAAGTGAAGGAGAAAGCCATTAGGAGTCTACTGAGCAAGGCTGGCCTCATCAGACATTCACAGAGGGAATCACTACCCTTTTCCCAAGGAGTGACCACAGAGTCATGCACCAGAGATCTGATGTGATTTTTCATTCATTTACTAAGTGATCACTTAATTGAAAACCAGCAGCTCAAGATGAAAATTAGTAGAAAATGAAAATCCTCTTTACTAGTTTCTTTCTTCTTAGAAATTTTGAGGCAACATAAAAGTAGTTTCTCAAAATTTCAGCTTTTTAATGCAGGTCTATAAATTTTGTGAAATTCTTAGTTTGAAGTGGTAAGGTTATACTATTGTTCCCCCATTATTTTTAAAATAATTTTCAGGCATTTATTCTTGCTCTTCTCATTTAACATTTTTTTCCATCTTTTTAAAATACAGGCTCATCTCCAAATGAATCACCTAAAACAAGTTGGTAAAAAATGAGTGTTTGTAATCAGCCCTTCACATTCATTAGACCCATGTACACGCAAGAGCAATGCACCAGTGTTGTTGTGCATTTCTGACAAAGTCACCACCCTTGCAACTGCTCAGTGTTCTTATGCTTGGTAAGATCTCATGGGACCCTTCATGGGACCTGTAATGATGCAGCCGTCATTACACTAGTTTTTTTTTTTTTTTTCTGAAACTTAAAGCTAATGCAACCTCAGTAAAGATTGAGGGGCAAGCTGTGCCTGAGCTTTTAGACTCATTGACATTAAGAGCACAAATATATACAAAAGAAGGAGATGGGACTGCCAAGTGTGTGCTGTGGATGGCAACTCAACAGCTGTGGGTCCTGCAGATTCCCTTTGCCACCAGCTAAGCAAAGCAACCTATTTGGGTCCCTGAAGGAAGAGTCTGGAGTTGAACATGAAGTTTTAGTCCTGACTGACATCAGGCACTCGGAGATGGCAGAGGTAAATGCCGTATGTCACACGTTCAAGGTCATAGGCACACCTGTCATCCCAGTGACTTGGGAGGCTGAGGCAGAAGGATGACAAGTTCTAGGTCATCCTTATAACAACTTAGACCCTATCTCAAAAAATCAAAAATGTTCTGTGGTAAAGTACCTAAAAAGAAAAGAAATAGAAAATAAATATTTTTGCACAAACACCTGTTCACAATGTTTATAGCAGTTTTATTGTAATTGCCAAAGCTTGGAAGCAATCAAAATGTCCTTCAGCAGGTAAATGGATAATCTGCAATACATCCAGACAATGGGACACTACTTAGCACTAGAAAGAAATGAACTGTCAGGCTGCCAAAAAATATCCAGGAATCTTAAATGTATATTATTAGGTGAAAAAAAGCAGATCTGAAGATTCCTTGATGCATGATTCCAATTGCATGACCATTTCTATCCCTAAAAGGCAAAACAATGGAGACGGTACAAAGCCAATGTCTGCCAAGGATTGAGTGAAGGGAGGGATGAGCAGGGGGAGAACAGAAGATTTTAGGGCAGTAAAATATATAATGTCATGTATCCAACATTATAGTACCATACAGAGTACTATAATGTTGGATACATGACATTATATGTTTTTTCAAGCCTATATAATATAAAACTCCAAGAATGAACCCTTATGTAAACTATGGGGTTGGGTAGTTATGATGTGTACCTCCATTGTAATAAGTGCACCAATCGGGTAGTGGGTGTTGATAATGGAGGAGACTATACTGAGATGGAGGTAGAAGGCATATGGGAAATCTCTGTATCTTTCTTCTAATTTTGCTATGAATCCAAAACTCTTCTAAAAATATAAAGACTATAAAGTGAATAAAAATGTCTTCTTATTAATCATAATAGCTCGCATTGTGTGTTTGCCTATTTTCAGTCATTCCTCTAAGTCCTGTGTATGACTATTCCATTTCATCTACAAAAGAATCCTATAAGCTAACCATTAGTCTTACCTGCGTTTCACTGGGGACATGCACAGAATCACCCGGCTGCAGTGTTCCCATGCTGTTTGGAGTCAGGCTCCAGATCTGTTTCTTACGTTGTCTGTGGGGCTTTATGTTGAACCCTCAACAGGAGTGGCAGCAGCAATGTGAGGGAAGCAGTGAATAATTCAGAGCTGTCTGGGGAAGAGAATCTCCTAAGCAAAACACAGGAGACTTCCAGGATACGGCTAAGGTCTGGTCCATATGGAAGGCCCCTGAGCGGCTGCCTGATGAGCACAGTGCTGGCAGGAGGCCTGTGGCCCGCACCCAGCCTGCTCTGCTCTGTTCCTGTGGTGAGCTCCAACATGGCTTTGCAGCCCCCGACCCTGCGGGAGGACCTTCTTGAGGTTGAGGAGTGCAAGAAAGCAGTCATGGGGACTTCAGGCCGCCTCCTCTGACTTGAGCAAAGGGCACTGTTGTTTGTTTTCATGAGAATGAAGCTGGAGGAGCAGAAAGTGTTTCCAACAAAGGCCCACCTGTGTCATGTTCAGGAACAGGCAGGAGCCACGGCTTTGAACTTCAGTACCCAGGATTGTTTGTTTTTCATGCAAGTGATGGAAAAGCAGCCTGTGTGCATAGTAGGTCCACAGTGGGCTGAGGATCCCCCTGCTACAGCAGGACACCCACCACCAGGGGTATGTCACTGGCCCTGAATGACTCACTTAGGTACAGGAGGCTGCCCTGTTTCCAAAATCAGGAACTCCATGATTGTTTTCCCAGAGTAAGACAGCCCAGCTCCTTCTCTCCCAGATCATGCCTAGGCTTGACCCTCCTTCCTGCCTACTTGACACCCACACCCCAAAACAGGAAGGAAGTCCTTGTCCTGCTTCTCATATTCCCACAGCACCCTGAGAAATGTGGAGATGATGGACAGGGATGCTTTCAAGAGTAGTCATCCAGAAAAAGATGGACCTCAGAGCCTGTTGGCCAGGAGCACAAGAATCAAGAGGCCAAATCTTGTCTGGCTCTTCCAGATCCCCCACCAAGCCTTCCTCATCCTCCCCAATGTGGCCCACAGGTATGCTCTCCTGACTCAAATTGTAGGTCCAAAGTCTTCCTAAAATAAGAAAATTCATTTATAACACGGTAGAAGTTGGTCTTTTCCTATGGCCTTGGAGGAGAGTGGTTCATGAGCCCACCAACTCTACTAGGATGGTAACTGGTGGCTTCAGCTGCACTGCATTTCTCTCTGGTAGATGTCTCTGGTTTGAACAGGAGACTGGGGCAGACAGCACTCAGCTCAACAGATGGCATTGCTGATGGTGAGACTTCGGGCTCTGGGATTCTAATCCAGCGTTTGGAGACACAACAGTATTCCAGAGCCCTCTGGAAGCTCAGTGGTGTTCCTCACCACCTGCATGTATGCCTGCCCAGCCAAATGGTCGTCAAGGCTAGCTCCCCTGAGGAACAGGCTGTTTCTACATGTTTGAGGAGCCCTGTAGCAGATCAAGGTCATGAGAGCTGCCTCATTCTCTGGGTGGCTTATGTATCATTTAGAAAGTCACAGAGGGAGGAGTAGAAGGCCAGAAGACAAGGATTTGAGTTCTAGGTCTGCAGAATGGAGATAGGGACAGCTATCTCCATTCTGCAGGAGGATGAAAAGCCCAAGCTTCTGATGCATCCATGCTAATGCAAACAATGACACTGACAAAGACGTTGCTCCCCGGGTTCATTGTGAAGTTCTGGAAAATGTTTTGTGAACTATTAATGCTGCGCAAATGTAGGCATCTCTGTTGTGAGCAGTTAAGACATTAAATAGCATGTATTGAAAGTCTATAAGAGATGTAGCTTCGTGTGTAAGTGGTTCATTCATTTACAATTTCATCTTTGTTTCTCTAGTCATCGTATGTGAATTGCTGTCTCTAGGAACAGCACTATGTCACATGCCACTGGGACAACATAAAACACATGAGGCACACGGTTCCTGCCCTCCATGCAGTCTGGTTATATAGTCTGGTTGTGAGGTCAGGACACACATGGTAAGCAGTGACATAGGCCAGCAGGACAGATGTCCTCATGGCTGGAGCCTGATCTACAAATATTAGACTTGTCAACAGTTCATGCTCAACAGAGCATGTCCATCTGACCTCTTTCACCACTACGGTTGTCAAGGGCAGCACCTCACATTATTGTCCCACCCCTGCAGGAAGCCCCACTCCTCTGCCCTCACTTCTCCTATCCCTGCCAGGGGCCCTTCCCACCCTGACCCTGAGGCTGGGACTTGGAATGCATTAAGCAATAAGCCTCGGGGCCTGAGCAGGGTCTCAGCCCCTCAGGCTGGCCAGATGCCCCTGCTCTGGGCCCCCATGAGGCCTTTCTCACAGTACTAAGTGCACATGCTTATAACTCCCCCATATCAGGGTCTGCATCCAAGCTCCTCTTTGTAGCTGAGATGCCTAAGCCGTTAGGGCACAAAGTTGTCCAAAAAAAAAAAAAAAAATCTGTAGAATAAACAAATGAGGGAATTAACTATATGGTGGGCCCAATGTGTCTGGGAGGCTAGCTTGAGAACAAAACCACATGCTACCCTGGGAACTATTGTTCAACTAGGAGCATAAAGAAAGGAGGGTTTAAAAATGACAAACCAAAAAAGTGAAAAGATACATCAGCTTATGTGTTTGTATATAAGTATGGAACAAATTGAGGAGAAAATGCCAGCATATTGACATATTAGAGTGGGGCAAAGCATCAGGGGCAGGATAAAAGAGTAAAAGAGGGCCAAACAAAAAAAGGGAAAATTAACAGAAAAGAGAGTCCAGCATGTACAAACAACATGTGTGTGTACCCCTGCAAGATTAGAAAAGGACATATGCACAGGACAGAAATCAGGACCAACCCAAGTGAGGAAATGAGATGAATGTTACCAAACACAAATGGGAAGAAATCAAAACTAGAGCTGGGAATCCAGAAAACACCTCTCTAGAGCAATGCATGGGCCAGGGACTCCCCAAAAGAAGTGGGGCCCCCAGACCAGCTTCTGCAGGTTTCAGGCTTTCCCACCATCGCGTCCAGCTCCAGCTGAGCATGGGTCCAAATGAAATGGTTCACAGAGCTACGCCTGCATCATGTGAGCTGAATTAATATCAACAATTACGTCAGGAGAAATGTGTTTCCCTTGGTGTCCCGCCACAGAAAATGGGTCCAAAATGATGTTGAACATACGCCTTTCATGCCTGCTTCTATTAGAAGGACAAATAATTTAACAGGTGGGACCTGGAATTCCAAGGAGGTTTTTTAATTTTTATTTTATTTTATTTTATTTTATTTTATTTTACAGTAGAGTATTAAACATTCCACTTTTGCTCAATGGAATCTGGAACCTTTCTTAACAAACCTCAGAAAGCTCTATTTATTTTGTCAAAGCCCTTCTAATGCTCGAATTAGTGGTAAGTTGGAAAAGCCTGGTGAGCCCAATCAGACTGTTCTTCACGTGTTAGCAGTACAATATGTGGCTTCGACTGAGGGACCAAATTCTCTTAACTCCTCCAAGAATTGATTCAGACAGCGAAAAGAGAGGAAATCCATTCTACTTTAACTCAGCAACAGGTCCAGACTTCATACAGTATCATTTCAGTCTAGAATTTTCCTCTTCACTGCCAAAAACATCAAACGAAAACATTGACATGACTTTCACTCAGTTTTTGCTCTCCAAAGAATAGCCATCTTGTTCCAACCCTGGGCAGAAAGAAAAGATTTAAAGGAGATATGGTGGGGAGAGATCACAAGAAGCATTTTTTAACTATTTCTCACTGTCTGCTTTCTAAGCCTTTATGATCATTATTAACAAAAAAAAATAGTGAAGATTTGAGATTAAGGACAATTTGACCTTTCCTACATATCAAATGCTCTGTTTTTTTAACTAAGACTCTCCAACCATATCCTCATCAGCGTATATTACTCACCTTCTCTCCTATGTAAGCATTTAGTAAATAACTGTCAATTATTCTCTCTCTCAGGAAGTATTCCAATGATCTACACAAATTAGAGAGTGCATTTCTTTAAATTAATTCTAATTGCTATAACAAACAAGCCCCAAAATATGTGATGTGTCAGGCACAATTTCCAGAAACAATTTACTTGCTCACATAAGTTCCAAAATGGTGATAGAGATTGGTAAGAATTTGGAGGCACAGGATCTTCCCATACGCTCAGTTCTCTGGTAGAGCCACGAAGTCCTCTTCATTCAGCCAGCAGACAGGGGATCAGAGGGTGGCAAAGGCAAATCCACTTCTTAAAAACCTCATCCCAGAACAACATACATGACTTCCCCTCACAATCCATTGTTTAGAACTTAATCACCCAGTTGCAAAGAAGGCTGGGAACATTGTCTGGCTGAAGAAGAAACGCATTCAGTAAAAGGCTTGCCACTGTCTGCTATAAACAGCCAACTGAAACACTCCACATTCTAAATTCTACTTGAGTTATAATTACCATGATCATTGAGGAATCATATTTTGGCTCTGGGTGTGTGTCTATGTGTGTATGGTATGTCTCTGCATGCCTGTGTTTGCATGTGTCTCTGTGTGTATTTATATGTGTGTGTGTGTGTGTGTGTGTGTGTGCATGTTATCTAGATAACTTGACCATGATGACATAGTTTCAGAATCATGCAGAGTCAATGTCTGACATTTTCCATAGCTAAACACTTAGGATATCCTAAAAGAACAACTTCCAAAGCAGTTCCATACCTTAAAATCAAGCTACAGTGGTTCAGATATATTAATCCAGTCCAAACTCTGAGGCGGGGAGCTCATGCAAGTAAGAATTTGAGAAATAAAGCAAAATGTGCTAAGCATTTTGCTTTCACATGAACATTGGCTGGAATGAATGTCCATGTGCTCAATATCTACTGTTCACACTCCCAAAGGCTTTGTGGGGACAGAAGTAATAATTACAATGTTGCATTTGTTAGAGTCCTAAAGCATATCAATAACTCTTTTGATCTCCCAAATATATTTCATATAATAATCAAAGGAGGATTACTGTCCTATTTATTTTTGCAAATATGAAGTCAGAAACTGAAAGTCTACAAATTAAAAGGTAAGTTGAGGTTGAGCTTGAAGTCAAAAATCCCAGAGGCCAAACTGCCAACATAGTAGCACTCAATCAGATCCCTAGAAGTGCTCTGACTCTATTCATTTGCACAACTGTAATTGGGTTTTGATTTCCACAGATCACTGTCATTTGAAAGTTCTTAGTATTTTTATTTAACAAAAGAGAAACGTGCCAACTATTGTTCTTAAATATGGTGGAATTCTGCCAGACAAAACTCATAACCTCTAAGACTTTGTTAGTCAAAGTACAATGAGTGAACCAGCAGCACTGGAGGATCCTGGGAGATTGATAGAAATTTAGATTTTCAGCCCCATTCCCTGACCCCTGGACCAGATTCTTCATCTTATTTGGATCTCCAAGTGACACTTATACACATTAAAATGCAAGGAACGCTGTTCTGGGGTAGCTTTTTGCATGTTAACTTGAATGCCTGTTAAGGGTGGGAAAAAAGACCTCATATAAAGAGTTCCAACAAAGAAATAATCTGAAACAACAGCTAGGAGATAAATGAAATGTTGGAACAGGTCACTCACAGAAAATGAAAGAGAAATGTAAATAAATGCACATCTTCTCTAGTGAGTTTGGAAATACAAATTTAAAGCAATAGTATGGTATAATTTTTTACCTATCAAATTGGCAAAACTTTAAAGATTGATAATCTTCAAAATTGAAATCATGGTGGGAAAAGATTGCTTTCTTATACCATGGGGTTAGAATTATTACAATTTCTTTGGAAGACAATTTTTCAACACCTATTTTTTAATTAATTAATTTACTTATTTTAATTAGGTATATAGGACATCAGAATGCATTTTGATTCATTTTGCACAATTGCAGCATAACTTTTTGTTTCTCTGGTTGTATACAATGTAGTGTCGCACCATATGTGCGGTCACACGGGTAGCTAGGGTGATGATATCCATCTCATTCCACCATCTTTCCTGCCCCCATGCCCCCTACTGACTCTTGCCTCCTCTTTGCCCAAAGTTCCTCCATTTTTCCATGCCCCCACTCCCCTGTTATGGATCAGCATCCACTTATCAGAGAGAACATTCGGCTTTTGGTTTTGGGGGATGGGCTTACTTTGCTTAGCATGTTATTCTCCAACTCCATCCATTTACCTGCAAATGCCATAATTTTATTCTCTTTTAATAATGCTGAGTAATATTCCATTGTGTATATATACCACGATTTTAACCAATCAATTAAACTTATAGGAATCCAATTTATAGAAATAGTTGCTGAAGTGTCAAAGAGGTATAAAGAGGTCTTTGCTCCACTTGAATTGTGAAAAAGAGAAGAAGATATAAATATCCATCTGAGGAAATAGTTCATACTTAGTAGTATTCATACCTAAGGAAGTATACAATAATTTAGAAAATACCACCATGAAAAAATGTCCATGACATATTGTTGAGTGCTAAACATGTTACAAAATAGTACAGATTGCATACCCCTTACCTGAAATGACTGGGATCAGAAGTGTTTATGTTTGAAACTTTTTTTCAAATTTTGGAATATTTGAATGCACATAATGAGTTATCTAAATTATTATCTAAACATAATATTTATTTATTATGTTCACACACAGTTTATACATAGAACTTGAAGATAATTTTATAAATGCTTTTAATATTTTTATGCATGAAACAAAGTTTCATGATGTGGAATTTCCCATTTTGTGGTATCATGTCAGCACTCAAAAAGTTTTGATTTTGGAGCATTTCCAAATTCAGATTTTTGGATTAGGGATACTCAATCCATAATAATCTGTTCACACTTCTCTATTTTAAAATTATCTGGGGTAGAAAGATACATGTTTGTTAAAACACAACAGACATTAAACTGCAAAACAAAGCATTTTATTTTATGAAAATTATATCTTGGTATAATTGACTAAAAAACTGTTTAACTTTATATGAATCCTCATTTATGCCTTTTATTTGTTATGTATATTATGTACATAATTTATTCTATATATGTAGCTTTGAATGTGTACTATGTATGTTGAGCATGCATGTGCGTATATTAGTCAGGAACGCACTCTCAGTTCTATCATATGGCCTAAAATTGAGAGGAAACTATCCATATCGTAAGTATTTTACAACAAGCATGCACGCACTTTGTATTTTCAGAAGCATTAATGAAAACCATCAAAGGAAAAAATAGAATCATTTCCACTGAGCCTAACCCAGTGTGGAAACCCAAACCCAACTGGGCCTCTGAGTTGTTCACACTGTTGGTCATTTGAGTCTGGTGAGAGGGTCCGCAGTCCTGGGGCTATTAATATTACACACGCCGCACCCAGTTGTTTCTCCATAGACACCTGTTCGTTATTTCAGACTTGCCTACTGAACACCATTAAACCTCAGCTCTATCCTCCCAACTTTATGGAAATTTGATATCAAAAAAGATAGATTTCCAGCCCCCAATCCTGTCGCCTTCATTCTGAAAACTCAGGTCATTCTTTACTGGATAGTGAAATAAGTCTAAATTTGCTCACCTGACTTTAAATACCCTCCTTCCTGTCTCACTTATCCGGTGTGTCTATCACTATTTTTCTTCACATCTTGTCTCTTCTGGCCAGAGGAGCCTTCATGCCGTCTGGTGAACACCCCAGCTTTGTTTCCATTCTCTCACCTGGAATCCTATCTCCCTCACTGCGTTCTCATCCACCCCACAAGCTCCAGCCTCATCTTTACTATGACTGTCTTCCTTCCCTGGACCTCGCCATATCTGTCCAATGTCTTGCCTCTGTAAGGAGAGAGGACGATGACTTCCTCTTCTGCCTGTCTCTCCCGTTGCCTTGTACGATGCCAAGTACGTAAGAATGACTGACAACCATCGATATTTTATCACTTTGTAATTTTTTTTAATATTGGACAAGGCTAAGAAAAAAGAAGGAAATTAGTGCTTTCCCAAAAGTTTAATGATGTATTACTTTTCCCATTTTTCAGATGAGTCAACAGAGGTTTAGTGCATTTAGACAATTTGGATATGCCTTGTAAGCTCAAGAGGATTGGCACCAATCCTCAAGCCTACTTCTGAATGTCTCTAAAGCCCATGTCCTTCTTCTATACCATGCTGCCTTCCTAACTTGCCACTTAGATGATTGCACCGAATTCTCACATTGCTATCTCAAGAAATCTCTGTTGATTGATGATATTCTCAGTAGCAATGTGGTCGGGCAAGAGTTTCCACCAATGAATTTGACGAAAGGCCCCTGCTGTGCTGAGAGAGGCTAAAACAGCTTCAAACTCTGACTTTCTCACCAAATCATCAGTCTCCCTTCCAAGGTCTGCGCAACACATAAAGTGCAATTATACACAGTTGTAGAGTGTAAAGTCAAGTCTCAGACAATAGAGTTCAAGCTCAAACCCTTGCATCTGGGGAGTAAAATGGATTCTAGGCACATTTCTTCACTAATGAGCAGTGTGCTCTTTTCTGGACTGTTCACTCAGATAAACTGTGAAAAAGTAGCATATTTTCCGCCTCCACAATAAGAGATTAAGAGAACCAAGGGAGATCCTGCTCATAGAAAAGCTGCCCACAACACAGACCCCTATCTTTAATAGGGTGAAGACACACTGTCATTGGAGGAGGTGGTATGCTGCACTGACAAAGCCCCAGGTAGAAAACTGGAGGCCTAGAGATACACCTGGCTGAGCTGCCAAATCTCTCCAAGTCATAGCAGCCAGGAAAGTAAGCACTGATTGACTCTGAGTCAGAAGGCTACTTACAAGCCTGCTTCACTGAGAAATAGTATACTCTAGTTAGCAAAAAGTTCCAGAAGTCAATATCAGCTACAGCTTCCTGGGATTCTAGGATTCTAAACAGTATTCAATACCAGTGACTAAATTTTGTGCCTAAGGCATCTCTTCTATGTTGCTTTTTATTATTTTTAATTCTGTTATTGTTTTAAGTGCATTGTGGTTTTTTTTTGTTGTTGTTGTTTTGTTTTTTGAATGTCATTTATTTTTTAATTCTAATTTGTTATATATGAGAGCAGAAAGCATTACAATTTATATTACACATGTAGAGCACAAATTTTCATATCTCTCGTTGTACACAAAGTAGAGTCACACCATTCGTGTCTTCATACATGTACTTAGGGTAATGATGTCCATCTCTTCCCTACCCCCATGCCCTGTCCCTTCCCCTTCCTCCCGTTTCCCCTAAATAGAGTTCATCTAATCCTCCCATGCCCACCCCGCAACCACATTATGAATCAGCCTCCTTAAATCAGAGAAAACATTCGGCATTTGGTTTTTTGGGATTGGCTAACTTCACTTAGCATTATACTCTCCAACTCCATCCATTTACCTGCAAATGCCATGATTTTATTCTCTTTTAATTTAAGTGCATTCTTAATCTTATTTAAGTGCACCTTAATCCTCTAAACCACCTGAAATATTTCTTTTTTTGATGCATGCCATCTATAAACCATCTATAAAACACATTAGTTAACTATCAATTTGCTTTGATTTTAGTAAACCATAGAATTTCAGAACAAATAAAGCCCACCTCATGTGTTACAGATGGCAAGAGAGAAATCCAGGGATTAAAGGACAATCCCAAGGTCACACAGGTAGTTGGAGGTAGAGTGAGGATAAGATCTTAGAGATCTTGACCTAAAATCCATCTTTGTCCATTGCTGGATCTCTGTTTCTCCAACTACAAATGGGAAATAATAATACTATGGTCTTGCAATATGATATATCAATGCTTGATAGGAAAAATCTTTGCTATAATTATTGTGCTTCTCCACATTTTTGTAATAGCTAAACAATATTCTTCCTGAAAATTCCTGGAAAAATTCTTGGGAGTTTAGGAACAAAGAGCTAATGCCAACCAAATCAATACACTTTTAACTGGGCTGTTCAGACTTGTGATCTGTACCCTTCATAAAGTTGTCCTGTATGTGGCCAGTGAAAGTCTGTAGACCAACTATAAGGCTTTGAAATCACAAAGAGAGTAATCGTGTATAATTTAAAAATTCATTCTTCTTGGTTTTTGACATGTAGAAGAATATCTGAAGCTTTGTCTTAGATGGTCCTAAGAAAACAAAATACCCCTTTTTGATGTAACAGTGGTAAGATTTCAAACAGGCATTAGAGCTCCATGGTCAAGAACAGAGGTTGAGCAGTGAAATACTGAGATCTAAATTCCAACACAGTCTCTTGCTCTTGCATTGATTTGGAGCAAGACACTTGGCCTCTTAGCTCAGGCTCCTCATGTACAAAACAAGAATCACGGTGTAATATTCATAGGGCATTCATGAGAACTACATTAGCTAATGCAAATTGCTGAGAACAATGAGTAGTAGTACATGGTTAGTTCCCACAAAATGTTAACTCCTAATCCTTTAATGCCAGCAGAGAATGCTAGTTTGGTCTTGGTGTTCACAGATCTTGGAGCAGCCTGAATCACCAGTCCCAAGTCTCAGAATTTCATCTCCCGAGTTCTTCACGCAGTTGATAACTTAGGGGTATGAGGAATGTTCCATTTCTTTACTGTAAAATATGATGCAAGCTTTCTGTTCTTGGATGCCGCAGTCCGGCTGCAGCAAACTAACTGGGGGGAGGGGGGTGGACACGAACAACTTGTGTACGTTGATACAGCAGGAGTGGAAGCCGTTTATTGTAGGACAGGAGCGGTATTTATACATTTTACACAGCTTATCTAATTAGCATAAAATAGATACAGCAGTCAACCAATAAGGAATCTCCACACTTAATGGCTCGCTTTTGTTACTTCACAAACCACTCCCTCTGGCATTTTGCCAGGCGCCATGCAGACTTGTTTACAGACTCTAACATTTCTCTGGCAAAATGCCAGGTGCCATCCTGACTTGTTTACAGACCTTAACACTTGGAGCATCCACAAAGAATGCAACAGGCAAGAGCAATGCTTAAGACAGCAGAATACAACAGTCACTAATATGGCATTATGTAAACATTGTGAATGTATAACTGATGTGATTCTGCAATTTGTATTTGGGGTAAAAATGGAAAAGCATAACTCACATGAATCGAATGTATGAAAGATGAAAAAAATAAAAATAAAAATAAAATAAAATAAAATAAAATAAAGAACCCACGAAGACAGCACAATGAACCTGTGGTGTAGTTTGCACTCAGGGAACCCTCACCTGTCAGTGACAGCATCCCCAGAGGGGTCGTGCCAAGACAACACCTCTGATGCTTTGAGCAAAGTCCAGCCTGCTTCTCAGCCACTCCAACTCCCCAGTGCTCCAGCCTCTGTCCTCATTTATACTCTGGAGATCCATGCAAATTCCCAGTCCTCCAAGATTTTTAGTTTCCCCGTCTGTGTGTGTGTGTGTGTGTAATCCTTATGTCTCTTCTGCCTCCCTTTTTTCCAAGTTTTCTACCTACTAATTTTTCTCAGTGTGAAGATATCCTCACCAAATTCTAAAGAAACTGATATGCAACAATTAAGAGATGCTTAGAAGTTGGTACAAAGTACCCAGGAGTCACACCATTATTATTTCAAATGAAAGCAACCCAAAGCAATTCTCACCATACAGGAAATGAAATCTTTCAAATTCTCACTTAGTTACATTGGAGCTGGCCAGGCAATCCTGCCCAGGCCCAGGGTGGGCTGAGGAGCATCCCAGGTAGGCCTTTCCCCAGCTCCACGATCTCCATTTGTATCACTGGGTGACTCACAGTTCCCCCGAGAACTGAAGTCCTGTTTCTTCAATAGTCTACGGATTACCAAAGAGTAGCACAATGCAGTGCACCGAAAGTCGCTGCTTGAGACCAATTAAGTATGGCAAGACTTCTGTCACTTAACAAAACAAGGCTCAGGCCTGGCCACAGAAGAGGAATACCAAGAGATGTTAAGGACACAGACCCTCAAAGCTGGACCAGAACTTCCCAAAGGAATCCCAGAAGATTCCCCACTACTTTTGTAAATTATCCTGGGTAGCTCTGTAAGGAAGTATCTCACTTAGAGAAAACCCAAAATAAAACTCACCAGCATCGAATGTAGATCCTAACAATAGAAGACACTGGAAACACGCTTCTTGAATGAATAAATGTGCTGAGATATTTATTGGGGGCTTATCACTCAACAAAGGAATTCCTAGCCAGATTCTATCCAAGGATATTCTGGATACATTAATATTTGCTTATGGTCCATGCTGGTTGTTCTGTGTTCGTCACAGTCCCCAGTCTTCCTTCCACTCTTCCTTCCGCTCTATGCTCTGGGGCTTCCATTTTATTTTGTCAATGTGACCTATCAGTAGGAGAGCAGAGGACAAGGAGAGAGAGGGTGGCCTCTATATTTTACTTCCCATTGGATTCCCATTCTTGTGCCATTCTGGTTCTGCCTTCAGTTTCTTTCTCAGCTCTAGCTCAGCCCTAGCTCCTGTGCTATGGCCCAATTTCCAAGCCTCTGATTGTCACCAGTGTTCACTAGCACCACTGTCCTCTTGTCACACCCCTACCACCAGCCTAATGGCTTCTCAGGGTTATAAGTCCCTGGGTGCACAGCCTCTCTTGGTTTCCCCAGCCCTGTCCCTTCTCTGAACATAATTCAATACTGCAGACAATACTACAGACAACACTACAGACAACACTACAGACAATGTGGCAGGGAGCTTAACTGGGATGCAACCGATGAAGCGTCGTGAACTCAACAACCTGGTAGTTTACAATGTGGCAGAGTAATGGAGGAGCCTCAAACCTTACAGCCCATCAGGTTCTCAAAGCTGACATCTGTGGATCACAGAGACCATTCAGCACTTGTGGGTCTGCAACAGAAACACTGAGGTTATATATTCATTTGGGTTTTTTGTTTTGTTTTACTTCCACATTTTAGGTTCTATGAGTTGACTATTAGATTAAATGTCTTATTCTTATTAAATGTCTTTTTGCCTCTTTGTTCTCTCCATTTCAGATGCCAAAAGACTCATTGACATTTGATCTTCAATTTGATTCTGTCATCTCCAACGACATGGAAAATGTGCTCAATTTCCTAATCTCAGGGGGCTTTTCTACAAAAGACAAGCAGAACCCTCCTGTCTTGCTACAATACAATCAAGGGAGTTGACCGTGCATCTTAGAGCATCTCTTAAGTCAAGCTGCAAAGACCATTTTGGGGTATAGTCCTTTGAAATTTAGCCATCCATTGAATAGTGGTTTATTGTGCTTACTACATGTACAAGCATGAAAGATACACGAGTGAATAAGACATTTAATCTAAGTTTAGAATTGAAAGCAGAAAAATAACATAATTTCAGATAGTAAGAACTGCTCTGCTTAGTCAGCTTCTGTTTTGCTGGAACCAAAATACCAAATAAGAACAACCAAGAAGAAGGAAAGTTTATTTGGGGTTCATGATTTCAGAGTCCTCAGTCCCTGGACAGTGGACTCCTTTGATCTAGGTCCAAGGTGAGGCACAGAGGAAAGCTGCTCAGCTCATGGTGGGGTCAGGAACTGGGAAGAGGGGAGAACAGGTCACAAGGAAGAAGTACGCTTCCAGGGCACACCCCCTGACTCCTCCAGCCACACCCCACCTGCCCACAGTTACCACCAGTCAGTCCATTCAAACCAGGATGGCTGATTAGGTTACGGCTCTCACAATGTTTCTGATCATTTGCCCTCTGAATATTTCTGCATCAGCAGGAGCTTTAGGGGAACACCTTATAGCCAGACTACTACATGCTCTAGAGAAAATTAAACAAAATGGTCCAAGATGCTGCAAGAAGGATGATGAGGTTTCAGAAAACCTGGCCAGAAGAGATGTGTCTGAAAAGAAACTTGGTGCCACCAAAGCCTGATGCCCCGCTTCATGAGAAGGTCCTTGCCTTAACACCCCCTGCCCACTCCCGACCATGCCACATGCTTCAGTCATGCCCAGTGGCCACCCGTCACTACACTTCTGCTCACACCAACACTTCTCATTTTCTCCATCTTTACTGAGGTATAAATGGCACACAAAGGTTGTATGCACTCAAGACGTACAAGATGGTGGATTGATATACACATACATTTTGTAATGACCAGCACAATCAAATCAATTCACAACTCCTTCACCACAGCTGTGTGTGTGTGTGTGTGTGTGTGTGTGTGTGTGTGTGTTCAGGACACTTAAGATCTGCTCTCTCTGCAAATTTCAGGTAAAAGACATAGTACTTGTTACTTAAGTTACAGTCACCATGTGGTATCAGATTCATCTGACAACTGAACTTTGTGCCCTTTGACCAACATCTCTGCATTTCCCCCACCCTGGCTTCTACAAGTCCATCAACAGATGAGTGGATAAAGAAGTGCAATGTGCTCAGATCTTGAAATACTATTCTATCTTTTAAAAATAAAAGGGAAATCTTGCTATTTGTGACAGAATGCATGAGCCTGAGGATGTTATCTAGTGAAATACGCCAGTCACAGACCTTGTCTTTAGATAGGCACAGGATCTCTCCCCCCCACAGTTCCCTAACCAGTGTCTTCGCCTTCATCCTCTGATCTCTTCTTATGAGCATTTCCCGATTTACCACGTTGACCTCCATTGTGCCTTTCTCTCAGGTTGTCAGCAGAAACTGTGCACATATACATTTATTAAATCACATTTAATGCTGTCTCACATTTATTCAAACTAGAGTTTTGACAGTCTGTCTTCTTATTAGACTGCAAGCTCCACTTCATGTGCCTGGCCTTTCTCACAGTGAAATGAAACAAGCTGCACACCTCACAAAACCTCTGGTAGTTTACCCAACATTTACCCTGACTTTACAAATGAGGGGACAGAGGCACAGAGAGGTAAACTCACTTACACAACATCACACAGCAAGTAAGGTGGTTGAATCTGGAATTTAAAACTAGGTTTTCTGCAGCCAAAGTCTACCATAAAGTGAGCCTCCCGCTAATTAGGGGAAAGGGGAATCTGGGCTTGAAACACCACAATCCTGGGCAGGCTCTACACAGGTGTCACTTTGAGCCTCCACAGAACTCTACATGAGCCCCTTCCCCGCCAACCAGAAACTGAAGCTTATCTGAGGTATTTAAGGGCCCAAGAAATTGGGCAAAGTTTCATGATGGGAATGGAGAATGTCGTCTGCTTCTGTCAAATTTCAAAATCTTGCAGTAGTTGTCTTATTTTAAAAAATATCTTTCAGTCTAAAAATATCGGGCCTACCCTTTACCAAGAAATTCCCTTTTGTTACTAAAATGGTCTGAGAAAATCCCTGGAGAGATCAAAATGGCAATTCAAGGAGAGCAGAAAAGGGTGGCTCCTGAGTCTCTGATCCCCAAGAATCCTCCAAGCCCATCACAGCAAGGCACCAGCTGGAGGGCTTCAAGGTTGTTTTAAAAGCTCTTTTTCTGCCCCTACAGGGAAGGGGACCTTCTGAAGAGCAGTCTCCAGGATGATCTGGGTGCCTGGGCCAACCTCAGCTGAGAGTCCCAGCCTCACCATGTCCATTGCCACCTGCGTGCAGAAGAGGGCAAGACCCCTGTCCTGGTTCATATCCCCATCGCCCCCAGACACAATTTCCCCTGAAGTCTTCCCGGACAACTGCCATCTCCGTTGACCTGTCCCCTCTAATGCCAGAGATTTAATGAACATTGGCCCAGGTGCTTCACTTGTCTCTTCTCCAGAGGGATCCATCTGAGGCCAAGCTCTCATCTCTGTGCCCCTACAATGTCTCCCATGCTGCTCTGTGCACAGCACGCTGCTTAATAAGTGCAGCTCAGTGGCTGACCCTGCAGGCCTGCCCACTGCTCCCCACAAAACAGCTGTTCCAGTCCCCAGATCAACTGTCCAGAGGCAAAGCTATGCACATCCTAATGTCCTGTTTTTCGGGGAGAAGGGAAACCGAGCACTGTCCCAAGACTTCTGTCTGGCTCAGGAGTAAGGAAGGGTTCATTCATTTGGAGAGTGAGCCCCAAAGCATTACCCCTGTTTTTGTCATGACACTGACTCAAGCCACAGCCTTCGCTTCTGGCTACCCTCTGTCCAGGGAATCTATGTCCAAATTGGTTGGACTCAGCTCATTGATGTTGGAACCAGGCCCATTTCATTCCCAAAGACACCTGGGTAAGAGACAGAAAAGGATGGTGTTTGTTCTAAATACAGGGGTTTTTGTTTTTGTTTTTGTTTTTGTTTTTCCAAATCAGAAGTCACCCTGCAATTTGGATGTCATTTTCCTGAAGCTTAATTATCTTTCAGACAATGTCTGTTTAAAGGAAAGGGGCAATTGAACAATGAGAGGGACAAACCACTCCATGAGAGCTTGTCCGTGGTATATGAATGATGATTCTTTCAAGAAACAAACGAGCCAGGCACAGTGACACATGCCTGTCATCCCAGTGGCTTGGGAGCCTGAGGCAGAAGGACTGCAAGTTCAAGATCAGTTTCAGCAATTTATTAAGGCCCTGAAAAACTTAGTGAGACCCTATATCAAAATTAAAAAAAAATTAAAAGGCCAGAGATATGACTCAGAAGTAAAGCACCCTGGGGTTCACTCCTCAGTACAAAAAAATAAATAAACAAATAGATAATAACATTAAAACCATTACAAGGTGAACTTTCCACTTAACCTTCAAGAGTCCTTCTCAGCAACATGCCCAAGAAGATCAGAAGAGGTCAATAAAGAAGTGAGGAAGTGTTAGTTCACTTTTCACTTACTTGAGTCGTCCACAGGGGACTGGCGTCTGCTGGTCGCTTCTGTTTTTCTCAGGTAAGTTAACAAAGGATGGTGGCATCAAAAGTGAGGAAGCCACATCTGGAGCTGTAGCTCAGTGGTAATGCACTTACTTGCCTGACATGTGTGAGGCCCTGGGTCCAATCCGCGGCACAGACACACACACACACACACACACACACACTGAAGAAACCCAGGCCTGATGTCAACACAGCCTTGATTTTCCCTCTCTGTTAGCGTGCACTCGAGAGACACATGGCTCTGTTGCAGCCATGTTTCCCAGGGTTTCCTGCCCATCCAGGACAGCCAGCAGGACTCCTTTCCCTGAGGAGGTGAGTGGTCTACTGACACCCGTGAGAAACAACTGCAGTAATGAGACAGCCTCCAGGGAACTTTCTTATTCAAGGCAAAATGTGTCCCCACGGTGACAAGACTCATCGGGTACCTAGTTGTGGGCATATCAAGAGAGACAAATGATGGCACCCATGAAGAAGTTGGACGTAGATGCTGAGAAAACAGATCAGGCTTGTCTAAGAGACTACGAATCTTCCAGAGCCAAAAACTTACCTCCTCTTCCTCGTAAAGCCCTTTCCTTTAACTTGACCTCAGCGCTACTCTCTCTCTCTCTCTCTCTCTCTCTCTCTCTCTCTCTCACACACACACACACACACACACACACACACAGGTGGGAGAGAGAGGATAAGTGCCTGTGTTCTGAATGTGTGTAGCTTTTGAATCTTCAGTGAGAAGTAGATGGAGAAGAGAAGGTGGTGTATTCTCAGTTGAATGAGTGAGCACAAGGCCTTTAGAGGATCCCGTGTAGGAATCAATGGGCCACTGTGAGTTTGTCCTGCTTCTGGGACACTGTACCCCAGAAGCAGAGGCATTGCTTGCAGTTCTTTCCTACTGTATCCTGGGAGTCTGCACAATGGGACCTCCTACTAAAGAAGAGACTTCCATTTGACAAGTGTGATTCTTATGAAATGGCTTTGTGGGGGTGACCTGAACCCTTGGATCAGGCTCAGGCTGCAGAATGGGCTGAAAGATATCCTTAGGCATTCAGCTTGGTTCCAGAAGGATAGACGTGGACATGGTTTCTGGGTTTTGGCAGATGGTGAAAATGAATAATCACTCACAGAGGCATTATTACAAAGGAGTTTATACAAAAAGGTCTGAGTCGGGGGCCTGTCTTTAGTGCATAGAATATGATTTAATTTAGAAAAATAAGGTAAGAATATCTTTATCTAGTCATTCTAGTGAGACATGGCTGAAAAAAAGTCCCTTGTCCTCTTTTGCCCCATACAACCTGGCCCAGCATATCCCACGGGTGTTGCTAAGTCCATCTCCATGAATCATCCTCCAGGGCCCCGGCCATGGGTGGTAGAACAGCCTGGGATAGGAATGCCTGCCATACCAACTCTTTCCTGCCTCTGCCTCCCTTCTCCTGTGCCTACAACCCCCTGTATCCTTTTGAAATTTCTAATAACTGTATCTACGAGTCCTTGTCATGCTCCTCAGTTCTGTGTACCCGTTAGTTCACCAGCCGTATTTCCTATATTCCTGGAAAAATCAGACTTTCAATGACTACTCCACCAACAAGAAAGGCCAAATCAATGTTTCATCTTTAAAATGTTGTTTTATTATACATTTTATGGAAGGTCTTGGCAAGAATCTGGTTATGGCTGAGTAATATAATTTTCTTAACCCAAGACAATCGCAAAAACTATGAGGTCTTAAGAAAAAATGTGCTAAGGGCATGTCTACAACCTTGGATAACATTTGGAAAAGCCAAATGCTTCCTGGGTAGACCTTCTTTCTCTCCTTTCATTTAAGAGTTTGATTTGCACAGGATATGGAGGGTATGAGAGCCAAACACTAACTAGCTCATACCCTGATGAAGAATCAACTAGCTCTGGCAGTGTAAGTACCCAGGGCCTTATCCCAGGAAGAATCAAGGCAGGGTTAGCCTCCAGGGCCACGCTGGCTCACCTCCATGATAGAAGTTGCCAGTAGACAGTATATAGAGCTGGATAGCAGATAAGCAATCACCTGGGGCCAAAGGAACAGGGATGGGGATAGGGGGAATGAGAAATGACTCATGGTTATGGAGTTTCTTTTTTTATGGGAAGAAAATAATCCAAAATTGATTGTGGTATTGGTTGCACACTCTGTGGGCAGACTAAGAATCATAAGATTGTACATTTTAAGTTGGTAAATTGTTATGATATGTGAATGATATCTCAATTAAGTTGTTTTCTTTTTAAAGTTGTCAATGGATGTGGATTTGGATAGGTACTATTACTCTGCTCTGGTCCAAGGTTCACTTCACAAAACCTTTGGGAACCATACAGTTCATTGTATGAAGTACACAGAATTATTCAGTGGGGAGAAGTGATTGGAGAAGCCAAGTCTTCACTCCTCACCTCTTCCCCATGTCTTCTCAAGACCCCAAGAATCAGCTATGGTGGAATCCACTGGGGAAGATGCAGCCACTTTGCTTTTATGTGAAGGATGATACCTAATTACAACTAAGTCTCACTGGCCCTTCATTCTCAATAAGTTAATCTACCGCAGATCCACAGACAACTCAACTGCAGAATGAAGTGGAACCAGACTGTTTTATCTTGCCAAAAGAATGGTATGATGAATTCTGTTGCCAATGGCTCAGTCTATAATATTATAATGAAATAAAAATCAGTGCCTGTTGGTCCTAGACATAACCACAATACTTTTATGGTTCCAAACTTTGAAAGCCATGATAGTAAATATCTTGTTCATGTTGACTTTGGCAACTTCTAAAGATGTTGTGTATATCTTCCTGCCACCACTAAATCTCTCAACCTTGCCACCTCATCAATGGTTCCAAATTTATAAAGAAAATCTGCATAAGAAAAATTCCCACTCCTCATAAAACTAGGATCTCCACATACAGGAATGTTATATGGAAAAAGCATTTCCAAATGAAAGCTCTAAAAAACATTTAAACAGGGATTATCTCATTGTTTGGGTAACCAAATAAAGAATACATGTGTATAATAGTGAATAATTTTCAAGGTCTGTGTTCCATATACAACAGTGGAATGGATCCCACTCCAATATAAGTACCTGGAGGGACCAGGGTTTAATTAACTGTGTAGACCCAGAAACTAACAAAATTCCTGGAATATGGGAGACCATAAATATTTGTTGAAAGACCAAATGGAAGATTTAGTCAAATTGGGGGCCACATGGTAAATAATTCTGTGTGCCAACACTGAGTAAAATTGGTATTCATGTCCCATTTTATCTTTCTTTTTTTTAATATTCATAAACATACACACATATATGCACACACATGGTTGGTTTTTCCAAACTATTGTTTGCAGAAAAGAAAATAAAAGATACAGTATTATATCTGGAAATTGGAGATTAGAAAAATCAGGAAAGACCCACAGACCTCCCTTTGCTGTTCACTCAGCCTGAGAGATTGTATATTTAGGATAGGAAAAAGGGAAAGTTCACAGTGCTATGACATATCTTTTGGTTATAACTTGAAACTTCAAATATTTTTTTTTAGAAAATTGGAGATAAAAGTATGCATGCTTTTCCACCTTTTTTTTCCCCTTCTGCTTGTTTTGTTGTTGTTGTTGTTGTTGTTTAGTTGTTAATTAGCGAATTAAGACATGAAATAAACTTGCTTAGACTGTCAGGTTTTTCTATAGAGAACACATAGAGAAGGGCAAAATGACTTCAGGGCAGATCCAATTCACCAACAGCAACATGCACTGAAACCCAAATCCCCAGTCGCTTGTATTTACTTCCAAATGTATTCAGCAGACATAGGATGGTTGAAGACTGAAATCAGGTATCATTTTTTATATGTGCCTAGTGGGTTTTATATGTTCTTGTGCCCATAATGGTCTCAAGTTCCTTTGCAAGCAACAAATGCCTACTTCCTCTTTTGGAGTACCAACAGTTCATATCAAAGAAACAGTGAAATATTCTCAAAACGTTCTGGTGAGTAACGTGTATTGAGTCACTAGAGGCCACCATTCCACTAACTTGAAGACAATCAAGCATTATTAAAGTAGTTTCTCTGTTAAGAAAAAAGACACATGTGCTTTGAACCTAGCTGATATTGGAAATAACTGTTGGCTAATGAATTGCCTCAGTGACCAAAAACACCAGCCAGTATCCAATGAAGATTCAGCAAATTTATTTTAGAAAGATAGAAAACATGATTTATTTTATATAGTCAGATTTTCTAATTTACATTTAAATGATGAATCTGAGGGAGAGAGGGGCCCTTTTTCACCAAAAATAATAGTGCTGTTGCCCAACATTTTTCAAGGAGAACAATAGAAGTATTTCTTTGGCAAAACACTTAGCGTTGCCACCCACCTATGCACATTCCATGAGGAAAGGCATCATGTCCCTTCTGCCTCCACAGGCTCATGCTGTATCCTAGATTGAAGAACCCAAAGAAGAGGCCCTGATGGGCTTGCTGTCCTAAAAGCAGATGGAAGAAAGATGGCTGTGCTGGACATGGCCTGGCTTCAAGTTTCCTTTAGATGCAGGATGAACTCTGAAGAAAGACACCAAAATGAACCATGCTCTGCAAAGTCTGCCCAAAGAAGACCTCCTGGGAGCTGGTGGGAAAGATAACCCCCCCAAAAAGCTGATGTCCATGTCTGGAGTATTAAGTGGCCAATTTGATGAGGCATTGACTGTGTTAAGGGAATAGCAGTTGATCCCCAGGGTAAGGGTGTCTGCAAAGAATCCACCAAAACACTCCACTAGAGAAGATTAAGTTTCCAGCCAAACCAGAGGGGAAGAACATTCCGTCATGATGAGTCCACCAAGTAGCACCTTTCTCACTCCTTGGCTCTTTGCACAACCCCCTTCTCATCACTAGAAGATCCAGACCCTACAAGGGGCAGAGTTGGGAGGCAGCTGGATGAGTCCGGGAACAGGCAATCACCACACCCCTCCCTCCAACGGCAGGCTTCTCTGTCCGAAATACCACGGAGTTGGAAGGGGAGAAACTTTATTATAGAAGGAAATTCAAAAGATATTCCATTGCACTAAACAAACTAATTACTAAAATAAGATTATTTTATGGTTGAAATTGATCAGAAAACTTTATCTGAGGATGACAGTAAAGTTCTGAGAACTGTCCAATATTTCACCCAGAAACAGGAAACAAGTAACCCACAGAGTGGGCTGAAAAAGACAGTAGGGGGCTGAGCACAGTGGCCTGTAATTTTAATGCCTCTGGAGGCTGATGCAGGAGGATCACAAGTTCAAAGGCAGCCTCAGCATCTTAGAGAGATCCTGTCTAAAAACAAAAAGTAAAAACGGGCTGGGAATGTGGCTCAGTGGTTAAGCACCCCTGGGTTCAATTCCTGGTACCCAAAACAAACAATAACAAGACAGTAGACCGCACAAAGCACTTTTCATGCCTTCTGAACCATTCAGTTATGACAGAGCATGAATAATCCCAGGTCTCTCTAGAAAGAGCTCTTGCTGTCCACCAACTATACCAATGTCACCATGTGCCAAGTGGGGTTCCATGTGCCTTACTTTATCTAATTATTTAATCCTCATAACAACTTTAAAGTGAGGACTAATTGTGTTTCTACGGTATAAATGATGAATCTGAGGTAGAGAGAGGCCCTTTTTCAAGGACAACCAACACATAGCGTCCAGGATTCCAACCCAGGCAGGCTGGCTCCAGGGTCGTCTCTCAAACACTGCACTCCTGCCTGGTACAACTGCACAACTCAGTGAGCAGAGCGGGAGCCCTCAACCCCTGCAGCTCAGAACCAAGTCCTACTGCCTGGGGTTCATATGTCTTAGATTCTCTCAGTGTGCACTGCTATGAAATGAAGGTTAACTACAGTTACTCCATCGTAAGTTAGATTAGCAGTATTAAATGAGACAGCCCACGTAAAGCACATCTTGGCATAATTACTGACACATAACTGATAGCAAAGATATTTAGCTGTTAGACACCATCAAACTCAAGCTTTTAGGAACATGCCCCCCCATTTGCCCTCATTTTCTGTTTGGGGTTTTAAATAATCGCCAGGGTCCCAGAAGGTTAAGGCAGCACAATATAAGGATCATTAAAGAGATTACTGGAGGAGAGACCCAACCTAAAATGGTAGTTTCTTGGGAGTAATAATAACCAGAAATGGTTCTTACTTCCACTCTAAAAGGCACAGAGAAGGAGTTCCCAGAAACCAGGCAGAATTGTAGACATGGGAAAGGTGCCCCTCAGCTCCCAACACTTACTGAAAAATACTCTTGTCTCCCTTTTTCTGCACTCCTTGCCCTGGAGTCTATCCCCAGCACATTATCACACGTAGAGGAACAGGGCCACTACCGGAGACTGACAGATGAGGACAAAGGATGGCAGGAATGAACACCCCGACACCTCTTCCTGCCCTCCTATCTCCTGTGGGTACCCACACTGACAAAACCCAGCTGAGAGGCAGGGGGCGAAGGAGACCCAGTGGAGCAGCCAATCAGAGGGAGCCCTCTGAGGAACACAGCAGAGCAGAGCAGAGTAGAAAATGAGTCTGTCTGGAGAGGCAAATGGAGAAGAGTCAGCACAGACTGTCACCCCCAGATGCTTATAAAAGCCCTCAGAGCTCCGCCAGAAGCAACATTGCACTCTAATCCATGGTGGCGAGTGGGCATTCAGCAAGTCCACAGCCACTGCGGCCCACAGGGTGAGAAAAGAGGGCAATCCGTACCTAGACGCGCTTGCCTCCTCTTCTGCGATGGAAGGGGTTTCTTAGTATTGAACAGCCACCAGGTGGTTAGCTAGCCATCTCAGCACAACCCCCAGCATGATGCCACGGCAGGTGGTTGGCTGGGTATACTGCCGGGAGCTGGACTGCTCAGCAGTGGCAGCAACCCCCCAGCCCTGAAAAGCAGTGTTGCTCAGCCCTTGCGTAGGCCCACCTCAGTCATCATGCCCTGGTCATGCACCATGATCCACACTGTGGAGCAGGGCTGGCCCACAACTACAGACCCGGCCACCCGCCTGGCTGATTGATAAGACCCCTTTCTGAAAACAGGAGATTTGGAGGTGCATTTTCATAGGATTTAATGCCACCACATTCTGAAGCTATTTTGAAATGTACATCCCTATAATTGTCCCCCAGATATTTTTGTCAGAAATTCTCCCAATGATCAGGAATAAGAAAAGTCAGAAAGCAATAAAATAAGGAATGCTCAAAAGAAAACAAAAACGGTACAGTGAAAGTATTCAAAAATGAAAGTGAAATAAAAACAGTTTTAAACAAATAGAACCTAAGAGAAACTAGAAAAAGAAGAGCAAATTGAACACAGAGAAAGTACAAGAGAGAAATAATAAATATAAGACTGTAAATTGGTTAAATAGAAAACAGATAAATATTAGATAAAAATCCAAAAACTAAATTAATAAATCCCTAGAAAAAAATGATCCAGAAGGAAATAGAACATGAATTTTCCCATCTCAGAAAGGAGAAACATAACCAAAAGAAATTTTTTGCAAAATAGTGAAAATAGACATATTCACTTACAAGTACAATTTTCCCAAAGAGAACAGGAAGAAACAAAAAAATCAAGAGTCCTACCTGTGTTAGAAAAAATAAAGTAATTACAAGAATTTTCAGGCCCAAGTGGCTTTGCTGGTAAATTCAGCCAAAACCTAAGTAAGAAAAACACTGACCTTAAACACATCAATTTAGAGGATAAAGAAGCAAGAAGAAACATCTGATGCGATATATTATACCAGCAGTACCCCAAATCAAAAACCTGAAGAAGTTCTTCAAGAAAGCAAATTATAGATCAATAATTCCTCATGAAATTACACTGAAAATTTTAAATTATTTTAAAAACAAATCTTCAGAATACAACAAAGATAATAATGATCAAGCACTACATATCCAGAAACATAAAGTTGGACTAATATTTGTAAATCTCTCAATGTAATTCAATTCACAGAATAATAGAGAAAAAAACCTACATGCAGTCATCTCAGCTGATCAAAGAAGTATTTAATAAAATTCAATACAGGTTCATATTGGAAAAAAAATAGCAATCTTGAAATCGAAGAGAACAACTTCAGTCTAACAATAGGCATCTTCAGAACTCCAATAACTAATATAATCCTTCATGACAAAAGAGTTAAAACTTTCACACCAAGGTTTGGAAGAAGGCACAATTTTCCCAAAGACAGCAGGAAGAAACAAAAAAATCAAGAGTCCTACCTGTGTTAGAAAAATTAATTACAAGACTTCTATCAGCACTGTAGTAGTGAGTGCCAAAAGTTGAGAAAATAAATGAAATGAAGAAAAAGGAATAAAGTTTTCTTTATTTTCAAACAAATAAATAATAATTATATGCAAAGGAAATCAGGAAAAATCAAATTTAGCTAAGTTACAAATGTAAGAATAATATGCAAAAATCAATTGCATGCCTATATGTGGCAGCAAACAAGTAGACAATTTAAAAAATGCTAAAACGATACCACTTGTAACCATGTTCAAAAAGTCAAAATATCTCCCACTACCCCATGAAGCAGTGGCTGAGTCCATTTCATGCAGGGCCTATAAGATAAGATGCCTGAAACTGGGATTCTTGGGATGGAGCGGGCCAGCCCACAAGTCCATTATGGAGAACCAAACCTGGATGAAAGGAAAGACAGTCAGGAGGAAATTGTCCCCACTTTGTCCTTGAGAGCCCATTCTATTTTAGATAAAGATACACTCTGTAGGTTGTATTCTCCTGGACCCGCCCCCTCGCCAAAACCTTTGGAGCATGTTTTCCTATGGGGATGAAGACTGTCATCTACTTGCTGAGAAAGGTGAGATGACCTTAAAATTGCATTTTTTATTGTCATCCTCACCTGACTCTCCTTAAATTTCAACAGTGTCTAAAGTTGTTTTGTTTGAACTCAACATTACTGATCAAGGACCCTCTGTGTAAGAGACAGTGCCACATGAGAGGAAAAGCTACCTGACAGGAGTGAGATCCCCTTGTCCCACTTTTAGTTATGGTGCTAATATGCCATATTACATTGTAGACAGATTCTCTTCTCTCTGCCTGTCTCCTTCGGTTTCCTCTGTATAAAATTAAAGCCCTAAATGAGATAAGACCATCATTGCTCTAATTCGTTATACTGTGTGTGGTGTCTGGAAGGATTTAAATGTGACTAAATTATGTAAAGTGAATTAGTCCTGAATTCACAGCATTTTGTAATCTTTGCAAAATCTTTCACATCTACTACTTTTCCCCTTATAACTCTGCCTGTGATGCTAAAGCCTTGGCACTATTAGTCTTATTAATCAAACCAGAAAATATACTCAAAGAAGCTAATGAATTACCCTAGGTGATGCAAACCACCTCCTAGGAGAACTCGGATCCAGGGCCTGACACTCGATCCCCAGGCTGATAGCCTTTCCTGCCCCACATATTAGTCCTGGTGTTTGCAGTTCATAATGGCACAGGCAGCTCCTGGGAGCCAGGCAGTGTCCCTTCCCCAGGGAAGTCAGGTGATGAGATTCTACTGGCCTTTTTCTAAGTCCCAGTAGCTAATCTGATTAAGTGGGCTCTTCCCAGGGGGTCTTGTGAACCTCAAATAACCTTTTTTCCATCTTAGCTTCTCTTTGTAACTCAGACCATTTGGAGAGAAAACAAATCCATATGCAGAGGAATTTAAGGTGTTGTTTTAACTTTGTATATCATGCATAAATAATTAAGTGAATTTGAATTTTGAGTAAGTTGGGCAAAAGCAAAGTTCTTGGCACATGTTCTCTAGGTGAGTGCCCCAGGGCCTGAGCTGTAACTCTAAGACTCCCCCAAAAACTTTAAACATTCTCCTCCCTCCATACCTTCCCTGTCTCCCATAAGTCCCATGTTCTCTCCTTTCTCCATAGGAGTCTCCAGGCTGTGTGCTAATCAGTTTTCTATGACTAACACATACCTGTTATAATCAGCTTATGAAGAAAAAAGAGGTTTTTCTGGCTTTGAAGATTTCGGTCCACAATCAACTTGCTCCAGTGCTCATGGGCCTGAGGCAGGAAAGCATATCATTGTGGGAGCCTGTGGTGGAGGAAAACTTACCACACCATGACTGGAAAGCAAGAGAGAAGAGAAGAAAGGGGCTGGGGTCCCACTTCCCCTTTAAAGGCTCGCCCCCCAATGCCCTAAAGACCTGCCACTAGGTCTCACCCTTCAGTTTCCACCACCTTCCAATAGCACCCCACTGGGGGCCAATATCCATGGGATTTGGGGGAGCACTTGAAATCCAAACTACAATAAGCAATATGAACTTAGAAGCAAGAGCTTTGCCCCAACCTTTAAGTCTTCCTGATTTACACTCTTTATCTTGTTCCCTGAAAGAAGAGCATTATTGCTGCATTGGAAAAGATATCAAAATCAAGAAAGTATTCAGGCATTACAAGAGCTCAGAGCATTCTTCATGACACAAATCCCAACACACAGTCACCAAGACACACACATTTTCATCACAAATGGCCCAGAACATGTCTTACAGTCTATCCAGAATCTCACTAATCCCAACTAGCCAGGGCTTAGCTGTGAATCTACCAGAGTAAGATTCATCTGAGGAAGAAAAGATCAAACATCAAATGACGAGGGATACCCAGCATTCTTCTTGGTTTCTCACCTATAAAATTCAGGCCTCACAAAACTTTCAATATAAGCACTGGTATTCCTGTTTCATAGGAGAGAAACATCAAGTTCAAGAATATCAAGTAACATTACACAGGGGCACACACTTGGAACAGGATGATCTGCATCCAAATTCCAAGGTCCTTTCTGTTTTGTGCAACATCTTTGGTGATAGGTAGCGATCTCAAAAATCCATTAACTGAGCAGTGGCCTCAAGCCTCCTCTTAACATTGCATAGAATAAACTAATGAAGCAGCTATGGGCAGCAGGAAAAGTATCTTCCTAAAACCAACTAAATACATGAAACTGAAGAAATACAGCTAGCATTCCACATGGTGTGTGGTATCTATTAGCACTGTCATTATGACACCATGAAGCAGCTGTATCTGCTTTGCATATAAACAATGAAGCCATGCCAATTATGTTTCAAGGGCAGAATAGTCAGGGGTCTTTGGGTGGTTTCTGAACATGGCACTATATTACAACAGAAGATCATCAGGGTTGATCCAGAATGGTTAATCTGTATTCAGTATTTGCTTGACAAATATGGGGAAATTTAGAGGTTTCAACCAAAACTAACTAAAGTATTTAAAAATTTGGTTATTAGAGAAAAAAATCGTCAACATATAAAAATGGTGACAAAAAGCTCACTCCTTGACAATGTGTATGTTCTTAGAGTTCATTGGGTCACATTCACGGCTTCAACTCTGATTTTTGTTAATGAAAATTTTATATGGATAATTCTACATGCCTCATTTGATGTTTAAAAAAAAGCTAAACACAAAAAAAAATAGAGGAAAATTATACAGAAGCAATAAGCAGATCATGTTTCTTCAAAAGTCATTAAGAGAAGCTCATATGAGGGCTGGGATTGTGACTCAGTGGTAGAGCTCTGGCCTTACACGTGTGAGGCCCTGGGTTCGATCCTCAATACCTCATAAAAATAAATAAATAAAATATATTGGGTCTAACTAAACTAAAAAAATAAATATTAAAAAAAGAAAAGCTCATTTGAGAATTCCCAAAACATTTCGGTCGAAGTCAGAGCTACTGGCTCCCTGCTCACAATTTCATCTACTCTGCTCATCCTGGAACCCGGACTTCCACTGGGCAAAGGTCAGTTGCTACCTAAAAGCAGTAATTGGCCCAGTCAGTGCAAGTCTTCTGGGAGCTCTGATGGCCACCCCAAGTAACCCTTGGATGGCCTGTGAATGGTCCTGACAAAGTTTGATAGTTCTATCACTAATCAGTTCCTGAGAATTGCCACTGTGGTAGGAGGGAGGCTTCCTGGCAAGTGAATGGTCTCCCGCGGGGCCAGGGGCGTGCCCTGCTCCATGTCAGACTTTTCAGCTGAGTGGACAATCTGGCTGAACAGCTGGATGCTGGGGGCAGGAACGATGGGACGCCAGAGCGCTCCTGGTCCCGTTGGTAACTTCATTTCCCAAACGTTCATAATTAAACAGCTTTTATTGAAGTAATCAGCATGAGCCCCTTAGCTTTGTTTTTGCAACCAGTATCGTGTTTGTGGAGCCAAATATTGAGGACTTTGATACTGAATACCTCCTCGGATGTGTTAACGTTGGCATGGTCCCTAGATTCTGAAGATGAGGGGCTGCCTCAGCACAGCCTCCCCTCCAACCTCCAGCGCATCAGCCCCCGACTCGCACCCCCCAAACCACAGAGCAGCAGTTCTCCTGTAAGACTCACTTACCATATTTTTCTCAAAAGTCCCAGGGAATGGTGTGCAAGAGAAACAGGGTGAAATATGAGCTCAAAGTGTCTGTCGGACCAGAAGTTTTCAAAGAAAACATTTCTTAAATCTTATGTTCACTGCTGTTTCAGCAGGCCAATTAGAGTGGATGGAACTTGGGGGGAGCTGTCTCCAGTCGCTGCTGTAGGAATAGCAAACAAGACTTAAAGCAAATAAACGAGCCCAAAACTGGTATCCCAGAGGCCCCTGGCCAATGACCTCCTTCATTCCCCAGGCAGGATGGTCAGCCCACCCTCTGGGACCAAGGGCCAAACTACAGCCTAATCAGATGAGGCATTAGTTGGCAGCCTCAATTACTAGAAAGTAATTAATCAGAGAAAGTCTCCAAACAGGAGGAAAATAAACAAACAGGCAGGCACATGCAGCCCCATTTTGGCCCTAGATAAGGCTGCCATCAGGTGTCCTGCTGGGGCAGAGACCATCTATCTTGCTCAGTTTCTCTTAGAAAATATGGTGACATTTCTCACATTTGCCAAGAAAATGCAAAGCCAAGAGGAAGAAGATGAGGGACTTTGAAAAACTTATTTGAGGGATGGCTCCAGTGGGGGTTTTGCGGGGAGCTTTACTCCACCCTTTACGTTCTTGCCATTGTACGCAAACTCTGCCTTGTTTGAACATTTCAAAAAGGTTCTACATAGGCTTCCAAACCCACCAGGTGGGAAAAGTCAGGGGCTCAGGTGGTGGTCTTGATGTTCAAGGAGTCCGTTGGTTTAGCGCCTCAAGAGTTTCTCCACCAAAAGATTCTTGAGAGATGTGATAAAAGGTTTAGATCTTCAGAAACACTGGCTGCTTCTGCAGCATTGACTTGGGGGTGAGGAAGACTGTAAAGGGACCGAGGTGGGAAACAGCCACCGTGTATCCAAGCAGAAAGTATTGGCCGTGGGTCCCGCCCCACCCGACCTGTCACATCAAATAGAGTCATTTGTCTGTGTTGCATCTTTTTCCTTTGGGAGGAACATTTTAAAAAAAAAAAAAGTCCGCAACTTGAGAATGTGTGTAATATAAACACGCCTGTGTCAGCTCAGCGACAGGAGAGCACACCCCAACGACGGCGGCGCAAAGCGTGCTGGGCTCAGAGGACGAGCCCAATGGTTTTAACCTAATGACCCGCTCTTAAACAGCTCTACAGCAAATCATAATTAAATAAATACCACTTAATAGCAGAGATTTGTTTTACTGCCAGATTATGTGTAGGGAGAGAAAGAGAACTTTGGACCCGTCATTTAATCTGTAATTATAAAATTAAGATAGCTTCCAAATATTGTTATGAATTTAACCTCAAGCAAAATTTATAAAATACCATGAAAGTAAGTGAGAGGCATTCTGCAACACGTCAGAAGGGCAGCAGGTGGGAGGTGTGGAGGGGTGCTATACCAAATATTGAGGCTGCTGTGTCTTAATGTCTTGAACTGAAGCTGAATCTACTGACCTTTCTTGAGTCCAGTGATTAGGGATCTCCGACCAGACCCACATAAAGATCACTACATCTATTCCAGTAAACTGATGAAAAACAAGGCCAGTTGTGTTGCTGTGGAGATGCACAGAACCAGAAAGAGCTCAAGTCAAGGCCTGGCCCTGCCACTCTCTGGACCACCAGGAGGAATTATCTAGAATGGAGGAAAGACAGCTGCCCCAGCTTGTAGCTGAGCCTGAATAATCAGGAAAGCACTTCCAGGATCCAGTGACCTGGTCCGCCTTCCCCTAAGAAGCTATACAGGCAGAATTGACACCTTAATTCCTCAAGAACTTATCCTCTCTCCCTGGGCCTCTTCGTTGGGGCACAGAAAAGCTCACGAGACGGTGAACGCTGCTCAGCAGTACTGTCTACCCTGAAACCAACTTTTCAAAACTCACCAATAATTCACCAAATGCATCATGATAAATCCAGGTCAAAGTCTTTATAAAAGCACGTGCCATGTCTTCTCCATTATGATCTACACACACACACACACACACACACACACACACCCCATGTCCATTCAATAAGCATGAGCACAGTAGATGTCACTCATTTCACATTCACTAAGAAGCTACCTGGGCCAGGCACTCTGCTGTTGCTGAAGATGCATAAAAATAAAATGCAGCCCCTCCTAGGAAGAAGCATACAATCTCATAAGGGAAGCCGGCATTAGATGGAGAAATGGAATCCCAAAGACAGGTTACACTAGATGCAGCAAGACAGATGATTCTTCTTCTAAGCCATGTCAGATGTAGCTAAAAGGTGACTGACCTCTTCCCTTAGTCCTTTCCAACGATCTCTAAGTCTTGTTGATCTCTGGAAAATCACTCACCAAAGCAAGACCTTAGCAAAAGTCTCTGAGAGCTGCTTCAACAGCAGTCCAAATTCCAAACCAGAGATAACCCCAAATCATTCTGGTGTATTAAGACTATGCTTGAAGATACCACACCAGCAAAATAATCCTGACACATTTAACAGATCCAGGGAAGAGAAAGCAAGGCAGTGAATCATACCCAATGTCCTGTCTAAGGAGGAACAGTTGAAAAAGCACCAAGGAGGTTCAACTGAGCAAGGAGATTCAAAAGATCTGAGTAATCTCTCAGTGCCCCAAGGGCAGGAACCGAGTAGTATCCATGAAGGACAGTCCACATGTGATTGCACAGGCTGGAGTCTCTGTGAACACATCAGTCCACAGCTGCAAAATGACACACGGAGGGTGGGGGATAAGAAGTTCACTGGCTTAAACAAAGGGGAATGAAGGGAAGGGAGGGGGAATGGGAATAAGAAAGACAGTAGAATGAACCAGACGTAACTTTGAATACACAACCAGTGCAACTGCTCATCTCGTACCAACCAGAAGAATAGGAAGTTATACTCCACGTATGTATGATATGTCAAAATATGCTCTATTGTCATGTATATCCAAAATGTACAAGTTTAAAAATCAGAAAACAATTTTAAATAACTGCATACAGTAGTCCTGTGCTCAGCTCTACCACTGATAAGTGATGGATGAAACCCATTGCTCCTTCAAATATGTGAAAGGCCACTGTGTGAAAGATGGGACAGATCTTTTATTGCTTTAGTTGCTGTCTAAGATGGTAAAAGTAGAGACCAATGAATGCAAACGATGCAGAGGCAGAAACTTTTCAAGTTTTGAAGAATTTTCTCCGAAGCAATGCAATCTGGTAACAGAAAGGGGTGACTGGGGCTCCCTCTCACAGACCTTCAGCAAGTAGAGAGGAAAGGAATGGTTGTCAGGAATGGGTGAGAGAACTTCCATCTTGGAAGAGGAAGTGGAGGGGGAGCAAACAGCCAAACAACCAAGGCTGCATTTACGTCCTGAATACGAGGAAATTGTGGAATGGCACCACCTAAAGCTTCCCAAGCATGACAGGAAGTAGTCATGAGCCCAAGAGGAGCCTGGAAGAGTTAATGTTCAGCTAAAAAAAAAAAAAAAAAAAAAAAGAAAAAAGAAAAAGTTATTTCTTGTCAAATCAAAATGCTTCCAAATGACTCCTTAAATAAGAAAATGCCATCATGAGCACATGGATTTGCTCAACAGTCATAGGGTCGTGCAATGCTGTTCGACTACATTCTCTACACAGTGAAAGAAGGACCATGTCCTGTCCCTCCTAATCTGATGAATCTTCGTCATAAATTTTGCCCGAGCAGTCAGCAGGGCGGCTGCTGGCTCAGAGCAAAGCAAAGGGGGCCACTTTATGAGGGCCAGAGGAGACAGCAGGCCGCCAGGCCCTCTGCAAGACACTAGTAAATCAGCTGTCATTGGAAGCTAAGTGCAAAAGAGCCAGCTCCACCTCCAGCGTCCCCCAGGGGCCAGAGTACATGGCAGGGAACAGGGCAGGAGAGGAGAAGGTTGCTTTGGGTCATCTTGTAACTGTGGGATCCTGGGACTCAGGCAGGGAGAATGCAATAAAGCATGATTCCACCAGCTCTTCCCAGAGCCTTCTGCACGCCAGGCATTTGGTCAGTGGGCACCATGCTGGATGTTGGAAACTCAGGGTGACTGAGAAGAGATGATCCCTGCAAGTTAGAAGCTCCCATTCCAGAAGGAAGATGCATTCAGCAAGGAAAGAGCTAGAATTAGGATAATGAGGAAGCTAGAACAGCATATATTTATCTTCTCACAGTTCTGGAGGCTGAAAGTCCCAGATCAATGTCCCAAAGGGTAGGTTTCTGCAGAGGGTTCTCTTCCTGACTTGCAGACAGCCACTGTCTTGCTGTGTGTTCACGTGGTGAGAAAGAGAGCAAATTCTCTGATGTCTCCACTGGATCTGAGTCCCACCCTTAAGACCTCATTTAACCTTAATTACCTCCATAAAAGCTTTAACTCCGAGTGGAGTCACAGTGGGGATGGGGGCTTCAACGGATGTGTTCCAGGAAAGTACAAACATTCAGTCCAGAACAAAAAGCTTCATAATAAGAACCCAAATCAGAGGTGTTAAATGCTATCGGTGAACTGCCCCATGGATTGACTCATCTGAGGGTGGTGGTAAGAAAGAGTAATCACGGAAAACGGCATACAAGGGTCATCTGACCTGGTCTGTGAGAGGAGCCACTCTGGAAAAGCAGGAGAGAAAGACCACATAGGATAGCGGCAAAGAGTCCAGCTCTGGAATCGGGCTGCCTGGATTCAAGTCCTGCCTCTGATTCTACTAGTTCTGGTATACCAGAGAAGCATTTTCACCTGATTGAGCCTCAATTTTCTCAGCTGTAAAATGGAAATAATAGTCTGACTGATGGAGTTATTGTGCAGCTTAACATCTAACTCCCACAAGTGACTGAGCTGGCCAGGCAGAGCAGGGCTGAGTCCATACAACACGGGGGTCTTGGAAGTGCCTGGTCTGTCTGGGCAAAGGCTAGTGGTTCAGTCTAGGGAACCTCAAGGAAAGGACTAGGACTTGGATGAGCCTGGGTTGGAAGTTTGTCTCACACCATGACAAGAGCTCTGAACTTTTTTCTCAGAGTTCTAGGGAGCTTTTGGAGAACTTGAAGCGACAGAGTCTCCCAAAGAGGGCAAGTTTAGGAGGATCACTCTGGAATCCACATAAAACCTGGGGCCGACAAGGGACGCAGGGCAAGGCCAGGTGTGCAGGGCAGCATCCGGGAAACTCCCCCCAACTGTGACTCTGTCTGAGGACTAGTCCCTTTCCACTTCAAAAAGCAACATTGGTGAAACTCGGGCACCTCACACAGCCCTGTGCTCAGGGCTGTAACTGAATCTTGGTTCCAACCTCAATGTACTCAGGGGTCCAGTATTTTGCAAGCCACCTTGTTGGCCCCAGTGGGCATGCTGGGCCCAGCCACACAGACTGAAGGCCTTCCTGGATGGAAGGAGCGTCAACTATTTCTTCCCCTCGTGACCTCTTTGCTGGATGTGAATCACTCCTTCCCACTCCCTAGTGGTAGCAAGTCATGAGCTTCTCAGGGTCCACTCCTTCCCACACACCACTGACCCTCGCCTCCCATGGCATATTGTGAGGACATGGACTCTTCCACATTTGTTGCCATTTCCCTGCAGGACACCCATGGCCCTCCTCCAGGGTCTCTTTGTCTGTGAACCTGTTTCCCCATCCAGTGTTGCTGGTGCTGCCCCTGATCCTTCTGTAGCCCATCCCCTCCCTGTGCCCTCAGAAACTCACCGAGTTGACAGTCCTTGGGACATTTTGGTTCCTTCCTTCCAAATCACTCTCCAATGGAGACGTTTCACATATTCACATGTTTTTAACCTGAAGACAGTCCCTGATGGTCAGCCCAGAGGAGGGCCTAGACCCAGTGCAAGCTGCTGATAGAATGACTAGTCACATACGACATGGGACAACCCCAAAACACAAATCAAGACAATCAGATGCTCTGTAGGAACATTGTTTGGAAATCAGGCCGAGGGCAATAAGAGATGCAACTGGAGGAGTTCAAAACCTCTGAAGTCGAGAGAGTGACTGAGACTATAGAATTGAAGCTATGGGAGCCCACAGCCAGAGAAACTTAGGGGAAATTGAAAATTATTGGTAATAAAAATAGCATGTATTGAGGACCTAATGTGCACTGTCTGCTGAGCCACACACTGTGTGTGGATTTCCTTTTTTAAATTAAATACCAGTGAGTACTATTATTATCCTAATAGAAGCTTGAGTCACATGGTTAAATATCATGAGCTCCTATTGTTTGATTGCCCCGTTGATGTCCTATAATAAACCCTCATCATACGCTCCCTCTGCAGAGGGTGGAATCCCTGCTTCTTGTGACAGAAGCAGAAAACTTGAAGACAGAGATTGCACACACGAGACGTGCACCCACGCGAGGACCTGAAGAAGCACATGTCACACGTGGCCCAGATCTCCTGGGCTCTGATGGTCTGTGTTATACACAGCCATATGAGGCCAAATATCTTCAGTGGTCTTGCGCATATCATGCCCTTTCTTCTTAGGCATTCTTTGATCTCCTCAAAGACAGAGCTGCCCTGAAATTCACAGACATCTCCATCCTGGCTCCATTCAAAGTGTCAGTCTCTCACTCAGGTGCACAGAATCCTTCAGTACTTCCAAAGGCATCAGAGCTGTTAGGTGTAATCAGCCCCGGTGGCAAATACTTTGGAAGTATTTTAAATTTCCCTTATAAAAAGCAAATCTTGCCAGTCTCATCAGAAGTGTCCTCTAAAGAGTCCTTTGCCATCGTTGTTCCATTTCAATCAAGGAAAAAACAAGACAATAATGCAAAATGCACACAGAGCCACTAGCACAATGCACTGTGACACAGTCAGGAGCTACGTGCTTCCACTAAAGATGCTTTATTCCAAGAGTGCAAAGTTTTGTATCTAAATGGCCTAAAAATTGGGCTCTGTGTATCATTGATAAGAAGCCTGCTTCAGGGGGAAGTGAGGGGAGGGGAGGTGGTATGGGGGAGGGAAAGATGGTGGAATGGGGCAGACAGTATTACCCTATGTGCATGTACGATTGCTCAAACGGTGTGGCTCTGCCTCTTGTACAAACAGAGAAATTATATGTTGTGCTCCATTTTTGTACAATGAGTTGAAATGCATTCTGCTATCATGTGTAACTAATTAGAACAAATATTTTTAAAATAAAAATTAAATTTAAAAAAAAAAGAAGTCTGCTTCTTGGCATGTGGGTAGACTTCCCACATAAGACCAGGAGCAATATTAAGTTCAGGCATTAATCCTGAGAGCCCCCAGAAGGCCCCCTCAGTCAGCTCCCGATGGACAGTTAGACTAGTCTAGGCCTCACGGCGGGGCACCCAGCTCAGGACTCATCCTGCAGGAGAAGCCTCAAAAGATAGTGTCTCTGCTGGGCAGGGCTGGAGAAGTGAGTCTTGACCTTGGGAAATGGCACATGCCAACATCTGCCAAGTTGAAAATTACATGTAAGTTCCAAAGAAGCAAGAGAGGAATAGAAGAAATCCCCAAATCCAGTGAGTCAAAGTCAAACTATGAAAACTGGAGCTTGAGTGAGCAGACAATGGTCAACAAACGTGGGGGTGGTGAAAGGGAGCTGGACACAAGCTTCCGGAAGGATGGCTTTGCAAGCATTTTCAGTAGATGAACCCTTTATAAAAATAAAAGCTGTATGGAACTCTAACTCGAGAACATGCTTTCACCCATTTTTGTTAGTGAATTGGTATATTGTTTGATCATTAAAATAATTGATAGGAATAATGAGGTTCACTGTGGCAAAAACAATGAAAATAGAAGATGGAATTTGCAGGTTTTTTAATCTTTCTTGGCACTTGATTTATTTCAGTGTTTGCTTTGACTCTGTAGTTTCAAAAGAAAAGAAAATGTTAGCCACAGAAACAAGATATGGCAAATGATGATTTTTTAACCAATTGCTTTACAATAAAGATTATCCCAATTAGACAGCCAATAGGGGGAAAAGCTTTCTTCTGAAATCTTAAAAAAGAAAAGAAGCAAAATATTGAAGAATAAATCAAACTTGCATAGTCACTAGAAGAGAGGATTTGGGAGTTTAAAAAAAATCCTTCATTTTATAGTTTAGCATGAGCTAGAAGCATGGGCAATGTGGCCTGTCTTAAGTTTCTTTCTTGGAATATTACTCAGCCATAAAAAAGCATGAAATAATATCATTTGTGATAACCTGGGTGGACCTGAAGGCCATTATGTTAAGTGAAATAAGTCAGATACAGAAAGACAGCACATGGCCTCACTTACATGTGGAATATAAAACAGTTGATCTTATAGAAACAGAATAGTAATTAGGAGAGGCTAGGATGAGAAAGAGTAGAGGGGAAGGGAGAAGTGAACCATCAGGTAAAGTTTACAGTTAGCTAGAGAGTAATTGCTGGCATTCTATGGCCCAGTAGTATGGAAGGAGTTAGCAATAGTGCATTGAATACCTCGACATAATTAGAAGAAAGGATCTTAAATACTCACCATAGGAAACAATGAAAGCTTAAGGTGCTGGATTGGAGTTGATCACTACCCAGGATACATACATGAATCAATCGCCACGCTGTGCCTCCGGAGTGTGCACAAATATTACGTGTCTATCAAAAAATTAAAATGAAATAAATGTTTTTGTACGGAATGGACAGAATAGCCAAAGGCCCTGGGGAGGGACTGATGAACCACCTAGGAACTCAAGGAGAAGAAAGAAAAAGAAAATGTACCATTGGGTGCCTTAGAAGGATGGTGGAAAGGAACAGAAAGTCAGTGTGGCCAACTCCAGACAAAGCCCCAGAGGTGTCATTTACTAGTGGTGTGACCTTGGGCATGTTCCGACCTCTGAGTCTGAGGGCCGTCATGCCAGGGACCGGGTTGGCATGCATATTAAAAAAAAAATGGGGTGTGTCCAGGCCTGGCCCTCTGGCCACTCAGTAGATGCAAGGACACAGCAGCACTGACCAGAAGGAGAGGACTGGGAAACCCAGTGGTCATCTCTGTGGAGCCTGATGTAGAGCTGGAAGGGTCTCAAGAGCGGCCTTCATTGGAGGCAGTGGAGAGCAGAGGTCCCTGGGTTCTTTCTACCTCCTTGGGGACCGATAACAGGGAACAGATTAGAAACCAAACGAAGAACTGCAGAAGGTAGAGGCCCAAGGGCACCAGACCGGGAGGACCTGAGAACGCACCCTGGAAGCCCAGGAAGGACTCCGGTGCCCCAGCAATCACTCCTGCGGGATTCCTGTGAATGGAACTTTCTGCAGCAAGAAATACCTTGCAGCACCCCCCTCCCAAAGGTCGCAGGGAGGCCCCCTTGCAGAGGAGGAGAGATGGCAGCACCCGTGCCAGACTCTACAGCCCACCAAGCAGGAAGGAGTGCACAGCAGGGTGCTGCTGCTCGAAGGTACTGACCCCAACCCTGTGCCTGAACACAGAGAAGACAGCGTGGAGACCCCTTCATGATGGAAGTTCTGGGCACCTCTCCCCTGCTCTCTTTTCATTTCCCAAATGCCTCTGACACCTTCTCCCAGGCAGAGCTCCTGGGAGAAGTCCCAGAGTCCTCCTCAGTCCTCGGGCGACTCCCAGCCTCACGCTGGGAGTGGAGGCAAGTTGCTTCTTGCTGGAGGAGCATGTCCAGGGAGAGAGTCCACACCCCTCCTAATGGGTCTCTTAACAAGCTTACGTCAGGACACAGATTCACAGAAACCATTGTCCCGGTGACATGGAGCTGTAATTGATTATTGTGGCTTGGATGCCTGCAGAGTGATTCACTGGGGCCTGTCATCTCAGCCAGTTTTAATGGGGAGGGTTGGGTGGTGCGTAAGTACGGTTAGGACAGCCACGGAGAGCAAACAGAGCAGAGGAGCGCACCAGAGAGGTCCCTGCAAGGTGACGCCTTCCGTTCCCAGAGAGGGAAGGAACTCTCTCAAAGGTGTTCTTCCAGCAACCTCCCTGACCCTGGCTACAGCAGGACCTGAGCAGTACATCAGGCTAAGCCACCTTCCCAGGCTTCTCGGAGCATCAAGCACAAAGCTCCAGGATAAGCACAGTCAATAAAAGGCTGAGGGACTGTGGTTGAACTGCTTCTGGGGTGGGCTTGGCTTGCCTGGGGGACCCACCTTCAGAATGCCCACAGGGGACTTTGTGGCCACGTCATGCTGACCTTCACTGAGGTGCGTGAAGGTCCAGGTCAATAACCAGTCCCTCTCCTCACTCCGCAATGAGCCCAGGGCACCTGACCACACCGTTTGATCACACTCTCCAGGAGACGGTCATGTCTTGGAAACGAACCCATCTTTTCATCTCGCAAAGTGCCTGGCACAGGGGGGACTCTAAATTATTTGCCTAAGTGCCAGAATTTGGATGTGTAACCAGTACCACCCACTTCTCCAAAACACTGATACTGCTTTTCTTTGCCATGTGTTTTTTGGTTTTTTTTTAATAGATTTCCAATGGAAGGAAGAATTAAAACAAGAGAAATGAAAGTAAGTTGGTATTGGTAATAATCATTCTTTTTAAAATGCCCTAATATATTGATTTATATTTATGAAGACATTTTTAGTTTTATAACATTTTGAATTTGCTCTTCTTCTTTATTTTTATTTATTCTTTTTAAGTATACATAACAGTAGAATATATTTTGACATATTAGACATACATGGAGTATAACTCCCATTCTTGTGGTTGTACGGGATGTGGAGTTTCACTGGTCACGTATTCATATATGAACACAGGAAAGTTACATCCAATTCATTCTGCTGTCTTTCCTGTCCCTCTCTTCCCTCTCTTCCCTTAATTCCCTGTTGTCTGATCCTATGAACATCTATTCTTCCCACCCCCCTTTTGGTGTGTTACCATCCACATATTAGAACATTTGGCCTTTCCTTTTGGGGACTGGCTTATTTCACTCAACATAAAATTCTCCTCTTTCATCCATTTACCTGCAAATGTCATAATTTCATTCTTCTTTATGCCTGAGTAATATTCCATTGTGTATATATACCACATTTTCTTTACCCACCTAGTTTGGCTCCATAACTTAGCTATTGTGAATTAAGCTGCTATAAACATTGATGCAGCTGCATCACTGTAGTATGCTGATTTTAAGTTCTTTGGGCATAAACCAAGGAGTGGGATAACTGGATCAAATGGTGGCTCCATTCCAAGTTTCCTGAGGAATCTTAACATTCCAATTCACTAAGTTTCTATCTTTTCCAAATTGTCAATAGATCCTGCTTCTCTTTCTTACTTTGCCTAGAATTGACTACAAGTCCAATGTTTCATCAAACCCAAAGAGGCTACTCCAACTTCTAAACTATAAGCAAAGTAAGAATTAGCGAATCTACTCCCCCAGTGATGGACCAAAATGTTCTAGCAAAATCCATGCTACATTGCTGTCCTTCTACATGTTGCCTGGGGCTATGTGCGAGCACATTTGTACTGGATCATAAAATACATGTATATTTAATTTGACCAAGAATGACCAGATTCCTCTGCAGAATGTCTGTGTCAGCCCACTCTACCCTCAGCAAAGCACAGGGGCTATTTTATGTCTGCATCTACCCTCCAACGTCTGGCATTTTGAAATTTTGTCATTTTAGCAAGAATAACAAGTACAAAGTTGCATCATGCTTAATTTTCACCTCTTAATTTTTTTGTTAGCCTCTTAGATTTTTTTCCCATGGTAACTTGATTGCACATATTCTTGGTTCTTTATCCTAGAACCAATCCTAGAAGCATTCCTGTCTTTTACATAGTGATTCCTGAGAATTCCTTTTCTGTCCTAGGTATGAATATCTTATCTACAATAGACACTGCAAGAATATTACCTCAATTTTTAAGCTGTTATTGATTTTATTCATGATGCCCTTATATCTAACATAATCAAATATATCAATTTTTGTCCCATACATTGCATTTTAAAGATTTTATTTAAGAAGTTCTTCTACCTCCTACTCTTCAAAAACATTCTTCTCTATCTTCTTCAATTAACATTATAGAATTTTCTTCTACATCTAAGTCTTTAGTCCACTAAACCTCACCTTTGCTAGTTGTCAGGTTTATTTTTTTTATATTATTAAAAAGTTTTCCCAAATTCAGCTACTGAACAACTAACTATACTCTTCACCCCTATCAATTTGTTCTGTGGGCTTTTTGTAATATTATGTTCTCAGAGATAACAGATTGTATAAGTATAAATATAGATGATATAGAGAAACAGGTATCAGGTCTCCATTGTTTCATTAAATTATTTGTTTCTTGTATGCAATACCATGCTTTGGAACATGTCTTAATATCCAGCTAGAAAAAAAATCCCTTCTTTTTTCTATTTTTTTTTTTTTTTGGTTGTCTTAGCAATTAATGGACCTTAATTCATTTATAAAATTTTTAGAATGTTTTTTGCAGATGTCTCAAAATATCTCACTGAATTTTTTTTTTAAACTGGGAATGGAAGCCATAGAACCTTCACCACTGAGCCACAACTCAGTTCTGTTTAAATTATTTTTACTTATTTTTTAATTTTATTTTAATGTTGAGACAGGGTCTTGCTAATTTGCTGAGCTTCTTGCTAAGCTGCCCAGGATGGCCCTGAACTTCAGATCCTACAGCTTTGTTTTCTCAAGTCGCTGGGACAACAAGTACAAAGTTGATTTTGGTTATTAATTGTCACTTAATGTTCATCTCTTCATTTATTTATCAGCCTTTTAGGTATGCACTATCACGTCTAGTTTCCCACTGAAATTTTAAATGAATTGTATTGAATTTATAAATTAATTCTGGGAGAAAACAGCCTGATGACACTAAGCCATTCCACACAACAACAAAGAGAGTCTCTCTCCATTTAAATAAATTGTCTTTTAAGTACTCTAATAGAATTTAATGGTTTTGCATGTAAATCTGTCACATACTGGGTTAAGCCAACTCCCACATACATTGTAATGTTATTGGTGTTATGAAACTTATATTCTTTTCTTATTATCTTCTATTCTTATTTATTTGATAGCTAATTATTTTTGGAGAAAATAGTATTGAATATATTTAAGTTGATGTAGAATCCTACAAACTTATTGAAATTTCTTATTCTAAGTTTCTAATTCTAAGTGCCTGGTTTTTTTTCTATATTTTTATGGAATTTTCTTTTTGTTTTATTTAATCAATTACTTCACTGAGTTACATAAAATATTCTTTTTGGGAATATTTTTATCTATATGGAGATTATAGATTTTTTAAATGAGTATTTTTAAAATAACTATATGGTAAATTATGGGAACCAAGAAGAGAGATCCAACTATATTTTAAAATGCAACATGTTTTACAGGAAAGCTACAATTGGAGGTAGACATTCCTTCTGGATCTTAGAGGGTTTTTGAATTCTGCTGACAACAAACCTATTTTTATCTCAAAGATGTATTCATGATGTTTCACGTAGATGATAAAAATGAGACATAAAGGTTATAGTAGGGTTTAAGAACTTTTCACAGCTTATGTTAAAGAAAATGTTGTATGAAAAAGGTGGATGAACATTTGTTACGCAGCAGAACTGACAGTTGCAAGCAGGAGAGTCATCCTTCTGAGTCCTGAGGACTTCCCCCAGTGCTCTCCTATCAAAACATGTCTGATGCCACACCGTGTCTTCTTCTCAGCTCTTCAGTTCTACATCCTTCATCCCTCGTCCTATTTACACCTCTGGCCACGGTACGTTCAGGTTAAAGTTCCTGAAACTGGAAATATTCATGGAAACTGTTCCAAGTTCATTGAACTTTTGTCCTTTGGGTAATGTGCAGTTTGTACAATGGCAGGTGTTTCCCTGTGCTATTCATAGGCCCCCTCGTGTTTCCACAAACCGGAAGAGCCCAGAAGTAATGAGAGCTATCTCTAGCTGAAGGCAGGAATATTATATCCTAAAATTCAAAAAAATTCCATTCAGAGGAAATTTGTCACAAGTTTCAAAATCCTTCCGTGAATTTTAAAGTGATGGTAGTGACCCTCATCACACAGAGGTCATTTGAAACAGTCATATTCTTTCACACTACTGAATCCTTTTCCTGCGTTTTTTTTTTTTTTTTTCCTTACTATCAAAGAACAGCTGGAAGACCTCTGTGGTTCCACCCAGAAGCAAACATGCCATGAGATTCCATGCCAGTTTGGACAAGCAGCCAAGAACCACCCCACTTTGGAGGAAGCAGAGGGGTCTGCCACCATCAAAACAGCTCTGGAAGGAATGAGCTACAGCAGGAGGGAGGGAGCAACTGGGTCTGGAACATGAATCTCGTTCAGCTCTTCTGAGACAGGCACATGCTACCACCTGGTTCCCATTACAGCCTCACTCTAGCGAGACTCACCCACTGAGGCACCCAGGTGGAGAGTGAAGCACAGGCGCTATGTGCTTAGAGCCCAGAGACTGTTCCCAGCATATCACAATTACAGAAACATCTGTGCCCAACATCTTTCTGCTGAACTGCTGTGAAAATTTACAGTGTTCGATTGCTTTCAGAATTTCTCACTTCTCAGCCTAAGGCAGGGTGGTCCCAAGGCTGCCAATGAATTGCAGCAGGAAGAGAGAGATCACAATTTCCAGGGTTTGGATGAAATGTGGCATAAGGGTGCGAGAGGTGAGCCTGGAGCCCCAAGTACTGTGGGCTTCCATCAGCTGATCCTGTTTTCCTTCCATTTTCAACTGACGTACACTTCCTAAGCATAATGTAAACTGACTTTGCAAGGATAAAAATCTAAATGTTGGTCCACACAGAGCCAAAGGCTTAGTGAGAAATGACCAGTGGGTGAAAATAATTCAAATACAGTGTATGATTCAGGTTGAAACTAAAAGACAACAATTATACAATTTATATAAACTTGGAAATAGATTCTATTGGTTTTAGAAACTCCACTTATAGCAGCACTAATCAAATAGAAATCCACAAACTAATCACATGAGCATTATCTGGCACCATGTCAGAAATGCAAATCTCTGATCCCTCCCATGTGGACCTACTATGTGAGAATAGGGCCCAGGAAATTGTGCATGCAAAAGCTCTCTGAATGATGCTCACTAAAAATTTTAGAAACATTGACCCAGAATCTAGACAAAAAAAAAAAAAAAAGCAACAATTCTGAGCATAAATTACCCAACACAACCTAACTTGCTTTTTCCAGAAGACCAGAAGAGACAAGCAATGAGGATGGACTGGTCAGGTCACTGCAGCCAAGAGTCAGAGCACGTGAGGGTAGGAGTGGACAAGGAGCCAGGCAATTAGGTTGCAGTAAGAGGCAGCGAGGGGTGAGTTGAGATTCTTGGAAAACCATGGATATTCTGCAAGAGAGTTCTTTCTTTACACACTTAGACTTTGTTAATTCTGATGTCATACGAAGACCTCTGGATAATTAAAAATTAAACTATGTTTAAACTTGTGCTTTTAGATAATGTCTGTGCATGGTTGGGAACATTGGCCGATCATGACCTCTGTCCCCAGTTACCTAATGTCCCCACAACCATGCCTACATTAGGAATCAAGACATTTTACTTTTCCCCTCTTTTAAATGTTGGAACCTTGTGTTAAAATGGTATTTGACCTGGAGGCAAACTGGGTAGTAGGGAGGCCAGCTGCTCCAGTTGAGGAAGGAACTAAGCCATTAAACCCTTTTATTTCCAGCTTTGAGAGGACTCATAAGAACTCATTATAACATGAAGTTAAAAGAAAATTCTGGGTGCTCTTCAAATACTCTGGTTCTGTCTTCAACCAACCCCCCACCCACTCAGTTCTATCCTGGTCAACCCTGAGGAAACAAGAGAGGCTGCCAGTTCCCAAATCATTCCACCATCTCTCCTATCCTCCCCATGGAGACCAAGTGCAATTATTTCACAATTTCACAAGTACAATTTATTTCCAATGTATTTCTAGGCCTCCTTTGGAAGAGAGAGGTCAATAATCCAGTTTTGTTTTTTTTTTTTTTTTTTTTTTTGAGGATTGGGTCCAATTCTCTGTTTTGGTCTCCATCTTGGTTCTGAGACCCGCAAGAAGCAGAAGCAAGACACCATACCTCTGGTGCAGAGTAGAACGTCATCCAAACAGAGTGTTTCCAAGAGACTCTTCAACCTCCACCACCCCCAACCCAGGCAGGATAACTGCTGCCCTGATGCAAAGCTCTCATCACAGGCATTTAGCAATTTTACACTAAATACAGCCTCACAAAGGATTACTGCACGCTTAACTATGGCCAAACCTCGAACTTTCCAGTTTCTCATTGCACCACCTTTTTCTTCTTTGCCTCCGAGTCCTAATCTAGTAAAGTGGCAACAAGGAGCAAAAGCTGGAATTGTGCAAGGAACGTTAGTTGCTGCTGGGTCAGCTCCTGACCTAGACTTGGTTCTTTTGTGGAAGTTCCGGTTTTGTTTTCTGTTGACTGGTTGCTTCACTGGTTGGAGGATTTTTGTTTTGTTTTGATTTTTTTGTTGTTGTCGCTTTTGAAAAGGTTGATCTGAAGCCAATTATGAGTTAGAGGCAATGATGAGGCCTCTAATAAATTAGGCTAAAAAAAATAAGAAACAAGAAGGATCTTTGTAAGTTTTGCATTTTTTCCTTGATTCTACAAGGAAATGTAGTAATAAAGAGAGAGACACCCTTATACAGCTTTAACTGAAAAGTCTGGATTCTGCCTGGTTATCAATACGTGCTCAACCTATAAATATGTGAGGGAATATATAAAAGAGGAAAAAGGAGGTCTTTTTAAAATATTGCCAGTGGAAATGTTAAAATAATTACTTAAAGACAAAAAATTCTCTTGGGCTCCTGTGGGAAAGACCTTTTTATACTGTTCTTGTATAGTGACCTGAAGGACAGGGCCTTGAACCTGTGTCAATCCCTGAGGCATAGGAAAGTATCCTGAAAAAAAGAACAGCCACACAAAAGAGCACAGCATTGGCTGCATCAAAATATCAGTTTGAATCTTGGAGCACAAAGCTGTAAGCCTCACTAAAGTGTTCCAGAACAATCTCACACTTAATAGATGGGGGGAAATGATACTAGAAAAGAATCAGGTAAAAAAAAAAATTAAAAATAAAAAAATTTTTAAGTAAAATAACAGGCACTTTACCTGAGAAAAAAACGCAAATAACCATAAACATGTAAAGTTGCTTAATTTATTGGAAATGAAATTTGCTAGTTAAAACAGCAATTACATAGATAGATAGATGATAGGGTTTTTGTTTTTTTTTGTTTGGGTACCGAAGATTGAACCCAGAAATGCTTTATCACTGAGCCACATCCCAAACCCATTCTTTTTTTTTTTTTTTTTGAGTCAGAGTCTAAGTTACTTAGGGCTCTGCTAACTTGGTGAGGCTGACCTTGAACTTGCAATCCTCCTGCCTCAGCCTCCCAAGCCACTGGGATTACAGGCATATATGCCATGACATGCAGCAGTATTTTACACTCACTACAAAGCAGACAAAAATTTAAGGTCCGACAATACCAATGTTGGTAAAGAAGTAGAGAAATGGAAACTCCCTACTCTGTCAGTCAGAAAAATATGTGGATTATAATTAATTTAGAAATCAGTTAGGCATGAAGTCAAGCATACATAATTCTGTCCATCCCATCTCTAAGACTGTATCTTAAAGAATTTTAACAGAGGTGTCCTGGGTTTACCTGCTGTCACCAATAAATACATACATACATACATACATACATACATACAATGCAATACACTGGGTAGTTATCAACAATAGAATTTTATTTCTCACAGTTCCAGAAGCCAGGAAGTGCAAAGTCATGATCCAACATGATCCAACGTAGACAGTTTCTGGCCAGGGCCCTCTCCTGGCTTGCTTGGTTACACACTTGGAAGAGACTAGCTAGCTCTATTGTGTCTCTAAACTATTCATGAGGGCTCCACTTTATGACCTAATCACCCCCTAAAAGCCCTACCTTTCAAAACTATTGCCTTGGGCTTGGGGTTTCAAAATATGAATTTGAAGGTGGACATAAATATTCAGACCATAGCGGGTACCCAGGACATAGCGGGTACCCGTATTTGTTTTATTATTCTATAAACTATCCACATTCCCTTTTGAGTGAATGTTTTTCATCATTAAAAAATAAAATTAAACCTGCAAATTTAACGCAACCAACATAGAGCAATACTCAAAAAGTGATTTTTCCAGATCACCCACAAATAAATGGCCAAACATAAACTTGAACTCAGATCATCAGAGTTGGGGAGTTTAATTACTGTGTTCTTTGGCTGATGGTTCTGCTGCACACAGTATGTTCTCACCTCACCAAATCTTATGTCATCATCTGTCAAATAGAAATTAAATATGTTTGTAAAATTCTAAGCACATTGCTCAGCCTCAAAGAATACTAAGAAGGAAGAGGAGAGGAAGGAAGGAAAGAAGAAGGGAGGGAAGGAGAAAGAAAGAAGTAAAAGGAGAGAAGAGAGAGAGAGAGAGAGAGAGAGAGCCCCAAATGAAGAAGGGTATCCTTCAGGAACTGCACATGCCCAACTTGAAAATACACAAAGTAGAAGTGTAAACTAGAAAATCTGTTTTCTCTTCATTGCTGCAGGCCCCAGAGCATCTGGCCTCATTAAAGGTGCAAAAGTCGAATATCCTATTGAAAATTCTCTTTGGTGTAGGAAATTAAGTTAAATTAAAAACATGACCTTTCTCTCAAACTGGCAAAAGTGATCTCGTGCTCCAAGCATGGTCATGCCCTTCAGCAGTACATCAAAACCAGACGTCGCCCTGGGACTTCTATGGCTGAGCCATCAACCTCCTCCGAGACTCTCGTTTATTTGGCTCCATTTAGGCAAAGAGATCAGGTTCTTTATAAAATCTAAAGGAAGAAGGTGATATCCGCCCAGGGAGGAGGGTTTTAAGCCTTCTCTAGCTTTTCACAGCCTTCCACCCGAAGACAGCTGCTCGGAGCCCAGAGAGTCCCTGCCCTCGCTCTTCATTTTGGAGAAAGTATGGGGGCCAAGGGGAATGCAGACAAGACTGCTCCTCTGGCTGAGGCTGAGTGGTGCGTTTGATTGTAAAGCCTAGCAAAGGAGAGGCCTGGAGTTCCCAGGAGGAATATGGACCCAGAGACTCAAAGCAGCCCCTCTCTCATTTTCCCTGTTTTGATGATTCTGTCTCCAGGCAGGGCCTATTTTTCCCTACCCAAGACCCGACAAAGCAAAGGAGTATTATTAGTCTGCTTCATCATCCAATCAACCCCAACTTTCCTGTTTCTGAAGACCTTCTGGAGTCCAGAGAGAAATCAAGGGGAAAACAGGACTCTCCAAGGAGCAGAGACGCTAGCTTGGACCAGACAGAAGCCCAGAGAAGCAGATGAACTTCTGTGGCCAGAATCTAAAGACATATTCATAAATGGAGATAAATAATTACGTAGAAGCACACCAGTTGCAGTACTATTTATAGAATCAATGAGTCTAAATCAATTTAGTTTCCAAGTCTAGAAGATGACTAAATAAATCAGGGTCTAACCTATATTCTACCACTTAAAATAGCCTATGACATGAAAATCTCCAATGAGAGTAGATTTTACAGTTAAACTGTTATACCTGTTAGTATTATAACCTGTACAGATATTAGCTAGGACAATACAATTTACAATGTGTCTTTCTTCTACTGAGTTTATCTCATTTAATCGATGAATGTATGAGCTAGGTTATTAATTATTCCCATTTCATAGATAAGAAAACACTGGATCAGAAAGAGTAAATAAATTGCCCAAGATCAGAACCCAATAAATAACAAATGATTTTCAAACCAAGGTTCTCAGACTCTGACACTGAAGCTCTTTCTACAAGGTTACACGTATCCCATCAGCAAGAGTTGGAAGGAGTAGGCACAACAAAAGGAGAAGCCCCATATGAAGGAGCTTTCCATAATCATTAAATGCACTGGAAAATGTATTTGATCAATATAAGGACTAAATGAGGTTTTTAATATGATTGTGCTGAAAGAAACATTTGCAACTCTGGGAAAGATTTTATCCCACACCCTTTAGAGTCATGATAGGCTAAATAAACATTAAAAGACAGGGTAGCTCTGTCTTAAATAAATAAGTAGTACTGGGGGAGAGGAGGAGGAGGAGAAAAGGAAGAAAAAAGGGAGCAAGATTAATAGTAGTAAATGAGTATTTATTTCACAATTTTCATAACAAGCACCTAACAACTGCTAAGAATCCCTTGTGGATTACATTATGAAAAACCAGAGTCACACCTAGCTATTTATTTCCTTAATGCTTTTAATTCTTTCAATATCCAAAAACTCTTCAGGGTAAAAATAACTACAGTCTCCTGATCCATCTTAGTTATTTTCTGGACTTGTTCCTACCAGGGATTGGATAGGAATCTGAAGTCAAAGACAGTCATTTAGAGGAAAGTGAAAAAACACACCATACCAACAGATATTGTTTCATGTAGATTAATAAATAATAATAATAATAAATACAGGAATAAAACAAACCATTCAAAAATGCATTGCGATAGCCGCAAAGAGAAAATTGTACTGCCAGACCATAGTATGAAATTATGAATTAGTGTATATGTATGCCTATATACTCGGGAAAAGGGGTAGTTAGGAAGAAAGAGAGGAAAATTACTTCTTAATTCCATGCAAGGATTAAAGCTACTGAACAAAAGATTGTCACACTGAGAGCTTTCAAACAGACCCCTCACTTCTGGAAATTGTCATCATTTCATATTTGTTCATCATCCCTTTCCAGTGGACCCATCTGCTACTCATGGAAACCTACAATTGTCGTTAATGAATCCAATGTTCTCTAAGTTTTCCATAAAGGGATCTTTTAAGGAAATGGAACGTGAGTAGTGCAACTGTTCTTAAAAGAATAGGCCGTCAGTTGTGCATTGTGACTTTCCCTGCACTCCTCCATGCTCTGAAGTCTTAATTAGAGCTACAGCTATCCTGAACTATTTTGGCCTTTGACTTTACAGCACAACATATAATTCCTATTGGAATAGTAAAGCAGTAACTTCAGTATTTGTGAAAACTGAAAAAATTTTATAAGCCTATCAAAATACCTCTTGTTTCTTGTAAATATTTACGAAACATTTCTGAAATATTTCTGAAAGTTAAGATCTTCAGAGTTAGCAGGATCCAAAGAGGGACCCCACTTTCCACCTTGCTTCCCTGCGAATGAAGCAAGTCCTGCACTCTGAAAGAGGCAAGGAGAGCCACAGGCATCCAGGAGGAGAGTCAGAGGAGATGGACTACAAGAGGAGGGGACAACAGGCCTCTCACAGCCATGTAGGCAGATGGCATGCTTTGACCATTAAAAGCTTAGCAGTCTCCATTAAAAATGGTGCCTGGATTCCCAAGAGATGTGAGAAATGAAATAGGAAGAGTGTGGTCTCGCTTCACATAGCAGCCTTTCATATATAGCCTTTACTTCTTATCCCTACACCATTTCTGAAAAATAAGTTCACATAATTGCTCTTTGGCAGGAATTTGAAATAATGCCTATGTGAAAGAAACTGACAAAATTTAGGGTCTCACCATAGATTCCAAAGGGCTACTGCTCCTTGTATAAGCTACTAAGATGGAAATTAGAGGGATAGCAGCTTCACTGAGTTGTGTTCATTAAATGAGAAAATTCATGAATACTTGGCATGGAATGAGAAAGAACTGGAACCTACTGTTATTAGGTGCTGCCGTTGTTCCTGTAGCCCTAAGAAGCTCTGCACGAGCCTGGGCTGCTTCCAGAGAAGCTCTGAGTGGTGCGGCCTTTTGCTGCTTCATACCTTCTTAGCTAGTTCTGAGAGATACTCACACCTTGATGCCTAGTTCTCTTTAGATTAATGTAGAATTTGTGAAACATTTCCACTAGAACAGCATAGCAATAACAAGAAGATTCGTGGTTACTCTTCGTGGTTACTCATGCTCGACCATTTGCAAACCATGAGGTTCCTTGACATGTCGCTTTAAAAGAGCTATTGTTACTTACCATTTCATTTCTCCTCCTTTTTTTCCTCTTTTGAACATAATTTAATCAGGCCTTTGGTTCACTGTTACACCAAAGCAGCTCTTATCAGGCCTCTTGTGATTTCCAGAACAACCTTCAACTCTCCCTCTCTGATGAAAGACATTTTTCTCTTAATACCACTCACTTGGTTCACCTCCAAATTCGTCACCTTTTCCTATGCCTGTTCCTTTACAAGTCTCTTCTCATCTTCCCAACTTCTAAATGATGAGTGTTCCAAAACTCTGCCCTGTGGACTTTTATTTTCTCTACAGCAATCTTTACAGACATGTGGCTTTAAATGCATTTTATATACCAGTGACTCCATAATGTGTATCTCCAGCCTGAATATCCAACTATTACTCCGTATTATCTCCACTGAAACACTAAACTGGTTACTTGAAATGTATCTTGCCCCAAATCAGATTTGGAATATTTACCTCAAAATCTGTTCCTCTCACTTTCCTTCAACTCAGTAACTGACAACCCTCTTTTTAGTTGCTAGGAAAAAAAATTCCTTGAACTTAAAGACTCTTCTCACACAGAGTCTGAACTGTCAGCATATTCAATAGGTTTTACCTTCAGAATATATAGAGAGAATATAACTTGTCATTAGCTCCACCATTACTCCCTAAATAAGTGCAATGGGAAACTATTCAGGGGACTGTGAGCAGAGAAATGGCCCGACATGATTTAGGTTTAAAGGGACCTCTGTCTTCATTGGTAATGAACTACAGAAGATCTATGGCAGAAACAGGAGTCAATCACAAGCCTATCTCATTGATCCAGATACTAGATAGTATTTATTGCTGCATCCTCCCCACAAGCTAGAACCATTTCTGGCTCATAATAAGTGTGAATAACTGTTGAATGAGGGAATAAATATCAGTGGATGGATTCAGGAGGGGCTGCAACAAAAGAGAGTTTATTATGATGGAAAGTAGATTAGACAAGGCATCCTCTTGGTGCAAAACACACCACAGAGCATCAAAGTATATCATATGCATTGCATGCTTGATAATTGTCTGTTTGGCAGATAGACTGATGAATTGACCAGGGGAAGACAAGAGAAGACAAGTTCGAATTGAAGGAGAATGGAGTAAGAAGACCCACAGAAAACAATCTATCCAGAATCATAGCCAAAATACTCAAGGAAAGCAATGTGAGGAAGACAGCTGGCCTTCAAAGTTTTTTTTTTTTTTTTTTTCAAAAAAAAAAATCTCACTACACTCAAAAACCATGTTTAAACATTCAGTATTTCATGACATTGGCCACAGTAGTTCTGGTAATGATTTTATTTGTTCTGTGACAGAATTAAAATTATAAATATTTTATCAAGCCAAACTTTTAAAATATTTATTAAAACACTGTTTTAACCCAACTGACCATGGCACCTTGCTTAAGCATGTCTTGTGGCTTTAAATGCCTTTTATATACCAATAACTCTAAAATGCGTGTCTCCAGCCTCAATATCCAGCTACTTACCCAGGTTCTGCTGACCATTCATATTGATTCTTCACATTCTTCACTGGACCAAACCTCTGTCACATGACACACACTTTACCTTTGTCAGCTATTTCAATCATGTAAGTTTGGACTTGCTCTTCGGCGATACAAATACCCCAAAAGACTAAAAAGTCTCTTTTTCTCTCCCAAGAAATTCTCAGTGGCATCAAATATTCACTGCTAGTTTTGCTTCTCTGCCATCTTGGTCATTTCATGGAGCGACCCTGATACAGAATTTCCTGGGAGAGGCTAAGCAGCCATCTCCCAGAGGCCTGGGCTTAGAAGCAACCACCAACCCCTGTGCAATGATAGTTCAGCACTACGGACAGCAATATGCTGTGTGTGTGCCCCCCCCCCCAGATGATTTTAAGCATGTTCTAACTATACCCAAAAGTACCCATCTTACGTTAGTGTGTGCCAAAAACTCCCATAACTATATCAGGTGAGATATATTAAATACTGGTATTTGTTAAGCATTGTACTAATCTATTTGGCCCCATAGTTTAGTTCTTTTAATAACCCTGCAAGATATGTATTTTTACTTTCATTTATGGATGAAGAATCTAAAATTCAGAGAGACTAAGCAACTTGCCAAACATCAACAACTAATAAGTCTCCAGAGTGGGTTCCTTGGTCCCTTTACCACACATGTCCCCCCACATACACACACACACACACACACACACACACACACACACTCCTCCTGGGAGTCTAGTGGAGGCCTCAGTTTCTCTAACTCACTTCTAGGTAAGAGCCAGTAAGAGGAAGGTCCTGTCTCAGGTGGGGAAAATACGGTAGCCATCAGAGACACACAAGGAAAGCCATCATTGTACATGAAAGAGAAGGGACTTCTGCAAACAGGTTTTACCTGGGCCCATCTACAAGTTACTCCTGAGGTCTGCGGGGTACAAAAACCACAATGATGGGCACATTCCATTTACAAACACTTAAATATTTTCCTTTTCATGCTTCTGATATTGACATTTTCCCCAAGCATCGCAGTTTCCTAATCAGTCCCGTGTGTCGTTCCCGACTGTGTTTCTGAGAGTCAGCCGGCCAAGCTGCAAAGTCCTTGGCCACAGTGGCACTGGCTTCCCAGGATGGCTGCCTCGTCATCTGAAAGCTGCAGAGGCTCTCTGATCTCCCACTTGGACGAGGCTGCAGCCAGGCCTTCCCCTCAGCACGCCCCTTCTCCAGAGGCTTCCCTTCCCTGGAACACACCTCCCGCCCCTCCTCTTCCACTGCGGCTCTGGCAGCATCCCTCTGTCTGGGTGCTCCTCACACCTCCGTGACACCTCCGGAGCTCTCGTCTCTTTACAAGGACAATGCCCTTCACACGGTTACTTAGCTTTTGCTCCTCACTGGTTTTTTCGTTGGCACTGGGGAATCCTGCACCCTTGGTTGGTGCTCTGCAGCCAGAGCAGAGGAATTTGTGCTGAGCAAGCAGATGTGGTGTGCCCTCCAGGTCCTGCCCTGTGGGCAGCCCTGCCACTGGCCTCACGAGGCCACCATATTCCAGCTTTGGGTTTCTAACCTGGATCTGAGAGAGGCATGCTTACAGGGTGCAGGCTTCCAGTCTTCTCTGTCCCCCTCCTCACATGGGACTACTGCATTCCACAAGAACTGAGAGCCATGGGCTTGTGCCTGCACTGATCTCTATAGAAGAGCGATACCTACTGGAGGTTCTGATGTGCTTGCCCATCACATGAATGGTCTTTTTCACTCTTCACAACTACTCAGTTACACTTAGACTTTCATTACCCTGTTTTACAAATAGCAAAAACAAAGGCGATTCTAGAACAGGAATTTCACAATGACTTTATCTTACATAGCTCTAACTCCAGGGCCTAGAACAGTGCCTCCACCAGTGCTCAAGAAGTAATTATTAAGTTCATGAATAATGAAGCCAAGGAAGACTCACTCAGCACAAGTAAATGTTAAATAATGTTCAGTTATTTGATTTGTCTTGGTTTAATTTGAGTTGTTTGGTACTGAAGATTGAAAAAGGAATACTTTTCCACTGAGCTACATCCCTAACCCTTTCTATTTTCTTATTCTGAGACAGAGTCTCACCAAGTTACTGAAGGTCTTGCTGTTATAGAGGCTGGCCTCAACTTTGCAGTTCTCCTGCCTCAGCCTCCCAAGTCACTGGGATCACAGATGTGTGCCACTGAACCAGGCTTAAAGAATATTTTTGGAAGTGGGACTTCTGTGTTCCTATACAATGTCCATGCTGACATTCTGTGAGTAGGTTCAAGGCAGTAGTCAACCTGGTAGTGTCAAGTGGGAGGTGAAGCTGGGAAGAACATGGACTTCAGCCCAGGTCCTGGATCCATGGTTTACTATGTCACTGGAGAAGTCATTTAAATTTCCTAATGTGCAAAATGAAAATAACATCATCTACTTTTTAATGTGTTATTTTAATGTATCTTGCAAAAGCAAAAGTATGCGAAGTCCTAGCAAATTGTCTCCTGTAGGATACATGCTCAACAGCCTGCAGTTATTGCATAATGATACTGAGCCTCACGAGGAAGCACAACATCATTTTAATGACACTCCTGCCAAGAACACACAATCCAAATCAAATCATGGGGTCACGTTTCACAAACCCTAAAGAGGAACATTTTACCATATAACTGTCCTATCATCTTCAGAAGTATCAAGATTAGGAAAGACATGGAAAGACTTGAGGAGCTGTTCAAGACCAAAAAGACCAGTGACAGATGACCACAAAATGCAACAGAGCATCAAGAATTGGATCCTCAGGAGTGGGGCTGTACATTCACTGAAATACAGAGTACTTGCCTCGCATGTATGAGGCACTGGGTTCAATCCTAAACACCACATAAAAACAAACAAATGAAATAAAGACATTCGGTCCATCTACAACTACAAAAGTTTTTTGTTTTTTTTTAATTTTAAAAAAAGAATTGGATCCTCTTTCTATAAAATCCATTGTTGGGAAAATTGGTAAAACTTGAATGAGCTCTAAGGATTAGATGGCAGTAATACATACGGATGTTAATTTCCTGGTTTTGATACTTGGAGGGAAAGTGTTTGTCAGAATTACACATGAAAGTTTTCAATGACGACAGGACATCATGTTGGCAACTTTCGTCATTTGATTCTGGGAATAAAAAATATTTGTAATAGTCCAGCAAACTTTCTATAAGCTTTAAATTTTACTAAAATAGAAAGAAAAAGAAAAATTTATTGAGGAACAAATATAAGAAAAATTTTAATAAATGGAGAGATATTCGATATTTCTAGAATGGAAAAAATATACATGGCAAAAAAGTCATTTTTTTCTAAATAAATTTTACAAAATCAATACACTTCAAATAAAATTTTATTTGAAGTCCTGTGGGTATAACTTAGTGTTGGAGCAACTGTCAGCTCATGCAAGACCCTAGATCCAATCCCCAGTACTGCAAACAAAATTTCAGAAAATTAAAAATTCCATTAGAAAGTTGAATTAATTCTAAAGTTCCTTCTGAAAGAATAGAGGTAAAAAGAGCCAATAAAATATGGAAATTAAACATTCCAGGGAGAAATTTTCATTACATGGAATTTGAATGTATTTCAAAGCTTTAAGAATCCTAAGAGCAAGGCACTGAGACCAGTCTATATAACAGAACAGTTCAACAAAATAAAAAGACACCAAAGAGTCAAGTACAAAGATAAGTATTAGGATCACAGGTAAATAATTTGGCAGGGGGAGGATATGAATATGTATTTAATATATAATAATTTTTTCAAAAAAAATATAAATTATAGAATATAATTTCCTTCAAATTCCATTTATATTAAAATTTAAATACAAATAATGAACACACGTGAATAATAGACACACAGATTAATATTTATAAAATCTTGAGGCATAAAAGAACTTTATAAATATGACACCAGAGGTAGGAACAAGAAGGAAAATATGGATAGAATTTCACAGGTACATCAAAAAGCACACAAAGAACCCATTCATTTCTACAATTAATATTCATGAAGAGTTATAATTTTTTAAAAAAATTTTTAGTTGTCAATGGACCTTAATTTTATTTATTGATACATGGTGCTGAGAATTGAATCTAGTGCCTCACACATGGTAGGCAAGCACTCTGCCACTGAGCCACAATTCCAGCCCAAGGGTTATAATTTTTTTAAAGAACATAAAGAAAGGTGAAATGTTTTTAACAAAAATAGCAGAAAATTCACAATCCTTACTATTTAAATAGCATTATATATCAATTAGAAAATATATACTTAGAAAAAATAAGGAATAATTATATAAGATGAAACATAAAGGGCCAATAGTCGAGCTATAGAACAAACCTAGGGGCCCTTCAACAGATGAATCAATACAGAAAATGTGGCATATATACACAACGGAGTATTACTCAGCCATGAAGAAGAATGACTCATGGCATTTGCCAGTAAATGGATGGAACTGACGACTATCACACTAAGTAAAATAATCCAGTCCCCCAAAGTTAAAGGTTGACTCTTTTCTCTGATATGTAGAAGCTAATACTAAATAAGGGATATGGGATACAAAAATAGAAGAAAGATCAGTGGGGTACACAAAGGGGGATGAAGGGAAAGGAGGAGGAATGGAATAGGGAAAGCCAGTGGAATGAATTGGACCTAACTTTCCTACGTACCTAGGTGAACACACCACCGAGCATCTCACCATGCACATCCACAAGACACTTATTTTTAAAATTTAAAAAAAAACACCTATAAGTAAATTGCAGTAAAATTGGTAGAGTAGAGGAAGGGAGAAGGGACAGGGAGGAGTGGAGGGTTAGGGGAAGTACTAGGGACTGAACTAAAACAAATCATATTCCATGCTTTTATAATTATGTCAAAATCACTTCTAATGTTATGTATGACTAAAAAGAACAAATAAAAAATAAAATAAGAAAAAAGTAAATACAAATGGCCAATAAACATATGAAATTTAATGTTGAACTTCTTTAGAAATAAAAGTGTAAATTATATTATTTCCAATTATCAAATTAACATTAATTACATCTCAATACAAGAACACTATTTAAAATACTAATAAAATATTGGAAGCCAGAACAATTTTTGAAAACAGGTAAACTGTAAAATAATTTATGATATTACGGTACACAGAAATACAAGGTGGTCTCCAGGATTTCTTGTCCCTGGTATATGTGCTCTGCAGACTAGTGAGGATTTTGAATGCAGTAGATTTTACTCCCCTGAAGAGGTGACATTGTCTGACACAGCTGACCTTTATGGGAGACTGTCCCACAGGCCTCACTTGATCATTTGAGCCCTTTAAGGTAGAGATTTCTCTCTAGCTGAACACAGGAGGGAGTCGGAGATTCAAACATAATGACTCAGTGCACGGCTGCTGTCAAGGAAGGCAGGTGGCCTTAAGCTGCTAAGAGTAGTCCCCAGCTAACAACCGGCAAGGAAACCAGGACCTCATCCCACACCCTCAGGGAACTGAAGTCTGCCAGGGAGACCAGCTTGGAAGCAGACCCTTCCCAGAGCCTCCAGATAAAAACTCAACCCAGACGACGCTGATTTCGGCCTTGGGACGGCCTGAACAGGAACCCAGGCATGCCATGTAGTCTTCTGCCTACAGAAATGCAAGTCAATAAGTGGGTATGAAGTTGCTAAATGTGTGGTCGTTTGTTACACATCAGTAGAACACTAACACAGATCGTTTGGGTTAGCTTTTTGTCGTGTGACCAAAAGAACAACTTAGAAGAGAAAGTTTACCATGGCTCACGGTTGGTTTCTGAAGTTCCATCCGTGTTTGGTCCACTCTGTATCTCTGGGCCTGAGGTGAGGCAGGTCATCATGGTGGAAGGGTGTAGCAGAAGAAAGAAGCCCAGGACACTACAGCCAGGAAGCATAGAGACAGTTGCTCTCACCAGGGACAAAACATAGACCCCAAAGACGTACCATGCAGTAACCTAACTCCTCCAGGACAGAGTTCCTGCCAGTGACCACCCAGTTAGTCCATATCAGTGGATTAATCCACTGATCAGCTTACAGCTCTCCTAATTCAATCTTTTCACTTTTGAACATTCTCGCACAGTCTCACACATGAGCTTTTGGGAGACACCTCGTATCTAAACCATAACGCACGATGATGCATTCACATTAAATATTTCATAGTGATCAAATATACTTTCCCTAGAGTACAAGAAAATTGGCTATTGTTTATGATATAATAGTTTTTTTAAAAAGGAAAATTGTATGATTGAAGTCTTATTTAATATGTATACACAGAAGAAAGAGTACATGGAAATATATCAGAATGGCATCAGAGCTAATATCTGGTGAAAGGACTGAGTATTTTAAATTTCTCCCTCATATTTTTCTGATCCAATTTCTCCAAAATGAAGGCATATTACTCTAACAAGCAGAAATAAAATCAGCAATACTTAAACAACTGCCAAGAACAAAGCATCTGGTTTTGAAGGGCTGCTAAAGTATTCCAGCTAGTTTATCAATAAGATGGAAAAGAACTCTTACACAGCATTTTTATACTAGAATTATGAATTAAACTCTGTTAGGGAATAAAAATACACAAACACAAGTCAAACACAATAGGACTGCTGTGCTTTTCTGATCACATGAGGGCCCGTCCCAGATGTGACATCAATTCTGAAGCCTGAGTCTGCCCCACTTGGCAGCCTTGCAAGTCCAGTTGGTCTCTGCTTCTGAGGGGAACTTTGGAAGCGCCACAATATTCGCCTTCACTGTTAATCCTGCTAATACACTCGCAATCTCCTTGACAGGCTGCCCATCACAGCCCTGTGTCAGGGCGCGCAGCCTTGGGAGGTGGCTGTGACGAGGGGATTACTGAGAGGACGCTGGGGGACACAGCAGCCCTCCCTCCACTGCATTCTGACCGGCTTTGTAGATAGGCCACATACCACGGAGGGCACCTGGCAGAGGCTGGTCTTCAGACCCCTTGGCACAGAGATATCAGAGGGACAAGTTCAACTATCCTCAGGGACAGCCAGGCCACTCCGAATATTGCTCATCAATAAAAGAGAATAGAATCATGGCATTTGCAGGTAAATGGATGGAGTTGGAGAAGATAATGCTAAGTGAAGTCAGCCAATCCCAAAAATACAAATGCCGAATATTTTCTCTGATATAAGGAGGCTGATTCATAGTGGGGTAGGGAAGGGGAGCATGGGAGGAATAAAGGAACTCTAGATAGGACAGAGGGGTGGGAGGGGAAGGGAGTGGGCAGGGGGTTAGCAATGATGGTGGAATGTGATGATCATTATTATCCAAAATACAGGTATGAAGACATGAATTGGTGTCAACATTCTTTATATACAAACAGAGATATGAAAAATTGTGCTCTATATGTGTAATAAGAATGGTAATACATTCCACTGTCATGTATTTAAAAAATAAAATCAAATATTAAAAAAATAATAAAGTTGAAGGAGAAATTCATAGCGATGAGGACCTGGGATTATTCCTTAATAGCAAAGACCCTTGCCCTCTGGAGGCGCTAGTCGCTAGAGCAAATGAGAAAAGATTTCCTGCCTCTAGGCATGAGTCATCATAAGGTACCTCTCCTCCTCCTTTTCCTCTGACCACCAGGTTCCTGGTGAGTGGTTGACACTTCATAAAAGCCGTCTTCACAGGCTTGTTTTCATTGAATTAGCAGGAATGCTCGGTTGGCTCTCTAAATTTTCAGGAATATCATTTGTAATGCCTCATTTTAAATACAAGGTAAGATGGAAAGCAAAAGGCATGGCCTTCATGCTAGCAGATTATAGTTATTTAAAAAAAAAAAAAAAAAAAAAAAAAGGCAGTACAGGGTTCATCCCAGAGCAATTTACTGTCAATTTGTGCAAACATATACTTCCTTCTGAAAATGTCCTCCCCATCTTAAAAAAAAAAAAAAAAAAAAAAAATGAGAATACTATTTGTAGTTATACTGCTCAGAATGATTTATACTTCAAAGAAGCAAATCAATATTACACATATAAAGAATACTTTTAGACACTGCTTTCCATGTTGCCTGCCAGTCAAAAGGATGTCTCAGAACCAGTTGTGAGATGACCTTGATATCCATAGCTAAAGTCCACATAGTTGTTACCTGGCTTAGATTCACTCCCTCATTTCAATCTGCGGAGTTAGTTCCTTGCCACATCTAAGAACCAGTGCAGAGATGGTGTTGGAACTCGGGGTGTTGGAACTCACGAGGTGTTGGAACTCCTTGTCTCATAAGGATGGTCTTAAGCAAAAATTCCCATTTTAATACCGAGTGTGGTTGATGTGTCCACTACAGGAACATCATGTGTCCACTACAAGGCTCTCTTCCTTGAAAGTGAGTTTTACTTCATTTGCCTCTCTAGAAACAGATATTTATAATTCAAAGCTCTAGGTAATTATTTTGAAATTTTTGTTTTGTCAGTGTTCTTACTTTAAAAACAGTTGGTTGGCTTTCATTGTGCTTCTGAAGCAAGTTAGAAAATTCATAAGCATGAGATTGATTTACTAATTATAGCTATTTTAATCTTCGTCTGTCTACGACACCATTCTCTCAACCATGTGCAAGACTTCTTTCTGCCTGAATCTATGTGGGTGATATAGCTAATCCCAGGATACCCAAAGAATCACAGTACCCAGGAGAGAAATATATATTTTTTTCTCACTCATAACAATCTAGTCAATCTTGGAAATTAAGCCTGAGGTGTGTGTGTGGGGGGGTGGGGGGTGCTTTTAAACCTATTTCAAACTTTCTTTTTGCACTAAGACTTTTTTTCAGTTTTACTTGTTGTTGTTATTGTTGTTTTTAATTAAACATGACAGTAGAATGTATTTTGGCAAATTATATATACACAGAGTGTAACTCATTCTATTTAGGATCCCACTCTTGGATTGTACATGATACAGAGTTACCCTGGTCGTGTATCCAAATATAAGGATAGGAAAGTTATCACCAGTTAATTCTACCTAGTCTTTCCTATTCCCTCCCCACCCCTTTCCTTAGTCTCTCTTTGTCTAATCCAATGGACTTCTATTCTTCCCCTGCCCACCTCCTTTGTTTGGGTTAACATCCACATATCAGAGAGAACATTCAGCCTTTGGTTTGTTGGGGAAAAAAAAAAATCTTAAAACACAGAAGAAACATCAGGAAGGAAGAAAGACCAGCAGAGAAAGCAAAATCATTCTTAGATATACTAATCTTTCCCTGACTTCCTGAATTATATACATTATTTTTGATGGTTGAAGCAAAAAGGATAGCATTGAATAGAAGATATAATCTGCAGAGTTAGTTCCTTGCCACATCTAAGAACCTGTGCAGTGTGGGTCTCAATGTATGCAGAAAAAAAGATTTAAGATAATTACTTCATACACAGGGAGAATAAAAGAACTCAAGGTTTCTATACTCAAACTGGTGAAATGCTGACACCAGAAGATCTTTGTGGTGGTTACAGGAACCTGTGTTTGTGATAAAATAGCAAAAAACAATATATGCACTTTGTACAAATAGTTTCCTGGTTATGCTATAGTATTATTATGCAAGACTTAAGCTGCTATGGTTTGAATATGGAAGTACTCAACAAGGCTCCATATCTAAAGGCTTGGCCCCAAATGGCAGTATTGGGAGGTGCTGTGGACCTTTAAGAGGTGGGGCTTAGTAGGAGGTCCTTAGGTTATGGAGGGTGGTGCCCAAAAGGGATTATGGGATCCTGGTCCTTCTTCCCTTTCTTCTTCCCTGTTGGAAATATGAACAATCATCCCAACATCATTTCTTGCCATTACCATCAACTGCCTTCATCAGAACTGTGAACCAAAATAAATCTCTCATTACTTCATAAGCAACCTGTGGCAGGTATTTTGCTGTAGTAATTAAAAAAAAATTCAAAAGGTTGGTAAATTTGAATGTAGATGAAATATTTGATCATAAAAATATTGCTATTTCACTCCAGTGTGATAATAATGTAAAATAACACCTTTATTTCTGAAATATGTGTGTCTCTTTGTCTGTTTTATATTGCTATAACAAAATATTTAAAGCTGGGTACTTAATGAAGAAAGGAAGTTTATTTAGCTGACAGTTTTGGAGATGAAAGTCCAAGATAAGGTGTCCTCATTCAGTATATCTAAAATGGTTTTCTGCAGTTCAGGGAGAATGATTTGATGTGTTGAAATCAAGGAACATGCCAGGCAGTGGCGCACATCTGTAATTCCAGCTGCTCAGGAGGCTGAGGTGAGAAGATCCTGAGCTCAAAGCCAGCCTAAGCAACTTACTGGGGTCCTAAGCAACTCAGTGAGATTGTCTCTAAGTCAAATATTAAAAAAAAAATAATAAAGGCTGGGGATGTGGCTCAGTGGTTGAGTGTCTCTGGGTTCAATCCCCTGTACCAAAAAAACCCAAAAACCAACCAAACAAGGAACATCAGTCCAAAGGCTCATCGTCTATAGAGCTGTGCAGACTGAAGCTCTCAACCTTGTTTTCTTAAAGCCAGCCTGTCTTGGTCCCCAATGTGGAAGTATTGGCAGGTGGTACCTTTGAGAGGTATTTGGGTCTATTAAGAGGAATTAATGCTTTCCTCACAGGAGTGAGTTCACACTATCCTGGGACTGGCTAGGTTACTGCAAGAATGAGTGGTTATGATATAAGCTTGGCTTCCTTGCTTCTTTCTTGCTTCCTCTTTCAATGTGTGTCCCTTCCACATGACCCCTCCCTGTGATGCTATCCACCATGAGCCCCCTCATGGAAATTTAATGCTGTGCTGTGTCCCCAGACCTCCAGAACTATGAGCTTAATAAACTTTTATCTACTTAAAAAAAAAAAAAAAAAGATAAGGTGTCCTCATCTGTTCAACTATGGTAGGGGCCTCCTTGGCTGAATTACAACATAGCAGAGAAGCAAGAAAGAAACCAGCCTGTGCAGAAAGGAGGGATTTGAAGTTAGTTATTCTACCAACCACTCTTCTCAGGAACTACCAGGATTCCACAAGAACTGCACTAATTCCTTCTCAGAGTGGTACCCCCAATGCCTGACTATGTTCTACCTCTCCAAGTTTCCACCACCTCAACACCATCATCCTGGAGATCCTGCTTCTAGCACATATACCATTGGGAGACAAACCATATCTAAACCATAGTGTGTGTGCTAAAGCATTTATAGGTGAAATATAATGAGGCCCGTAACTTTCAAATAGTTCAGAGAGAAGACCAAATTTTACAGAATAATGTTGATTATTACTCTATGAGTAAGATCTGAAGGAGTTCCTGGTACTAAACCTTCAATTATTCTCTATGTTTGTACAATTCCCCTTTTGGAGAAAAAAAAAAAAAAAAGGAAGGATGGCTTGAGAGATGGGTATGTGATAAAGCAAGTATAGCAAAAAAATTAATTGTGAAATATAGGTGGTGGGTCATTGGGTAGTAGTATAAAGTTCTTTCAATCTTTCTGTATGTTTGGAAATATTTAGTGGGAATATTGGGGTAGGGGACACTGGAGGAACCTATCACAACCCAGAGTCCTCTTCTAACATTTCCAATCCTCCTTGGCTCAGTTAAATACATACTTAAGACAATTAAAATAAAAATCAGCCTTTGCTAGGGATAACAGCTTGCCTGGCTTCCTAGCTGGATAAGCCCTACCACTACTTCACATTGTTCCCATAGTGATGATGCTCCAGCCACTGCAACTGTCCCAACCAAAACACTAAGGAGTCCCTACGAGTACTGTGGGTCATCAAGAAGAGACAAATCTGAGCTTGGTTGTGTTGACCTCGTGAATATTCTCCTTTTCCCTGCAGCTATGTGAAATATAAAAGATTAATGCCCCTTAGGCAAGCAGCCAAAACCAAGGAGTATTTAAAGAGTCAGGGAATTTGGAGTAACAAATAACTAGGGACCTTTTTAGGTGTTAAGTATATTCATTGTATTATTAAGGAGTCCAAGTGATATATCATTACTGAACTTGAAACCCTAAGCTAAGTAAATATGTTAAACATTTAAGAGCAATCACTCAAGAAATTGAGCTAAAACTAATCATTTTAATCAAAAGTCAAGAGTAGGGCATCAAAAGTTTTTCAAAACTTGAAATGTAAAATGGGATTATAGAAGTTAAACTGTAGAAAATATAAGTTAAACTGTAGAAAATATAATATTCTATTATATACATATAATAGAAAAATATACATTATCACAATAAATGTAAATAGGTTAAATAGTTATATATGCATATGAGTGTACTGACTAAAGTATCAAAGTTAGGAATTAACAAAGAAATTTTAAAAAAGGAAAACTAGAAGATATAAGTCTTATAACTGAAGAGATGGCTCTTATGAACACATGAACTTCTCTTAACAGTTATTAAAAACTCTCTAGTATCCACAATTATCTCAGGGTATCCCTGCTCAAATGTTTCAGTGTTGACCAATCTCTCCAATGACAAGGACATCCAGACGGTTCCTAATAGCTCCAGCACCACCCTTGCCTACCATAGACCTGGAAAAGGTGCTATAGATGCTTCAACATACTGAAGCAATTAACTGCACAACGACAGACATTCAGCCCTCAACATAGGTTAATAAGAAGCGGACCATCTTCCAAGTAAATTTCATTATTAAAGGCAAGTCAGCTTTTTTTCACTGTGAACAAACCAAGAACAACTTAGAGGAAGGAAAGGTTTCTTTTAGCTCACAGTTTCGGAGATGTCAGTTCGTGGTCAGACTGCAGAAACATCATGGCAGAAGGGGACTGCAGAGGAAAGCTGCTGAGTTCTCAGAAGCTGGAGAACAGAGAGAGAAAACAAAGGAAGGGACCAAGACAGGTATAGTCCCCAAGGCCATGCCCCCAGTGACTTACCTCCCCCGACCCTGCTCCACCTGCCTAGAGCTCATAATATTTCAGTTATTCATGAATGAATCCAGCAACTATATTAATTCACTAATGAGGTCAGAGTCCTAATCTTTGCTTAAAAGCCCCACCTCTGAACCTCGCTGCACTGAGAATCATGCTTTCAACACATGAGCTTGGGGGGATATTCAATATATAAACCATAAGAAGAAGGTCCAAATGCTCTGAAAATTCCTATTCTCTCTCTTGTCACTTGAGAGGTAAATAATCTAGCCATTCCTAGACTATATCTACTGATTTTATTCCACATCCCTATACTTTCTCATCTCATGTCACCATGCTCCAAGTGGTGCCCACTCCTTCCAATGACAGAGAGCAATCCATCCCTTTTTATCATGACAAAAGCCCTTATCTTATCTCCCTAGTAAAAGAGCAATCAAACCAAACATTTAAAATGAATTAATTGAACTTTATACATCCCCAGAGATGGCCTAACTGCTAAGAGCAAGTTCAGTGTTTGGAAAAGAGAAACAAAAACACTCAAACCAACATCCATCACATCACTTTTCTCGGTTAATCCTTTATCCTCATTGCTGGAACTGGAACTAGCAATGGCCAGGAAAACTGTCCAAGAATGGCAGCAAATATCTAGGACTAGGGTGACTGTGTAGAGGAATGTTTTGAAAGTTGCTACCATGTAATAGGGTTGTGTGACCTTCTTTTTCTTAAGCTAGCATGCTCATGCACAAGGCAAAAAACAAACAAACAAAAAAAAAAAGGCAAACTCACAGAGGGTGTTTCACTCTGCAGGTGTGTCTTTGAGCACATACCTATATAAGCAGATATTTTGCATGCTTAGGCCCTTGCCCTGTGGCACACCTCAGTCTGCCTGAGGTTGGTTTTTACTCCCTGAACATATGTTGCAATCCAGTAATGAGTAATGGCTCTTATAGGCTTTGACTCCCTTCCTAACCAAACATAATATGCAAATTGATTAAGCCACTTGTCCCCACAAAACTGGAAAAGTTTTTCCAGAGGTTTCAGGACCACCAGTTGAGGTGGCCTTCTCCCATTCTCATCGCTTGTCAGGATCCCTGAGTTATGACAGTGAAGATGGAGAGGCTGGATTATAAGGCAGCACAGGCGGCAGGTACCGCAGGATGCTGAGAGAAGCATTCTAATAATATATTTACATGATGTTTCACAAATGCCTACGACATTCCACCACACATCAAAGCGCACTTTTTGTTTCAAGTAATGAACATATTGACAGAATGTGTATGACTCTACATCAGCTGAATGAGGAAGAGCATTATTACAGGAAGAAAACCGGGGAACATTCCCAAAAGCTTTGTCTCCTGGTCCCTAGACTCGAAGAAAATACAGCTTCTAACTTTTCCTCTGCCACTGAGTTTGAATTCCAACGAAGTATTTCACGTCTGTCGTGCATTTTTCATCCGAAATAGATGCAAATTGGGCCTGTTTGGTTCTAAACAAAGTCGGATCGAATAGGTAGGAGACCAATGCTGTGCTTCCAAGTGTTCGGTGGGGCCGGAGGGGCCAAGACCTGTGTCTCAGCGACCCTAACATGCAGACCCCGCCTCTCCCTGCTGGCTCAGATCCCAAGGACTTCCCTCGGACTACTGCTGCGTGGGACTGCAGATGCCACCGTCTCAAGTCCAGGGTTTCCAGCCCGCGTTAACGCAAATCGACCCCCTCCGTCTGCATCTCTAGCGCTCACATAGACCAATGTCTGGATGCTGGATGCAGGCATTGGACCAGTGTTCCGTGGAGTTTGGGATCCCTAAAAGCAGAACGTGGAATTCGAAGGCGATTACCCAGGACCGCCGCAGAGCCCGAGCTCCTCCTGCAGCCACCGAACAGGCCAGTGAGTTCCTTCTGCGCCTGCGCGCTGAGCTTGCACTGTAGGCGGGGAGTCTGCCCCGGCAGGAGCCGGCCAAGGTGGGCGGGGCCGGCCAAGGTGGGCGGGGGCCGACCGAGGTGGGCGGGGCTGGCAGAGGTGGGCGGGGCCTGGCGAGGTGGGCGGGGCCCGGGTGGGCGGGGCGGCTGTGCAACTTCAACAGGTGCCAAAACTCGTTGCTGGTAGAGACCACTCTATGTCACTGGATTCAGCGGAGGGCGTGGCTGGCCACCGACATTCACTCAAGGCACCTGTCTGCTTTTCACGTCCGCGGATCCTGTTGGTGGGGACAAGACGATTCGTGGGTCTTATGAGGGCAGGATTCTCGAGGCGGGACTGGGAAGCCTGGATGTCGCGGCCCCGGGAAGGACATGTATGTGACGTCATAATGCTACGTAAATAGGTTACACTGTAGAAATGTGCCCTTGCGCTCTAGTCAGAGGTTTGTGTGACGCCACTGTGCCTGCTGGAGGAGGCTGTGACGTCACAGCGCCAACAGCGCCCTGGAAGTTGGGAAGGAGACGCCTTTGAGCCTGATAACAAGATAATAAAAGGCTTAGGGTATTACAGGTCCCACTTCCGCGGAGCTGAGGTGACCTCAGTATGATCCTCAGATCATACCAGGACGTCTTTCCCTTCCCCCTGTAAGCAATGAAGGAGGTACCTGGGAAAACTTCCCTTAGGGTGCCTCCAACCCCTACCTACATTCTGGAAGAAGGGACCAAAACTTGTTCTTTACCCAAGGCGCTCCTGGTCTCTTCACAGAGAGAACTCCAAGCTGCCCGCAGGGATTATCACTCCTCCTAATGTCCCTTGGGGAGATGATTCTTCAAGGCTGTGTATCTCCTCCGCCTCCTTCACATTAAAACCATAGGACAACTTTAGGATGGGCCCCAGCTGATTCCCAGCTGGCCAGCTCCACCAGCTTCTTTGCTCCTGAAACCCACCCCATCTCCTCTGGGCGCCCAGACAGACATTTGGATGCAAGAAGATTATTGTAGTGGGGAGTGGGGTCTTTCTAGGAGCACAGCATGGAGAGTTGTCACAGGCAAGAAAACCCAACTTGCTCTATTGAATTTTTTTGTTTGTTTGTTTTAATTTATATATGACAGTGGAATGCATTGAATGTGATTGTTTGTTTTAATTTATATATGACAGTGGAATGCATTGAATGTGATTATCATTATTATCCAAAGTACAGATATTGCATGTTTTTTGGACTCACACGGAATACCAGGGGTAAACTGCCCCAGCCACATCAGCTGGGAACTGCAGCCTCTAGGTGTCTGATGGCCCCCCAGCCACAGCCTGCCTTTAAACTGCATTTGCACAGCCAATGAATCACTGCAGGGGTCTACTCTGAGAAATGGTGGAGGATGATAGCAACCTTAGGTAGAGCAAGCAGAGGAGGACTTCTGAGTAGGCTGGGGATCTCTAGTTAGCACCCTGCCCCACTCCCCAACTCCTCTAAAATTTCTGCCCTGGGAATCCATTTCTTCCGAGGATGCACATAGGATACTGGAAATTTCTCCACAGTAAGGCCCAGGATAAGACCAGGTTTCACAGTGCTAGAGGTGAAGTGGGCCAGAAAGGAAAACATCCCAGGGCAAATTTCCCCATTTCAAAGCATTTATGATGTCCTGAGGCCTGGCTAGCTTCAGAGGCTCTTTGGCCCTGAGAAGAGGAGTGTTGAGGGTGGAGGGGGATGCAGGGGTAATCCCCAGGTAAGATGCTATACCAGAAAAGAGGCACAAGAGAGGGCTCCCTTTTCCCATGCCCTCAGAAGTGCCCACGGTGGTCCTTGGTGTCTCCGTGTGTATATACTTTAACAACTCACTTGTCTAGGAGCCACCATGGCCCTGCATAAGAGAAACTTTGTGGTCAATGCAGTTGGCCCTATCTCAAGCCATAACCAAGCACAGACCATCCCATGACCTGTGCTGGTTGACTCGGGCGCTGGACGCCCAAAACATACAGGCTAACTCTCCCTCCATGCACAACAGGTCCCAAGTCTCAGGAAAGGAATGTTCATCCTTGGACAGTCCTTGTGGACCCGGTGAAAGAGTGATTGAGCTCTTGTGTGAATAGTGGAGACCCCACAGGTCTGTTCTGGCCTGGCAACGCCCTTGCCCTCGGCCCTGGGACCAATCGAGAAGGTTGTGAGGGCTACACCAGGTACCTATGTGAATAGAGGACTGGGGTTGCCAAAGTTACTTTAGGCTGCGGGCCGGACACATGGGGTGCCTGGAGTCACGGGCCGCCCCTCCAGGCGTGTCCAGCAGGGGGCAGGGAGGATCACAACAAAAAAGGCAGGGCTATTCCGTGCGGTTTTGCAGTGACCACATTGCTAATTTAGGTTCCCGGATTAAGGAGTTCTATCCCGCACAGGGCCTGGGAGTGTTCCCAAAGAAAGTGGGAGGGGGCCGGCAGTGAAAGGCGGGAGCACTTTACCACCTGCAGCCCAGGCCCTTTTCGCAGTTCGCAGGGCCCTGTTGGAGGGAAGTGATGCAGGGAAGCGCAACTCAGTGGTCTCCGCGGCCGCGGCGGCGAGTGCTGAAGCCCATCAGGCAGCTCTTGCCTCGCGGAAGGCCGAGGGCGCCACCGCCTGCGTGCACCCGCGGTCAGGGCGCTGTACAAGCAGGCGCCCCGCCCCGCCTCTGAACAAGAGAGCTCCGAGTGACCTACCCTCCCTCTAACGGTGGGAAAACTAGACGTCCTGGGGGTGGTTCGACTTGTTGGGGGGGGGGGGAGACTCGGATTTCTCTTTCTAAACATCCCCAGCCTCCCAGGGCGCCCGCCCTCCCTCCCTATTGCTCAGACCGCTTTAAAACGGCAGAATATCTTCCCTGGTGTGGAGTCGCGATCCGAACAGGGTATAAACCCCATTGTGTAGCTGGGGGAGGGGCGGCGGGGAGAGAAGGATCATAAATAAGAGAAGGAGGGGAGGACGTAGTTTTGTGACTTTGGGGAGACAGCCTGCTGGGACCCAGAGAAACTGGGCGCAGCACTCATCTGAAGCTCTGTGAAAGCAGGTCTTTCCACTCCAAAGCATAAGCCAGAGGCCAGTAGGAAAGTTACTAGTTGGTGGTGGGGTGGGGTGAAGGGGAAGTTGGTATTCTGTCCCTTCAGCGAACACCAAACGACCCTGGCACTTGGAGATGCTGGGATTTCTCAGGGCCACGTGCGGCCTCCGACTCGGGTTCTTTTTAAACTCGCCGCTCTTGGGAAGTGAAGGGTGGAGACTGTGACCCCGACGCCGAAGCAGAGAATAGTAAGAAAATACAAAGTTGGGCAGAGGTAGACCAACACCCTAAAAACGGGTTTTCTCCCCGCATCCCCAGCCCCATCACCCCAAGACGACGAGGCGAGGGAAGTAGGACAGGTTGAAGTCAAGCAGAGAAACCTGATCCTCTCATAGAAAGGAGTGGTTTCCTGCGGTTCCAGAGGGAAATTACCCGTCCTGCGGTGCCTGTAAAATAACCGTTTATTTAATAGTTTAAAAAAAAAAAAAAAAACAACTCCAGTGATAAATGTCCGTTACCGATGGTCAGCATAAAGTGCCAGTCGCAATACAACGCCCGGCTCCTGGCCGGCTGCTCGCTCGCTGTGACGCGGCGGTGGAGCAAGGGAGCCGCGGCCGGGCTCCTCCCGACCCCGAGCGCGAGATCCCTGCCCGGCCATCCGAGTCCGGGAGCCCGCGGCCGGCTGCGCGGCAGCAGCGGGAGCCGGCGCTCCGGGCCCCGCGGTCCCTGGGGCCGGGCGGCTGAAGCAGATACACCGATTACACTTTTGCAGGCTCCCAGGATGGGGATGGGGACTGGAGGAGGCGTTAGAAGTTGCGGGCGCGCAGAACTTTTTTCCTCTCTCCTATCCGCAGTCAAGAGTTACAAGCTTATATGGTCAAAGGAAAAAAAAAAAAAAAAGAAAGAAAGAAAGAAAATGTATAAAATAACAATAGAAAAAGTAATACTTCTGGGAGAGGCGCCGCTGCGTCTCCACGGAGCTTTCGTTCTTATTTTAATGCAGTTTCCCTTCCGCCACGTGAGTACCGCCTTTTGGCCCAAAGTTAAGCCGCGTCCTGGGGGAGCCGCCCGGGCGGTCAGGGTCATGGCCCCGGGCAGGACTCTGTAGTGCCGCGTGTGCCGAGGACCCAGGGGACATTGTTGGGGTGGGGGGAAGTCCCAAGCGCCCCTCCCGCTGCCCGCCAGAGTCGCCTTCAGCTTCGGGTTCCTCCGGAGGAGGGGGCAGCGTGTCCAGGGTCCTGGTGGCCCAGAGGCTGTTTAGCATTTGATCTTGGAGGTTTTGAGCTCCTTCACCTGTGAGTGTAGCGTCTTGTGGACAGCGAGAGTCCTGGACTGGCAGAATCCCTTTCCACATTCTTGACATTTGAAAGGCTTCTCTTTGGAGTGAATGTATCTGAGGACAGAAACGACAATCAATCCTTGCAAAAGGATGCAATGTTATTGTAAACAGTTGTCCCAAGATCCCCTCCTATATTTATAAGGCACTTGCATTGTAGATGGGGAGGAGTGTGGGGTACCAAGTATGCAACTAGCATAATGCAGACTCTGGACAGAGCAAGGAGGTGACAGAGAACCTGGGCAACTTTGCTCCTTAAACAGGTCAAGGCAAACAGACCATCTGCCTTTCTGAGGAGGAAGGGCAGGCAGCAACCTTACAAGGCCTGATTCACCTAGAGGCCCATCAGGGAATTGGTTAACAGACCCTTCCTAGAGCTGCATTCTCCAAGACTGCCCACTGGTACATGTGGTTGATAATTAAAATTAAATAAAATTAAAAACAGTTTCCCAGGCTCACTAGTTGCACATTTCAAGTGTTCGGTTGTTTTGTCCATCATTGCAGGAACTTCACTATTGGACAACTCTGGGGATTGAGAAGGGGGCAGCAGCAACACTGCCAGTCTGGAGCTCCAATCTAGTCTTAGGTCCTATTCATACCCACATTTCCTCCCCAGGTGCTCCCAAACCTAATCCTGACCCTTCCAGCCTTGGTGAAATTCCCCGACCTATAGGCTTGAAGCCAGCAGGGGGTCCGTAGGGAGGAGGATGGTGAAACCCTAAGCAAGCTCTCTAGGGCCTCCCGCAGTGCCGCACCTGTGGTCTCTTAGGTGGTCTTGCCTCCGGAAGGCTTTGTGGCAGATGTCACAGGTGTAGGGCCGCTCATCCGTGTGCGTCCGCTCATGGATGAGTAGGTTATAGGACTTTGTGAAGTGGCGGCCACAAAACTTGCAGACGAATTCTTTCTTGGTCTTGGAAGGCAGGCGTCCCCTCGTGGGCTTCTTTTCTGGGGACAGCTTGGTCACATCCAGGAGGGCACCTAGCCCACCTGCGGGGGAGCCTGGGCCCTCCCCTCGGGCAAGTTTAGTGGGATCTTCTTGTGTGGCGGCCAGGGCCAGGTTGGCGAAATCAAAGCGAGGCTTGGTCTTGAGCGCTGGACCGCTGCCTCCAGCGGTGATCTCTGGCTTGGGCTGGATGACATGAGGGAACCAAGGAAAGGCCGGCAGCTGGAAGCGCGCGTCCACCAGGCTGGATACTGCACCCGGCACTTTGGAGAAAGAGGAGCGGGGCAAATGCATGGCTGGGTAACCTAGCGTCCACTGGTGCAAGTGCACAGCGTGCAGAGCACTGAAACCATACAGATTGGGCAAGTGGTCCGAGGGCACTGTGGGAAGGCCATTCACTGCCTGGAGGAAAGAGTAGTTGGTGAGCTGCAAGGATGGGTGGATGGGCACTGGGGCTGGCAAAGTTTTGCTGCCCATTGTGGTAGTTGCAGTGGTTCTCAATCTCGATCTGCAAAGAAAGGAAAAAAGAAGGGGAGGAGAGGGGGAAAAAAGTTCAGGGTAGGTTGCCTTCCTCCTGAAAACCAGCCCAGCCACACTTTCTCTGACTCACAGTGTAGAAGCTGGGAGTTTTAAGGTCCCACCCCCAACCCCCATTGCCCTCACCCAGAAGATGGGAAAGTAAGGTACAGGAGAGCCCTCTCCTTGAAAGACTTCCTGGTGTTAGGGCTCCCTCCAAATGGCCTTTGGCAGAGATACACACGTGATAAGAGGAACTAGTATGAAATTAAGTCTTTTGCAATACAACTAATTTTAAATAAGGACCAACTGCATACAGAACACCTTCTCTGAGGCACAAACCCAGAGCAACTGCAGGTAAAAACCTACATCCAGGGAAGCCAGGCCCTGCAAAGATAACAGAATTTGGAAGCAGACTTACACATTCAGGTGCAGATAAACATGAAAATGAACACTAACAGATAAACACAGATCCACAGGTTCTAATGCAAATGTGACAAGAATGTGCAAAAATAAACTGGGACAGTCAGTTTTATAGGACAACACTGGTCACAAAACACAGAGCCCATAACACATTCAAACACATACAGGGAATCACATCATACCCATGAAGAGCCTCCACAAACAGCAAGTATACACATAAAGACAAATGCACACATCTCCTGGTTTCTGCATATGAAGGTCTGACTGATCTTTGATTTGGTTTCCAGAAGCCGATGCTGTGTTACCTTCCTTCATCGAACCACAATTCGCTACCCTACCTTACAAGTAGGAGTGATACGTTGGGCAGCTCTCTTTTGGCAACTCCTTGCAGACCGAGTCCCTATTATAGTGCTTGGGGGTTGCCTTCATTTCAAAGAGAGTGCTGTGACCCACACATTCACTTATTCTATTAAACATCTGCAGTCACATAACCAGGAGACTCAAATGTCTTTTTTTTTTTTTCCTCAGAGGAAAAGGGAGCAGGGTCTTTGGATGCTAACAAATTTTATGTATATAAAGAACCCTGGGCAGGTGGGTATGTATATGGGCAAGAACACTGAAGTAAGGCTCCATTACTGTGGTCTGTATTCTATACTCTCCAGTTGGAAGGTTAGGATGCTTGAGCAACGCCACAGAGAAACCACAAGTGACCAAGATCTGTCATCTCCTGATCTCCTTTGTCAGGGTCTCCAACTTGCTTGGGAAGAAACCTTTAATCCTTGCCCCTCCCAAACACTCCTAATTAGGTTCTATCCCCTGGTGGGGGGAGGGGAGCCAAAAAGTAGCAGGGATCCACTCCTGGCTCCCAGCTTACTGGGAGCTACTCCAAAAAAAAAAAAAAAAAAAAAAAAAAAAAATCAATAACAGAGCCAGGTCACTAGGACCCTTTCACTTCTCCTCTTCTTAGGACCTCTCCTCTAACCCAGAGTAAAGTCCTTACCTGGGAGGTGCAGGCCACCACCTTGCTCCCTACGGCACAGCACACTCAGCCTTCCTAGGCCTGGCCAGCCCTCAAGTCCCAGTTCAAGGTCCAAGCCTTTTGCTTTAAAATTCTGGTCTTGTGCAGGGATGTGCACAAGACCAGAATTTTAAAGACAGACATGTTCTTGGAAGGTGTGAGAACAATCTTCAGAAAATCTTTCCCTCTAGAAGCTGACAGGAGGGTCACTGATTGTGTAGTGGGCTCTAAGGAAAGAGGTAGTGTCTAAATACCATGAGCCCCTAGAGAGTTGCCTACAGGAATTAAATTATCCATAGGATGAAAACCAAGTCTGATCACTGCCATTAATTCAGCTGCAGGGTAGAGGAGGCACATATCTGCAGCAATGAGACCTCAGAAGCAACAGCAATGGCCATGGTAGAGCTTCTGCAAGGGTCTTCTCTACTGCTCCCTGTCGCCAGTTCTGCCTTGGAAAAACCTAGTCCATCCCAAAACTCTGAAACAAGAACCAAGCAAAATAGGAACAGAGCTAAAGGAGAAGCTGGGACCGGTTCGTATGGGAAGTGGGAAGAGAAGACTGCCAACTTCAAAGGTCGCCTAGACTTAGGCAAGATGAGCACTCTTCGATTTGCTGTCACCTCTTCTTCCCCTCCAGGCACTAGAAATCAGATCCGTGTCTCCAGTCATCGGGAGCCCGCTGGGAGACCGGGAGGCCTGGGCTTGCTCCTCTCCAAGAGGCCTTAGCGGCAGGACTTGGAGCTGCACGCCGGCCCAAGCTTGGAGCTCAGGTGGGAGTCCCCACCAACCTCGCCTTGCCTTTCCTCACCTCCCTTCAAGGAGCAAAAAAGACCCAGCGGTCTTGGGGCTCCGTGGGGGGCCAGAGAGGGGGGATGCTGCCACCACAGCTCTTGGGAGCCAACCTTTCCGGGCTATCTGCCCAATCTTATTTCCCCCAACACTCCATTTATTTTCCTCGGCGGCCCGAGCAGTTTCTTATTTTCTGCAGCAGCATTCCGAGGCCAGGGCTCCCCAGGCTCCCGCCAATGACTTTCCGGCGGACGAAATTCGTTCGAAACGTGGCTCCCTTACACTAGTACCCAGAATGGGCGGGATGCACGATCTGGTTTCAGGCGGTCAGCTAGGAGAAAAACACAGTATCAACCTTGCTTCCCCAGCCAGAGAGGATGAGCGGGAAACCCGGCTTCTCCCGCTCTCGTTGTCCTAACCCCAAGACCCCAGTGCGAATGCTTTTGATCTTTTAACGCTAAACGAACACCTCTCCCCGAAGCCAGGCATTTACTCCACAAAGAGTCCGTGCCTCTGGCCTTGAGAAGCGGTAGCAAAGGTCTCGAGTAGCACAGTAAAGGCAATTCGCGCTCGGGTTCCTGCTCAGTTCAGGCACTCGCGTACCTCGCGCGGTGGAGCGCCAATTCCAGGTCTGCCGCAAGCCCTAAGCAGGGCATTAATGAAGTGTGCAGAGTCTATTAAAGTGGTTTATTCGGGGCTAATTGAGCGTGAGCGAGTTAACTGCTTGCATTAATAAGGATGGAGGGAACTACACGAGCTTGCGCCTGGAGGAGCCCAGCAGCAGCCCAAGATAATCATCCTCCACATTGCATCCCCAACTGGAATGGTGACAGGCGTCCGGACGCCCGAGGAGAGGTTGACCAACACCTGATACTTCGGTTACATTCTCCCCAGAAACAAGATCGATCGAAACTATTGGTGAGGCGTCCATCCTGCTGCACTGAAATGCCCGTTGCGTCTTCGGGGATCTATCTGCTCTCGGGTCTTAATGAAACTGCATTTACTTCCAGGAGCCTGGGAAGGTCCATCTATACACCAGTAGCTTCCCCTCTCGGCCAGCCCTTCTCTCCCCTAGGAGGCTGTGAACCCGGGAGACTAGCTTTGCACGTGGTTCTGTTCCTAAGAGTCAAGGTATAGCAATAAGTCTGGGTGAAATTTGTCGAATTATTGCAACAAAGAAACTCTTGAAGCTGGTTTGTTCTCCGGAGACCCACTCTGCTACTACCTAGGCTGCTGAAAAAGGACTGGATGTGGGTTTTCATTCTTATTAGACATTTCATGGGACAAATTAGTTCAGCAGGCATTTTCTCACTTCTGTCCCTCTCTCCTCAGGCTTTCACTTCTCTCCAGAAAGCTGGATTAGGGGACAGTCAGGGGAGCATAAGAATTCTTTTCTACCAATCCCCAGCCCCGAGACACTTGAACCTCCACAGTGTTTATGCTACTGCGGCATGCGGTCTCGAACTGAGAAGAAGGCCTGTGCCCCGCATGCCTGGGAAAGTCCATGCCTAACTGCACCTGGGCAATCGAGGGTTACGCTCCAGGCCTTAACACCATGGAGAAATCTACCGTATAGAGAGTCTTCCCAAGTCAGAGTTCCGGGGCGAAGCTGACTTCAGAAATGCAGCAGTGAGCACCAGGGTCTAGCCGGCCTGGAACCTGAGCAGAACTCGGTAAAAGTCAAACTAAAGCGCCACCAGGCTGGGATGTGCACCTGTCCCTGGAGTTGTGGACTGTGGCGATGGCTATCCACTCTCTCCTTCCCTTTCATCAACTAAGGCAAATCAGCCTGAGCTAGGATCGCGCCTGCCAAAGTTTGTGCCTGCTGAAGTCGCTCCGGTTTCTTAATGCGGGCCCACAGACTGACTTGCGAAGTCCGTGGGCACCTTGACCCGGATTCCGAGTAGCCCAGCGCGATTGGGGGCGATGACTGAGGCCCGCCCCCTTATTCTCCCGAGGTCAGAGGCCCAGGACCCTGCGTGCAAAGTCCCTGAGTCAGCACCCCCTACCCTGGGCTGCAGTCGCTCTCACTTTCACAAAGGTTCTACAGCTTTCGCTTGGCCAGAGGAGCTTCCTTCACGACAATGAGAGACACGGAGAGAGAGACAGGGACAGAGGCGGGGAGAGGGAGCAGGACCGCCGCGCTGTGACAAGGAACCCTGCAGTACTGCCTTCACTCGGGCTGCTGAGCCCCAGAGCCCAGGGCTGTAGTTACCTCGTTCCGCGGTGGTCCTGCTGCTGAGCGCGTCTCTGGGGCTCGCTGCGCGGGACCCGGGAAGCCACAGGAGCTGAAGCCCACAGACACGCCTGATGTTTTGGAGTCCTGACCCCTCTCCAGCCGCGGGGACTCGGAGCGCCCCACACGCGGGAGCGCTCAGCAGCCCGGGAGTCCTACCCGCCGGGGGATCGTGAGCCTCGCTCCGGGTTCCCTCGCTGGTTCTGAACCGAAGCTGCTGGGAACGTGCTGGGGAGAGGCCGAGCTCCGACTCACTCATCCCTTAGCACCGAGCCGCCTACTTATTTTAATCCACCACCCTCCCTCCTCCCCAGCCCCCCCGCCCCTTGCCTCAGGATTCCTCCCCTCCCTCCCCTGCCCCCCCAACCCTGCCTTGCGCCTGCGCACTGAGAGACAAAGTTTTGCTGACCCGGGCAGCCAACTTTGGCAGCGGCGCTCGCCGGGCCCCGCTTCTACCAAACCTGCGTCCCCTGCTCTCCGGTTCCACACGACCCTTTCTGCGTTTTTAGGACCACAAGGGCACACCCGGCGCGCTACAGGAAACAGCTCCCAGCAGATGAGAACCGGCTGGAACCGCGCGTTTCTTCAAGCGCTCCTAGGGCACAGCTGGTGCCCTGGAAGGTGGCAGAGGCGGGTGGGGAGGAGCTCTGTGTACCGCGATGCCGGCCCCGCAGCTTAGGCTCCAGAGCGCTTTGTAGGCTACCAGAGTTGCCCCTCCTGCCAGAATCGCTTTCAGACGCGGAAGACCCCGCGCGTGGAGCAGCTCCTGCACACCCAAGCGTACTCGAGTCCAGGGCGATAACCCAGGCAGCATTAGCTACTTCCTGGTGCTCGTGGGCCAGGATTACTAACTCCAGCAAGCTGAAACATTTGAATGCCTAAATCTGACCCCAGGTCCTGGGCTGAGGAGTTCAGTAGAAAGACCAGAGGTAGATCATTGGGGAAGGAGATCAGGAGTTATTTTCCTGGAACCCAGAACTCTCTGGGATTCCGCCTCTAAGCACAGTCGCACACTCTAATCACATATTTGTTTCAGGATGGATGAGACTTTGGAGAGCTGCACAGGCATACAAGCCAAGCTCCGAAGTTGTCAACCCCAAGGCCTCTGTCAAAGAACTGGTTCCGATGGAATCTGAAATCTAAAAGGCTCTGGTGAAGAAAAATTCTGTCTTCACTGCCTAGGCCTTATGGAAGGTACCAGAACTGTCTTGACTGCTTAGCTTCTAGAAGCTACCTTCAGCTGACCCCAGCCTTGACCCTCCTATCTGCCACCTGTCTGGAACACCTTGCCTGGGTTTCCTACAAGAGGAGGTGTTTGTATATAGTGACTTGGATGGGTCCAGATTCATAGCTCACAACCCCACACTCCCTTCCAGAGATTGGGACCAGATCCTGGCCTCCATGGGTCTTTACCATATTGGTACAGCATCTCTTCAGAGCAACTTTCATCCTGTCCAGCTTTGGTTTGTAAAGCCAGCCTGATTTTCTTGAGATGGGTGAGAATTTGATCCTTGACCTAGGAAGACGGTCATGGATAAAGGCATAGTTGGAAGAGATTCTTCTGTGTATCCCTAAGCCTCCAGCCCTGATGATTTTTGGTTTGTTCAGGAGGAGGAGGAGAGGAGCAGATCTTTGCCCAAAAGATGGATTTTACCCCATTCTACAGGTTAGTGTAGGAGCAAAAGGCCCACATTAATTTGCCTGTGCGTCTGGAATCTCAGAAACTGTCAATATGGAGTGATACCCTTAGTCAGAGTGAGGCCCCTTGGAGTCAAAGGAAACTGAGATCACCCCCTTCCAAGAGAGTCCAGGGCGGCAAGACTTCAGAGCAGGGGAAGACCTGGTAGGAAAATTCAATCAAAGCATGATTGGCCTTCACTGATTCCAAATTTGGGTAAAGGAGTTTGTACAGACAAGCCTCAGCCTCCCCAGGTAGTCAAAGCTTGGGGAACCTCCACATCAGCAGTGAACATATCCAAAAAGAGATAGACACAATAGGACCTCTGGCTGTCAGACACTTAGGAAGAGTGACTGGAAGTTCCTAAGGCATGGTGTATAGACACCATCTCCTGCTCTGACTTTCTCCATGCTCACCTGTGTTTCCTCCACATTTCTACTTGTCTCTCTCTTCAAAAACTGGCCCTTCAACCAACATGCCTCAGGACATCTAAAAAGCTCCAAGTAGTAGGATCCCCAAAGAACTCTTGGTGAAAAAGTGTCCATTATTCTAAGGGAAGGAATATGGAACTGGACTTTTAAATTAAGCTTTTGCTAGGCTTTCTGGAAACTTGATCCTGACTCAAGTCAAACCCCTAAACTTAATGGATGTGGGGCAGGGTAGAGAAGCAAGGTTTAGTGCAAGGTCTTCAGGACCCAGGGTCCCAAACTTTGCTGCCTGAAGCCCATCATAATGCAGAAAAGGACTGTGATAAAAAGTCTATGTGCCTGCTGGTGTTCCTGAGCCTCTGCAAGGGCTCCCTGTTTCAGACTTCAAAGTTGCTGCCTCCTAGGTAGCCCACAACTGCACAACTTCAGAAAGGCAGCAAAACGAAATATGAGACTGGCTAGGAGCGGAAAGGTCCTCCATCCCACTGAGGTCCTAAGTAAAGGACCCCCAAACATTGGCCTCCATCAGAGTCCAGATTCCCTATGAAGCAAGGCCAGCAGGAAGCAGCCCAGGAAGCTAGGGACCCCCCTGCCCCTGAGAACAAGGGAGAGCAACTGGTGGAATCCTTTCCCCCCTCCTAGTTAAGAGAAATTGATCAGATCATGTAGGGCCTACATCTTAAAGCTGTATCGGGATTGCGACCAGGATGATCCAGGAGGACTGGACCCAGGACACCCAAGAGCTACCAAAGCACTTTTTTAGCAAAGTCAAATCCTTTGAGACTCCAGAGGACCTCAGGTTTCAAATTTGGTAAATGCCTTCGGTAGTTTGGACCCACCCAACGGTCCTGTCCTCCCAGGAGCCCAGCGCACTCCTGTCCACACGCCCGCCTCACTCCTGGGGGTCCAGCGCACTCAGCAACCGAGCGCAGTCTGCCACACGCGGCTGCTGGCAGCCTCTGCTCTAGAGCCTTCGGAATCCAGCCCGCGATCAGACCCGGAGCGAAAGCCGCGGCTCCTGGCTCTCTCGCCCATTGCCTGCCCGGCAGAACCAAAGACATCCGAGGGATCCCAGACTCAGCTGGACCTGGCATTCTTGAGAAGAGTCCCCCCGACCACAGGAACCAGAACTCCAGGTCCGGGTCCCTCGCTGCACTCTACAACCCGCGTGTCCCGGTGGAGTCCAGCAGGAGTGTGATCCCCAATTCAACCCCTAGCCTCCTGGTCACTGACCCACTGATCTCAGCTAGTCCGCTGCTTTTCTGGGTCACACTGGGAAGCTAAGAACGTTTGCTTTTCTTCACTCCCCAACTCCAGCCCTTCTCCAGCTCACTGGGAAAGAAAGAGCCCTAGTCTGTCTTTGGAGTGAAAATTGAGCAGCTTCCAGAAAATTAACTAGAAAGTGGCCTATATTGCTTTGGGTTGTTTGGGATTAAAAAAATTAAATGAACCCTACCTCTCTGCACTCCCCAGACACACGAACATGACCTCATTCTTTTAAGTGGAATTTACTTAACACTTGCAGCTTTTTTGCTTCCAAAGCAAGTTTTCCTGTAACTACTCCGTGGACATTTGGGTGTCTACTGATTAACCACCACCACCCCCCTTTCCCATGTACAGAGCTTTCAAATAATCGGGAGATTTAGGTGTCCCTCTGTATTCATTTAGATGATGGATTGTAATGGCTCAATAGTTCCTCTGGAACCATTACGGTCAATCAGGTCAAAATCCAGCTTGGGGAGGGGAAAGTTCTGGAGGTAGGTAACAACCTGACTTCCACGAACGTTTGTGGCTGTAACACCTCTGAGAATGTACACCCAGTGCAGGGTCCTGAGTCACAGAGAAGCCAGATGAACGTAAAAGCGGGTGTTTATTGTTGTGACATGGACATACAAGTTACAGTATCAAAACTGAAAGGGAAAGTGAATTGCAATTTTTTTTTTCTGGGCAGTTCCCGTTTCGTAAGTTCTTTATGAGCACATACGTAGTTTGTCATTATTTGCCACCTGAATAAGTGAAATAATGCACACACGCTCTTATCTACCTTTCCTTTTTGAGAAGAATACTCAGAAAACATGGGTGTTTGTATGGAATTGCATTTACCATTACCATAAAATGTAAGGATAATGACTCGTGAGGCTCACACATAAAATATGTGCAAAAGGCAAGGTAAATTTTTTATTATTATTTTGGTGAAAATTTGAGTTGTCAAAATTATTTTTTTTTTACATGTAACAGATGTGTTCTAGGGTCACTGAACTTTTTCTTTATCCAAGGTGGAAGTAAGTGCATCGAAAACGACCCAGCGTCTAATAAACTGAGGATGATGAAGGAAAGTTATTTGAACGGAATTGTTCGTAGTTGGAGTGAAACTGCACATAGAGTCACCTTCCCTGGCAGCGCTGCATCCTAGATGGGCTCTGTCTGCGGCGGTCCGCGCTGAAGGAAAGCACGTTCGCGGTAATTAAACATTTCCAGACACTGGAGGGTTATTATCTGCGGAGCGATTTCCGGCAGGGGACTCTGAGCAAGTCTGGTTGCGAGGTTTTAACAAGAAATTCCCTGACCCAATCTTAAAGAAAACGTGCCCCCTGCTGGTGAGCAAGCGACATGTCCCGGTGCCCCTTCCTCGAAAAGTCACAAATCCAGCTATCCCCATTTCATTTTACCTACGAGGGATTTTTATTTCCTTGAACATTTATTTTCTCAGTTACGAAATTTACTTTCGTTTGTTTAAAACTAGGCGTGCTCTTACTCTACCAGAGATCCAAGCGAGGAATTCCCTCTCGCTAGGGAATTTCTGTTTCCCTGCTCCAAGCCTTTTATATCTGTGAGGACATTTTTTTCCCCCCAATAATCGGAAATCCGTAGAAACTATTTACTACCATCAGCTTCTGACCCTAAGATGAGCCAAGATCTACTGGGAACCCTTCAGTAGGCATACCTCCCCTACGCAGGGCGCAGGGCGCAGGGTGGCATGGGATTGGCTGGTGAAAGGGCCTTGCTGTCCCATGGATTCGCTCTCTCCCCAGCTCCAGGTACCCCTTTGGTACCCAGCCTCCTGCGGATTCAGATGCCCAGCTCTCAAAAGAAGTGATGGAATGGACAGTCTGTTGCTTTGAATCAGTTTCACTGAAATGCATGCGGCTTCCTGTCCCTTCCTTTCTCCTAGATCATTTTTTGTTGATTTCTTTCCCTCTTGGGGAATTCCTTCAGGGTATAGTCAAACCCTCTCCTCTCTTTGTCATCAAAGCTTGGGCTCCCCTATAGAGACCTGAAGAGAGAAACCTTAAGAATTTACCGGATAAGCTCTAACTCTTTGATAGGTCCTCTGCCTACAGAGGAACGCCTGGGCTCAGAGATCCTCCAGGATCTTTGGTTGTGCTGTGCTCACTTGCCTGGATCCACACTCCTTCCTAGCACTTTTGGAAGCTAGAGCAGAAATCACACTTTCTAAAAGAAAGAACACAGAGGCCGAGAGCAAGGTTGGGTCAAGTCACACTGCATAGTCTGGGCAGAAGCATCACTTACTATATCCTTGGTTTCTCCAATTTCATTTGGCAGCTCTTACTCCAGTCATTGGAGCAAAGTCTTCACAACATCCGCAGGGAAAACAAGCCAGGGACAAGGGAAAGACCCACTCTCTGCCCTGCTCCAGGAAGTTAGAGAAAGGTAGTGTACTTCTGCCACCCATCCACCATTCATTGCTCCCTTAAGAGGTAGAATCTCCCAGTTGCACATCCTGAGCTTTTCATAAGGGGGGGAAGGAACCCAACCTACACACTCTAGACAACTGCTACATTCACCAACCCTCTGTAAGTGATACAAAGCCACATTGTGCCTCACCCTGGTGTACAAATAACTACTTACAGAATGGAAGGGGACTGGGTCATTTGCCTCTTTAGTGCTTATAGGGGGCTTCCTCTCTTCAGACTGTTGAGTGGTAGAGGTGCTGGGTCCCCATGTGGTAGTCCAAGAGGAAGAGGAGCTTTTTCTCCTGGGAACCTGGTGGAATCCTATCTGATTCTGTGCTGCTATCTGATGTTTCTCCATTAAGTGCAACTTGAACCCAATACTAGATTTTAAGAGATGTGGGAGTTAAGGTAGGGTGAGGGATTGGAATTAAGGATGCTCCCCTGTGGGGACAAATCCAGAGCAACCAGCAATCTGGAAGAAAACTATTCTCTCTGCTAGAAGAAACCTCATTGCTCATTTCTAGAAAGTGAGACTCCTAAATGGGAGATATATTTATGGATCTGTGTTACACCGTAATGTAGTGGAATATCTGCACAGACCAAGGAAACATAGTCCCTTATTGTAGCCATCCACAAGGGCCAGGCACCCTTTTCTCAGGGTCTAAGATAAAAGCTATTTCTTGTATTTGGAATGGCAATCCCAACACAGTCCCCTACCCCTTGGGCGACTCCAGGCAAATTAATTTGTCAGTCATGAATCTAATTCCCTAATTCCCTTTTCACTTAAGAGAAGCATTTACTGAAACATTTGAGCAAATACAAAAATAGAAAACGGATACTCTATTAGCATGTGATTTTTATTTCAAAATCACTAATGGTTGGGTTCTTTTGGTCCATTTAGATATAAGTTTGCATATTACATGTCAGCAATAAGGAAATGTGGAGAAAACTTAAAAGTAAAGTGTTGGTATCTATCTATTTCAGATGAAGAGTTTCTGGAATTACGACTTTGACAAAAATTCAGTCTGTAGCAAACATTTCAGGAGATCCATCTAAAGAGAAATAAGGCATGTATTGTAGTGGGCATTATTCATTCATTCCCTGAGAAGATAGCCAGGAGGATCTGCAAAGGGCCACCAGGCTTGAATGGGTGGCAAAAGGGCTTAGTTCTCAGCACCCAGGGTCATGCACAGGCAGTAACATAACTGTGAACTGGGTGCCCAAGCTGGATGCCTGTCATGGGACATCTCAATCTTAGCCAACCTAGCACAAGGGCCACCCACTGAAGAAAGGCTGAGCTGGGCTAATGTCCCCAGCTCAGTTCAAAAACAGCTCAGTCAACTACTTCTGGCTGGGATGGTAACTGAGCATTAAGGTGTTCATGTTTTAAGAAGGTCCTTGTCAAAAATATTGTGCCACAAAATCCCTCAGAGAGCTTGGGAAAATGCAGGTTCTCAAGCTCTTTCTTTGGCACCTCTCATTTGGGAGACCTACAGTGACTCTGGGAGTTTGCCTTTTGAAAAGCCCTACAGATTATTCTGATAACAGAAAACTTTAGAACACAAGGATTCCAAGAACACAGGCAACTAACGGTTCCACAGAGTAGTGTCTGGGTTTTGATAAGAATCCTAAGGATGGAAAAGATAGCAAGATTCAAAGACATGGCTCCTCACTAAAGCCTTTCACACACTTGAGTAGGTGTTTCTTGTTGCAAATCTCCCTTTCTTTATCTATAGGAGAAGGAGATTCAACCTGATACTCATCAAAAGCCTTTTCAACTCCTAAATTTTAAGACTCCGCTACCTACTAGTAGAATAAAGAGTGATCTGAGGGCAAGGTACTAGGGTTTGTTCCCAGTCACCTCATGTAGGGGCTCTCCTGATGCCTACGTGTAGATTTATCTGAATGTGTGAACCACCCAAGGTCTTGGAAAAATACCCACGGTAGTCCAAAGAGAACAAGTCACTTTTGCAAGAGTGCTGTCTTGGGAATACAAGAGAGAATCAGTGAACAAACCTGTCCCCTTAAACATTGGTCAAATGGAGGAGAGTAGTTTCAGGCCAGCAGGTGTTAGCTCGAATGCTGGAAATCTAGCCACATTGTGAAAGAAGCTGGGAACAAGAGATCTCTGACTCTGTTTAGAAGGCTGAATAGAGGTACTAGGACAGCTGATCATGCCTGTTTGTGTTTCTTGGGATCAGAATATTACACACTAGCCAATAGATATGTTTGTTTTTCAAATAGTTTTATTTTGACAGTACTTTTTTCAATTTTGGTGTGGTAAAATTTCACTTTACATATCTATTCATTTTAAAAGTAGCATAAACTTGATCTCTAGTAAATGTTTTAGTCATCTGTCATGTGCATAGATGAGGTAATAATATACATAAATGTGAAGCATTTAGAAGGATTTTCTTAGATTAGGTATATGTATACAGTTTAATAGAAAGGAACCATGCTTTCAATCCTTTGCACTATTTAAGTCACTTTACCAATGAAAGAGACAAAGTCACTTGAGAAAACATGGCTGTACTATGCTGCACCTTCAGATGGAGACATCATTCTGTTACTCTTATTTTATTAGCAAGGTTCGGGGGCCTTCCTGTGGCTGGGCCAGCCTCCTGAGTAGAGTCCTGGAAATGGAATGAAGCCTTGAGACGGGGACAGCCATAGGGCTTCTCTGGACTCTCTCTTCTCCAGAGCTTGGCAGGCACTGTGGACCTGCCAAAACTCTGTGAATTCTTTCAGCAAAATGAAGAGTACAATACGATGATTATTTTCAATTTACGTCTGAAGATGCTGTGGTTTAGACGTGGTATGCAACTTCTCCCAGTCACGCAGCTGGAGCCAGGATCGAAACCCAGATATGTTCAATTCCAAAGCCTAAGTTTCTAATGGAGGCCCCCTGGATACTTGGTATGGTCTGCTGGTGACATCAGCTTCACCTGGGAACTTTCTAGAAATGCAGAAACACAGGCCTTCCTTGGCCCAGACCTACTGATTTAGCATTTGTGTTTTTACAAGATCTGGGCCCCATAGGGAGGCATGTGAATGTTTGCAACACATACCATTCTGATTCCCATGCCTAGGCATCAGTCCTGCTCAGTGTCTTTGCTTTAATCTCAGCTTCTAGAACAAAAAAAAAATAGAAAAAAAAATACAAAATCAAACCAAAGGCTTATAGACTACAAGTGCTCGGAAAAAAAAAAAAAAAAAAAAAAGGAATGGTGATGCCAGCCACAGGTACCCTATGGAGCCACAGGTACCCTATGGAGCCACAAGCCCAAAATCTGCTGCCACTTCTACTCTGGCCTGACAGGAAGGAGTTTATCTGGCCAGCAACTTGGCTTTGACTCTTCCATGTGGTCACTCCTTTCCCGTGGCACCAGAAGTCAGAGTGAGTAAGCACAGAGTCACTGACAGGGACAGGTGAGCAGCTTCTCTGTAAGACTAGGCTTCAGGGCTTGTTTCCTGGATAATGAGGGCTGCAGCTGAACCTGGCAGTACCTGGGGGTGGAGGACAATGGCACCTGCCTTTACCCCCCACCTCCTAGTGGAAGAGGAAATAAGAAAGAGCTCATGCATTTACACAATAATATACATGTTGATGATATTTGCACATTAATTATGCATTGTTCCTGTGTAATCTTAGCACAGTTAACATTTTTAAGTTCAAAAGGTATTGATAGTTAATGATACCATGAGAAAATTATGCAAAGGCTCAATGCTTTGAAGATCAGGAAGCTTGAAAATATGTACTCTTATCTGATTATATCCGCCAAACTAGTTATCATATCATTGCCAGTTGACTACCAACATTCAACTTCCTTACCAACAAAAGGAAGCCCATTACAAGAAGTATCCTTTTCAGACCTCTCTCTTGACAATTAAATGCAGAAAGTGCCTAGGTGGAGGCAAAGTGGCGAGTGTCCAACTGTGTGAAGCAGCTACAGAGCAGCACAAGGTCAGCATAAGGGTCTACACAACAACGTCATGGTCTCCCTCTTTACATGGGCCTTTCTGTCTGGAAACCCAGTGCTTTCAGGCTGGTCTGAATCTGCTTTCAGAATCTTTCTTATTCTGAGCTTGGAGGGGTAGCAAGCATCATCACATCCCGGAGATGTGCTTGTAAAGAGGAGGGTCAGAAAAAAGAATCATGTTTAACTTAGAGGATTGACATAGAAACAGTGATACGGCCTCTCTCTTAAAAAGCTCAAAGCAGAAAATATTGAAGAAACCTTACTTAGCATCTTTGATATTCCCATGTCACCGATGAGAAATTCAACTCTGGAAATACAGTTCACCCTGTACAACTGAAACTCAGAGCCCGCTTACCTGACAGTCACTAGGGGCTTTGTGCATTTTGCTCCCTGTTCCCAATTTTGTGACTTAGGACTTGAAGGAAGGTGCTTTACCCAGGGCCTCTCTTTGTTTCGTGTCTTCAAAGGACAAAGCCAGCATTCCTCAGTGATGTTTCAGGTACGATGCCCTTCACAGACCTACATGCACACCAGGGCATCCAGACCTATGCCTGGGCCGGGTTTGGATGATTGCTGCTCAGTGTAGCAGCTTTATGAAAACATTAAATGTCATTACTCATTTCTTCATGTTCAGAATATATACTTCAACATTTTTTTCTCTGCAGACAAGTGTCACTTTTACTGCAATCTTCAGGCCAGATGTTCTTGATATAAGTGGTAACAGCTGCCACGCTGGCAGGAGTGTGGCTCCAGCCAAGTCACTTTCCAAAAGAGCCCAAAAGCCCTTTGTGTAAGAACACTGATGTGACAGGAGAAACCCATACCTGGCCCTCCAGAGCTGCTCAGGAAACCCCTGTGAAGGCTGGAACAAGGGCACTGGGGAGGGCTACCTGCCAAGCTGCGGACTGCATTTCCTTCTTCCTCGGTGACGAGTTGGAGACCCAGGGTAGGGAGAGCAACTGCCTCCTTCCCTCAGGCTCCTTTCAAAGCAGTGTTTGGAATGCCATCACCCATTATCCACATCCTCATTTGTCTGGGGACCAAGTTACTACCCTTGCTTTCTGTCACACTCCCCACAGCCTTCTGTGATCTTAAGTTGACATGCTATTGTTTTTGAATTTTGCTCCAGTTGCAGACGCCTGGTAGCATTTATCTTCTCAGTTCCCTTGGGCCTTGGTGAATTCCTCAATAAGGTCCCATCTCAGCGTCAGCATTTCCAGAAACTACAAGCACAATTTACTTCCATCTTCAGCTAAGACTGGAGACTGGATTCAGCCAAAAAGTAACTTATTGCCTTTGCAATGTTTGGCTCTTGGATGAATGGCCCGTTATCCAAGAATCTCATCATGTTGAGTAAGGTTGAATACATAAGATCCACAAAGACATGGACAGACAGTCAGGCACGCTCTGCTCTCTCCACACACTACCTAACACAGCTGTGGGTGGCTGCAGCGTGGCCCTTCTTCCAAGAGGTGGCGAGCTCATTCTGACTAAGTCCTGGCTCCTTCCCATGGGAGTGAGGCCAGTCTTTGGCAGGAGTAAATCACTTTTGGTGTTGAGTCTGGCTGAATGTGAACTTCAAGAATGGATGCCCTCCTGAGCTTGAGTTTTCAAGAAGCCAGTGGTCAGCAGAGGTCATTTGGCCAATGACTTCCAGGGGTGGTCCATTCACTGTCCCTCCATCCAGGATCATGGGCCTCTGCCCTGAAGAAGCAGCATGCTGCCTGCAAACCAAGAGGTGCAGGAGATAGCTGGGCTTTGGGATCACATTGGACAGTTTCTAGTCCTGACCTTGCCTCTTATCAGCTACTTGGTCTTGGACAAGCAGCTTAACCACTTGAAATTTCCATTTCCTCATCTATAAAAGGGGATGAACACCTGTTTTATGGGATTGTTGTGATTAATGAACCGACATTCAGAAAGCTCCTGGCATCAAGAAAAGAGCTGATAAATGCTCTTTCTTTATTCAACAGGGACCAGATTGTGGTTTATTCATTTTTGAGCCAAGCAGACTTTTGGGGGAAGCCCTGCCCCACATTCAGGAAAGGTTTTAAGCCTGACACTGCAAGTATAGTCAGGGCAACTGTACCTATTATTACGCCAGGGTTGCCCAGTTCTTCACCCACTTTTCCACACTCTGCCTCGTGCCCTGGGGCTGAAGCCCTGAAAACTACATTCCTCTTGACTGCTGCCATGCAGTTAGACTTGAGATAGAGGGCGTGGCATGGAGGAGAGACTGGAACGTGGTTTGCTCCTGCTTTTGTCATTGTTACCCTAACGATGGCCCTTCACTGGGCATCACCAACAGGTTCTAGTCTCCAATTTCTCCAACACACCTAGAACAAGTTTCATCCAGCCCTGGGAAGATGCTGCCACCTGCTGTCTGGGCAATGCCCTGTCCCCGAGTAGAGTCTCTACTCCATGGACTTCCTATTCTGAGGTCTGAACCTTTCAGAACTGGCAGGGAAATGCTCCCTCCTCAAGAGGCTGAGCACGGATCCCCCTGAGTTCTAGACTGTAATAACTTCACCCCCCCACACACACACCTTTGGGTTCCCATCCTCACTCTAGTTCTCTTGCTCTCTCAGACTCCCTCATCTGTTGAGCACATTTTCTACATTAAATTCTACCTGTTGAAATGCCTAGCATGGCCTCTGTCTTCCTGGAGGGACCCTGACTGTCACAGAGACCATATGCCCCAGTTTGCTCTGCCTCTTCAAACTTGTTTTCCTGCCATCTTATCTGATCTAGTATTTGTCCCCGACAAAATTGTTCTGGTTTTCATGATCAATTGTAAGGCCGATTTAGGTCTAGTTGACCCCCACAACAACAGGCCGGGGGGAAGGAGTTTAAGCACCTGTGTTTATTAGGCTTCTTGCTGTAGATTTCTTTAATTTCTCTTTCATCTGGAGCCAAATATGTATTTTCCACATTTTCCACATTGGGACAGGGCATTCCCCTGATGGTTTAGAAAGAGGGAGCTCTTTGATCATGACCCACTGTCAGAGCTACACAAACATTGCCCATCTTGTCTCTCTTGTAATTCTGTAGTTAGCCCATGAGTCCTGTCTTCATGGTCCCTTTCCAGGCTGACCTCTCAGGGAAGAGATTTGTCCCATTTAGAATATTTTATATATGAATACCCTAGTTTTTGTTGGTGTTGTTTGTTCATTTGTTTACTTGCTTTGTAGTATTTTTTTTTCCCCGTGGGTTTTTTGATTTGTTTGTTCATTTTGTTTGGTTTGGTATTTTTTCAATGTAGGGTTCGCTCCCATGCAATCCTCAAGTGACTAGAGTTCATGGCGTCTCTGAGCCTTTGAGCAAGGTGCTCTGTTTCCTTGGGGTGACATTCTATTGATTCTCAACCTACTCACTCATTGTCCCCTCTCTGCTCAGGCAGGGCCACCTCCTTGAGCCCTTCCCCAGTGTGTCCCCCATCCCATCAACCCATGCCATGTCATTCTCCGGCTCACTTGGGCCCTTGCCTCTTATGATTGGGCTTCGTGTCTTTCAGGGCTCTCCTAGTTTTAAATGCATTTTATCAGTTGGAACAGTTGGTAAGCACCTTGATAGAACGTTCTGTACTTTTCTTAACTCCCTCTCAGAACATATCAGTTTTCTTTTGCACTCCAGTGATCCCCAGGTTCTTCTTGTTCGTGCCTGCTATCCGTGGCCTTTCTTTCCCCTTCTCTACTTCCTAACCTCACATGCTCTGGGATCTCTTACACGTTTGTGTTTTTGCTCGTGTTGTTTGCTCAGCTTGGAGCTCACCTTCCTCTGCAACCTACGCTTCCTTCATGTGCTTCCTTTGTTACTCCAGGTTGAGCTCAGTATCCTTCTGGACCGTCATTGTCCTCTCTCACGACCCCTATCACTGCACTTGCCACATTTTGCTGAAACCATCTCTTTTATGCCAGTCTCTTCCAGTGGGCTTCTCCATAAGCTCCAAGGATGAATGATGTGTCTTGGGTGCCTCAGGACTCACAGTGCGTAATATAATGCCTGTCACACAGGAGGCACTTGATAAATGTCTGTTGACCTAAACTTAATACATATTTGCTGAATGATTGAGTGACATGGAGGCAGTGATTCCATGAGTTGCCATTTTTTTTTCTCCCCTGGACCCATATTTATCTCCTTCTTCTCCTGCCAAAACCCCAAAGATTGCTTCACTGTGCTGTATAATCTTTCTGTCAGGTCTCTGACACAGAAAACACATGTAATCATTCCATTATGAGGCCTGGCACTAAGTTTAAGCTGAATGTGCAGATTTATTAGATCTTGTACCAGGAAACCAGTGAGGCAGGGATTTAGGGGGATATCCCAAGGGGATGCCTCATGTACTTTGAGGCAATTCTATGCTCCATTGGGAGCCTCAGCTGTCCTTACAGATTGTGTTTCTGCATCTTCCTTTGAGATATGTGGGCTGGCTACTGCTTTGAGCTGACATGTAACCAGCAACCTGCACGTTGAACATTTATGGCAGCCCCACGAATTGACTAGAATGTGCTCTACTATGGACCTTGTACTTTAGTGCAAACGCAACTTGCGAACAATTTAAACATCTGTTCACTTGAAAGTGCACGTTGCATTCTGGCTACTTTGCTGCACTGATTTGCTTATGAACTCCTCTTCTTGGAAAGAAAAGATGTTGGTTGCAGATAGCAAGTACCTAGCAGGTATTCTCCAAGTGTTTGTCTGTCCCTGTTCATTCAGGAATGTGACTGATCAAACCCTCTCCAAACTGTAAGACTCCACTAAATCCTGCCTCCTCTAGAAAGCTTTTTCAACCATTCTGGTTCAAGGCCTTTCTCTTGGAGCTCTGAAGATGAATGATGCCCAAGTTCAGGACTTCAGTGTATTGTCTTAAAGGGACATGTTAGTGCTTAAGAGCTCTGGCTGGGAATCATAAAACTCAAATACTGGTCCAGGTACCTTTGTGATGTTGGCTGAGTCACTCAATTCAGTGAGCTTTGTCCCCTTCCCTTCTCTTTCATCTTCTCCTCTTTCTTCTCCTTCCCTTGTCTCTCCCTCTCTTATGTAACGCTGCCTCCTCAGTTTTATGGGGACCATCAAATGACATAAACGTGAAAATACTGTGAAGACTATAAAATACATGAGAGCAAAGGTCATTGAATAAAAAGGAAGGATAGTAGATATCCTTATTCCGTAGGCTCTGGATGCCACCAGGAGCTGGTGGCAGCAGGAGGCAGTGGGTGATTTCAAAAAGCCAGATTTCGGAGGATTCATTCCTCCTATAGATGGAGGTCAAGTTTGAATTGAATGGGCAACTATTGCCAAAACATTCATCAAAGGGGCCTAAAATCAAGGGAACCAAGGGGTCCAAATCTTAGAAACAACCAGAGCAATGGCCCATTCTTTCGCTTGTTCAAGGTACAGTTACCAAGTATCACTAAGTACCAGACACTGTGTGCTGTGGTCTGTACGTTGGAGCCCCCACCTCCAATGTGATGATATTTGGAGATGGTGCCTTTGATAAATGCCTTTGTCCATTTTGTGTTGCTGTAACAGAATATCTGATGCTGGAAAATATATAAAGAACAGGTTTATTTGGCCCAAGAGTCTGGTGACTGGAGAGTCCAAATAGCAAAGAATCTGGGAAGGGCCCCCAGGAAGCCTCACAACATGATGGAGAAGCAGAGGGGAAGTACACAGGTGTGAAAGAGAGGCAGCAGGATGGTGAGAGGGGATGCAAGACAGGGGAAGGCCGGGCTTGCTCACTTCTTTATACCAACCCATTCTCAGGGGGACAAATCCAGTTGTGAGACCAGCACTGGTTCCTCCCTGAGGGCCATCCGGACACAGACCACACGAGTTTCGACAGGGACGAACCACAGCCAAAGCAGAGCAGGAAAATAATTAGGTTTTGATTAGATCAAGAGGGTGAAGCTTTCATGATGGGACTCAGGTCCTCATAAGCGGAGAGACCCACACGTACACCCAGGCACCAAGGAAAGGTCATGTGACACAGTGAGATGGTGACCTGCTTTCCAGGAAGAAGATCCCCACCAGAACCCATCCACACTGACAGCCTAATCTCAGAACAGTGAGACAGTGAGAAATGACCATCTGTCTCCTCAGCCACATGGTTTAGTGGTGTCCTGTCATGGCAGTCATGCAGTGAGGCCCTGCATGGGCCCCAGGAGACCCTGTAGTGAAGCAGGCACAGTCCCTGTCCCTCCCGAGTCTCTAACCCACTGGGGAGTGAGACTAGGAGAAAGGCAGGTGATGCACAGAGGCATGGATTATAAGGGGAGCACTACCAGGGGACAGGAGAGCTCCTAACTGGGTGCTGGGGTGTGCCAGGAGGGTCTTCAAGAACGAAGTGACATCACACTCAGGAATGAAGGTTGCAAATGAAGAACAAATATAAAAAGTTCAAGAGCAGGGATCTGAGGACTCTCTAGGGAGAGACAACAAGTAAATAAATAAAACACTTTAAAAAAAATGTCCTATTTTGTGAGTTTTTCTCATTTTCAGTAAAAGACAGGCCTTGAGTGTCAGTCCTCCCACTGGTCTAGACACTCTTCAGGACCCTGGTAGGGGTCCCAGCAGTGTGCAATATGGCCTTCCTCTAGGTCACCCCTTCCTTCATGAAGGGAAAGCTTCTAGAAAGAGTGACTCCTATATCCACTCTGCACAAAAACCAGATACCAAGACATGAAAGTGAAGACCAGAGACACATGTATGTGGGTAGAGGGAAAAAAATTACATATACGGGGACAGAAATTAGCCTATCCGAAAATTCTTTCAGATCTCAAAGCTCTTTACGGCCCACATGTGATAGATAAATTCTTACAAATTTATGATACTGCCAACAGCCAGTGTAAAAATAAAGTTGCTTAATGTATCAATGGCAAAACTAAATTTCAATCACTCATGACAGAGGAAAGACTTATCTTTCTACTCTCTGTATAAAATTTTTCTCACAGGAAAAGAGATTAAAGAGTATACAGCCAAAAATATAGGGAAAATTCATTATCAGGCAATTAACTAATAATAAAAATATTGTTTATATTTTATAATGTATTTGTCATTTTTTAAAAAACAATGTCCTATTTTGTGAGTTTTTCTCATATTAAGTAAATATTCACTTATGCCTTATTTTGTTTTATAATTTTCTGTTCTTTTTCTCAACGAAGGCCTCACAAATCACATAAGCTTCTGGGTCTTCCAAACCTAGGCATATCCTGGTTAACCAAATGAGTTCCTTGAATTGCTGGAACTCATTTCTCCTGGAACTGAGAGTTTCTCCAGAAATGTTAGTTTTTGCTTGGTGTGTAGATCCGGGCCCTGAGGCATGTGTTTCTCCTACAGCTAGTGTGCCCTGCAATGACTGCAATGACTGTAAGCCACTGGTGCCCTCCACCTTGTAGTTGAGCCAACGAGGAGATACTTGAAGGCCTATTTTCCTTCCCAGAAAGAATTCTATATTCTGAGAAGAGTCAGTTAGAGGCCAAAGGCCTGATAGAGTACTGGTTTGTGCAACTGGAGACCAGAGAGTGTCCACTTCTGCATTTTGTTGCCTGTCTTAGTCAGTGTATGCTGCTATAACAAATGCCATAAAGCTGGGTACCTCATAAACAACAGAAATTCATTTCTCACAGTTCTAGGAAGTCCCAATATCAAGACACTAGCAAAATTGGTTCTTAGTAAGGGCTGTTTTCTGCTTGTAAAATGGTACAATGATGTTGCATACTTTGAGAGGAGGTGACCACTGTGTCCTCCTAAAGTGGAAGAAACAGAAAGCGAAAAAGGACCTAGTAGTTCCCTTTATAAGTGGAGCCCTCCTGGCTTCATCTCTCCTTCAGGCCCCACCTCTGGATACCAGTGCACTGTGGATTATTTCAACATAAATTCTGTAGTGACACAAATGACCAAACCAGAGCATTTCCCTGCACAAGATTTTGGATGAAGAACCTCCAGTGACGTGGGGAATGTAACAAGAGCCCCAGGCTAGATGGGGGTGATATGGGAACTCAGAAGGGCAGAAGGAAGGGAAAGGCTTTTTAAAATCAGGCAAAGAGGGCTGGGGATGTGGCTCAAGCGGTAGCGCGCTCGCCTGGCATGCGTGCAGCCCGGGTTCGATCCTCAGCACCACATGCAAACAAAGATGTTGTGTCAGCCAATAACTAAAAAAAATAAATATTAAAATTCTCTCTCTCTCTCCCTCTCTCACTCTCTCTTAAAAAAAAAAAAATTAAATAAAATCAGGCAAAGAGGCCCCTGTGAATATCACCAAACCACTTCCAGATCCAAGAACAGAGGTGTGAGCAGCACCTAGTGGAGCTATGGGTAATGCATGACACCAGCCCGTGGTCTCACAATGGACAAGCTGGCCACAGCCTCTAAGTAATGGAAAATTGGAGACACATGGCAGCAACAATTGAGAAAAGCATGGTGGGAGCCATCAGCCAGACCTGGAAAAGCTCGGTCCACACGGGGATTGGTTGTCTATTTACAAGGGCAAATACTCTTAAGCACCTGACTCTTTTGTTTTCCTTTTTGGTCAAATGCCTACAGTGCACTTTGGACATTGATAAAACAAAGGCAAAGACTCCTGGATTAGGTAGAGTTCTCTAGAGAAACAGAACAAATGTCTTCTAATAAAGAATTGGCCCGTGCAATCGAGGAAGCTGACAAGTTTCAAGATCTGCAGTCATCACGCTGGCGACCCTGGAGAGCCGATGCTGTAGTTCTAGTCCAAGTCCAAAAACCCAAACACCAAGGAAACTGATGGTGTCATTTCCATCCAAAAGCCAGCAGACTCAGGACTGAAAAGAGCCATTTTTTTTTTTTTTCAGTCTTAGGTGGGAAAAGACCAGTGTCCTAGCTGGAGCAGTCACCAGGGAGTATACTTATTCAGTCTTTCTGTTCCATCCAGGTTTTTAACTGATTGGATGAGGCCCATCCAAATTAGGGAAGACAATTCAAATGTTAACCTCACTGAGAAAAACCCACACAGACATACCCAGAGTAATGTTTGACGAAGTGTCTAGAACCTTGTGGCCCAATCAAGTTGACACATAAAATAAACCATCACAACCCTCAACTGCTTTTGTCTTATCTCTTGGAAAGCAAAAAAGAAATGAGGAAGAAAATGAGGAAAAATTTTAAACTGTATTTTTAGGACCTGGTGAAACAGAGGTTTTCCTACCTTACCTAAAAAACAAAACAAAAAAACAAAAACCAAATCCATTAGTGTGGGTGGGTACATCAAAGATTAGGTAGAAGCAGGGATTTTTCCAAGGGGTGTTTGGTATCCCAAACACAAGAAATTCTGCTAGGTTTACCCTTTCTTCATACTTCTTATATTCACAATAAGACTTAAAGTTCTCTGAAGGCAAAAGACTCCGCCTTTCTTCATGTACACCATTCACTCAACGCTGAACTTACTAATTGCTGAATAACTTGCAGGCAAAGCCCTAGGTCTCAGGTAGCCTCCTACAGGAAAGATTTGTTGCTCTTTAATGGAGAATTATCGCCTTTCTATAATCCAGTTCTACAGGGAGTGCACAAAAAGATTAAACCCTCAAATATTGAGGAATAAAATCAAACCCACACATTCATCACTTAAATTAATCATTCTTTAATGATGTCCTGTGGTGTCTCCATCACAGGGATTCATACAGGAAAGCATTGTCTAAATCCAGATCCAACATCCTTAGCAGAAAATTCAGATAAAGCCATGAGAAATTCAAGGATATAATTGTGGAATGAGCATTAACTATTTTAACAAAGAAAGATGAGTTCAACTAAAATAAATTATCATACTTACTTGAATACATCTAAATAAATCCAAATTTTAATAATTTTACTTTTTTTCTGCCCAAATAAGGCCTTAGCTATGCAGATAAATAGCATGTCAATCTTTAAAATATCATATCAATCCATTTTTAAATTTTTTATCTTATTTTTTTTAAAGTGGCTATGTTTTAAAATCCCCTTTTATATAAAGACATTGAGATAAATGTTTTCTTCTTTTTATATGTATACACTCAAAAAATAAATATTGAGGGTCAATCCCTGCAGCCCAGATCCACCCACACTGGCCTATGTGGGACCCAGGCTCACAGTAGGCCCGGGTCCATCCTCCATAGGCAGACACTCACCTTGGGCACGGGACCACCTCTTCGGACCAGCAGACTATTGCAGGAGCCCAGGCCCAGCCCAGATCTGCCCACACCAACTTGTTCAGGACCCAGGTCCAGGGTAGGTCTGAGTTTGGGCCCCATACCCCACCTGAGAGCCTAAGCCTAACCCACTTTCATCTTGGGACACTGCAGTCATCGCCATAGCCTTCCCCACACAGTAGCCCCTAACTTTTTGACAACAGATAAGGCCTAGAAGCAGCTGCATCTCAGAGCAGGCATCCCAAAGAGAATGCGAGAACCACCCTTTCAGCCCCATCTCTGTAAGACATTGCACCCATCTTGGGGCACCTCCACTATTATTTAAAGTTACCTCAGCTATTGCCACCACCACCTTTAGTTCCAGTGGCATACACTGAGGGACATCAGAAGGGTCTGGAAGCCCAACATTAAGGTGAGGTACAGACAATCTGCATGGGTACTACAATATAGGGTAGAAACTGTAATATCTCAGATGCACCCTGCAAGAAAGGAAGACACATAACAACTGAAAAAACAAAGGAGGAAAGTGCCCCCAAACAAACCAGGATACTATAGTAATAGAACCCATGTATAGTGAAGTTGATGAAATGTCAGAGAAGGAGTTCAGAAGAATCATAATTAAAATGATCTGTGAATTAAAGAATGACCTAAATGAGCAAATACAGGAAAAAATTGATCACTCCAACAAAGAAATAAGAGAACAAATACAGGTAGCAAAAAATTACTCCAAGAAAGAGATAGAGACTCTGAAAAATAACCAGTCAGAAATCTTTGAAATGAAGGATACAATAAACCAAATAAAAAACTCAATAGAAAGCATAACCAACAGACTAGATGACTTGGAAGAAAGAATATCAGATAATGAAGACAAAGTATACAATCTGGAAAATAAAGTTGATCATGCAGTGAAGATAATAAGAAACCATGAACAGAACATCCAAGAATTATTGGACAGCATCAAAAGACCAAATCTAAGAGTTATTAGGATAGAGGAAGGCGCAGAGTTTCAAACCAAAGCAATGCACAATCTCTTCATTGAGATAATATCAGAAAATTTCCCAAGCATAAAGAACAAATTGGAAAACCAAATACAAGAGGCTTACAGGACACCAAATGTACAAAATTACAACAGACCTACACCAAGGCACATTATAATGAAAATGCCTTGCATGTAGAATAAGGATAGAATCTTAAAAGCTGCAAGAGAGAGGAATCAGATCACATATAGGGGAGACAAATTCATATCTCAGCAGATTTTTCAATTCAGACCCTCAAAGTCAGGAGGTCATGGAACGACATATACCAAGCTCTGAAAGAAAATGGATGTCAACCAAGAATCATATCCAGCAAAACTAAGCTTTAGATTTGATGTTGAAAAAAAAACCATCCATGATAAACAAAAGTTAAAAGAATTTACAACTAGAAAGCCTACACTGCAGAACATCCTCAGCAAAGTATTCCACACAGAGGAAATGAAAAACAATGATGAAAATCAGCAGAAGGAGGTATTACACTAAAGGAAAATCTAATCCGAGGAGAAACCAAGTCACGTTAATTACCAAAAATAAATGAAAATAGCTGGTAATACAAATCATGTCTCAATAATAACCCTGAATGTTAATAGCCTAAACTCACCAGTTAAAAGACATAGACTAGCAGCTTGGATCAAAAAAAAATACCAACACTATGCTGCCTCTAAGAGACTTATCTCATATAACAAAGACATCACAGACTGAAGTGGAGGGTTGGGACAAATCATACCACTCACATGGACTACAGAAGAAGCATGGGTCTCCATCCTCATATCAAATAAACTACACTTCAAGCTAAAGTCAATCAAAAAGTATAAAGAAGGACAATACATGCTGCTCAAGGGAACTATACACCAACAAGACTTAACAATTATAAATATATATGCCCCAAACAAGGGAGCATCTACATTCATCAAACTCTTCTCAAATTCAAGTGCAAGTAGACCACAACACAATAATTTTGGGTGACTTTAACACACCCTTTGCACCATTGGATAGATCTTCCAAACAAAAGCTGAACAAAGAAACTATAGAACTCAATAACACAATCAATAACTTAGACTTAACTGACATATACAGAATATTTCATAGTTCAGCAAGCAAATACACTTTCTTCTCAGCAGCACATGGATCCTTCTCTATATATTATGCCACAAAGCAAATCATAGCAAATATAAAAAAGTAGAGATACTACCCTGCATTCTATCAGATCATAATGAAGTGAAGTTAGAAATCAATGATAAAATAAGAAATAAAATCTACTCCAACACCTGGAGACTAAATAATATGCTACTGAATGAACAATGGGTTGCAGAAGACATCAAGGAGGAGATTAAAATTTTTTAGAGGTGAATGAGAACACAGATACAACATATCAAAATCTCAGGGACACTATGAAAGCCATTCTAAGAGGAAAGTTCATTGCATGGAGTTCATTTCTTAAAAGAAGAAAAAGTCAACAAATAAATGACCTAACATTACATCTCAAAGCCCTAGAAAAAGAAGAACAAATCAACACCAAAAGCAGTAGAAGGCAGGAAATAATTAAAATCAGAGCTGAAATCAATGAATTTGAAACAAAAGAAAAAAATTTAAAAAATTGACAGAACAAAAAGTTGGCCCTTTGAAAAAGTAAATAAAATTGACAGATCCTTAGCCATGCTAATGAAGAGAAGGAGAGAGAAACTCAAATTACTAACATACATGATGAAAAAGAAAATATCACAACAGACACCACAGAAATACAGAAGATGATTAGAAATTATTTTTTAAAAATTTGTACTCCAATAAAATAGAAAATATCAAAGGCGTCGACAAATTTCTAGAGGCATATAATTTGCTCATATTGAATGAGGATGATATACACAATGTAAACAGATCAATTTCAAGTGACTAAGTAGAAGATGCCATCAGAAGTCTCCCAACCAAGAAAAGCTCAGGACGGGATAGATACACAGCTGAGTCCTACAAGTCTGTTAAAGAAGAACTAATACCAATACTCTTCCATTTATTCCAGAAAATTGAAAAAGATGGAGCACTTCCAAACTCATTCTATGAGGACAATATCACCCTGATTCCCAAATGAGACAAAGACACATTAAAAAAAAAAGAAAGAAAGAAAAAAAGAAAAGAAAAGAAGACTTCATACCAATATCTCTAACATAGATGCAAAAATTCTCAACAAAATTCCGGAAAATCAAATACAAAAACATATCAAAAAGACAGTGCACCCCTTAATGTTCAAAACACTAGAAATATTAGGGGTAACAGGAACATATCTCAACATCATCAAAGCTGTCTATGCTAAACCCCAGGCCAACGTCATTCTAAATGGAGAAAAATTGAAGGCATTCCCTCTAAGAGTTAGAACAAGACAGGGATACCCTCTTTCACCACTTCTATTTAACATAGTTCTTGAAACACTGGCCAGAGCAATTAGACGAAAGAAATTAAAGGCTTACACATAGGAGAAAAACTCAAATTGGCACTATTTGCTGATGATATGATTCTTTACCTAGAAGACCCAAAAAATTCCACCAGAAAACTTCAGCAAAGTAGCAGGATATAAAATCAACACTCATAAATCAAATGCATTTCTGTATATCAGTGACAAATCCTTAGAAAGGGAAATGGGAAAACTACCGCATTTACAATAACCTCAAAAAGAAACAGAATACTTGGGAATCAACTTAACAAAAGAGGTGAAAGATCTATATAATGAAAATTACAGAACCCTAAAGAAAGAATGGATCAAGGACCTAGGAATAAAACCAGAGACCCTGCATCTAATAGAAGAAAAACTAGGCCCTAATCTCCATCATGGGGGATTAGGCCCCAACTTTCTTAATAAGACTCTTTTGGTGCAAGAATTAAAATCAAGAATCAATAAATGGGATGGATTCAAACTAAAACGTTTCTTCTCAGCAAAAGAAACAATCAGTGAGGTGAATAGAGAACCTACATCTTGGGAGAAAATTTTTACCCTTCACACATCAGATATAGCACTAATCTCTAGAGTATATAAAGAACTCAAAAAGCTAAGCACCAAAAAATAAATAGAAATAAATAACCCAATCAATAAATGGGCCAAGGACCTGAACAGATACTTCTCAGAAGTATACAATCAATCAATCAACAAATATATGAAAAAATGTTCATCATCACTAGCAATTAGAGAAATGCAAATCAAAATTACTCTCTTTTCATTTCACTCCAGTCAGAATGGTAGCTATTATGAATATAAACAACAATAAGTGTTGGTGAGGATGTGGGGAAAAAGGTACATTCATACATTGCTGGTGGAACTGCAAATTGGTGCAGTCAATATGGAAAGCAGTATGGAGATTTCTTGGAAAATTGGGAATGGAACCACAATTTGACCCAGCTATCCCTCTCCTTGGTCTATACCCAAAGGACTTAAAAACAGCATACCACAGGGACACAGCCACATCAATGTTTATAGCAGCACAATTCACAATAGCTAAACTGTGGAACCAACCTACATACCCTTCAATAGATGAATGGATAAAAAAATGTGGCATATATACACAATGGAATATTACTCAGCAATAAAAGAGAATTAAATCATGGCATTTGCAAGTAAATGTATGGAGTTAGAGAAGATAATTCTAAGTGAAGTTAGCCAATCCCCAAAAACAAAATGCCAAATGTTTTCTATGATAGAAGGAGGCTGATTCATAGAGGATTAGGGAGGGGGAGCATGGGAGGAATAGAAGAACTCTAGGGCAGAGTGGTAGGAGGGGAAGAGAGGGGGCATGTGGTTAGAAATGATGGTGGAATGTGATGGATATTATTATCCAAAGCACAGGTATGAAGACATGAATTGGTGTGAATATACTTTGTATACAACCAGAGATATGAAAAATTGTACTGTATATGTATAATAAGAATTGTAATGCATTCCAATGTCATATATAAATAAAAAATTAATTTAAAAAAGAAAATAAACATTGAAGATATTTAGTAGGCAACTTTGCTTTAAATTTATCAGAAGAAAAGTTATTGGAGAAAATGGAGGCCATGGCATGGAAAAGTTACCAATTCAAATCCTTCTGTTTGTGCTTAAAAAAAAAAGACTTTGGATTCTGCATGAAGCAAGAGTCTCAGAAGGTAACTCTAAGATCACATTGGGACACTTAAATTTCAGAGCACAAAAGGAAGTGATGTGAGAATTCTTCAGGATAGAATAGTAGATATTTGGTTCCAATGAGTGATATTTGTCCAGTGCAGGTAAGTGCTTACTTAGAATTTGGAATGATGGGTTGCAGACATCAGCACTCTGACCCCCTGCTAGAAGAGAGCTAATTCATTTACACTGTACCTCCTGGGCCAAGAGAATGAGATGCATAGGGAAGAATGGGACTCTGGCCCTCAGTGAGGATTTTTGAATCAGAATGGTCTCCAATGGCCAAGGTCAGCAACTGTCCATCTATTCTGTCCTGGGCTATTCCTTTACCATTTAGCCCTGACTTCTTTCATAAATTTTTGGCCTCAGCATCTATTGAATGGTTTCTATCTTCCCAGATCCTGACCTTAGTGAATGCATCCAGAAGCCAACATGCATATACTGCTCTTGCTGGATTATCTGCTGATACATATTTTGATGAACCCAGAAATACCCCTTGTGCTGACAGTGTAGCTCCACTTGTAGATGAGATTTGGAGTATTATATTGCCAAGAAAAAGTGGCATTATAGATCTTTCTTTGTTTCCCTGTTTGTCTTACATAATGATACTACCTCACAACAGTTTGAGACTCCCCAAGTCAGGGTACTTACTGGCCAGTTTTTGATGTAACTAAATCTGGGATCACTGGAGACTAAAAAGAAAAAAAGGGAAAGAAACAGTCTCATATGCCCCATACAGACATTTCTCTTTCTAGCTGCTCACTTCCAGAGAGTTTTGCCAAGTGAAAAATTCCAGAACATCAGGCTTTGACAGGACCCTTGAGATTTTATTAACCCCTAACTTTATAGTTTAGAATACTGAGAGCAGGAGAGATAAATTTTCTAAGCTTAGGATGCTAGAGAGTGTCTGAGCCGCGGCTGGTCTGGATGACTCCCTGCCCAGTGCTCTTCCTGCTCTCACCAGGCTGCATCTTTCAATAGTTCTTGCCTTAAGAACATCGTCAAGGCAACTTTGAACATGCACATTCTTAATGAGAAAAATTCTGGGCAGAATGTTACTTTGTTCAAGGACTTGGGTACTATTTCGAGGTCTCTCTCTGGTAATTTTCTGGGGAGGAAGCACCTAGGGCGATCGCTTACGTAAAACCACAGTAGGCAGAAATTTCTAGCTTATTTTAACCTCTTACCCTTTTAAATAACTTCATTTGTACTTCTGATACATGAAATGGTTAACCCTGTCGAAGGAGAGCTAGAGACAGAACCTAATCCCAGCTTGATGCAATTACTTTAACATGAATTTAAAATGAAATTAAAGTTAACAGTTTAAACTGATGTTTGAGGGTTTTAAAAAGATTTAGTTTCCTTTGGAACCACTGTGTTATTTGATCCAGTACAATCTTTTTGAGCTCCATGCATAACATCTTTACCCAAGTACCATTACTACCAGATTATGCCCATAGGTTGAGTTACAAACGTCTAAAAATCTTAAAATTATTAAGCTCAGATTAGAGTGTTCAAAGACTATGGTGTTATTTTAGTCTCCTGCCATATCCTCCATTTACTATAAACTTGTTATATTGGCATTCAAATAAAATGTCATAAAGCAAGTATGTAAGGAGGTGTTTGGGGTTTGTTTCAGGCCTCTGCGAGCCAAGTTTGCATGGCAACCAAGATGTATAACAGAAACACTCAAATGGTCTTCATAAAAAGAAATGCTGAGCAGAGCTCGAGTCAGGCAACTCTAAGTCAGGGCAGACTATTAGAGCTGGTCAGAGTTGCAACCGAGGGCACGGGTAGGGACAGCCTGTTATCCCGTGTTGCTCAGTGGAACTTCACGTCCCTTTTTCCTGCGGCCACCAAGTTCCAAGGCCTCCGAGGTCAAGCCTCCAGAGATGAATTTGCAGACATTACAGTTGGGAGAATCCCTCCACACCACCTTAACCAAACCCCTTGTTTTATAGATGAGGAGATGGGGATCCAGAGCTAGGATTTGTTCAGCTTCAGTGGTCTGTTTGCACAGCAGAAGCACATGAGTATGCTCTAACCGTGTCCCCTGTTTTTCCAATTGAACATAAATTGCAATCGTTCTGAGTTAGAATACAGAAAGCAAGTGTCGGGGCACAGGCTTCCACTTGGGAATTGCCTCTGCACTACAGTAGGGAAAGTTGTTTTTTTCATTTTTTTGTACATAGATCATGGACCTCCCAGATCCAGTAGCTCCCTCCCTAGAAGGTTCCCCTCATAAAAGCAAGTCAATGGCACTTTGTTTCCACCGTGGAGAAGAGATTCATCAGAGCTGAATGAACTTGCATGGCACCCAGAGAAAGGGAGACTCTCTCCTTTGAGACTCTTTGCTTTGTGTTCCTGAAACCTGGATGAAGGATGCAAGAGAAGTGACCAGAACAAGGGGAGGTAGGATCCACAAATTGGGAACTAATGTATTAGTAACGACCGAAGAGGATGCAGTCTATGTGCACAGCTCCAGAGCTGTCCATCCATTTCTAAAGATTCTGACAGCCCTCAGGGTGTCTCTACCCAGCACTGCTAAGAGACAAGCTGATTAAGACCTATGATAAAGATCATCCATGAGTACCTCTGAAAGCACAGAGTGAAATAGGATGAGAAGCCAGAAAATCAATGTTTGGCACTACTGGGAAATGGTACTTCATTATAAAAGAATTTATTGTATGCATGCCTAGAATTACTTTACAGGGTTATCAATTTGTCTCTTCTCTTACCTAAAGTACTTCCATCACTTAGATTCTGTTTGAAATTTGTAGTTTCCAGTGATGAAGGAGATCTAACTGTCAATCAATTAGGATTTGGTCAGAGAAGCAGAGAAACTATGAGTGATATAGAATCAGGGATTTATTGTGGGAATTAGACCTTATACAGTTCTGAGAGCTGGTTATGCCATGGACATAAGACTCTTGTCTCTGAATCTAGTATTTTCTCCAAAGTTCATAGGGCCCATGGATGGATATGAAATGGGCAGAGGGGAACAAAGACAAGCCAGAACCCCATCTGATTCTTCATGCCTCCAGTCTTGATGGTGTGGGTGATGGAGGGTGGTAGAGGTATGTTGGCACATTTTCCATAGAGATGTTTATGCACCTGACTTAGGGAAAAGAAGATTCTTTGGAAGCTGGAAAAGCTATGGGCCCAGCTGCGGCTTCATCAGCAAAGTGAGCCAGCTGATCATGGACAATGTTTGTGAGCTGTACCTGAAGCACACAGATCTTCTAAGTGTGAAAGGACTGTACCTTCACCTCTGCTTCCAATCTTAAGCAGATGCTTCTTGTGCCCAAGTTTATCCTGGAACCATTCAGAGAAAGAAACTCTTAAAAATGTACTTCAAGGTCAGCTAGGTTGACACAATACAAAATCACCACACAGGGCTGGGGTTGTGGCTCAGTGATAGAACACTGGCCTAGCACGTGTGAGGCACTGGGTTTGATCCTCAGCACCACATAAAAAAAAGTAACCTAATAAAATTAAGTTAAAAAAAATTCACCATAACAGCCCTAAAACTTCCACCATGGTGAATTTGAGATATAGTTGCAAATAGTTTGATGGTGTCAATCTTTTTATTTTAACCAATTCTGATGTTGTATAATAGTATCTCATTGAAGATTTAACATACATTACTGGATAACTAAGAAGACTGGGCACTTTATTATGTGTTAACTGGCCTTTGGGGTACCTTTTTTTTTTTTTTTTGGTGACGTTCCCATTCAAGTCTCTTGCCCATTTTTCAATTTGTCTGTTTTGCTTTTTGTTGTAGTTGTTTTGTATGAGCCCCTTTTATACATGTGTTCTAGATACGTTTTTTTTTTCAAATATATATATTAAAATATTCTCTCCCATATGTGGCATGCCTTTTTGACCTGTTATTGATGTCTTTTCATTATTAATTATAGTATAGATACAATATAACATTTTTATTGGTCTATTTGGTGTCCCATTTAAGAAATCTTTTCTTACCTCAAGATCACAAAGTTATTTACTTATGTTGTATTCTAGAAACCTTATATATTTACCTGCTGTAGTGCTTTACGTTTATTTAGATATGTTTTGTCTGTTTCTCTAGCTGTTTTTGGTAGAAGGGCAATCCCCATAGCAGTTCATTCATCTTTCCCATATAAAGGCAGGTGTGTGCTTGGCTTTTTATGTCTTTGCTCTGGGCAACTTAACCTTTAAAAAAAAACGCCTTGAGAGGAAAATTGATGGGTGTTGGGAACCTCACATCTTTTCAGGGTCTTGGCTTCTCAAGTTCTGGCTGCCTTCTGACTCTCAAACTCCAATTGTTGTCTCCTAATCTCATGAGATTGCTAAAACTCTGCTGGATTCTCTACTGAGCAGCCATGCTCCAGGAGGCTTCAACCTGCTCCAAAAATTAGCAACTGAAGAAAAGAAACGTGATGGATAGTATGTTAGTGCACTTCTTTCTCTCTGAGACCTTTGCCACCCAAATCAAAAATCACCTCCTGATGCCTTCACAAAGTTTTCTCTCCCATTTTATCTGGGTGTGACAGTCCTTCTATACTCTTTATAGTTCCAACAAATGGAGTCCATGTAAATTGATTTATGCTCTTGATGTTTTTGCTGATTCTAGCACTTCATGATTTTTTTTCTTCTTTGTATACTGTTTGAGTTTCTCCAGAGAAACAGAACCAATGGGATAAATATTTGTGTGTTTGTTTGATTGCTTGTTTTAAGGAATTGACTTATGCAATTTTGGAGGCTGACAAGTCCAAAATTCTACAGGATGAGTTGGCAACCTGGAGACCCAAGAGAGCTGGTGGTATGGTTTCAGTCTGGAGACCAGAGGGCTCAAAAACCAGGAGCAAGTCAATGTCCCAGCTCAAGGGTAGTAAAAGAAAATATCTTATCATTCTTGGCAGATAGTCAGCTTTTTTGTTCTATTCAGTCCTTCAATGGACTGTATGAAGTCTACCCCTTCTAGAAACATCAATCTGCTTTGCTCAGGCTACTCATTAAAATGGTAATCTCGCACAAAACAGCTCCCCAAACTACCCAGAATAACGTTTGACCAAATATTTGGATACTCTGTGGCCCAGTCAAGGTGACACTTGAAATTAATTTCCACAAATAATAATTATTGCCTGGGGGTCTGCCATTTAATAGGGAGACTTACTTGTGGACTATTTGCCACGTCTTCAGTGAGGTTTATTTTTTTCCCAAGGACTTTGTGTTTGCTTCTTTAGATAGTCAGACCATTTTAAATTGAGGACATGGTTTGTGGGGTTTTGAATCCACCCATATTGTAAGATTTGGGGTACAACAACATCAAGGGCTGATTTGTAACAACAGCTTCCAAGACACATTTTACTTCTGCTTTGCTCTTTACTAAGGCAGTTCTATGGGCTTGGAGGTGGTAGGCAGGCTTAATCTTTGTTCATTTATATACTGAGATATATCACTCAGCATTTCAAATTCCTAATTTTATAGTGAAGAAATTTTACTACTAAATCCTTTACCTTGGGTTATTGATGTTTTCTGTCCTTACAATGCACAAGGCTAAGAAAATTTAAACAAGTTTATTTGGTTGTACAAATGGTCTTGTAGCTAAAATGTTTTACTTTCTGCATACTTCTTTGGTTTTCCATCTTTACTAATTTTGGGCTTGAAAAATTCTTACCATCTTACCAACTCCCAGCATGTGAAGCAAGTTTAAGAATACTTAATCAAATATTTATATATTGTTATATAGTTATTCAGACTGTATATTTTATTTGTATTATATCATGTCATACATATCATATTGTAATATATCTATTACACAATACATATTATATATCATACTATATAATGTAATTCAATATTATGATTACATAATAAAATGCTTATATAAGGCAATTTTATATTATATCATATTACATTATATTTTTATGGGTCTGGCAAGGTGCCTGGACTGACCATCTTATAGAACATAACTAAAAATCTTGAACAAAATATTAAAAGTAAATCCATATTTAAGCCTCTCAAATTGGGCTAGGGATGTGGCTCAAGTGGTAGTGCGCTCGCCTGGCATGCGTGCGGCCCAGGTTTGATCCTCAGCACCACATACAAAGAAAGATGTTGTGTCCGCCGAGAACTAAAAAATAAATATTAAAAAATTCTCTCTCTCTCTCTCTCTCTCTCTCTCTCTCTCTCTCTCTCTCTCTCTCTCTCCCACTCTCTCTTTAAAAAAAAAAAGCTTCTCAAATTGAAAATCATTAACAGATTTTATAATCCTTATTTTTTGTGAAGACAAATGCAATTTCTTGCAGAGGTTAACTGATATTCTGCAATCCTATCCTCTCCCCCATCTTCCCTAGGGCCAACCTCATGATGGTCTGCCAGTATCCAAGTTTTATGTCTTTACATGTATGTATAAGAATGGACTCTTTAGGTACATTTTTCCCAGATTTATATATTTTTTTCACTTACCATTACAGTTAAAAGAGAATCTATACCCTTGGCCTCACGTTTCCATATTAAACATCCTCCATCACAGTACCTCTTCACATTTTTACTCATTACTTATCATGGGATGAGATGTGAATTACCTAAGAGGTGAGTTTGGAAAAAGCAATCTTGTTGGTCTCTGTCTGTGTTGGGCATAGAGCTTCTCTAGAATGTCAGCATTGAGTTCTGCCCTCCATCATGTGGTCAGAGTTCTATTCTTTATGGAGAAGGCCCATGGGCCCATGACTGTGAACTATGTCAGTAAATTATGCAAAACTGCATAATTCATGGAAAGTGCTAGGAACCTCATTTTGACTACAGATCTGAGCCATAGTCTTTCAATCAGTAACATTAACCATATCTATCTACATGTGTGTGTGTTTGTGTGTGTGTGTGTGTGTGTGTGTGTGTAGATTTTGAGAAAGAACATGATATGAGGTGGAGATTGTTGATACATCTGGACAGATGGAGCTGAACTAAACTCCTGAGGTCCTGCATCAGACCAACACAGCAGTGCAGTGATATTAGCACAGCCAATATATTAGCACTGTGCTTTGCAGAGAGAACCATCACACTGGGTCAGACCCTGCTGGGGAGGCATGGCTGAGATCTGTGTGTATTTATGAGATTGTCTTAGGGAATGTCAAATGATGGACACAGGGACCTAGAGAGGCAACAACCCCACCTTCTTCTTTTGATTCTACAAAGTCCAGGAGAAAGAACAGAAAGTAAGATTTTGGCACCCCTAACTTTGCAAACTAATATTTGCCATCTACGCAGATTCCTTTGGGATTTTTAAAAATGCATATCTCCATAACAAATGGGTCCCAACCCCAGCCCAGATGTAGAACCAAGTCATTTGCTGCTGTGAGAACAGGGTGTATAGAGATCAGGACTCAGAACAGGGTGTATAGAGATCAGGACTCAGTAGACCGGGACCTGTTTCAGAAAGAGCAGTAGGTGGTCTGGAAGCATGTTCTGAAAGCATTTAGAGTCGTTTTCCTGGGTGGACACAACACTACTGCCCACAGAGGAGAGGGCAAGAATGCTTTGTTGGGATCAGTGGATGAGACCCCTAATTACTAGAAGCAGAACCTTTTCCTGGAGAGAAAAGGATGGTTTTGTCCACAGTCAGCAGAAGCCATTCTATCCACAAAATCAGTGCACTCCTTAACCAGCTGCAGATGCCCATGTTCATCAACTTAGTCTTCAACTCAGTAATCAAAATGTTTGGGCTCCTTCTTTCACTATGGCAGAGCATAATTTGTCATTAAGCTGCAAACAGATGATTCTGCACTGACATGAGGGAGACCCCTTAACTGACTGTCACTGAATCAATTGACTGGTTTAATTAACACCTCCCACTTTTCTCTTTCTATTTGTGTTTTTATCAGCTTTTTATTATGAAAAATTTCAAACATATTCAAAAGTCCAGAGAATCATATTATGAGCCCTCAAGTACCCTGAGAAGTGAAATTCCTGCGTCAAAAGGTAAGTGCACCAGTGATTACATTGGATGTGACCGATTTCCTCCTGGTGGGATTCTTTAGATTAATCTAAAGAATCTTTGTTATAAGATCTAAAGAATCTTATAACAAATAAGAGTGTTTATTTCCTCACAGAACCAACAAAACATATATTGTCGACACTTAAAATGTTAGCTGAAATAATGAGTGAGAAATGGTTATCTCACTGCAGTTTAATATATATTTTCTTTCAATGAGTAAGGTTAAACAATTTTCAAATGGGTTGAAAGTTATGTGTATTTCTTTTTTCCTGTGAACTGGGCCATATCTCTGTACTATGATTCTACAGAGTTATTGACATTGTAATTCTCTTTGTAGATGTTCTTAATATATTAAGTATAAATTGCCATTCTTATACATCAAGAATCACATATTGACAGTTTGATAAGGTTGAACCAAATGTTAGATATGTGACCCTTTTATCATTCGTGGAGTTGACAATATTGGTTACTCATATTTCTACTTTTCTTCTTTTCTCCTGAAAAAGTTTTAAAAATTATTTTAAGTAATCAAATTTATGTTTTTTCATCATTACTCATTACTATTGGATGTTGAGTCTAGGATAGTTTCTCCCATGGACACAGAGTGAGGAAGTTAACTAAATCTGCTTTTAGTACTTGCTATGGTTTCACTATCATTTTTAAAAATATTTAAAATGCCTGACCATTTTGGACTTCATACTGATAATTTATCCTGGCACGTGGAGTGGGAAATAAATCCAACTTGACCTTTATCTACGTCCTTATCCAGTGAGCTCGATACTAGTTATTAGAAAATTCCTTGGCTCACCTGAGACGCCACTGCTACCACACAGTATTTTTAAAAAACAATTTCTGGAGATTTTATTCATTTCCATTAATCTGCTTATTCATGCACTATCTCTGAGAGCCATCTCCACATTGCTTGCTTTTTTTTTTCTTTTCCAGGTGCCTCCTAGACATTCTTACTTAATTATTCCTGCAAATTTATTTAAAAATCAATTTGTCTACTAGGCCCAGAAAATTGTTTTTCATGATCCCTTTTATTTTTATTTTTTTGGTAAAGGGGATTAAACCCAGGGATGCTTAACAATTAAGCCACATCCCCAGCCCTTTTTTTTTTTATTTTTTGAGACAGGATCTCCCTAAGGGTCTTAGGGCCTAAGTCGCTGAGGCTGGTTTTGAACCTGTGATCCTCCTGCCTCAGCTTCTCAAGCTGTGGGCATTATGGGTGTGCACCATCATGCCTGGCTCATGATTATTGAGATACACTTAATTTATAAATTATCTCAGGGAAAAGACCTGACGTATTTATGGTGCTTTCTTCCTATCTGAGAATTAGCTATTTTTCCATTTAATTCACTTTAAAAAGTTTTATGAACATTTAGTTCAATTTTGTGTATGTTTTGATTGATTCTGGTCAATTTTACACATGGGTACTTTAGTCATTTATTTAATTAATGTTATCGGTTTTCCTAAATAGTGGTCTATTTTTTCACTATATCACCTAAGTGATACTTATTTATGTATTTGAAGTTCTTTTTAAAGTTATGCTTTATTTTTCATTTACTACATTTCCATAATTGCTTATAGTAGTTTTTCCATTTCTTCATTTTGAGTTTTTCTGATATATATTAATATCATCTACAGAGACAGTGTATATCTTATTTAATTCTTATATCACTAGTTGTTTCCTCTTTTTAAAATTGCATTTATTGATGCATCCAATAGACTGTTAAAAAACAGCAGAGATGAGCCATCTCTAGTTTGTTCCTGACTTGGGTAGAAAAAGTTCTATTGTTTTCCCTTTAACATAGGTGCTGGATTTGGGGTCAAGATATATATAAGTGCATACATATGTCTATATCTATGTATCTAAATATTATTTATCTTTATAAAATTAATCAATTTTACATAAATGAGTATTTAATTGATTGCTTTTTAACATATCTATTCTTCTCTTAAACATGTCAATTGATACTCAGTGCATGCTTCATCCTCCTGGACTTGTAGCTCACTGGGTGGACTGCAAGTTTGCCAAATTTCAATTATGTTTGTTCCCAATGTGCAAGTTGTGCTTGTTATTGTCATCCTATTATTTAGTTATTATATAAATTAGTGACATACTAGTTCAAAACATAATTATTCCGATGATAAATGACCGAGTCAAGCTACACTGCTAACAAAATTGCTGCCAATTTAGGTGAGAATACTGCAAAAGATTAGGGACAATTGTTAAAAAGAAAAAAAAAAATGGATTCTGAACACAGATTACTTCCAAAGTGCCCTTGGTTCTCATGTTGCATTAAAGGAACAGGAAATGGTGGGACATTCATCTGCATGGTTTATGTTCTATAAGAGAAACAACAAGCAACAATACTCAACAAAAAAGTCTTGCTGACTGAATAAACTGCATTACATTGTGTATTCCAAAGATTGCCAGAACGATAGTTCTCACCCCTTATCTTTTTGTTTTTACTATATGATCTTGCCACTTCTCCATCAAGAATTGGAGTCTGTCCTCTCCCTGTGAGTCTGCAGGAACTTTTGCATCTGTCACAAGTACTCCTCCTCTGGGATTTTCATTCTGTTTTGAAGTATTGCTGCCACTCTTCCCCATCTTGTGCACAAAGATCACTACCATTAAAACGGGAAGTTTTACATAGAACGTATTCTGATCATTAGCAGTTAGTCACTTTTTATAAGTTAGATACACATTTTTGTCTAACATAGATTTGTAACCCTAAACACACCAGAACTGAATGGTGAAAGAGTCAATGTAAAAATAAAAATAAAAAATGAGTAAGGAGTAAATTATGTATTTTCAGGGAGTTAAAAAAACAATCATACAAAGAGGACTGGTTCATGGCCACTGAAAGAATGAGACATACATTTCCAAGAATCCACTTGGTTTCATTTGGTACAGCCAAGACACTGATATTTAAAAATAAAGACAAAACAAAACAAAAAAGGAAACATTTTCTGGGGTTTGCTATTCTAGAGATTCTTGCTTGAAATAAAGTTGGGTAGAAAAGTCAGAACATCACAAATATCTAGAGGTTGATTATAAGAGAAAATACAAGACACCCATGTAAATTTAAATAAATAGCAAATAATTTTTAATACAAACATATTCTACATATGAATTAACATACTAAAAGCATTTATTTTCTGAAATTCAAATTTAACTAGGTATTCTATAATTTTGTATCTTTATTTACCTATAATTCACATAGTACTTAATTCACCCCAAGTGTGCAATTCAATGGTGTTTAGTATAGGCATAAAATTGTGCAAACATCACCATAATCTATGTTTAGAACATTTTTGTCATCCCCAAAGGAAATTAGTTAGTACCCATTAGCAGTCACACTGCCACATCCCCAACCTTAGTGCTAGGCAAACACTAATCTACATTTTGTACCACTAATTGGTATCTTGTCTGTGTACATTTGTCTATCTGGATATTTTATATAATTGAATCATAAACTATGCAGCGCATCTTGTGTTCTTATTTTTAAATCAGTACTAATGTAGAGCCAATGGTCTGAAGCAATGAAGAGTAATTCTAACCAAAGAGAATTCATGAGTAAATAAATTCAAGGCAGCAGGTGGAGGAAGTGGCACTCTGAGATCCCGGAGAAGCTTATCTTTCCCACACTGCAGACTGGTATTGTAGGGGACAAAACCTGAGAGCTGTTGGGCACGCTGGCTAGTTTAAGGGAAACATTATTTACTAAGGGAAGACTGGAGCAGCTTCAGAAGACCCAGAGAATCACACCAGTTCCTATGAAGTCTGGAACAACACCCCAAAACCTCACTGGACTGCTTGCAGGGGGAATCTCATCAACCTCTGTCCAGACCCTGCAGGGCATCCCCTGCACATGGGCTGCTGTTGCTAGGATCTCTGCCATCACTGCATCTGTCTTGGGCCTCCATCACACCCCACTATCCTCCCAGACCACAAAAAGACTCCTGCACACCAGCATGAAAATGAGGGGGCAAAAGCACAGATTTCATGAAGAGCCACCATCTTTGATTCTTGGAGTCTGAAGGTGGGGACAGCAATTACGGCAAGCAGGGTCATGACCCAATGCCCTGGCTACTTAAAGATGAGACATGCTTGTTTCTAGCTCTGACCTAAGGGAGACAAGATTCATAAAGTGGGGAATTACCAAACTGTAGGAGAGGTTTTCAAAAAGTCAGGGCTGCCCTAAATATGGCCTGCTTCCACCACAACTACTATGACAATCTCTCTTGATGCTGTTCAGGAGGATACAGAAATGGCTGCTGGCCTTGAGGAAGGTGAAATCGGCTAAGAGAATGACACTAGGCAATTCTCTGACGGAAGCACATCATCCCAGGCCCCAAGACTGAACAAAAAAAATCTCTGAGCCCAAGAATGAAGGCTAGCTCATGATACTCATAGTCCTTATTTGGTGGATTTTCACTCTATAGTATATAATGAAGTTATTAAAATTCACCCAAATTTCCTACTAAATATAAATTCTGCCAAGAAATACCTTTGAAAATTTCTTTATAATTTTTCTTTCAAAACTATTTTTGCTTTCAGTGGTTTCTTCAATTTAGTGAGTGAATCAATTATCACACAAGCTCAAGAATTTTTGTAAAGTAAGAAAGCTGGACATGCAATTTCTATCAAGTATAATGATTTTTTTCTGGCATCATCAAATTTAGCAACAAAAACATTTGACAGAGTGTAAATATTTCATAGACACTCATTAAAAAATCATTCCTTTTAATCTCTCCTTCTTCTATTTGTCCTTTAAATACAAATAATAATCCTTTACTCCAATTCTTTAGTCCAATCATTAAAAAACTTAATGGGTAAAATTATTCTGTGAGGATACTTCTATACTAACTTATCTTTGAGTTTTGGTGGAAAAGAGAGTTTTAAAAGGTCAGAACCCAGCTACAAACCACAGCTGCACAGATCCCAAGAGGTTTTTCTCAAACTAAGAACTCCTTTTCTGTCTCCTCTGGTCTTCAGGTGTTTTGGTCAGATTTTCACTGCTGTGACTAAAGGTCCCCACCAGCACAGTTATGGAGGAGAAAAGGCTTATTTAGGGGCTCACTGTTTCAGAGGTCTCAGCCTATGGACAATAGGCTCCATTTCTCGGGACTCAAGGTGAGGCTGAACATCATGGTAGAAGAGTGTGGCAGAGGGAAGCAGCTCATACGATGATCAGGAAGCAGAGAGGGCCACTCACCAGATTCAAATATATAGCCCAGATCGACAACGCAAATGCCCTACCTCCAACCCACACCCTACCAGCCTGCAGTTACCACTCAGTTAATCCCATTGGGAGATTAATTCAGTGGTTGGGTTAAGGCTCTCAGGACCCAATCATTTCTCCTCTGAACCTTCTTCATTGTCTCACACAGGAGCTTTTGTCTCTCGGTGGACATTTGTCTCTTTACTCCTATGTACACCTCCCACCCAATCCTTAACTTTGGGATAAAGAAAATCCCATCGGAACTCTTCCTGGAAGGGAAAGATAAGCACTGATGGCAAGGGAGTGGAAGACAGTTCATTACAGCAACACAAAACAAAGACGGATGGGCAGAGCTGCTCGCCTTACTATGAAAAACGTTGGAAAAAAGTTTGCAAATACATTGTAGAAGGACCTGAGTGCAGTGATGACTTGAAGATGACAAATGAGAGACATTGTGTAATGACAGAGAAGGGGCCCAGCCTCTTGCAAGGCCCCATAAGTGAGATGTTCAGACAACACAATAAGGTGCAAAGGGTGAGGAGCTGTGGAGCTGAGAAGACACAACAAAGACCAAAGTGCCACATTACGGGAAATAGAATTAACCCCAGCAGCACGTTACAGCATGAGCACAGTCTAAAACTGAACTGTTGGCACATAGAAAAGGCTGGAAACAATCTCAATGAATATGGAGGAAAAAGATTAAGATATTAAAGCAATTAGAATAGGGTTCCACAGTCTAATCCAAGGATGATTAGAGTCTCTGAAGAATACAGTAAGTGAAAAACAAAATGTGTTGAGAATCCCAACAGAAGAGCTATTCAAAGGATTAGGTAAGCACTGAGTCTATTGATCAAAAGTCACACCATCTGGAAAAAAAAATAGACAGATATAGAATAATTGGTACTGTTCCAGAGCTATTGAAGGTAATGGATTTTAAAGAAGCATTAAAAACTAAAGACATAAGATAACAAAATTAAGATAAATACATGTACATATGTATAAATGTTCATGCATTTGTATTTAATATACTAACATTTATTATTATATACTAATATCATATTTACTAATATTATATATTATTTTATTTAAATAAAACAAGCTAATTTCTTAAAAGTTTTTATAGATTAAGTAACAAAATCTAAAACTCAAATAAATATTACATACATGAGAAGAATCTAAAGCAAACAACAGAAGCATTGAGAGGCTTTAAACCTCCATGTGTGTGCTAGCACTTGACAGAAACATACCATACAAACTATACCCAAGTTATAGAGAAATTCACCCATATTTTCATCTGGTTTTGTATAGTTTTTTGGTATTGTTTTTTACACTTAGAACTCTAATTTATTTGGAATTTATTCCTGTGGACATCATGAAAAATGGATCTAATTTTATCTTTCCCAAGTGGCTTTTCAGCTTACCTAGCTTCATCATTGAAAATTTCCATCTTTGTACCAGTGAGCTCAGGAACCATCAGTATCACATTTAGTTCCAATTATTTGCATACTTCTAGCTATTCTATATATTTCTATTTATTATCAGATGCTGTATTGTCACATAATTCCATCTATTTCATATAGTTCCATCTATCTCATAGTCTGGATAACCATGTATTTCCAAACTTTTTATTCTTACTTTTGATTTTTCTGTCTATTCACACTATTACCAAGCTGTTTTAATTATGAAAGTTTTGTAATATGTTTAGTTACCTGAGGAATAGGCCCTAATACTCTTATTTCTCCCTTTTCAGTATTTTCTCTCTTGCATATTTGTTTCTCCATACACATTTTATCAATTTGTCTAGTTTTTCATTGGGATCACAAGAGTTTTATAAATTAATTTAGGCAGAACTGACATCTTGATGACTTGAAGTTAGCTTAAGCAAGAATGAATAATATCATTCTACTTATTCAAGTCTCGATTTTGAACATTTGTCTCTTTACTCCTATTTTATTCTTTTTGTTTTTGTATTTTGTGGGTTTTTTTTTTTTGCTATATTAAGTGGGATTTCTCTCTTCTATCATCTCTTATAACTGGATATTATTTGTACTTATGAAATCTATTATTTCCTTAGCTAACAAAGCATCCTAGTATGTGATGGGCTGAGATTTGTTCTCATTCCCAAATATACTGTGGGCAGGTAATCATCATCACTGAGTCCTTGATGAGAAGGAAGAGTGGATTGAGCTAGCATCTCCAAGTTAAGGCACAGAACTCAGGCCTTTGTTGACTCACAGTGGTTGACTTATTCTGATTATGAAAATACCTAAAACCCAAGCATGTATAGTGACAGTAAGCCATGAACTTTTATGACTATATGATATCTGATCTATTTATCAGAGGATATGAAGTTCAAGAATGCTTTTCACAATGTATCTCTATTAAAATGACATAAATATAAATTTGGTCTGGAATTTTTTTCTACAGTGCTCTTTTATATTTTGATTTCAGTAAAGCTTCCTGTATTACTTTCCTATTCCTAGTATATCTAGCACACATACACGGAGGTTTAAAGCCACACATGCTTATTCTCAGAATCTACAGGTTAGAAGTCCAACATCAGTCTTAGTTCAGGGCCTAAGTACAGACCACACATAATACGAACTCTATCTTTTCACCATGGTCCTTTGATACTTCAATTCAAAAAACTAAATAACTTTTAAATGATGGTTCATTAATATCCTATTTAATTTGAGCATAGTTGGACCTCAAATGAATAAATAAAATTTTGGGTAACCCAAACTGGTCCTGGATTTTACCAACCTCATAAGGGCACATCATCCAGGAAGCCATTTATCAACACTGCACCCATGTATGCCCCTGCTGTTCTTACCCCCAGCTTCTCCGTGTTCATCTTGATGCTAGAGTTTACTTGACAGCCAAAATGGGCTTCATGCATTTAGTTCTGACATTAGCTTTGCAATGTCCTAAATTAATATCCCACCACTGCTTAATAAAAACATTTGGGGCCCATGTATATTTGCAAAAGAAAATATCTGTGTTTTTTTTTAACTGTAGTCTGTAATTGTATTGGACTTTCATACATTATTCCTGCAGAGTGGCAGACACAGTTTTCAGCTCTACTATCTTAATCTATCCCATAAACAACTAAGCTGCTGCAGGGCACTGACTTATTAACACTACTGTACCTGATATTTAAAAATTGCATTGGTTATCTACCCCTTGAATTCCACAAGGATCATCTAATCTTTCATGCTGCATCATATTCTTGTCTATTTAGCCCTGTCCACATCCCAATAACTATTCTCTTGGGGTAACATGTCATCAAAGAAACTCTCTTTCATGGTGTGGTACCATTTAAAAAAAAATCTATTTTGCAAGTTGAGCTTGCAAGTCTGTCTGCCAGCATACCCATTCCTACATCTGCAATTATAATTGAATCCACACAGTTAGATTTAATCATACAATCTCATATAATACATTGCTTGTCATACTTTGCTGCTACGTTAAGCATATGTAGTTTACAAGCTACTGTGTTTTTAGCAATTATTTTTGGCAAACAATTTTATTGATATCTACTATACTGTTTCCCTTCAAGTTTGATCTAGTTGATGTGTATGCACGTTTACAAACACATGCAAAATAAATAAGTTAGAGTAGTTTTGTTTCATAGAACTTGAACTATTCCTGGTTCATTTTTTTTTTAATTTAGTGAGAGACTTTGAGGAATTAGTCTTACCCTAATCCTGTCTTGATTTACATGTAGAACAAAATACCACTTACTGATTTCAGAATTAAAAGTTTAATAGAGATGACATACTATTATATAGAAGATGCTCTATTAATCTATGTCTTCATGGTCATTCTAAATTCTTATCAGGCATGTTATTCTGTCTTCATCAGCATTTGCCTAGAATATCTAAAATGGCTAGAACTTAGTGATTGAAAAAAGCTCAATTAAGCAAATAGGTATTGAGGGATCAAGGGAGTCTTTCTAGCATCATGAGCTTCTAATTTGCCTAGGATTTTCCAACAAAGCATTCTATCACTTTTTCTTATTGAGTTGGGCTGGGACATAGCAAAGATTCTACTAGTTTGGTGCAGATGCTCTCAGTTAGCCAGTAAATAGTATCTGTGTAGCAGCAGAATGGCCTCCCAGCCTGCCTCCCTCCCCACCTGAGCAATAGCCCTCCCTGCACCCCCCATCTCCCATTTCCCTTCCCACAAACCGTTCTGTAGAATGACTTGGGCCTCTTTCCTGGTAGACCATGGGAGTGTTTTGTCTGCATCTAATCTACAAGTCTGATGGTGGCATGTCTTTTAATGTCTCAGAAGCCCAACAAACCTAGATGACATTCTGTGTAGCCTCAGGTTCTGTCTCCCTTGAGGCTACACAAACCCCAGAGGAATCTTTCAATATTCATAAGTATTTTATAAATAAATACAGGTTATACTCATATCTGATTCTGAATGAAATTGTAACACCATGAATATTACTTATTTAAATAGAAAACATCCCCTCATACATAAATAATAAGCATTTAAAGAATATAATCATCATCAAATGCAACACCAAATATAATTCATGGTAAAAACTTGCATCGACTGTATGCTGCAAACATGAGATACTATTATAATCCAGTTGTGTAAAGAGACTTGAGTGACTATGTGGACATCATGAGCCACACTGACCAGCAACTGTTGTCATAATCTACACACTTTGGGTTGAATAAGTAACAAGAAATAGAAAGCTGTTACTAATTTCCCAGTAGTTTAGATTCCAAGATATTCTGTGTTTGTAGGAGACACTTGGTGATCTGGGTACATTTATTGAGCAAAGGCATGTGTTGGCATAAGCAGCTTTTAATTCCAAGAAGTATTCACCAGAAAATGTCAACAAATTGTCACTAAACAATATGTTAAAGATTTCACAGAAAAAAAAATGTAAAGCCTATTGTTAATTTCTGTGTAAATACCACTGCCATTGTAAAAACTAAAACAAAACACCCCCACACATCATCCAAAAAATAATTTTTCATCAAGCAATAAATCACTGAAAAATTGCAAAACTTCACTGTTTAAAAGTAATTTCTGTTTGACAATGCAATTAGCATTTTTTCTAAAGTTGAGGTCAAATGTGAAAACGTTGTCCGACTATGTAAACCAAGACGACAGATTGAATATACTGTGCATACCTTACAAAATTCCAAAAGGGGGAGAGGGCACATAACAGGAGCTGCTCAAAATTTGTTTAGTATGGAAACCTAGCTTCTATTTTGGTTGTAGATGGGAGGAGTTAAAAAAATGGTGTGGAAGGAGTTAAAAAAAATGGTTTGCTGGCATGGCTATCTCTTCAATATATTTAAATGGAGATACTTCTTATATGTCTAGGCATGTAACTGTCTTCCTTGTCTACTAAAGCCAGTTGTGAATTAGTCCATCTAGGACATTGATGAGGTTCTTTGAATCAGTAAAATTACCTAAAACTAAGAATGAGGAGACCAAAACCATTTGCACCAGTTGACAGACATTCTTTCTCCAACGGCTAACCTCTCATTCAGCATCAAGCCCTTCTACCACAGAGCTTGGCTTACTGTTTGCTTTTTCTGGTGTTCTTCAATGTCTGCACAGGCTCCATGAGGTGGCATTTGCATGCCCATGAGGGCCTCTGAATCAACTACCCAGGGAATTTAGGGCTTGGGAAGCAAAGTGAGTAAGTCTAAACCGTCCATCAACTGTGCGAGACCAAGGTGACTTTCACGTGTGTTGGATGTCATGGCAGTTACGGCAGCTGAGGTCCTGTCGGAATCTGGGAACCTGTGCAACCATAATATCTTAGTAATTCCACAAGGAAATTCACGTGGAATCTCCCAACCACACCAGAATTGTATCAATTTCCTTAACATGTTCCAGTTGCACAAAATGCTAATTAAAGGCTGAACTGATATAAATAGTCACCATGTAGCCCATTATAGGTATGGGTGGTAAAACAAACAATGATGTGACAGATGATGCATGTTAATATAAAGAAATTCTATAATGATGTTTCGGTAACACGGTGACCTCTTCAAACACCATTAGGAAATAAAAGGGATGCTGATGGTGAAGGTGATGCACCCTCTAGCTTGTGACTTTTCACCCTAAAAAGGCCCCAAGCACCTCCAAAGAAATTACATCACAGATGAGTGGAGGCAACAAAACCATTAATGGGGGTTGGTTTCCTAACTGCCCCGGGCATTTGGAATTCTGCAACTTAGTCTCAAGCAATAGTGTCTGTCACCTACAAAATTCTCCTGAGTTGAGGTGATCCAGGGAAATTGTGTGTGTGTCTTCAGAAGTCACTATTTTGTCCTTAGGCACTCAAGTTTAAAAACAATTTTGACTCTGTGGAAAATTAAATTTGAAAGATATTATTTTTCACTAAGAGATAAGTCAACCACACATCAAAATAAAACATGTAATACAAAATAATACAAATAATCTCCTGGCAATCAAATGAACATATAAATTAATTAAATTACACAATGGCAAACCATCTCTTATTTCCTTGTCTCTTCATTCTCCTAATACAAATCCCAGGTGATTATTCAGAAATGCTACCTAGAGAAAGCTTATGTGGCAACCAATCCTGTCAAGAGACCTTGACATACACATTTAAGTTGACCGATAACTTTGAGAAAAAAAAATTACATTCTATTAAATTACAAATCACTATGTAAAAATGGCAAATGATATCTACATATTCAGCCTCTGGTAATTCTGTAAGATGAATTCATACTTGTACTATAGTAACAGCTTTATAGGGTTCATCTCATTTACTGTGTTTAATCCTATAGGATGGATGCTATTATTTTCCCAAGTGATTTAGGCACATTTGGGGATACAATGGTAACAAGGGGTTTGCCCCCCTTTCATAGAATTTCCAGTCTGGTGTGGGAAATGAACAGAAATCACTAATAACAATCAATTTAACGAAACAGGGTTACATGCCATAGAGGAAAATTCCTGAGATGCTTCATAACATATAAGAAGGGGGGCTTGGTGGGTCACAAAGGACTGGTCCAGAGAAGTAATATTTGGGACCTGGAGTATAACTAGGATTCATGAAGGCGAGTGGAGGTAGAATCCCTTCCTAGGCAGAAAAATGACATGCAGTGTTGGGGGAATGGAAGGACGTGGGCATGAGATATTTAGATGTTGATAAAACTAGAGTCAGAAGCAAATGTGGGCTGCCTAATATCACACCCAACACTGTCCAGCATCCATAGCTGGCTCTTAGACATTAACTAAAAAGGAGAGAAAAGGAAAAGAGAAGAAAAAGAAAAGGGGAACAGAAGAATAGGAAAACCAAAAAGAGTGGTTAATTATTTTGCCCAACGTCACACAATCAGAATTCAAATTGGGCAGGCAGATTCCAAAGCTCACATCTGGATAAAACATAAGCTTTGGAGTTTATACTCCATATATGATACTAAAATTCATCTCCCTAAGGCATTTCTTTTAAAATTTTGTAGATGCTTCTATTTATTTTAATATTTATTTTTCAGTTTTTTTCGGCGGACACAACATCTTTGTTTGTATGTGGTGCTGAGGATTGAACCCGTGCCGCACGCATGCCAGGCGAGCAAGCGTGCTACCGCTTGAGCCACATCCCCAGCTGATGCTTCTATTTATTAATTACAAACAAGTAATTTTTTAAATGACATTTAATTTTTTAAATGACATATTATGGAAGCTTTCAAACATGAAAGAGAAACAGTATAATGGACATTCCTGCAACTAACCACCATCCATTCTTAACATTTATCAGTATTTTCCTAATGAAATGAGTTTAATGATGTAACCTCAGGATAAAAGAGAAATTAATGAGAAGAACAGTGTTTTATCACCAAGTAGTAGTGTCTTCTGACAAAGATTATTATCTGCAAGTTCCATATTGTAGTACTGCAAATAACTCCAAGCTACAGGTGGTTTGAGAGACAAACCGTATTATCTGCACATTGGGTTCAGTAAAAAAAGAGAAGGAGGAGAAGAAGAAGGTTATTAGTAATATTTGCCACATTCCCACCTGCTACACTAGGCTCCAAACATGGGGATGTCCTTGTCCTCCACTTAATAAGGTAAGAAAGTGCAGTATTTGGTAGGATCTTCTGCAAGGTTGAGTGTTCCTTGGTGCAAAATTGACATTTAGCTGGATGATGGCATAAGTGAATGTCCAAAAAAGGAAATCTGCTTTTGTATATGAACTTCTATGTGATTTCAAAGAAGATCCCTTAGGTGCATTTCAGGAGAGATTTCTGACATGTAGAAAATGTATTTTGCCTTAAGGTTGTTTGTAGCATAAATATTAGAAAGTGCTGTGTAATCTTCAATAATGATAAATGGATGAATGTTTTTAAATGTTATAGCTATCTGTCTTTCATATACCTCTCCATATTTCTGTATCTGTCTATACATACACACATGACCTCAAATACATCTAATTAGCGTGAATTTGAATTTATCTACTTGAAAGAGAGAAAAATTATGTCATCCGTCCTGTCATCCTCCCCACAAATGTTTGTTCGGATCTCATAGGATGACAATTTTCATGTCACTCAAAATATAAACATCATATTAAAATTATCCAACATGCAAAAAACAAAACTTGAATATTGGCTCAGAAGGAAATCAATTGAGTTCTACTTTGAGATAAACCAGATGTTGGAAGGAACAAATAGGGATTTTTAAGTTGTTATTATAACTATCCTCAATGAAGTAAAAGAACAAACTCTCCATGAATAAAATATTTCAGCAGTGAAATAGGAAATTAAATAATATAAACAGAAACAAAAGAGGAAATTCCAGGCCTGAAAAATACAATTTATGCAGATTAAACAGCTGAAAGGACATGGCAGAGGGAAGTATTCCTACACTTCAGGACAGCGCAACGGAAATCGACCAAGAACAGAGAAAAAGAGCAGGGCTGAGGGGCTTCTTAGATAACGTCAAACAGCACAAATAAAAACTTGACCAAAGACAGCAACAAGATACTAACTGAACACCAAGACTCCTAATCCCAAAGAAGCCCTTGTTGAGACACATCCGTGTTGAGCTGTCCAAATTGTTCACATCAGCTCATTTTAATGTACCTCTTTCAGACCCTGACAAATCAATTGGTCGCAAAACTAGTGAGAACATAGAAAATGTGACCAACAAAATTAAAAATCTGATCTGATAGGCACATAGAGAATCTTACCCACAAATAAAAAAAATTATATGTGTATGTATATGTGTATGTGCATATATATACATATACACACAAAACAATTACAAAGATTAACCAAAATTTGAGTTAAAAGACTCTAATACCGTAAAACCAAGGTATGATAGATCACATTTTCTAATCACAATTCTCCTAAATTGGAATTTGATATTTAAAAGATAACTTTAAAATTTACATATATGAAAATTAAAAATTAAAAAATACACTCTTTTTGTCCTTTTTTATTATTATTAGTTGTTCAAAACATTACAAAGCTCTTGACATATCATATTTCATACATTTGATTCAAGAGGGTTATGAACTCCCATTTTTACCCCGTATACAGATTGCAGAATCACATCGGTTACACATCCACGTTTTTACATACTGCCATACTAGTGTCTGTTGTATTCTGCTGCCTTTCCTATCCTCTACTATCCCTCCTCCCCTTCCCTCCCCTCCCATTTTCTCTCTCTACCTCATCTACTGTAATTCATTTCTCTCTCTTGTTTTTTCTCCCTTTCCCCTCACTTCCTCTTATATGTAATTTTGTATAACAATGAGGGTCTTCTTCCACTTCCATGTAATTTCCCTTCTCTCTCTCTTTCCCTCCCACCTCTCGTCCCTGTTTAATGGTAATCTTCTTCTTATGCTCTTCCTCCCTGCTCCGTTCTTAGTTGCCCTCCTTATATCAAAGAAGATATTTGGCATTTATTTTTTAGGGATTGGCTAGCTTCACTTAGCATAATCTGCTCTAATGCCATCCATTTCCCTGCAAATGCCATGATTTTGTCATTTTTTAGTGCTGAGTAATACTCCATTGTGTATAAATGCCACATTTTTTTTATTCATTCATCTATTGAAGGGCATCTAGGTTGGTTCCACAGTCTTGCTATTGTGAATTGTGCTGCTATGAACATCGATGTAGCTGTATCCCTATAGTATGTTCTTTTAAGGTCTTTGGGGAATAGTCCAAGAAGGGGAATAGCTGGGTCAAATGGTGGTTCCATTTCCAGCTTTCCAAGGAATCTCCATACTGCTTTCCAAATTGGCCGCACCAATTTGCAGTCCCACCAGCAATGTACAAGTGAACCCTTTTCCCCACATCCTCGCCAGCACTTGTTATTATTTGACTTCATAAGGGCTGCCATTCTTACTGGAATGAGATGGTATCATAGGGTGGTTTTGATTTGCATTTCTCTGACTGCTAGAGATGGTGAGCATTTTTTCGTGTACTTGTTGATTGATTGTATGTCCTCCTCTGAGAAGTGTCTGTTCAGGTCCTTGGCCCATTTGTTGATTGGGTTGTTTTCTTATTGTTTAATTTTTTGAATTCTTTGTATACTCTGGATATTAGAGCTCTATCTGAAGTGTGAGGAGGAAAAATTTGTTCCCAGGATGTAGGCTCCCTATTTACCTCCCTTATTGTTTCTCTCTCTGAGAAAAAAACTTTTTAGTTTGAGTAAGTCCCATTTGTTGATTCTTGTTTTTAACTCTTGTGCTATGGGTGTCCTATTAAGGAATTTGGAGCCCAACCCCACAATATGTAGGTTAGAGCCAACTTTTTCTTCTATCAGACTCAGAGTCTCTGTTTTGATATCAAGCTCCTTGGTCCATTTTGAGTTAACTTTTGTGCATGGTGAGAGAAAGGGATTGAGATTCATTTTGTTGCATATGGATTTCCAGTTTTCCCAGCACCATTTATTGAAGATGCTATCCTTTCTCCATTGCATGCTTTTAGCACCTTTGTCAAATATAAGATAGTTATAATTTTGTGGATTGGTCTCTGTGTCCTCTATTCTGTACCATTGGTCCACCCACATTTTTGGTACCAGTACCATGCTGATTTTGTTACTGTTGCTCTGTAGTATAGTTTGAAGTCTGGTATCTCTATACTGCCTGTTTCACTCTTCCTGCTTAGAATTGCTTTTGCTATTCTGGGTCTTTAAAAAATATACTCTTAAGTCATGTGCTCAAGAGTAAAATAATGTTACAAATAATCACCTATTTAGAACTAAGCAACATGAAATTATACCGTATCAAGACTCACGTGTGAGTTGCAATAAAATTGTATGTAGATGAAAATTTATTTTAAATAAATTTATTTAAAAAACAAGAAATAACATTATAGATACCTGAAAAATAAAAGCTATAAAAAGAACAGAAAACTCAAACAAAATAGAAGTAAAGAAATATTGAAGCAAATTTTTACCACACTTATATCAGAGCACTAATTTCTAGGATATATAAAGAACTCAAAAATCTTAACACCAAAAAAAAACCCCAAAACAAATAGCTTAATCAATACATGGGCCAAGGAACTGAACAGACACTTCTCAGAAGATGATATACAATTAATCAGCAAATATATGAAAAAAGTTCAACATCTCTAGCAATTAGAGAAATGCAAATCAAAACCACTCTAAAATTTAATCTCACTCTAGTAAGAATGGCAGCTATTAAGAATACAAACAACAAGAAGTGTTGGCGAGGATATGGGAGAAAAGGCACACTCATACATTGCTGGTAGGACTGCAAATTGATGCAGCCACTATGGAAAGCAGTATGGAGATTGCTTGGAAAACTGGGAATGGAACCACCATTTGACCCAGCTATCCCACTCCTCAGTCTATACCCAAAGGACTTAAAAACAGCATACTATAGGGACACAGCCACATCAATGTTTATAGCAGCACAATTCACAGTAGCTAAACTGTGGAACCAACCTAGATGCCCTTCAGTGGATGAATGGATAAAGAAAATGTGATATATATACACAATGGAATATTACTCAGCATTAAAAGACAATAAAATCACAGTATTTGCAGGTAAATGGATGTAGTTGAAGAATATAATGCTAAGTGAAGTAAGTCAGTGCCAAAACCCAAATGCCAAATGTTTTCTCTGCTATAAGGATGCTGACTCATAATGGGGATGGGGAGGGGAGCATGGGAGGATTAGATGAACTCTAGTTAGGGCAAAGGGAGGGAGGGGGGATGTGGGTAGGAAAAACGGTGGAATGAGATGGACATCATTACTCTAAGTACATGTATGATGACACAAATGGTGTGACTCTATGTTGTGTACAACCAGAGATATGAAAATTGTGCTATATATGTGTAATATGAATTGAAATACAATTGCTTTCATATATAACAAATTAAAATAAATTTAAAAAGAAATATTGAAATAAGAAATTAATAAGACTAAGAAAATCAGTATAATAGAAACGATCAGGATAAAATATTTTCATTTTTAAGAAACTTAAAGGTGGTAAATTTCTAACAAAATGAAATAATAAAAGATAGATAACAAATAAACAATAATAAAAATGAGAAGGTAAACATTTCTAGCTTCAGGGTAGATATAAATAATCTTAGAAACTTTCTAGAAATAGCTTTCTGCCACTAATTTGAAAAATGTGATAATATAAACTACTTTCTATAAAAATACAAATGAAAATAATTTAATAAAGACACTATATATATATACATATTTATAAATATTTCAATAGACTAATAACTATTGAAAAAAAATTGATCAGGTCAGAAATTTTTCTTCCACAAAGACATCAATCTGAGGATACTTTATAAGTAATGCCACCTGTTTTAGTCAGCTTTTTGTTGCTGTAACCAAAATACCTGACAAGAACACTTAGATGAAGAAAAGTTTATTTGGGTTCTGATTTCACAGCTCTCAGTTCATGGTCAGCAGAGCCCATTGCTCTGGGCTCAAGGAAAGGCAGAGCATCATTGCAGAAGAGCGTCTCAGCTCATGGTAGCTGACAAGAAGAAAGAGTGGGGATCCAGGGACAAAATATCACTACCAAGGACACTCCTACCTCCATCTGCCTAGAGTTATCACCCAGTCATCCATTTAGATCACTAATCCATCAAATGGATTAATCCACCAATGAGCTTGCAGCTCTAATCATCTAAACATTTCACTCTGAATACTGCTACATTGTCTCACACATGAGCTTCCAGGGGATACTTCATATCCAAACCATAATATCACCAGATATTCAAGAGAAAGATAATTCATATATATAAGTTGTTTCAGGATATAGGAAAAGAATGTGTTTCCCAAAATATCACTAGCACAATGATGACATAAAAAACTGATGGAAAAGTATGAGAAAATGAAAATATAGAACAATGCAAACTTGTATGATGATGGATATAATGGCCTTCAGTAAAACTAGTAAATCAAATGTAGTGATGTTCCAAAGTCATACATTCTGAACACATTTTTCCCAGCAGTACGAATGTGGTCCAACATTAGAAAATTCATTTATCTAAGTGATCCCATTAAGGGATTAAAGGGGGAAATTTCATAATTATCTCAATATATAAAGATAAATCATCTGATGAAGTTTAACATTCATTCATGTTGGTAGAATGCAGTTCTTTTAACATGTAGCTAAACTTAATTAGCCAATATTATATTTGACATTTGTGAGTCTACATTCATAAATAAACTTGATCTATAACTTTCTTTCTGTGTTTTTTATGTTACTATCAAGGTTTTCTGGCTTTAAATCATTTTTGAGAGTTTTTTCTGGCTTTATTTATTGGGAAGCTTCAACGTCATTTTTATCCTTTAGAAAGGTTTTGCTAAGATATAAACAATCTGTTCCTGAATTTTTCAGTATAGCTTTAGACCTTAGTCTGAATTTAGAAATGAATCAAGGTTATAGTAGAACATTTCTTTTTAATTTTACTCCCACCCCAAAAAGTATTTTAGGGGGTCTGGGGAGTGAATCCAGGAACACGTAACCACTGAGCCACATCCCCAGCCTGTTCTATTTTTTATTTGAGATAGGATCTCATCAAGTTGCTAAAGGCCTCACTAGATTGCTAAAGTTGGCCTCCAACTTGCAATCCTCCTGTCTCCACCTTTCAAGTCGCTGGGATTACAGGTATGTGCCAACAGGGACAGCAAATTTTTTCCAAAAGTTTTTAATGAAGTGAATTTAAAGTGTCATATACTAAAGTCTTAGCACATTTCTTCCATCTGAGAAGTATACAGAGAACATCGTGTTTAACCCTTTCTCTAACAGGGCTTACTTTGGGGTTCACATTTTCTTGTATGAGGAAGAAAGCGATGCATGAAAGTCCTTGCTGCCCAGCAATGCATCCTGCATCACAGAGAGTGGCGCAGGGATTATTTCTTCACCATCTCTTTCCATCCTTACAGCACCCACACTGAAGCATGCAGACTTCTGGCTGCTTCTGGTCTATTGTACTCAGTTTCAGGAGACATCAGTTAAGTTTCTTCTCTCTGCACACCTGCGACCCCTGACCCCACCTTCCATCTCACACCATCTCCAGCCTGCCATCAACATCAGAAATGTAAGAGTTTCAAATTCCTAGGTCTAGATCCCAAAGAGAATTCTGTTTCTGCTCATGAAGAATAGTTGAAGCTGCCAGCAGATTTCAATTTTTGTGGGTCCCCCAGGGTTTTTGGGTGCAGGCATATTTGGATCAATCCCAGTGTAGGAAACTCAGACACTAAGAAACTGGCTTACACAAGAGATTGGCATCTCAGTTGCAAGATATTGATTCAGGGCTCATTGTTTTTCTATTGACTTTGTTCATTCTTTCCATTTTTTTTTTCCTGTAAAGAATTCCAGATAATGGAATCCAAAGATTCCTTAATTTCTTTCTTTAGTATTCTTTAGTTTTCATTGTAGAAGTCTTTCACCTCTTTGGTTAAGTTGATTCCCAAGGTTTTTTTTTTGTTTTGTTTTGTTTTTGAGGCTATGGTAAATGGGGTGGTTTTCCTAGTTTCTCTTTCGGAGGATTTGTCACTGTTGTACAGAAATGCCTTTGATTTATGGCTGTTGATTTTATATCCTGCTCCTTTCGAAATTCATTTATTAGTTCTAGAAGATTTCTTGTGGAATTTTTTGGGTCTTCTAGGTATAGAATCAAATCATCAGCAAATAGTGATAATTTTAGTTCTTCATTTCCTATCATATCACTTTAATTTCTTTGTCTGATTTCTCTGGCTAGAATTTCAAGAACTATGTTAAATAGAAGTGGTGAAAGAGGGTATTCATGTCTTGTTCCAGTTTTTAGAGAGAATGCTTTCAATTTTTGTCGTTTTGAATGGTGTTGGCCTGGGACTTAGCAGACATAGCTTTTACAATGTTGAGATATGTTCCTGATATTCCTAGTTTTTCTAGAGTTTTGAACATGAAGGAGTGCTGTTTTGTCAAGTGCATTTTCTGCATCTATTGAGATGATCATATGAGTTTTATCTTTGACTCTATCTGCCTTGCATCCCTGGGATGAACCCTACTTGATCGTGGTGCACTATCTTTTTGATATGTTTTTGTATTCAATTTGCCAGAATTTTAGTGAGAATTTTTGCATCCATGTTCATTAGAGATATTGGTCTGAAGTTTTCTTTCTTTGATGTGTCTTTGTCTGGTTTTGGAATCAGAGTCATATTGGCCTCATAGAATGTGTTTGGAAGTGTTCCCTCTTTTTCTATTTTATGAAATAGTTTGAGGAGTGTTGGCGTTAGTTTTTCTTTAAAGGTCTTGTAGAACTCAGTTATGTATTCATTCAGTCCTGGGCTTTTCTTGGTTAGTAGGCTTCTGATGGTGTCCTCTATTTCCTTGCTTGAAATTGATCTGTTTAAAATGTGTATATCATCCTGATTTAGTTTGGGTATATTATATGCCTCTATAAATTTGTTGATTCCTTTGGTATTTTCTATTTTATTAGAGTACCAATTTTCAAAATAGTTTCTAATTATCTTCTGTATTTCTATAGTATCCATTGTGATATTTCCTTTTTCCTCACAGATGTTAGTGATTTGAGTTTTCTCTCTCCTTCTCTTTGTTAGCATGGCTAATGGTTTATCAATTTTATTTATATTTTCAAAGAGCCAACTTTTTGTTTTGTCAATTGTTTCTTTTGTTTCAATTTCATTAATTTCAGCTCTGATTTTAATTATTTCATGTCTTTTACTGCTGTGGGGGTTGATTTGTTCTTTTTTTTCCTAGGGCTTTAAGACTAATGTTAGGTCATTTATTTGTTGACTTTCTCTTCTTTTAAGGAGTGAACTCCATGCAATGAACTTTCCTCTTAGAACTGCCTTCATAGTGTCCCAGAGACTTTGATATGTTGTATCAGTGTTCTCATTTACCTGTAAGAATCTTTATCCTTAACTCCAGCTAAAGTTTAAGAGAGAAAAGAAAGAGATGAGAGAGATGGCGGGGGTAGGGGTGGTGGAGGGTGCGAGTGTGAAGAGAGAGATGGCAGAGGTGGGATGAGTGGGGATAGGGATGGTAAAAGAATTATGTACATGAAAATGGGGGGTTTTTTTTGCCTTTAAATGAAAAAAATATTTTGCAAATTTTTATAGTTTTTGAGTCAAAGAACAGGGCAAAGAAAAAGATACTTTTGAAGGTCATGGGAAGAGTTCCAAAGCAGAGCTGCTAGGAAACAGCAGTTGTGAGAGGGAAGTTCAAGGGCCACCTGCATGTCACCAGTGCCCTCTGGAAGCCCTGGGAAGGGCTGGAGAAGGTGGCATCCTGGGGCAGTTTATTTTATGATGAGTCTAAAAATGTCGGAGAGAGGACCCTGGGGACCATGTTTCATCATGCAGCCTTCACGGTCCCTGCAGTCTGCTGGCCGGTAGCCACCAGGAGGTGAAAGGCCAGAGAACAACTGTGACTGCTCTGTCCCTTGCCTGGTGTTTTTGGATATTACAGCAACTTTATTTTTGGAAACAGCCCCAGAAGTGGAAGAGGTTTTGCCCGAGGGACCCTCATTTCCGCCTTCAGTACAAATAGAAGTCGGACAGAAAGTTGGTCGCTGGCCATCTAGGTAGACACAGCCAAGAGGAGATGGAGCCAAACGTGAGCCTTGAGGGGTTAGTGTGCAAAGGTAGACAGGGCAGCGCCCCACGCCTGGGGAAGAAACTAGTCCGTCCCTCCCTCCCTCCCTGTTGACAGCAAAGCAAAGCCACTTGTTGACTAGCTTAAACAATAGCACATTGGCTCTGCTTCCTCAGTTGTCCATCTTTGAGGAATGGAGACTGAAAGCCAGGACTCGTCTTGCCAGAGAGTTATGTGGGATTGTACGGGATTCCACACTCATTTTCTCTTTGTCATGGAGACTCCCTTGTGAGGGGCCACACCTTCACTTAAGATGGCTGAGAAAGTAAGACCTAGAAAGGAGGGTAATTGTGGATCTGGCAGGAAGGGTCACTGGGCTCTCATTTTGAATTCTGTGAACTAAGACCACAGGTCTACCTGCAGAAAGGATTCTTTGATATGATCTGGATAAAATGAGAAGTCCAGAGAGGTTGGGAGATTGCTCTACAGTCCCCAGAAAGTTAGGGTACAAATGAGAGTGAAGGCAGCTCCTCTTATTCTTTTCTTTCTCTCTCTTTTTTTATTCCCTTCCTGAAAACCAGTTAGGGGTCATTAGTATTTCCTATTAAGTGTCATATTTGCAAAGGTAAAGAAATGGTTCTAGCTGGGCATGGTGGTGCATGCCTATAATTCCAGAGACTCAGGAAGCTGAGGCAGAAGGCTCATGAGTTCAAAGCCAGCCTCAGCAATTTAGCCAAGCCCTAAGCAACTCTGAATAAAATACAAAATAGGACTGGGGTGTGGCTCAGTGTTTAAGAGTCCCTGGGTTCAATCCCCATTACCAAAAAAAGAGTAAAAAAAAAAGATGGTTCTAGATTTCTTTGGAATACTAAGGAAGTTTAGCACCTTCTGTTTATTATTTTTAATTGATACAAAGTAATTATACATTTTGTGTGGCACATTTTGATGATTTGATACATACATACAATGCGTAATGATCAAATCAGGGGAATTTGTGTTTTCATCTCCTTGAATATCTACCATTAGTTTGTGTTGGGAAACTTTCAACTCATCTCTTGTCGTTCTCTAGAGAATATATGATAAACTCTTGTGAATTAGTCCCTATAGCACTGCAAAACACTAGAACTTATTCTTCCCGTCTCATAGTAGTTTAGTGCCCATTTTCCGGCTGCCTTTTATCCTCTATTTACCTAGGGAAAGTCTATGGTGACTATTATTTTTCTTTCTACTTCTCAGAGAGCAACATTTTTAGCTCCTCCACGTGGGTGAGAACATGGCTGTATTTGTCTCCCTGTGCTGAGCTCAATTCACTTACCAGTGCCATCCATGTTGCTGCAGGGGACAGGATTTCATTCTTATAACTGAGTAGTATTCTATGGGGTATATATGCCACATTTCCTTTATTCACTTGTTGATGGACTCCCAGGTGGATTCCATATATTGGCTATTTGAACACTGCCATCATAAACATGGGAGGGCCAGTGTCCCTTTGATATGTGGATTTCATTACCTTTGAATATGTAATCTAGTAATGGGATAACTGGATAACATGGTAGTTTTATTTTTAATTTTTAAAGGTCAGATCCTCTTGTTCTTGATTTGGTTTTTCTTAGAGTTCATTAAACTATCAATCTCTAGTTCATAAATATCCTGACATCTATTAAGCACCCTCTATACACCTCATGCTGTGTATAGGGATGTGCTTGCTCTTGGAGATGCAGGCATACATCAGTATTATGATTTATTTTATGATTTATTCCAGCTTTTAAAGCACATAAACATAAATATGTGGAGGAATTAGCAAATTCTGTATTACAGCATTGCATGTTAATCTAAAGAGCTCCATGCACTATGATGTTTATCAGTGGAGATGTCCAATGAGTAAATGAATCTGGACAGAAGAGATAAAATGGTTGGGTGCACCAAATGTAGATAGCAATAGAAATCATAGTAGTGAAGGGTCTGAGGCTTGTGCTTTCGCCAATCATCATCATTTCATTGATAGTATGGAAGAACAAAAAAGAGGTAGTGGAACTCTTGCAATTAAGGGAGTTCCAAGTGTAGGCTATTTTATTAATGAGTTGTTCACGAAACAAAAATATACTAAGCAATTAGAATTTCAACAAAGTCTCTCTGCTGTGCTCAGGCTAGTGGGATCTTGAAACTCTCCCCCTCCTGGATGAGCGCTGGGAATTATCCAACCCACAACTCTCCAGTGGTTGTTATTTGATCTCACTGCATCTTAATCTACCTTTCCTTAGTACTCCGGAAAACCGAAGGGCCCCCCTGTGCAGATGCTATGGCCTGAATATTTTTTCTTTCTCTTCCCAGATTCATATGTTGAAATCCCAGCTTCTAAGATGTGGTATGAGGAGGTGGGGCTTTTAGGAGGTAATTAGTTCATGAGGGGTATCCCTCCTGAGTGGGACCAGTATCCTTAAAGAAGAGGACCCAAAGAGAACCTTCACTCCTTCCACCATGCTACAGATGAGCAGGTGCCATCTATAAATCAGAACACAGGATCTTCACTGGACACAGAATATTCCGGCACCTTGATGGTGGATTTTCTATCCTCCAGAACTATGAGAAATAACTTTCCATTTTTAGAGTGAACCCAGATTATAGTATTTCTTGGTAGCAGCCCAAGTGGACTAAACCAGCAAGATATCTGCTGCCACTCCTTCCATCTATGGTTCCTTCCTCTACTTTGCTCATCAAATTCCAGCATCACCAGCTTCCAGTACCCAACTCTCTCAATTCCACAAAATCACCATCTTTTCCACCTGGGACCCCTCCCCTGTGCTGCAGGACAGAACATGTCTCCAAGGAGGAAGCCAAGATGTTGGTTAATTTCACTCATTTCTTTCCTTTCCCTTAGGGAACATAATACTGTACAGCCAATTGCCCAAACTCCAAAAACAGTTATCTCATATATTTTACCAAGTTTTCCTGTTGTTTATGGTGTGAGGGAAAGTTCACTAACAGTTAAGCTTCCAACATGGCTGGAGGCTTAAGTGTTCCCATGTAGTTTTGAAGTGATACAAATCTGCTACAAATGTGGAGATGACACTACTTGACATTTTAAAATTAATCATCCATGTTAAAAATGTAAGTATAACTATCTAAAAAATAAAAAAATGTAAAATAAAACCTCCAACCCAGGGGAGTATGAGAGAAAGTTGAAATAAAAAAAAAATGTGTACATTCCAATAGTAGATGGAAAGGGAGAAAGAAATGAAGCAAAGTGTATGAGGATCCAGTGCCAAGAAAGGACGTCAAAGGAACCAACAGATGGGACTGTTTACTCCTGACAATATAGAGATGATTGAGGTATTTGGAAAAGACTCTAAAATAAACACTGAATGTTTAAAATTCTCGAATAGCCGAAGGAGAAACTAACATCATGGAAGAATTAGAAGTTATGAAAGATTAAACGTAGACATTAAAAACCATTAGAAAATTAGGACTGAAATAAAAGATTAAAAAAAGACAAGGGACTGGATATACTAAAGAATGAACAGTTCCTTGGAAGACAGAACTGAGAAAAGCCACCAGGGTATGCAACACAGAGGATTAAAGAAGGGAGCAACCATGAACTTGATCCAAATCCATGAATTCTAGCCAAACACCTACACAATATATAAACTCGATATGACTTAATTATAAAGAAAACCTTACCCAAAAGGCTATCAGAGAGGGTGATTTTAACATACTTCTCTCAGAAACTATTTTGATTAAAAAATAAGCATATAGGATTCTTGAATGATATGATATTTGATCAAACAAATGCATTCACAATCTTGGATAGAAAAACAGAAAAGGGTCATAAACCAGATGACTGGGTAAATGAGCCTGTTTCTGGACTCTTTCCTGATCCATCAATGATTAGTCTATGTTTTGCTAATGCTATGCTGTCTTAATTACAACAACCTTAAGTCTCGAAATCTGCTAGTGTAAAACCTCTAACTTTTAAATTGCCTTGGTGTAATCTGAATAAAGTATAGACTTCAGTCATTAAAACTGGGTCAGTATTGGTTGATTAATTGAAATATTGATGCAAGATGTTAATGATAAGGGGGACTGGGTGTGGGATATAAATCCCAAATTGGTATAAAAGAAAAAGTTGATTTTTAAAAGTTACCTAGTTACTCTCATTTGTTTGCACCTACACTTAAATTTTAGACTCAACTTAATACATTTTTACAATAAATCCTACTGATATTTGTGGGGGCAGGGAGTTATTAAAGCAATTAAAATTTTTGGAGCATTTAAGAGGAATTGACAATAACAGAGTACCTTCTAAGCCATGAATATGTTCTCTCTCCATTCATTAAGATCTTGTACAATTCATTGCCACAGGTTTGCCATCTTCATCACAGCACTCTTGAACATTATTTGTTCTACTTCAAGTGTTTTGATACTATTGTAAATGGTATATATATATATATATTTTTCTCTTTATGACTATATATAGAAATGTAACTGATGCTTCTCTCCTGGATTTACAGCTAGCAATTTGGTTATATTCACTTATTAAATTTATGATTTTGTCACTATAACCCTTTGAAATACTAAAGTACACTGCCATGTCATCTGTGACTAGAATGACATTCTCCTTCCTTTCTACCCTATGACTCTTGCTTGTTTCCCTGGCTGTATTGTACTTGGCAGGACCATAATTATCATAGTCATGAGAAGTGGTAACGTAACATGGGATAGCTCTCTCTGTTCCCAAGTTCAGGGGCAAAGTTTTAAATATTTCAGCATTTTATAATGCTTGCTGTAATTTTAAAATAAGTATTTATAACCAAATTATTCCTTGATTGTTTTGAGTTTAGATCATGAATAGGTATTCAATTTTATGAAACAATTTTTCTGAATCTATTGAAATTGTGGGATTTTCTCATTTTTCTATTAATAAGTGCATCAATTGTTATTCATTGACTTTTAAAAATTAACCAACTTAGTATTCAAGATATATAATACTTTCTTATATATTTCTCAGGTCTGTTTGCCTATATTTTCTTCAGGTTTTTTTGCTTTTATGGCCACATGAAAGAGAGGACCATAACTTTCCTTGCTTATAATATACTCATTAGGTTTGGGTAGCAAGCATACTTAAAATGAGTTTCCAAGAACACTTTTGTTTTCTCTTTTCTGGAAGACTCATATGTGATTTATGTTCTGTTTTCCTTAGGTATTTGGAAACCAGCTAGTCCTTTTTTGTGTGTAGGAAGTGTTTAGGAAAATATTTAGTTTCTTTAATAGGTATTGGAATGTTCAGGATTTCTACTTCTTCCAACATTAATAAGTTGCATTTTTTGAAGAATTTGTCTTTTGCATCCAAATTGCCAACTCCATTTGTATAAAGGGATCATGTGTGTAGAGTCTGTAGTACTATCTCCTCTCTAATTCCAAATTCTGGCAATTTGTCTTTTTTCTTTCTTTTTTTTTTTTTGCTCCTTGTTCAATCTTGCCACATGTTTATTATTTGCTTATCTTTTTCCAATTTAGGATTATTAATTGTACTTTTAAAAATTTATTTCTGTGCTTATCTTTGCTAGCTCCTTACTTTTGGTTTGTTTTATAGCACTATTATTAGACAGAGCCTGACTAATTACTTCTTAATTTTCATTGTTTTCTGATACATTATTTGATGCTAAAATTTTGCTATGCTTTGTGCTGCTTTAACTTCAAGTGACAAATTTGGTATGTTGAATTTCACTCTCAGATGATTCAAAATATTTTCTAACATCAATTTCTTCTTTAATCTGTTGACTGAAATATATTAATAATTTCTAGCAAGATATTAACAAATTTTAGGCAATTAAAGATTTTCTGTTATCTCTCTCTCTCTCTCATTCCTTTTTCTTTCTTTTCTTTTTGTTTTAAGTACTTGGGGTTAAACCCAGGATGCTCTGTCACTGAGCTACATTCCCAGACCTTTTTATATTTTAATTTAAGACAGGAACACATTAATTTGCTGAGGTTGGCCTCAAACTTGGGATCCTCCTGCCTCAGCCTTCTGAGTCACCAGAATTACAAGCCTGCAATACAGTCCCTGGCTTTACAGTAATCTTTTTGTTGTTGTTGTATTATTTCTTATTTATACCATTGATGTTAGAGAATGAATTCTGAATGTTTTGAACATTTGACTTTATTGAGATTTCCCTTATGTCCCAACATCATAATGCATTTTGGGAAATGTGTCCTCTGAAACTGAAAGCAATGTCGATGTGACATCACTGGGCCTGTGTTCTATATATGCCAACCAGCTCAAGTTGTTTTGTTCTCCCCTAGTGCTCTTTGTCTTAAAGTCTTCCTTGTCTGTAATTAGCATAGTTACACCAGTTTTCTTTTGGGTAGTGTTTTCATGGGTTATTTTCTATCACTTTGTATTTCAATCTTTTCTGCTTTTATACTAGCTTTTGTTTTTCTTCAAAATACTGTAGTTGAAATGTTTTCCTTTTAAAAACTTCAGTGTAATCATTTTTTTTGTTTTATTAAAAGTATTCTGTCCAACATCTTATTAAATTTGGCTTATTTATAGTATTACATATTTATAAGCTATTAATTTCTAAATAATGTTTATCTCTTTTCTTCTTGTCTTCTTTTAGATTAACCAAATCTCCTTCTTATTCTGTTTCCCTGCTATTAATTTGTTAGTTATACAAACTTTCCCTATTTTGCTTAAGCAATTACAGCTTATGTCTTCAATCTAACAGAATTATTAATTTTACCACTTCTTCTATAATTGGCAGCCTTAAAACAGGCAAAGTCCCCTTGCTCCCTTCCACATTTTGCATTAGCTTTATCAAACATTTTTGTTCTGCACACATTTTAAACTACAGGAGACATTTTATTTCAATGAGTGTCTGTATCATCAATATTACTTTAGCCACAAATTTATCATTTCCAGTGTTTTTCATTTCAAACTGCTTTTCCACATTTCTTGCTGGGATAGTTTCTGTCGTTTCCAAAGCATCCTTTGTGTATTTCTTCTGGCGCATACCTACTAACGGCAATTCGCTCAATTTTCATTTACTTAGAGAAAAAAATATTTAATTTTCTTTCATGTTTTGGAAGGAACTTTCATTAAGCCCAAATATTAGCTCAGTTGTTATTTTCTGTAGCTCTTTTTAAGATTTTTCTTTGTCTCTGATTTTTCTGTAGCTTGTTCTGGTGTGCCTATGTCTGTTTCCTTTGTGTTTATTCAGTTTTTAGTTCACTGAGGTTTTTGGGTGTGTGGATTATGTATTTCATTAACTTTAGAAAATTCTTCACTATTTTATCTTAGATTAATGCACCCACACTCATATTTCTTCTCTTCTGGGAGTTCAAGTTATCTTGTTGTCAGAAATTTTGAGCAGGTCTCTTAAGCTCTTGTTTGTTTGCCTCTTTTTGTTTGGTTGCCTGTTTTAAGAGTTCACTCCACCCTTGAAATTTCCTATTGACCTGTTTTTGAGTTCTAAATGGTCTCCTGCTGTGTCCAAATTGCTGTCAGACTCATCTCATCTATTGCATTTTTAATCTCACACACTGTATTTTTCAGTTCTAGAATGTGTTTTCCTTTATATATTCAAATACTCTGGTGAATTTCCTGGCCCTTTCATCTATTTTGTTAATTTTTCCTTCTATTTCCTTGAATGTATTAATCATGGTCATTTAAAAATCACTTCTTGCTAACTCCAGCATCTCAATTGTCTGTTTTTCTCCCTCTTCATTACATATTCTTGCTTTTTGTATGCTCAGCAATTTGCTGTTTGCTAGGTAGAATGTGGTGTGTGTGTGTGTGTGTGTGTGTGTGTGTGTGTGTGTGTTTTATAAGTGCTCCAGATAATGTTGTTATCATTCATGGAAAGGCACTTATAATTTCATCCTTTCCTCTGTTAGGCATCAAGCAGGGAATAAGTATGTAAATTCAATCAAACTGAACTGGGTTTTTGCACTGAAATTTTGTGAGGATCAGTATACGTTGGGTTTGCCTCTGATCCTAGAACCAAGTGTTCTAGGACTTCTAGCTTAGAATTCAATGGACCTTTTGAAAAAGGTAATTAATGTTCCTTTTCAGAGTTTTCCAGTTAATTCTTCAGTAGTTGTTTTTTCTCTAACATCCAGAATTGTTAGGACTTAAAAATGTTTTTTTTTTTCCACATGAGCTTAAATTGATCAAGTGTGTTTAGAGGATAGTAGTCATATATTTGAGGCTCCTATAGCACCATTTTATCCACTTTAGCCTCACGAGACCACCAAGAGCTTTGCTAGGTTTTCTTTGCCCACTAGTGACCCTCTGGTGCTCAGCCTCTAGGCTGCACTTAGAATTCACACATCTTCCCTGGGAACAAAAAGATCTTTTGGTTCCTTCTTTGTCCTCATTGTTTCAAGAGCTTCCTGCTGCTTTTATTATGTGGTGTTTTATTTTATCTGGTCTTTTTCAAATTGTTGTCAATAAGAACATAGATAGTATTGCCATGACCACTTAAATCACTCTTTAGGATGATAGTTTGTGAAGAATCATCATAAAGCAAAGAAATAGTGATACATGATAGCCACTAATTCAGAATTGCATAGAGTTGTTATTTCATTTTCTGACTTTACACATTTATCAAAATAAATTATGTAAGATGAGATGAACTATAGATATAAGCATACATTATTGAACAATGAAAGAAAAGCAGAATAAAATTCTGCTTTTTTTTAAAAAAAGGCATAGATAGGAGGACTAGCTTCTAATTTTTTTATAGAACAGTAGGATAATTATGGTTGATAACAGTTTAGTAATTTCAAAATAGCTAAAGGAGAGTACTGTACATGTTCCCAGCACAAAAAAATAGTAAATGTCTGAGGCAGTAAATATGCCAATTACTATATTTTTTATACAGATATTGAAAGATCATTCTGTTTCCCCTAAATATGTACAATGATTATGATTCCATTTAAAAAATTAAGTTTTTTAAAATGATTTAAAACAAAACAACAATAGTATGAATTAACCTAATCCAATTATGGAGATAAAAAAGTCATTAAATGTGTATAAAGACTAGAATTCATTTATCATGAGAAAAAAGTGACATTTCTCACTCTGATTAAAAAGTCTAAGTAGGTTTGCAAGGTCTCCCTTATCTAGAAAAACTGAGAATATAGTTGGGTGGTTCTTCTATGTTCATAGATTATCAACCACAGAGTGTGGCAGGGGGAGCCCCAGGAGGCTCTGACCCTGAGCCAGTCCCATGTGCCTATTATAAGACTGACCTTCTCTTGTACCACATCCAGATGTCTCGGCCCTGAAGTCAGTGCTTTGGGTTATGGACCATAAGCATGTGGACGGTTCTGATCCAACAGGGGGCTCCGTTTGTGTTGGTATAACAGACTTCAGTTTGGTGTAGAAAAGAGACCTCTCCAGCTTCATCTGGTTAACACAGCGTATATAACATTGGCATTATCATCTATGATAATGAGGAAGACGTGAAGACTCTAAAGCTGAGAATCACAGACTAGAAATTTACGGATGCAAGAGGGTGTGGGGAGAGTAAAGTCAATAAATCTCTCGCAGTCTCCACCTGTGTTTGGAGCCTAGTGTCGCAGGTGGGAATGTGGCAAACATTACTAATAACCTTCTTCTCCTTCTACTTCTCTCTTTTTTTTACTGAACCCAATTTTCTTCACAATGTGCAGATAATATGCTTTGTCTCTCAGACCACCTGTAGCTTGGCGTGAACCAGGTGGCGTAACTGTGGTCACAATTTATGGGGAAGCCTCTCAGACACAGAAAGTTTTCTTCATTCTGATTAAAGAGATAGATTCATCCAGCACATACCTTTATTCCTTCCTCTTTTCAATCTTCTTCCACCTGGAGCACAGTTCTGATGTCTGGAAGTAGAAGAGCCATCTTGAAAAACTAACCTAAACACAAAGAGAGTTCCTGCAGCAGCTGCGCTATCCCCAGACTGCCCATCACCGGATTTCTCATTATGTGGAAAAAGTAAACACACTAAGATGCGTATGTGTCACATGCTGCCAAATGCTGATGGCAATGGAGACTGCTGAAGATTCTCAAGAGCTTGCAACCTAGGCGAGTCCCTCCCTGGAAAGCCAGAACAGGGGCTGGTCAGTTGTACCACAAAGGAAAGAAGCAAAGACAAAGGCTTCGCAACACAAACGAGGAAGCACCACGCCTGTGAGTGGGAGTTCCCCAGCCCATTCACAAGGCGCCATGGAATTACTTGAAATCCTCTTTGCTCTCTATACCTCATAGCCCTTCTAAGCCCCGCATGATGGCTTCTAGTCTTTCTCCCTCTCTGCCCAAGGTTTACTCAAAATTGTGCTGAGCTGGACTTTGTCTCTCCCTCAGAGTCAGAATCCATCTTCTTCTTTCCTGAGGGTAGCTCTCTCTGACCTTTCCAATTAAATCAATCAGATTAGTTTGGGTGGCTTTTCCTTCTTGCCCATTATCCATATCAGAAAAAGAAGTGGTCAAGTCAAAATTATCTTTGTATGAAACGGGAGGTGGGAATCGTTAATAACATCTTAATTATTTTTTAATCACACATGGATATGCATAATTAAAACACACACATGGATACATATATTTATCTGATTTTCACAACACAAAGAATTCAAGAGAATCTTGTTCAAATGAAGCCTGCTTCTGAGGATCAAATATCAACTCCCATATTGGCCCGTCCTTTTAACTTGGGTAAACTATAGCTTGTGTCATTCAATCCTCTGAATAGAAGCTTAATCACCACTTCCCCTGACATTCAAAATGATTCAGAAAACTGCTTTGAAAAATAACATCCAAACTGGGCACAGTGGCTCGCGCCTGCAATCCCAGCAACTCAGGAGGCTGAGGAAGGAGGATCACAAGTTCAAGTCCAGTCTGAGAAACTTGGTGAGATCATATCTCAAAATAAAAAGTAATATAAAGAGCCGGGGGTGTGTAGCTCAGGTCTAAAACACCCCTGAGTTCAATCCCCAGTACCACACATGCATCATGCAGCAGCCAGTCCAGAAAGCCCCTCTTCTTTATGCACACCTGAGCGAGGAAGCCCCCTCCTCTCCCTGTGCTCCTCCCACTTTCCCCTGTTCCCTGTCATAGCACCCAGAAAGCCAACCTCAGGCTCCTCTGAACTCTGACGGCCACCTCCCAAGAAACTATCTCTGCCTTGGTGAAGAGTGTCCTTGCTTCTCAATCCACATCCCACGTTTTATTTTTGGGTCTTGATGCCCTTTCTATTGTCATCTGTCTTTCATCAGTCTCCCATGGAGAATTCCAGCTACCAGTACTAACGACATTATACACAGTACCACCATTGATGCCAACATGAAATGGAAATACATATTTTTTTTGTTAGAGTGTATAAACTTCCTGGTTTAATGAAGCAGAGCTACACTGAAAGTTTATCTAACTCAGTTTATAATAAGAAAATGCCTTGGTGCATGTGTTTGCATTATAAAGTAAAGCTAAAATTAACACTTTTAAGACCACCTCCAATACACGAGTAAACCTTGTTACCAGCAAAAAAGGAAAAATCAAGGTAAAAGTTGATTAAAACACCAAACCAAATTAAGTTTGATCTAATGGTGTTTACTTGTTTTAACATCTGGAAAAGTTTGGGCATACCCTGCAAATATTTTTAACCTAATTTTAAAATAAATTATGCTTAGTTTCCACAGATGTATTTAAGTTGGATCCTCAGAAATCATATTTTAGTATATTTTTAAGTTTTTTTTTTTTAGTTTTGTTTGCTTAATTTAACAGGCAAGAATTTGGATCATAATGCACTAATGAAAAGAATATCTACATATCTCCTCCAGCAGGTCCTTATAGGACACTTTAGTGGAGTCCTTTAAAAAAATCAACAAGATCCTGTGTCCTTTACTGGATGAAAAATAAACAGACCTGGGGGGGTCTGTTAAATAGGGGGTGGTCAGGGTTATTTGCATCTTCAGAGAAAGAAAGTCTCCTGTGGGAGACTTTCCCACAGGTCCCATCTCAGAGGACATCCTCCAAACTTCAAGAAAGGGGCCACCTTCTCTACCCTGGGAGTTCAGCTAATGGATGCAAATGCTGAAAGACGGTGTTGAGTCTCCTGATCTCCTCACTCCCTCCCCACCCAACATGCTTGTTGTTTTAGTAGCTGCTCAGATGGGGCCAGCCAAGGTGCAGAAACCACTCCCAACACCCACGGCCATTTGGTTGTTAAAGGGTGCAGCCCTCTCCAGCCTTGTCTTACACACCAAGGAGTAGCCTGCACGCTACTTGATGGGGCTGAGTGTGTACGGGGAAAACTTGGGGAGAAAAGGACCAAGTCCGACCTTCCTCAAGCCTAAAATCCTGTTCTTGTGTTACTAGAATTCTGAGAATTTGTCTCATTTTCTGGTTGGCATCAGTTTGACTGTTTACTCTGGACAGGACAGATGCTCCAACCACCTACTTCTCCCCGCCTGTTCCCCCTTAGTATGATGTTAGCATTTGATTTGTGAGTTCTGTTTTTCCTGTACTCACAAAATAGATAAGCTTCTTGAGGGTTGGGACCATCTCTAAGATTTGTTTTTTGTCTTTTCAGTCATAGCCTAACACAGGATTATACATACAGCAGGTACTGAGTTCAGCTGGGCTATTGAGAAAACACAGGATTGATTAATCTTTGGTCCTTGGGCTTTCCTCTGCACCCATTAATGTTCTGTAGGGTAGCTATTACTTGATGCAAGGAGTAGATAACACAGTTCCAACTTCCTTTGCTTCATGTTCTTTGTTTGTTTTTGTTCCTCTCCTTCTTTTTCTCACTGTCCAATGCCCCTCATGGATGCAGCTGAGAGCACCCCTCTGTCTGGGTTGCAGACCTGTGTTTGCTAAGGGCCGTGGCCACTGAAGTTGGTTTTCAGATTAGGAAAGGGATGTTTTCTACTGTGATAAAGCTTCACACATGTGATTTTTAAAAAAGATTCTGTAGCAGAGATACACAACTGCCCTCATCTCAAGACACTCCGTCATCCACATTCTCTTGGCTCAAGCAGCCTATGGTAGCAAATCATGTGCACGTATTCCTTTTTGCTAAAGGGCAGTGTTGCTAAACCACAGAAAGTTCTGGAAACATTAAGAATCATAGTTATGCTTTTCTCCACTTAGCCTTTATAAACACTTACAACTTTAATCCATACCTTTTTAAAAACTTAATGGGTTATTTTTTCTTTTCTCGGTCTTTTTTTTTTTTCCCTTGTACTTAGAGTAGTGGTTCTCAAACTCTGGTCCCAGTACCAGCAGCATCGGCATCACCCAGCATCACAAAATCCTAGGAAAGAAAATTCTTGAGTTTCATCCCAAACATACTAAATTAGAAACTGTAGGTGGGGCCCTGTGATGTCCGACAGAGTGCCCCAGGTGATTCCGATGCATGTTCCAGGTTGAGAGCCACTGAGCTATGACAGTGGCCTTGCTTCATGGGAACTGGGGGTAGACTGGCACCTTGGAGAAACAGCTCCTACCCTGGCCAGTGCACCTGTAAACATAGAAAGGGGGCCGGCCACAAGAGCCTGGAAGTATCGCTGCCTCAAAAGTGTATTCTGGACAATCCACACATGAGCACCGTGGCTCTGATTGAGGAAAACACCTCCCAAAGATGGGCGACACTTTGACTCTGAAAAGAAGTGATCGCACACCATCATCGGTCAATTGCATGTGTCTGAACAGGAGCATCTGCTACCAGCATTTTCAGAGCTACATTTTCCACAGGTACACATTCCAGAGTGCAGCAAACCATTTCCACATGTGGGGCCTGGTCGCTCAACTATATATCATATCTGTTTCTCGTGTCATCACAGATTTCTTTAGAAGTTCAAGTTCACTTCAAAGCCACGGCAAAGTCAAAACTTTTCCAGGCGCAGCTATTCATCTTCAGAGATGTGATCAAGGCCTGTGAAGGGGAGGCCCCTTCCATCTACCTGCTTTAGGGTGTCTCTTGCTGCTGCCTTCTCCCCGGCCACGATGGAATCACCTGAGGAACTCTCACATTAGGGGCATGGGCCCCATTCCCAGAGATTCTAATTGTGAGATAGAATCTGTGCATTGCTATCTTTAAGAAGATAATCCCATATTCTTCTATTGTTATGTTAGTCAGCTTTCTGTCACTGTGAGAAAATACCAGACAAGAGTAGCTTAGAGGAGGAAAGTTTAACTGGGCTCCCAGTGTCAGAGGTCCCAGCTATGGTAGGCCAACTCCATTGCTGTTGGTCTGAGATGAGACAGAACGTCATTGCAGAAGGAAGTGGTGGAGAAAAGCTGCTCAGCCATGGAAGATGAGAAACAGAGTATAAGAAGCCAGGGACAAAATATATAATCCCCAAGAGCACACCCCCCAATGACACACTTCCTCCAGCCACATCCCACCTGCCCACGGTTACCTCCCAGTAGTCCATGCAAATCATCAATCCATGAAATGCATTAACCCATTGATCAGATTATAGCTGTCCCAATCTAATCATTTCACCTCCAGAACAAACACATGAGCTTTTGGGGTAGACACCTCATATCTGAACCATAAAAACTATTCAGTCCAATTGTAGAACCACTGCATTAGATGATTATTTCTTCTTCTTCTTCTTCTTCTTCTTCTTCTTCTTCTTCTTCTTCTTCTTCTTCTTCTTCTTCTTCTTCTTCCTCTTCTTCTTCTTCTTTATACTTGGGATTGAACTCACGGGCACTCTACCACTGAACCATCCCCAGCCCTATTTTATATTATATTAAGAGACAGGGTCTCACTGAGTTTCTTAGGGCCTAACTATTGCTGAGGCTTGCTTTGAACTTGCCACCCTCCTGCCTCAGCCTCCTGAGCTGCTGGGATCACAGGCATGCACCACAGAACCTGCTGATAAGGGCCTTAAGCAAGAGGGTGTGTATTCAAAAAGCAGAATGTTGGGGTGTGGTGCAAAAAAATACACATACCTGACTAGAACTCATGGCAGAGCATGATGAGTCCTGTGGACACTACATAATTTGTTACCTGTGCCACAGAGGGCAGAGCTAGTCCTGAGTGCCAACAACTGGATATAGCTTCACAGAGGAAACTGGATTTGAATTTGGTTTTGGAAGATTTAATAGGCAAGGGAGAAAGATCATTTGGGGAAGATAAAACAAAAATAAACAAAAACATGAAGGCAAGAAAGTTCAAGGATTTTGAAGGGATCAGTACACAGTGTATAGGAAATGAAGTTGGTAAAATCTTTAAATCTGGCCAGAGCCAGATTTTTCAAGGACTTCAAATACCATGCTAAAAATCTGGATCTTGTTGGGCACAGTGGTGCATACCTGTAGTCCCAGCAGCTCAGTAGGCTGAGGCAGGAAGATCACAAGCTCAAAGCCAGCTCAATAACTTAACTTACTTAGTGAGGTACTAAGCAACTTAGTGAGACCCTGTCTCAAAATAAAAAATAAAGGGCTTGGAAGGTGGCTTAGTGGTTAAGTGATCCAAGTACAATCAATCCTTGGTACAAAAAAAAAAAAAAATCTGGATCTTGTGCTCAATGAAGAGTAATACAATGTTACTGATGATATTTAACCAATTAGACACCAACTGAGAATTCAATTCACCTTGAACTGAATTGATTTCTCTGTTCTCACATCTACTTTCCCTTTCTAACAATATCTTACATTATTTCTATAACATATTTTTTATAATTAATAAACCAATACTGACACATTATTAGTAGCACAAGTCCATACTCATGGGGGTTTCCTCAGTTTTTACCTAATATCCCTTATCTGTCCTAGGATCCCACCCCGGATACCATATTTTATTTAATTGTAATGTCTCCGCAGCCTCTCTTTACTGCAGCAGTTTCCCTGTCTTTTCCTTTTTAAATTATCTTGACAGTTTGGGCAACTTTGGTCAGGTGTTTTGTAGGATATCCTGCTCTAGGGATTGGTCTGATGGTTTTCTCACAATTGAGCTGGGGTTATGGGTTATCAGAGGGAAACCAGAGAGGTAAAGTGCCAATCTCATGGCATCGTGATGAGGATGTGTTCCATAAACATGTCAATCACTCTTGATGCTCTGGATCACCTGGCTGAGGTAGTGTCCATCGTCCTTCCCACTATAGCCTCCCTTTCTTACCTTTCTAATGTTTACTCCATGTGGAGTCATCATTCACAGCCAACACCTAAGCAATGGAGGCTTATGCTCCACTTCCTCCAGGGCAGGAGATCTCCAGACATTATTCAGAATTCCATATGGGAAATTTGTCTATTCTCCTCATTTGCCTTATTCAATCATTTATTTATTTTATACCTTAGATTAGTATATAATAATGCATTATTTATTGTGACTTTCCTTTTCACATAGCTGGGCAATTTTTCCATTCTTTTAAGTCATAATTTTGAAACCATAGATATATTATATGTATTCAGATTGCTATTATTTTAAAATTAAACTCTTTACAGATCAAATGATGTTTGTGCTTGCAAAGAACAGAGCCAAGATAATTTTCACACGTGAAAACTAATTCAGGTGAGAGTAGTTAATGAGAGGTGCTAGCGATTGCTATTATTAGTAATGATTTAGAAATTCAAGACTCTCTGGATAACTTGTGAAATTAGACACTGAAATAATGGTACTTTCCATCAAGCACCCTCCATCTTACTAATGTTCTTTGGTGGACTTCAGCAAATGAGCATATGTTGTTTTTTTCTCTCTCTCTCCTCGCCATTAATATGAGCATTGACTACACCCTCCTCCAAAGAACAAATGGATTTAAATTGTTGGCACCTCCATGGTGGTAAAGGGAGGTTCTATCCACTGTGAAATTTACCCGCCATATGTAACAGAAATTTGCTCCTTGGTTCTCAGCAAATCTCTGCAAAGGAAGGAACTTGCTCAAAGTTGAATGTGAGAAGACAAGAAATAACAAAACTCTCAAGACCTCTATTGCCAAACCACCTTCATATCAACATAAGGGCACAGAAGTTTCTGACCACCTTTCTGATCACCACTGCATACACTGCCCATCATCTCTCTCCAGTCCTGCTGGGCTTCATTTTGCTCCCTTGCTTAAGGACCTAGAATGGCACCTCTCTGCTCACCTTCAGTGGGGGTTTCCCAGAGTCACTGGGCTTTGCTGATAAGTACACTTCCTCCCCTTGGAGATTCGCATGACAATGGACCCACCTCAGTCCATTTATGAAGGCCAGCGGAAAGTCAGAGCAACGGGGATAATTGCTCCCCAATAACTCCCACCTTTGAAAGACCTCACCAGACACCCCGTACAGCCTTCCTATTGCCCAAGCACATGCTGACCTGCTCTTACCACTTAGAACACGCTGGTCACCTTGTCACCTCCAAGCTCTGTCTGTGACTTCACCTGCTCTGTGGCTCTGCAACACCTCCTATCCCAGAAGGTCCCCCTCTTCTGTCCACGTTGTGCCTCTTCTGTCTGCTAGAATGATGTGTATTCCTCCCTATGGCAGAAAGTGGGTCGGGTGATCCTGATCCTCAGGAGTTGCTTTCTAATCAACATGTGCGTGAGGTGATCACTTAGAAGTGATCCTGCAAGGGTGTGGACAGTTTTATTTTCTCACTCACTTTATGCATGGAAAGCCAGCACCAGGCAGATGAAAGGTTGGTTGAAAGTCAGGCTCCACTCCACCCTGTCCTGATGCATCAGTGGACTAAAGGAATGTAGAAGTCAAGAAGTCAATTGACAACAGAAAGGAGAAAGGGGACTACAGCCGACAAGATGGTCGACAAAATTTAGGAAACAAAGTGGATAAACAGGTAGCTACTAAAACCAACTGCCATTTGAGGGCCCAGGGAGCCATAGAGATGCCAGATGGATTGATCCAGCACAAGCCTGGAAAGGCACCCAGATGGGAGACGCCAGGGATCTGGAAAGGCTGCTGAGGGGTGAGCCTGCAGACAGGCTGCCTGATGGAAGCTTACGTGAGAACTAGGCTCCCTAACCCTCCCAAGCCCACACAACCACGGGATTGCTTTTCCTCCTTACAAGCAGGTTTCCTCTCTGGAGGGACTTTGGACTTGAGCACACCAGGCTCAGTCCAAGACTCAAATCAAGGCAGCAAAATAAAAAGAGGGGGTGTGAATAAACACAGCACACAACATGGGGAAACCTGCTGTCTTCCACTGCTCCGCAGCCAGAACATGGAGACTGACTTGTGCTCCCGGGAAGGAGGCTGAGAATCCCTCTCCCAGGAAATCGATCAGCCTCGAGGGAAGAAAAACCTACCTACACAGGAAAGCCAGTGAAATATCAGGTCGCTGCCAACAACCTCAAGGAAAAGCCCAGCAAACATTGGTCTCCTCACTATGACAGCTGATAAATGCACACACAGGTTAAAGAGCTCTTTTACCCAATGAACCTCTGTGCCACTCACTTGCACTGAGACATTAGCAGTAAGTTTCTATTATGAATCCAAATCACCCCCAACCCCAAAAAGGAAGAAAAAAATAATTCAGAGGAAGCAGAAATAATTGAGAAGTTTGTAAAAAAAAAATTTAGTTAATATTCTTACATCTTTAAAAAGACATAAAATCTGTGCAAAAAGAGTAAGTGTGTTAACAAAACAATTGTGGACAGAAACTCTTAGAAACTAAAAATTTTATAGCACTTAAAATAGTATTCAATAATTCAATGCAATAAATGGATGATTAAATTTGACAAAATCTGGAACGTATAACAAGAAAAATGGACGAAACGGGAAAGCAATAATTTAAAAAATGAAAAGACAAATCCATGGCGACGGACATTCAGCTGATGAATTATCTAAAGGAATGATCAGAGAAAAAAAATGTTCTCTAAAAATTCAAGCAAATATTCTAGAGCCAAGGGCTACGACCTTCCAGATTGAAAAAGAACATTGCATGCCCAACATGTTGAATTGAAGAAAGACCCATCAACGCATAGCATCATGAAGTTTAAAATAAACAGAAGTCCCTAAATTTTTTTCAGAGGAAAAAAAAAATCAGAAGGAATTACAAAGAATTAGGAAACAGAATTAGGCTTCGTAAGTTTTCAAAAAGGAGCCAACGGTCTCTGAGGAGGTAGACAGCAAGGGGGAAAAATGCTTTAAAATTTGAACAGAAAATTAAAATGTCCAATCTACAAAGTGATTCCCAAGCTACGATTAAAGATAGAGGACGAAAAAATGATTTCAAACATCTTAGCTCTCAAAAGCTTGCTCTTCCTTGTGTGTTTTCTGAGGAGCTACTGGAAGAGCTCTAACTCAGGTCGGGGAGACCAGGGATGCCACTCAGGAGGCAGCTGAAGGAGATTCCCGGGATCCTGGGATATCAGCTCTGCGTTAGTCCTACAACATAAACAATCTTGACTGGCACAGAGGACAGGACAGATGGCTCCCAGAGGGATAACTCCAAGAAAAAACAAACCTCCAAAGTATCTGTGCATATTGAGAAGTGCTTTCCGGCTCCGTTAGAAAAGCTGGAGAGGAATTAGGGTTAGCTCTACAGATAACAATGCAAAACAAGAAGGAGGAACTATTGTAAAGAAAGATAATGAGTAGTGAGTAATGTTTATGGGAATGTACAATCCTGATCATGGAATATTGCTCTAACTAAAGATGGTGCTGAGAAGATGAAGGGGCATGGGGAAATGAGGTGTTTGTGTTTGGGGCAGAGGCGGCAGGATGGTACAAGAACACTCAATTTTCATTTTCCACAGAACAAAGTCAATAAATCATGTCTAAAGTTAAAAAATCAAGAAAAAGACACCAGGTTGGGTGTGCATGGCAGTGCACAGGAGATGTCTGTGCAGGAGCATAGCAAGTTCAAGGCCAGCCTGGGCAAGTTAGCAAGACTCAAAATAAAAAGTGAAAGAGAAAAAACAAACAAAAAACGAGGATTGGGGATGTAGCTCAAGTGGTGGAGTCCCCCTGGGTTCAATCACCAAGACCACAAATAAACATGCTATTTGGAATTGTGGAAATAGATGTCGGAAGAAATTACAGGAAGGAGTACAAGAAGCTATCTCTAAAAACTAAAAATCACATGTGGAGAAGGTGGAACAAGAGACCTCTGCATTTTTTGTTTTGTTTATTTGCTTGTTTTTGTATTTTTTTTTTGTTCTTGTTTTTGTCTTTTGCAGTACTGGGATAAACCCAGAGCTTCACACAGCAGGCCAGCGCTCTTCCTCTGAGCTCTGATGAGATTTATAACATCCTTTGACTCTGCTTTTCAGAGATGCAGTGTGGTACGGTGCTTACAGCCCCACCTGTGCAGCCAAACTGCCTGGGTTTGGATTCCAGCTCTGACTCTGACTCTGCACTTGGGCAAAGTGCTTAATCTCTCCAGGCCTTGATTTCCCCTTTTGAACTAGAATAATAATGCCTGCCACATGGGGTTGTTGAATGACATGGTCATTCCACCATGTCAGTGCACTAAGGGACAGATAGGAGCTGCCAGCACTGCTATCCCATTAGGCTGCATCCCAGCCTCGGCTTCCACACCCACATGATGGGAAACTCTGATGACCAGAGACCCTGCAGGGCCCATGCCCCCTGCCCCACAGCAAAGCACAAAACCAAATGCCTTTGCTGCCAAATGGGGAGAATGACAATCTTCCCAGAGCTCTGACATCTACTCTCTGAAAGCATTTTCAGTTCTTCGGGCCCCAGTCTGATCCATCGTAAAATCTAAAAGTCAGTTTGATCCGGAGGATGAACATCCCAAAGTCCCCCAGGGAGAGCAAGGCCAAGGAAGTGCAGGAATTTGCAGGACAGAACACAGCGGATTAGAACCGGGACTCAAGCCCCAGTCTACTGTGCCCTGGACATTGCTCTCTCTGCAGTACTCATGCCACTGCCAGACGTCTGAATCGTCACTCCCAGTCACAGACTCTTCCATATGAAAGCACCGCTCAAAAGTCCACAGAAAGATGCTGTCATTCTTGCACAATAAGATAATTCCTTTAAGGCTTTACCACTGGATTTGGAGTGTCTCAAGAAATTCCCAACTAAAATAATAAGTGAAAAGGCAAAACTGCCAACCCATCTAAACCAGGACCCTTGACGAGCATCAGTAGTCAAATTGCATATCGAGCAGCAAGTTCACATGCAAAGTCAAAGACTCACCCTGCTGAAGAGGACACCAGAGGCTCCCGGCAAGGGAGCTCTTCTGATCCAGAAATCGAGAGGGAGGGCCCACGGCTCCCTCCCTTCCTCCTCCCCTGCCCACACCCGAAAGGCCAGTCTCTACCAAGCTGTTTGGCAACCGTGTTGAAGACAGCTTAAGGCCCTTGAGTGGATCGGGAACAGTGAACGCTCTGGCAGTCATTTCCCTTTCCCTTGAGCCCAGACTTGAGTAGGCGGACAATGTGGCATTTTGCTTCTGATTTCAACCACTTCTCTAGAATGAGAATAATAAGAGCTTATGCCAGCCCAGGAGAACCAGCCCTCATGTCCCTGCCTCCCTGAACAGAGGAGGTGACCTGGGCCATCTCCCTGTGCCAGGACCTAGGGGCCAGGCCACAAATTGCTTGTAGCATGATTCAAGAAGGCTTACCCTGTGTTGCTCTCTTCCCCTTAAAGCAGAGGGAAGCAGATGGGCATCCAGTCCTGCGGAAAGTAGCCTGGGAAATCTACGGGTGGCCGAGCCATTTTATTTCTAAGCCACTTGCGGCAGTTGTTGGAAATGAATGTTAGGTGCTGGGCATCTGTGTAAGTGCTAGAGATGAGATGTCTAGAACACAAGGAAAAGAGGCATCGATGCATATTTTCTTCATGTTCGTATCCCCCTGGTTTCTGGTCATCCACCACCTGACAAGTGGGTATAAAACATGCATGTGAATATGCCATATCCTCCCAGAGCATTTCCAGGGCTTCTGGAACCTTCGTCTAGCCTCTGAGGTGGCTGTGGACAGAACTGCCTGTTCCTCCTCTTGCCATTTCAAACCCTCACCCTTTGCTTCAGCCATTGAACATCCTTCTGTAGCAGATTCGCTGGGTTCTTAAATGATCTCTATCAAAATCTTGCTTTATAGCAAGGTCCTGACCACCTTAGTGAGTTCCTGCCTTAAAGTACCTCTGGGTTCAATCCCTAGAACCAATTTAATAATAAAATAATAATAATAATAATAATAATAATAATAATAATAACACATGCTTTAAAAGTCTGTCTCTAGAGCTAGATTGTGAGAATTTTATCTGGGACAGCAACTTTCATCTCCGTGCCTACATCAGCACCTTATAAATAGAATGTGCTCAGTAAACACATGTCAATTCCTGTGGTCCTTAAGGGCAGGAAATAAGTTTCACGCTTTTTCTGATTCCCCAGATCATAATTGGTTTTCCACAGTGGCTTGTGTAGGGGGCAAGGAAGCAAAAAGTTTTATTTCTCTAGCTAAGAGGACTTGCACTTTGTCCTCAGACATGCAAATCTGAAAGCCAATGATGTTGATAGAGGACTTGGGCTTTATAACCCACTGTGCCCTGAGTTCCCAGGTCACACTCTGCTGCTGTGCTCCCTGTCTCCTGGCCCAAGGCACTGCCTCCTCCTGCCCCAGTGCCTACGTGGGCTGCAGTTCCCTCCACTCCAGGTGACGCTAGAGCCATCCCCCTTTGCTTATTGCAGGTGCTCAAGCCCTGGATGGGGAGGTGGTGGCTTTACAGATGCCAGCCGAGGGAAGGGCATGCCTGTGTTGCCAGCTGGACAGCCACATCTGTGACCCACCTTTGATGGCACAGGGCCCTGGGGGCCCTTCATACTTCTCACACTGTCTGAAAACAAGCCATCAGCACTGTCTAATCAAAGTAGCTCCAGCAGCAGAAGATATAACACCAGGAACGAAGGTGGAGGTGACCTAGGAGTCTTACATCATCTTCCTATTCCGGTTCTGCACCCTCCAGCCCAGATCATTCACCTTATAATAGGTGAGATGCGGGGGGGGGGGGGGGGTGACATGGGTCCACAAAGCCTCCTGAGCCCAACTGAGGGGTTCTTCAAATTACCAATGACCATCTTCCAGCACGCAGTGGGCTTTAGTTAGCACACAACATGGCCTCTGAATCCTGGTATCAGTTGTTTCTGCAGAGGTCTGCTTTTGTAAAAGGGCCACCAGCACGTCCAACAGCCACTCTCTGGAAGGTTTGTGAGTTGCTACGACAAAAAAAGCAGGCCGGGTTTGAATTACCAGGCTCTGATTCCTCAGTGGTGTTCTGGTCACACTCACTACACAAACCATCTGGAGCCTCGCTCGGGCTCTGGGTTATTTACTCACAGTCCCAGGTGGAACCAGAGTCCATAACTCACCGTCGTCTGCTCCTCTTTGTCATGGACAGCCTCATCCCTCATCTCAGCAGTTGCTCCTTCCCCATCTATCAGCCATTCCAATTTGGGAATCACTTGTGAAAGTGGATGTTTTTCTTTGGGGATTATCATTATGAATTAATGTTTTAAATATTAGGACTCGTCCACCTTGGGAGGACTGTTTTGGCTTTTTTCTCTTAGTCTCACCAGTTTTGAACTTGTGAAAGATCCACTTTTGGCTTCCGAGTTTCCCCCTCCCTCCCTTCATAAAGAGTTCTGTTAGCCAACACACTGTAGGTCCCCTCCCCCTTCACTTCTCTGAGAAGTCACAACCAAATGAACAAAGAAACAACCCAAAACACAAAGTTCACACCAACACAGGGTCCTCAGTGACAAAAGCCACTGGCGATAAGTTTAGAATTGGGGCAGGGGGCGAGGAGAAGCAGGTTACTGAATCTCTCTATGCTTCTATTCACTCAGAGGATGGAGTAGGATAAAGTTTACTCTTGAAAGATATAAGGAGCAGTGCCAGACCATCTGAAGGAAGGGGCTATGTGTGCAAAGATCCACAGAGCAGAGTGTATGGCCTCTGAATCCTGTGGTTGCAGTCTAGGGTGCAGGAGGTAAAGGAGATAAAGGAGAAGATGAAGCTGAAGCAGCGTCACATGATGAAGGCCCTGGAACACTTTGTAAAGAACTTGGCCTGGGCTCTCCAAAGTGATAACCAGTCAATGAAGACTCTAAGAAAGGGGGTCATGGGTTTAGCTTTTTTTTTTTCTTTTCAGAAATATCACTATCAGAAAGTGGAGGTTGGATTGGAGTCATGCAGAAATCAATGGGGAGACTTCATTTAGAGACTGGAGCAGGAGGTCAGGTGAGAATGAATGGCAGCCTGAGCTAAGGCAGCAGAGGAGCCCAAGGTGCAGCAATATCTAGAGTGGTCACAAGGAGAGTGGGACCAGAATGATCCAAGTGCACTTCCCATTTACTTGAAGCCTGGAGAGCTGGCTGAACACAGTGACATTCACCAATGTAGGGAATGGAGAAAGGCTTTTCAGGAAGGGGAACGAGGAAAAGGAAATCAGTTTGGGGGTATTTTGAATGAGGTGTCTTTGGGGCTCTGCAGAGGGATTTGTAGACAGCAAGAGGATTTTTCAATGAAAAGGTCTGAACTGGAAATACGGACTTTGGAGTCATAGATATGTTCAGGTATGAAAACTGAAAACAAGAGGAAGACAGATCATCCAGGGAGCCTGGTGGTATGTGCAGGTGAAGCAGGAGTGTCAGGAACTGGTGACCAAAGGAGGATCGAGTTTTGAGGAGAAAATGGGCAACTGGGTCAGATACATGACATCTAATGGAGTCCTGCAGAACAGAAACTCAAAAGAAGTAGGCAGAGAATGGACTGGAAGAAACAGTAAGAGTGGACATGGAAGATACTGGACGTGGGCTTTTAGTAGTCTCTTCTACGAGAGGGTCAGAGAAAATAATAAATTGGTTGGTGGGTTATTTTATTTTTAAAGACCTTTTGCCTTTGGCATAATTACATATTTACAGAAAAGTTACCAGTGTAACCCAGTTCCCCACATGGTTAACATCTTACATCACCTTGCTGCATCTATTAAGACTAAGAAACCAACATGATACACTACTCATAAATAGATTCTGAACTTTATTTGGATTTCAACAGGTTTCCCCTTGTTCTCTTTTTCAATTCCAAGACCCAATCCAGAGTATCTCGTTGCATCTAGTTGTTATATCTTCCCAATATTCTCTGGTCATTTTCTCTGCTTTTCATGACCTTGTCAGGAGAATTGGCCAAAGAGCCTCTAGAATGTCTCCCATTCTGGATTTCTCTCCTGTTTAGACTGGAGTCATGACCCTGGGGAAAGAATACCACAAAGAAGTCCCTCTTGTCACATCACATCAGCAGTACATGATAAACACACAACAACACTGGTTAGGTTGACCTCATTGGCTTCAGTAACACATTGTTTGCCGTGTTTCTCCACAGTAAAGCTCCTGCCTTTTCCTTATCCTACTCTGTTCTTTGGAAGTGACTCACTAAGGCTAGCCCACACTCAGGTGGGTGTGGAGAGCAAGAATTAAGCTCTACCACATGTATTATTTTTAAGATGAGAAAGATCTTCCCAATACAGCCTTCAATCTACTTGCTTTCTCCTTTAACTTAAAACGACTGCATTTGGCATCTCTGCGACATGATAGGACACGTATTGCCTGTTATTTCATATGTGTCATTCAGGGCTCTGGGCAAAATAGCTTCATGAACAGTCTGGGACCCATCTTGTACTTCTTCCTGTCCCCAAGGCATTGGCTACCATGTCCTCTTTACCCTCTTGGCATTTCTTAAATTCACTCACAGGTGATAAATGACAAAAACTTTGCCAAATCAACTACTATATACCTTATCTTGTCCTCCAAGTAGAACCCCATTCTTTTCCCTGATATATACAGAAGAAAGCAAAGGAAACAAGCCCCCAGTAAAACTCTGTCTGTCCCCATTGCAGATGGTGTGGGGAACATGAATGTAGACTGAAGCCACCACGGTGCAGCTCGGGGACCTAAGCCTTCCTTCCTCCACTGCTCTTCAGCCCTCAGGGCCAAGAGTCTCTGCTGCAGCTTGAAAGCTTAGAGCTCATCCCAACTAAGGGGTCATTCCCTTCCTGGTCTTTTCCTCCAAGAACGGGTATTTGAACTAGAATCCTCTCTTTTCCCAATGCCTGTGCTGCAGGGTGGGTGGGAGGTCTAGTGTCAGGAGAGAAAAGGCCGAACAGTTCCAGAAACAGTTCTGCCACTAACTTACTGGGAACCCGTGTTAATCATTCCAACTTCCATACCTCTAGTTCAGCACTGATAAAATGAAGGAGGAGGCTGATCCTAAGTTCAATGCACCAGCTGCTTTATTAACTACCATTTGATTTGTTTCTGGGGCTTCTCTGTTACAGTCATAAAACAATAGGATTGGCTTTGGAAACATTGTGGGGGAAGCCATATCTTAAGAAGGTAGCATGGAAAAGGAATTAGGGCTACAGGGGTCAAATTCCAGCTTAGGGGGCTGTGAGAGACAAATGTGGGGTGTCCAGTGGAAAGAAGGGGCCCCTAAGAGACAATGCATGCCTCAAGAGACACTGCACGCTTCTTCCCAGAGGCCGTGCTTCTTCCCAGCCTTGCCTGTCCCCAGTTACACCTCCAGTGGGGTTAGCTTGCTGTTGAGCTCACATGACAGATGGCTCCTTGGGCCTCCAGAGGACTCTCCAGCCATCACCAGGTTGTCAGACTGCAAACAAAAGCCATTCATTGCCCACCTCCTCTCCTGAATTCTTCCCAGCTTTCCAACCTCCAAAGCACAAGAGATGCCATAACCATCTGTGGGTCTCCTGCTCCCTGCCTGTGGGAAACACATTTTTTTTTTCTAAAACACAGAAATTAGTACATATGACAGAAAGAATATTTTTGCTATTCATGACTGTGTAGATGGTGTAGCAAAGGTAGTTTGGGTAGTAAGATATTATTTCCACAGTACTTCAATGGTTTCTAACATCTTTTCCAGAAGCAACCAAATAAAATTGAAATGAGCCTGTCTCAGAAAGTTTGGGTGGAGACCTCCTTTGGCATCTCCCTCATTTCTCCCATTCCTCTTACTGCTTACTCTTTCTCTGTCACTACTTCAAAGAATTAAAATGCTGTTAAGGTAAAGGAGACAGCCGGCACTCGGGGACCAGAGGCCTGTGAAGGTGCTCTGACCCATAGTGTTATATCCACGGAGGCCTAAAACCCAACCATTAGGAACTCATAACTTTGATACCAATTTTTACCTATATCTTAAAAAAATAGCCAAAAGGGTCTGGACTCAAAATTATTTTCAGTCATTGACATCTTAAGGCACAGGATTTGGTAATCAGGTAGGTCACTTACAGAGAAAGAGTCATAGAGACTCAAGTGTGAGATGACAGAACCAACACAGATCCTCAACTGCTGTCTGCTGCAGGCTCTCTAGAAAATGGCCAAATACTCCATAGTGGGGTCCTAGAGTGTGGGATCTTCTGGCTCCCCATGATTCCAGGGAGAAAGCAAGAGACATACTGAAAGTCGTGGCCAGTGTCATGGCGGCTACCTCTTCATCCACCGTGATGGGAATGGAGGGCACTTCACCCATAGTCCAAACAGCCCAAACTGGGAAGGCCAGGACCCTAGTTTAAAGTTGAAGTTTTCAGTTGCAAAATCAGGAGGCAGGTGGCACTTCTGACATCCTGCTCAATGTGAATGGTCTATGGCAACCGTAGATTAATTAGATGCTTCTCTAGAATGACAAGAAACCTAGGAGAGACAAGGATAGCAAGAAAGTCGGAGGTGTGATAAAGATGAGGAAAAGGAAACTAAAGACATAAAGTGACATGCTGAGACTGTCCACCTGCAATCCATGCAGCTTCTCCAACAGTTCCAGGAAAAAGTTCTCCAATTTTCCCCTGGGCTTTCTGCTGCCAATATAGTAGCTCTCATTCTACTTGGTCTTGGACTTTCCTAATAGTTTTAATTCCACCATGCCACAGTCTTTGAAATAATTTTAAATCCATCAGTTTAACTGGATATAGTAACATACATTGTAATCCTGGTTATTCAGGAGGCTGAAACAGGAGGATTGAAAGTTTGAGATTAGTCTAGGAAACTTAGCAAGACCCTATCTCAAAATAAAATTTTATAAAGGGCTGAGGATATAGCTCAGAGATAGAAAATTGCCTAGCATGTGTACATCCTTGGGATCAATGAATTCTTCAGGAATATCCATCTCCTTTCCCAACAGTGCTCAATGACTTGCAAAGGCTCCACCTGACAACCGTGGGTTCAGCTGGAAGCAGACTCTAGCCTGGTGCTCCCTTTCTCAAACCCAGTTCTTTGGGGCTTCGGGTTTCTTAAAGATATCTTCAAGCAAAGCACGCCTGAAAACTTATTTCACCCTCCTCATTGACTTGTCAAACTTTGGCTCCAAAACAACAGACCTGAATACAGTGTAGACCTGAGTTGGCTGCTCTACACATCACTGGCAGGTGGATGGCTACTCACATCCTCTGAGGATCCGCTGAGCCTCTCCTAGGCTTCTGGGTATCTTTGAGATGATCAGCCAAGGACTCGAGGCTCTCTCCTAACATAATCTGAGAAGCTCCACTTTTATCTGCTTTTCTTATTTGAGCCTCTGTAGGCATTAAAAAGCTTTTGAGAGCTGTTAAAGGGCAGGTTCTAGTCTGTCATATTATTCCTAGCCTGAACCCAAGTTCCAACATCTCTTCATGTCATCTAATAAATCCCAGTTTCATGGCCTCCCAATAGGAGACAGAAGCAGTCACTGGTCTTTAAAACATACAGTTATTTGTCACCTCAAGATCCCTCTGGGGATCTTAAATCCAGAGAACCATGAGAGTAGCCATTTTAGATCTTAAGACCCCTCTGATGAAAGAAATCTCATTACCACGCGTGCACAGTAGCTAGTATTTTACATGGACTAACTGGCCTGTTTCCATCCTATTTAAATACCCAAAGGCATCCTACCTACATGGGGAGCTGAAGGCCTACAAACCAGGATCGTAAAAAAAAAGTTTGCACACTACACAAGTGCTAAAGAGCACCTGAAACCACTTTGCTTCTATTTGTTTTGCCCCCTAATATGCACACTGGTATATTAGTGTTTCTTTTGAATCCCCCTGGGTTTGGATATTATACACCCAAGTTTTAGTTCAAATTGAGTTTTCACAGCTGGAATATAAACCAATGGAAATGTTGACCCAGCACCAACTATATCATTCCAAACAGGTGTTGCTTTAATTAGCCTTATCGTAAAACAAAAATTAAAAATTAAAGGAAAACATTGTAATGCACCTAAGAGTTTCTTATGGTCTTAAAGAGAGCAGGCAAATTGTTCAGGACTATTAAGCCTTATCTCCCTTTCTTGGAGGTTCTCTTAAAAATTCAGCAACACTTCTGAAGCTACAAAACCACCCCAGTGTTTTAAGAGAGGGAAAAAAAAAAAAAAAGAACTTACTTCCCCAGTATGTTTGCCAGTGAGGGAGAAAGTTTTTACATGAAGGGAAAGAGGCTTCCAAATTTTATTCAACTAGGTCTTTGAAAACCTCACCTGAGGCAGGAAGCAGACAAAGCAGCAAGTCTTTGGATGTCACTCCTGACCTAAAGGGGATTATCACTATTTTCCATGCAGAGACAAAGGGGTTTTGTGTGACTTCAATTCAGGGCAGAAAATACCTCTACTGTGTACTGACAGAGAGGTGGAAGGGAGGTTGCAAAAAATCCTACTTTCAAGAAGTTTTCAAGCTCTTTGTCTTGCACACACGAAACCATTTAGTGATCAAGTTAACACTGTATATGAATTAGCTCAGATACGTCAACATTTCAGCGAGAGGGCACAAGTTTCCTGGAGAAGTCGAGGCCAGCTTCCTGGAGAAAGAGCAAGAGGCTAGCTGAGGAGACGGAATGTGTAGAGACAAGGCGGTAAGGCAGCTCAGGATGCGGAAACTGATGAGTAAAGGTAGGAGGTTATACACCTTCAAAGGTGTCAATCTCCAGCTTCAATGTACACTGGTCACCAGGGTCAAGCAGATTACCGGGCCCCCAGAGCCTCTGGTTCCGTGGGTTTGGAATGAGGTCCAAGAATTTGGATGGGTTCCCAGGTGATACAGCTGCTGTTGGTCTAAGGACCACACTTTGAGAACCACCAGTAAAGAATTGTACATGGCTGTTAGGGCTTCAGTGCAGGTGCAATTTAGCTGGAAGAGAGGATTCACAGGAGAGTAGAGAATATGGTTCCTTAAGAAAAACTTATTTCTTTTGGTGGAGTGAGATACATTCTTTTTGTATGCCTCAAAAATAAAATAAAAATCAGTCATTGTTAATTTAACCTTTCTAGTTACCCCCGTGTGTCTTTTTCAGCTTCTTTCTCAAAGGAAGGAGGAAAAGAATTCTCTGTTGATTATTATACATGGTGCTGCACCTGTGTTGACTTCATTGAATCTTCATAAAAAAATAATTGCAATAAAACCAATCACAATCACGATGATGGAGACGGCGGCTGTTTTCTTGACATTCGCTGAGCACCTACCCTGCCTTCTAATTGCGTCTTTGCAGGTATGGATGCACATTCAAGGAGATTAAGAGATGTTATGCTACCCTCAAACACTCTTAAGATGAAGTCTTCTTTCTTCCTCTCTTTATAGATAAATATTGACTTCTTGGTCCATTTCTATTACCCAACTTATGTTATCATTACTTTTGAGGTACAAGAGACAGAGAAATACCTTGGTACCTCAGATCATAGAGACTCATCACAAGAATGAGTAGGGAAGAGATAAACAAGGGAAACCACTCAGCTGGGTCTCTTGAGAACAAAACGGTGTCACAGGTGAGAAGCGGCCCTGGTACTTCTTTTATCCCCCCTCCTTAGATCAATTCTCCATTGCTCTCTACCTGAGGTCTTGCAGTTCTACCGAAGCAACTTCTTGCTATGATCTCTCCTCTGCTCTTTTGTTGTGTCAGTCAGTGTATTTCAGAACTCCCGGAGGGAAAGAATCGGATTGGCCACTACTCACCATTTAACATGGGGCTCTTCTATTGGCAAAGCTGCTGCCCCAGGATCCCTAAGGAGCTGCTGGTCCAGTCTGGGCAGCGGCTCAGTGTCCAGCAGAGATAGAGTGCCACTTTCAAAAGCAAGGGCATATACAATTTTGAATTTTCTAGTAGCTACTTAAGAAAATAAATCAAAAGAAGGTTAAATTAATTGTAATAGCATTTTACTGAATCCAAGATATCTGAATTGACATTTTAATGTGTATTGAGTAAAAAAAAGTAATGTACTTTACTTACTTTTCTCACACTGAGTCTTTGAAATCATGTGTGTACTTTACACTGGGAGTATACCTCAATTCAGATTAGCTATATTTCCAGTTCTCATAGCTACATGTAGCTAGGACTTACCATATTGAACAATATGCTGGGTTACTTATGCCTGAAAACTGATCTTTAGTTGCAACCATTATTGGTCAGAGTGACAGGATTAAATAATATATTGAAACAACCACCTGTGCTAAGAGGGCACTCAGAGTCCTAGGACAGTCCATTGTCCTAGGCTTGTACAAGATGATGTCCATGACCTCTTCCATCATTTCACATAAACAAGGTTCTATCTAAGCTGTAGAACCTAAGCTGTACCCTCATTCTGGTCTTCTCAACCAGGGGCTAATGATACCTTTGTCTTTCTCCTATCTACTAGTGATCTGGTAATCACTTTTAGGTCAACAATATTGAGTTTGATTATTATGTTGCTGCCACAGTCACCTTCAGCCACTATTAATAACCTGAATTCTTATTCATATACATACATCCAGGCTCATCTACATCTATTCCCACAAAGCTTATGATGTAATTTCCCATTTTTCATAAGCCTTCTGACCACAGAAGATGATTCAATAGAAGACTTAACTCCTTCTATGCTCATATATGTTGTTCATACCTCTATGGCAGCTTTTATCATTTTAATAATTATTTAGTGATAAGTTTATTTATTTCCCCACCAGACAATGCACACAATGAAGTCACCCTTACATTCCCAGTGCTTAACACAGTATCTTATTCATGGTTGAATAAATAAATGAATCAACATATTTTTATTTTTCTTAAAAATTCTCTATTGTACCTAGTTATAAATATATAGAAGTTTCAGAATGAATAAAATTTGAAAAGTCCAAATAACACTTTTATAACTAACTGTATCATATTTTTAGACTGATTGTTTGAAGGAAAGACTACTTGCTTTGCCTTGAGACAGAATGGATTCAAAATGGAATCAAAATGTACAACATGGCTTTAAAAAAATTTCACTGGATAAAGAACACAAGATTCTCATCTCAGGCATTATAGTTAATTTGCTATATGGATATGGCTAAGGGACTTCACCACTCTCTAATTTAGTATGTTTACGTTGTATATGTATACACGCACGCACACACACACACACACACACACACACACACAGACACTTTTTTTTTCTGTCCCTTTTTTCCCCCCAGTGCTGGAAATAACACAGGGCCTTGCACATGTTAGGCCAGTGTTCTACCATTGAGCTACACCCCCCATTATATATTAATGCTAAAGTCAAAGCACTGGGACAGTTGATTGCAAAGATCCTGTCCATATATCTCTAGTCTTCTGTGATCATAGGACTTGAAAAGTATCGGAAGACTATCATTGAGTTATTCATAAATCTGAATCAGGATTTTTATTATTTGCAGCGGGGAGTACGCTAGCTGCTAATGGAGTCCTTATTACTTTTCTCCTCTCCATTTATTTGTATGTCTACAGCTCAAATTAGACTAAATTATTGAGAACAAGAATATTATTTTGCTTTTATTGAAATAATTGACACTTAAACAGAATAGCCCAGAGTGGCTTTCAGTGGATATATACTGATTACAAATGCGTGCATTGAGTAGTCATTACCCACACCAAATATCCCAAATAGCTTTTACTGAATAGTTGAGAATAGGTGCAATGATGACCTCTCTGTGATATCTTTGCTTCAGACCTGAAGTCTGAAGATCCTAGATGAAAATTTCTAATACTTCTATTCCATGTTACCAAGGTCAGGAAGGCAGAAAATCTTTCCAATATATTTATAACAGATTGAGAAAGATATGTATATCCTTTAAGTTCTGTTAGCTTTGCTTTTGATTTTTTAAGATACCAGGTATAAGAAAATTTGAAATTAGTACACCTTACTGCTTGTTTACTTATTTTATTATTAATAAATGTATTTCTTTCTCTGTATCATACTTCTTGCCTTAGAGAAGATTGATATTGGTATAGCTGCATCAGGTTCCCATTGATTGAGGTTTCTAAGAGACATGTACAATTAAATCAAGTCTTTAAAACAAATAAAACAGAAAAAACCTCACCAATAAAAAAATTACCCTGATTTATAGCATTTTCATATTTTTCAGAATGTGAATGTGTCTATTATGGTTCATCTCTGGCAACCAAAGATTTAACAACTGGCCACAAAACTCCTGAATTTTTAACAATCATTTGTTGTAAGACCTTATGGGCTGGTTTTAATATATTACTGGTTTGACTGATAGATCTCTCACACACTTTTACATACTTTTAATTTCCTTCGAGTAGCCTATGATTGTATTTTTGTAAAATCTTCTAAATAATATTTGTGGGCCATTTACATTAGTGTAATTGCTAAAATAATATTTGCCATAATTATATTTGTTTTCCATTCATCTGTTCCTTTAGTTTTGATTCTTTTTTCTCCTTTTGTTTTTCTCTTGGGCCTCATCACCATCTCATACCCCCATTAGCTCATTATGTAAAGATTTTATTCACTCCTACTTAGTGATTTAGAAGACCGCAATGTGCATACCTGATGTATTAAAAACTAATGTGCTTTTTCCATTTCCCCTGTGTCAAAAGAACTTGGGAATCTTGAAATTTTGAATCTTAAATAGTAAAAGATGGTATATCTGGAGAATCTCCCAAACCACCCTGTTTTGGTAATTCACTAGGATTCACAAGACTCAGTTCATAAATACAACTGATTGTGGTGAAAGGATATAAAAATAAAATAAAGGTACATGTGGCAGAGATCAGAGGGAAAGATACAGAAAAAGTCCTCTTCTAGTGAGATCAAACAGTAAGTGTCTAATTCCTCCAGCAACAAGTTGTGAAAATAATGTGAAATGCTCATCTACCGGGGAAGCTCATTAGAGACTTAATGTGAGGTTACTACTCAACATACTTTTATTGAATATTGGCTATACAGACATCTTCTATCTGGTAACAAAATTTCAGACTTCCAAAAGGAAAGCAAATGTTCAGCATAATCCATCATTTCCACAGACAGTTCTGACTCAATGAGCCACTCTTAATAGTTCAGGGAATGATGAGAATCTTTCTCACATATAAGTTCCCAGAAGCACAGCCAATCTTGCAACCAGGTCTTTCTAACGATAGCCCTTTTATACCTTCTGCTAGTTCTTTTCTGCCCAATTTCTCCTCTCCTTTGTGTTGTGGCAACAATATGTTTTATTTTTCCATATGCTTTAAACCTAATGAGACATCATTGTTATTATTTTTCAGTGTCTGTATTCTTTTAGGTTAATCTAAATATTTCTATTGCTCATCATTTTTTCTTTCTTCCTGTGGGATTCCCTTTAATATTTCCTGAATGTCAGGATTGCTGTCAGAAACTATTCTATTTCTTTTTTATGTTTGAATGATGTTTTTGCTAACTGTAGAATTTTGAGTTGGATTTATTTTGCTTCAGCATTTTAGAAATATTCTTCCATTGTCACAAGCTTCTTTCATTTCTATTGAGAAGTGAAATGTTAGTATTAAAGTTGTTCTTTCAAGGTAATTTGCCTTTTATCCTCTGGCCACCTTTATAATTTTTCTCCTTAGTGTTTGGAAAGTTTATCTGTGATATGTATAGATGTTGATCTTGTAGTGTGACTTGAATCAATTCTCTGCCAATTGTCTTTGAGCATTGCCTTTGCCTCTACTATCCCTCTAACATTATATTGAGATAGACTAGAAGCTCTCAACTTGGGACAGTTTCATTCCCCAAGGCAAAATTTGCCTAAAACAAATAATTATTTTACTTGAAATGTCAACATTGCAGGGATTTAAAGACACTTTGTTAGATTTTTCATCATCTCTTCTATGTCTTCTATATTCTTTTCTATAATTCTTATCTTTGTTTTTGTCTCTATTTTTTACCAAGGGTATTTTCTCCTAATATATCTTCCAGTTTACTGAACTCATCTTTAGCCCTTTCTAATCTGCTGCTAATGTCATCTATCATTTTTTATTATTGGGTATTAGAATTTTTCATCCTAGAATTTCTACTTCATTATAAAAATTCTAGTTCTATAATGAAATTTTTCCTATTGACATTTATTCTCTTGAAGTAACCACAATTATTTTAAAATCCATATCCCATCATTTGAATATCCAAGTCACCTGTTTCTTTTATCCATTTATTACTGATCTTTTTCTCATCTTATTTAATTGAATATCAGCCATTGTGTATGAAAAAAATATGTTGTTTTGGATGATATAATATTCTCTCGAAAGGATTCATCCTCTCTTTTGAAGGTAGGAGGAGACAGATTATCTCAATCCAATCATAGATTGAACTGATTGAGATTAATTTCATTATTGGGAGTTTTGGTCTACCCCCATTTGGCCTCCACTTGCACAGTACAATCCCTCAGTAGTTCCCAACCAAGAGCTCAAAGTGTGTGCAATGGCTTTTTCCCCAAATTCTAAACTCCATTTTTCATTGCTTGGTGTCATATGACTCCTCAAAACTCTGCTCTGATTTTCATCTGTTTCTGTTTAGCTTCTCAGCTTCTTGCCCTAAAAAACTTAATTGTCAAATGCCCAGAGAAGAAAATTGGTGCCAAATACCAGGCTCATTTCTCTATACCTTACTTACCTCCAGGATCTTGGCCATCAAATCTTAGCCTCCTTGGAAGTCCCTAATTCTAATATTTTTCTCCCTATACCCTAACATATTCTAAAATTCTACCACTTCTCTCCACAGTAGAAATGGTCCTTTGACTAGTTTCTCAGCCTCTCATCTGATACTAAAACTATTGCCAAATTCCCTGAGTAAAATAGCAGTGTTCTCACCTTACTTAGCTTCCCCTCTTCCAGTGCCTGGCCCCTCAAGTCCTAGTTGTGTCCATAACTCCCTCATGCCTTTAGGCACTGTAAAAATTAACCTTCTAGTTGTTCTTGGCAGGACTGTGAGTCTACCACAAGCTACTGCATCATTGCCAGAAGTGTAAGTCTATATTTAGAAATTACGTGAGACATAAGAAAAATAGTTATGTATTTTTCTGTGACGATTATTAAATGCTCTGCTGAGTCCTCTATGATGGGACCAGTCTCTCACCCCCTTTAAAAGTCAGAGGAAACTCCTGGGGACCTGAGATAATTAAAGAGGCACATAGAATAGGGAGAGGCATAGAATAAGTGGCAATAATGCAAAATAAGTCTCCATGACTTCTTGTGACCCTATGGATCTCTAATTCCTATCAATATCCAAACACTCAGAACTTGAACAGAACCATGTGTTTTCTTCCCACAGTTTTCATTTGGATTTGCTCATAACTCAGAGAAGGGTGATTACAACTTAAAGTGAAAGAACAAAAATATAAGAGCTGTACGTTTGCTCGATGTTTCCAGTTTTGTTATAGTCATGAAATACAGGACTTCTTTCTAATCCCATGAGTGAAATTCTTGTCAATAGGTCTAAAAAATATTTTGTTAAAGTAGGAAGATTTGAAATGGATTTCTTACAGTCTAAGAATTTCAAACTAAGGTTTTTCAGCAATATTATCCTCATGCTAACTCAGGACTTTGCCAGTCTGTTATAAATAAAAAGAAAAATGGAATCCTATGTATAGTTACATGAAGTCATTGGAAGAGCCTTATGTGTACTTCCTGTCTACAATTGAGTGTGCATATCAGGTTCAAGGGGAATGGTACGTGTGTAAAATCTCAATTTTCCAGTTTAAGGGCCAGGGAGTTAGGAACATACTTTTCAGCCTTGTGCATGATAGACAGTCATGGTCATTTCCTTCAGATGCCTTCCTCAAGTGGCTAAAGCCTTCCCAGTGGGAGGCCCCCATCCTGCATCTGTAGCTGACTGCTTCCTGCCTACCTTCAGCTTGCTACCTGACACTGTGGGGTGGAGGGCAAGAGAAGAGAACAGAAAGTCTGGAAGTGGTTTGGTGTATCACCTCCCTTGATAAGGACTCTGGACTGTGAGTTTAGATGTGATTAGCTAGTTGTTTGATTTGGTGTCAGTTCTTCCCCTTCTCTGCCTGAATGACAGGGTATGAATAGCTAGTGTTAAGATTCCTGTCCTTGGAATAGTCCATGGGTCTAGGATTCCCTTTGGGAAGTTAAAGGTTTAGGGAAGCAGGAAAGCCATCTGGTACTTTGTGCAGAGAGTCTGTACTTTGGTGGGGAGCTTCTCCATAAGCCTGAGCTTTTGGCTTTTTTCTCAGCTCTGCCATTCAAAATTTTGCCATGGCGATAAGAATAGATTCCTACATGTCTTATGCATTTTGTTTTTTCTCATTGCAGAGCCTATATTCTTGGCAAAATATACCCTAATTGGAAACATAACTTGTTATCTATTTAACATTAAAATATATGTAAAAATTCTTATGTTGGTTATTTTTTAAACTATCTTTATGTAACCCATAGAAAGCTAAGCTCCCTAAGATTCCAGTTCAACTCACAATAACATTCAGAAGAGATCTCCAAAAACAAAATTCAATTACTTATTGAAGCCTGAGAAAATGACAAAAGGCAAATCAATGCACAGCGTACAGGAAAAAAAAAATGATCCATAATTTGCTTTTAACCATTATCTTATCCAAGTTTCACTCATCAGAACATGGTAGTCTTAACCAAGTCCCTTTTCTGTCTCAGAACTGCCTAGACCTCTCCTAAAACTCAACTCTCAGGGGCCTTAATTTTTTCCCCTAGTTCTCTCTCCTCTTACATCTCTAGGTCCTTCCATAATGTGAGTGCAGCTTTTCTTAGGCTCATTTCAATCTTCTTTCTAACAGTTACTCAGATTGACACTAAAACCCAGGGGCCCAGAGAACCCCATAACCCTCAAAAGTTTGCACTTCAGGGCGGGAGGTGGGAAAAGGGTGAAAATGTCTTCTTCTTTAATGAATCTGCCACATTTGTGTTATGACAGCTCAACTTAGGGGGAGGAAAAAAAAAAAAGCTTCAAGCTGACAAATATTGTTTTGGGCCACACTTTGGTGCCGCAGTCTGGCTGGGCACAATTCAGGAGCTACTTGTCAAAGGAAACAAACTTTATTTTTAGAACACACACACCGCACCACACAGCTCTTCAGGAATCCCCTCAGAGCCCAACTGCCACCACCGGCTTCCCACAAGCCTCTCCACCTCCCCCACTCCTCCTGCTCCTGAAGCCGATTGGCTGGGTTGCATGGGTGGAGCCAAAAATCCCCCAATGAGCAGCTCCGTGATCTGAAAGGGCAGGGAAACAGCCCAATGAGCATCACCACAGAGGAGCCAATCAGTTGGCAGCTAGAAGTTTGCTGGGGCCACTGTGAGCCAATCATCAGCTGGCAGCTGGAAGTTTGCTGGCAGCTGGGAGTTTGCTGGGGCCCCTTCTGTTGCGGCTCTCAACACTTTGGTAGAGCTTCTGAACCTTCTCCTGGGTCCACATGTGCACTTCCTTGTAAATATCTAGTTTTAGTAAAGGTGCCTGCTGAATCAGTTTAGCAGGAACAGCCCTCTCCATGGGCTGTCCTTGTTCTTCATATCTGATCAAGTTGTGCATCCTCCATCATCCCCCAGGTGAAGCCTGACCATTCTGGCCTCTCTTTAGCAGAATCCTCTTAGGTCAGTCCCACCAGAATCCTCTTTATTCCTTGCTATGTTTTGTCCCCCAAGGTTTCATATGTTGGAGGCTTGGCCCCCAGTGGCTGTGGAGATAATGTGGAGCCTTTAAGAGGCAGAAGTAAAAGGTCCTTGGTCAACTGAGGTTAAGGTAGTTCTTGTGACCCCCTCCCTAGTTCTCAGACAGGGTAGTTAGTTATAAAAACCTGAGCCTGCCTCACCCACCTCACCAAGCTCTCTCTGCTTTTTGTATCAAGAAGCCATCTCTTGCTCTGCAAATGCTCCTGCCATAACCATCCACCACGATGTGATGCAGTTGTGGGAGACTGGCCAGAGCTGAACAGAGGTCAGCCCCAGGCCATAGAGCCTCCAAAACTGTTAGCTACATAAACCTCTTTTCCTTTGTAAGTAACCTGCCTCTGGTATTTTGTTATAATAATGCAAAGGTGATTCATTCCTAATGTTTCCTCTTAGTAGTTTTCCATCCTCTGACCCTTGGCTATTGGTTCCCATTTGCCCTTGCTATATTCATAGTTGAACCAAGTCTTTCTCCGCTACTACAAACTTCCATTGCTGGAGCCCCTGCACCTATCCAGAGGGCCCTGAATAAAGCCTTCCTTACCTTGCTTTCATAGGTATCACTGAATGATTCTTTTTTTTTTTTTCTTTAACAATGCCCATAATATACCAACTTACCTTTGATTCTCCAGCCCTGGAAAGAATCTAACATTTATTCACTCTCTTTACTAATTGAGAACCAAAAGATGTTACCTGAAATGTGAAGTGTGTAGGTCAGATTACAGTTTCCTGGTATGTGTGTCATATTGATGCTGACCTACTTGCTAGAGGCATCAGTATGTGTGAGAATTCTGGAAGTGGATGAAGGAAAAGCGAGGAACGAGAGACAGGTAAGCAAGAAATGAAAGGTGGAGACCAGGCAGAGATAGACATGAGAGTTGATTTGTCATAGCTGACAAAGGCCATCTCTCTATAGCAGAGAGAGGCAAAACAGGCTTGGGACTTTTATGGGGCAGACTAAGGAATCAGAGCCAGGCTGGTCCTAATGGGGGCGGTTAGGGGTTGGGTTGGTGTGAGGGAGTGGTGAGCCTTTCTCAGAAACACCCTTTCATGGAAAAGCGAAACTTTTTCCTTACAATGCCGGCTGCCATTTAAGATGGCCGCCCAGATGCTAAGCAAGGATCTTATAGGGGACATTTCTTTCTAACAATAACAACCAATATTTAGTGAGCAATTTCCAAAATGTAAAGCATTTCCACACAAGTGACCCACCTCACCTGAGCCTTGTATTGATGGGCTCTACAATCATTCCTATTTTATACATGAGGAAACTGAGGCTCAGAAAGATCAGGTGATTTGCCCAAGTACTTACAGGGGTCTGGCGGCAGCTCGACTCTGGGTATTCTGATTTCTGATTTCAAAAGTTAACCACCTCCCTGGACTTCTCCTAATCACCGTATTTATTTTCACATGTGCATGAACAACACACACATATGGGCACACACACAGAAGCTAGTTGAAACACAGCCAAATAGTACATATGTGCAGAGTGTTCCAGAAATGCATTCACAATCATCTATTAAATCAACAAAATCCACACACGTTCGGTTTCTGTTTCTAGAAGATGCCTGTCCTTCCAAAAGGATAAACACCTCTCTGGGCAGAGCACACAGCTAGCCTCATGCTTCCTGATGTGCTTTGTTTTTTTTTTAAAGCACTTTCCACTTACATTACTATTATTTTCATTGTCTTGATCATCCAAACCTCAAAGGAAGGAAGCTAATGATATCCCCCAGCCCCTCCCTCACCATGCTCATGCTGAGAATAGAAGCAGCTTAGATTGATTGAATTGACTCTGCGAACCTTTCAGGAACATTAGTGGAGTCGCTACTACAGGCAGCTGGAGTTGCCATTTGCATCTTTCTCTGTCTTACTTTTTTTTCTCCCTAAAAAAAAAAAGAAGAAAAAAAAAAAAAGAAATTTAAAAAAGCACCCACAATACCCTGGGGGAATTTCCTAGGACAAGCTGCAGGTGCTATGGATATTTTCATTTAATAATCATTCTTGCAATTCAGCACATTTGTAATCCATGTGGTAAACTCTGACTTACATTTTTCCCAGTGGACACTGGCCAGATGCAGAAACCAAAGAGCTTGGTGCCGATACTGCCTCTTCCCTCTTTTATGGTTTGTGCATTTGGATGTGTTTAGCATGATCTGTGAGTGCAGGATAAGGAATGTGCTGTGTTTAAAAGACCCCTTTGTTGACATTAAGCAATCATAAATATACCCAGAAATTATACTCCTTGTCTTTAGTGCGGACTGCTTTAATTGGCCCGTCTTCTCATGTGATATTGCAGAGAACACATGCATATTTTTGGCAATCCCATTGGACTGTGAAGTGAAGAGGCACGTATAAAGCTGCACATTCCTAACATCTATGGATTGTCTCATATATGTCACCACATCTTTCCACCAGGATTGCTTTCCCCATATACTCCAAGATGGTAACTTCCCAATCTGTCCAAATTCTATTTGAAATCCTCCTGGACTGTGTAAATGTCAAGGCCAGTTTCCTTTCCATGTGAACAGCTTTGAAAGGGGAACGGCATGCCTGACTCCCTCGTAAATACAAGCCAGAGCATCTTCATTTTCTATTTTTTAGGTGGAAGGGGGGGGGGCATGAAAATGAATATTTAGCTAAAAGCTAAAAAAGAAATCCTTTTTTCAAAAAATGACGTTGTCCTTATTTTCACCACATAAACAAAATGTTTAAGCCTGCACACAGAGCCAGCTTTCAAGTAGTGGAGTCTTCAGGCTAAGTCATTCGACTGCTGCAGTGAGACACCATCTCTTAAGGCAGCAAAATACATCAGGGAACAAATGCCACCATCTGTAGCCCTGGCAGAAAGCAGACAGCACCCTCTAAGGAGTAACTCAAGAGAGGGCCAAAGAAGGACTGTGTTTAAAGATGTAAGTAGAGTTAAAGGAACAAAGAATCAGTGGGACCCTCCAGGACCAGGTTCAGTTGACTGCCCTTAGGACTCCTAGGCCAGAAGGGATTCCACCAGAGCTCTCACCCTGGAGAGGGCCCCTGCTAGGAGCTGGGAATGCACGGTCACTGTGAGACCTCAACCTGGACCGAGGGAGGAGACAATTCCTGAAGAATAAGTACACAAACTCCCACTTCTTACCTGCTCCAACTCTTCATTGGTGCCCTCCCATTTGCCAAGACCAATGAGTAGGCCAAGGGACATGACTTGGGGGATGCAGTCTGGAGGAGGTTTTAGCCTTCTCCAGGAGGGAGCGAGTTTGCAGCAGGGTGGAGAAGTAGGGGTGTGGGGCTGGAGAGGTAGAGAGGAGCCCACAGTAGGAGGGAGGCCAGTCAGGAGCACTGAGCACCCTCACGCACTTTCATCAAGTTAGTCCCGTCTATTCCTCACAACAACCGTAGGAAGCAGGTAGGATCTCTGTCCTACCCAGAGGGAAACAAAGGTCAGAGAGGAAACAGACAAGGTGCTCAGCTTCACACAGACAATTGAGCTTCCATGAAAGAGTTGCCAGGCTTCTGTAGGAAGGAGGCTGATGAGAGAACACAAGCACGGCCCTAAACAGAGACTTAGCGATTCTTTCATTGCTAAGTTCCGTTTAGGTCTGGAAATCTTCAGTCTCAGATTGTGAAACAGTTTCCAAAGCAGATGGCGTCTAGGTTTCAGAGAGACAGGAACGAGAGTTTGGATATCGAGAGATATCAGAATGTCTCAAAAAAAAAAAAAAAAATTGTACCTAGATTGATTGAGCCCCTTAGTTTCAATGGCAAGAAGTCAGATTACGAAGATTTGGATAGCAAAGGTTATCAGGTCACCTGAAACAATGAAAGTATCACTCATAAGAAAACCAGGACCCTTGAGAAATCACCCCATATACAATAATCACAAGCTTAGATATTCATGAAAATCTCTGGGACTGTAGCTTAATTCATGCCTTTATTACCTTATCCTGGTGAATGATACATGGTATAACTTGTACAGTTTCTTAATTTGGCGGGGGGTACTGGGAAGTGATCCCAGGACCTCATGCCCTACCAATGAGCTACATCCCCAGTCCTTTTTAAAATTTTATTTTGATACAGGGGCTCTCTAAATTGCCCAGGCTGAACTTAAATTTGTAATCCTAGCAGAAAACAGCACCCTCAAAGGAGTAACTCAGACTCAGACTCCCAAGTTTCTGGGATTACAGGAGTACACCACTGCACACAGTGAGTTACATTTAGTTGTTTTATTTTGTTTGTTTGTTTCATTTTTTTTCTAATTAGTTATACATGACAGCAGAATGCATTTCAATTCATTGTACACAAATGAAGCACAACTTTTCATTTCTCTGTACATGACATATGCATGTACCTTATCAACTTAGGAAAGTGTACTTATTTGCTGGACAATATAGAAAAAAACTACGAACTTTAAAATGTCAATAGAAAATCATGTCAAGACATTGTCTGCAAAAGGACAGGCATTTAGTTATTGTTCTTAAGTCAGGCTGTTTTCATGCTTAAATATTCCTGCCATTCCAAGAGACACACTTGCTTTTTAAACTTTTCAATTCCTCTGTTATTTAAAGCATCTCATGGTCAACAGTGTATAAGGTTCATCTGCCAGTGTTTACTGTTGTTACCGCTCTATAAAATAACACTGTGTGGTGTGGTCGAGAGGGTCCTAGATGTGATGTAATGTGATAGGAGGGTACAGGTGAATTAGCTGGAGTTTGGCTCCTCTTGGCGCTGAGATCCTGGGGAACTCAGCCAATGGGGTGGCACCTGGTCTGGGCTCCTTCCTGAGTCCTCTCACCCTCCAGGCTGACCTAGAGCTCAGTGAGTCGAATTTGATCATGGAACAGCAAGGGTTGGGTCACAGCTCTGAGGTTTCTGGCAGAGGGAGACCGAGACCAGTGCCTCGTGGGAAGGTGGCCTGTGACTCAGAGACAATCTGAAATACAAAATAAGGCAGGGGAGTGCACAGAGCAGAGTGATGACAACAAAATGTGCACTCAAGGAAACACATTTGAGGTCAAGTGCTGGGACTATGGGGAGTGGGAGAGAGAAACGACCCCCGCTCCCTGAAAGCCAGTGGCATGTCCTATGACTTGGAGTATTCCTTCTTAATCTCCCACTTCCTGTCATGGTCCCAGTTTTTAAAATGGAGAGAGGTCAAAAGTGTCCCCCTCTTCTGCTAGCACCATTTACATACCTGATAAAATGGAGCTGACCCCCCAAAGACCTGCTGCTCTGTTTTGCACTCCTGGGGTGGGGACCTGCCAGCGATGCTGGCAGAGGATCAGTGACGTTAAGGAGCCAGTGCCCCTGCTTAGGTCCAGTTAGACTCCAGTGTGGGGCTCTTCTGAGCCCTCCTGCTTCCCCGTGGCACTAGGGCTCTGTATTGGTCTCCCTAGCAAACCATGAGGTTTTGAAGTCAGTAATTAATTTGTCTTCGTCTCCAGAACCAATCAAAATGCCTAGCAAATAAATGGCATACAGGGGGGGAAAAAAGGCATACAGTAAGTGTTTCATGAATCAGTAGGATTTTCTAGCGATTTAGTGGTTCTAAATATCTGTGGGGGAGAATGGCTGAGAAAGATGTGTTCATTTCGATAAACACTGGCATCCTATTTTTACAAGAAGCTAAAGCAGAAACAACATTCTTTCAAATGCAAAATGTCACACCAGATGAGCGAGTTGCAGAACTTCAGGATTTCCTTCACACCTTTTGTAAGTTACACAGCACTGTGCTGTCTTTATGTTGTTCATTTGGAGGAAAGATAAGAGCTTTTCTTACTTTTGTTCTCATCTGATGAAAATCTACATGAAGTTTGCAGGGTGGATTTCCATCCATCATGAGGCTAGGAGGTAATAAATAAGCATTCACATGGAATTAACATGTTTAGATAATCACTTAATCTTTGGAGGTTAATCTTCCATTTCTGAGTTTCTAAGATCAACTACTCCCCAGAGCTTAAAATCTCTCTTGAGAAAAAAAACAGACCTGACTGAAGAGAGACCCCTCGGAGAAGGAATCCTCCAATTTCTCGCACCTGTAGCTCTTCATGGCTCCGACGGAGAGCTTAGGTGGACACTGGGAGCCCAAGTGCTCCTTGGGGAGGCTTTGCTGGAACAGTAGAGTTATTAAATAGCTAAAATGACATGGGCAATAGATCTAGGTTACAAAGACAATACAAAGAAAGGTTTCCAAAATAATGTCCCCACCTGTAACTAAAGGCAGCAGTGATGAATATAATCCTAAACAGCAGGCAATATGAGAAAAAAAGCTGCTCTGGAATGTATTAGGAGCAGTCACTGAATTCCTGTGCAGCCTGTTCAAACTTTCTCTCCATTTTACCAAATCCCCAAACTTATTATTCTTATAATGAGTTCATGTCTCATCCTCTATTTTTTATCAAAGAAAATAGTTTAAAATTCCAGAAAAGCTTTTAGGAAAATTATGAATCATAACAAATACCCTACTCATTTACCCTCCATGGTGACTTGATGGCCCCCACTTCATGTAAATATAAACATGATTCTTGTCAACTCAGAGATGGCAAATTTAGCAAAGATGGCCTTCAAAATAAGTATCTTCAAATATTCAAATATTTAATTAATGTTTAATCTGGTTATCAATAAACTCATAACAAATTATCCCAAAGTCTAGTAGCCAGAGACAATCTTTTATTATATTTATGAATCGTGTGGGTCAGGTTTGGTACTGAGCAGAGTGAGAAAGGCCCTTCTGCCTCACAGGGTCAGAGAGCTCAACTATGAGTTTCTACAGCAGGGGGTTTGGAAACCCACTGGCCTGGTGGTTGGTGGTTGGTGGTAGCTGTTGACGGAGGGCCTCAGTTCCTCCTCAGTGGGCCTTTCCGTGTGGGCTGTACTTCAGGCTTCTCCATAGCATGGTGGCAAGGTTCTAAGGGCAGGCATCCGGAGAGAGAAAAGGCCAGGAAGAAATGTTATCACCCTTTATGGCCTTGCATCAAAACGCATGTATAACACATTTTATTTGTCAAGGTTATCACAAAGTCCTACCCAGTCTCAAGGGGAGAAAAATAGATAGGGTCTCTTCATGGGGAGTGGCAAGGCTCTGGAAGAGCAAAGGACTGGAAATATTTCTATTTGTGAATGGGGCTGTTGTCTTTGAGCTGCCTTCAAGGGGGATCTGATTGGCTCTTTTGTGCAAGACTGCTGGTTTTAGTCTTTCTTGGTGGGACAAATTCCTAAAAGTATATTTGTTTAATTTCATGTTTGGAATATTCTGGAAGACTTGCTAGGGCTGGGGTTAAAGAAGGACTGTAGAATTCAGCATTCAGTGTTGAATATGTTTGAATAATGAGTTTGATTATTCAGTAGAATATTCTATCTTTAATGGCACTAATGTCCATGCCAGGCAACCCCCAAATCCAGGCTCTCTGTTTTATCCACTTCAGAAAATAAACCTCTAGTCTTCTATTACTCCATTTCAAGAGAAAATGGAGTCCTTTCTAGAGATTCTGAGAAAACTGTGATGGCAACACGTGAATTCTCAGTTCTGTCCGCTCTGGTTAGATTCCGTGGTTTGGCCTCTCTTAACTCATTTGCTCTCAATCATCTGCTTTCCAGCTTTGAAAAGGTGTGGCTGTTGTCTTCTCTCTTTACTTCCTAGTTCTTTGATTCTCCTTCCTAAGGATTTTGTGGGCTTTTGCCAGGCAGTGAGTTTAGAGATGTGCATTTGAGCTGCCATCTTATCCTAGGATGCTCTTAGTCTCTTTCAACTGTTTCTGGGTCTCAGCTCCTTTGCTGTTCTTTCATTCCTCATCTTCTTATACTATGATGTTATACCACGGTGTCCTTTGGCTACATTTCGTCAATACTATTTTTTTCCTCCACAAATAGAATTTCAAATGCTATTTTCACTGATTTTGTTTTTCTAATAAGCACTGAAGACCAGCATACTGTTCACCGGTATTCTGTTGATTTTATCACCAGGTGCAAGAGAAAGCCACCATGAGTGACCTCTGGGACACATAATCTCACTGTATCCTTCCAAAACCTTTCTCTGAAATTCCATCACAACAGCTATAATACTTTGATTTAAAATTTTTGACTCCCATTAAAATGTTAATGCCCAGAGGAAGAATAATGCCTTAAACTCTCTATAAGCATTCATCCCTGAGGATGAGTTAGATATTTTACTGACATTCGGTTTTTACAGGAGGAAAAGAGGAGAATGTGAGAAGCCTGGAATGTGGGGACTCAGGAAGCTTGGGTGGAGGTCAGGGGTAGTACTTGGTGGAGGTAAAGAAGATTTGAAAGGAAGACTCCCAACGAAAGGCTGGAAACACCAAAGACATTTTGGCTGACTCTACAATCATCTGAAGCTCTGGCTTCAGAGAATATCCACTGGGCTAATTGCTCCCAACTTTGTTTTATTAACCCTGGTCTCTGGTTTGCACTGGGCTTTCATCCTCCTGTCCAGGGCACCATGTCATAGCTGAGCATCTCTGCCCCATGAGGTATGGTGTGTTAGGACAGCTGGGCCCAAGTTTCTGAATCATCTCAAGATGGTGCCTCTATTTTGTTATCTGGCTCCCCTTCAATGTTATAAAGAAAAGCCATTCCAAAGCCAGCTGACCATTTTCTCTCACAACTGTCCCCTCCTCCTTCCAGGTAATTCCTTTCCAGGTCACAAAACCTTTCCCTGTATTTCATCCATCTCCCTCTCTTGAGCAAGTAATTTTGTTTTTTTGTTTTTTTGTTTTTTTTTATCTCACACTCTACGCTACCCACATTCAACAGCTCTTCTCCTTGACCATTAATCCCGGATGTAGAATCTTGTCAAATCTTGTTTAAAATCAAAGTGCTCTTTACACAGCCACTAAATCTCTTTCATCTTTCTTGACAGGGATATCTTCAAGGAACTCCATCCGATTTGTCGAACATGACCCCCTCTGCCTGGGTCCCTGCTGCCTTGCTTCAATAAACTAGGCCTTTCCAGGTGTTCTCCCACCACATCCTTCAAGAATTTCCAACCCCTTCTACCCCTGAACAAACCAGATGTTATGCATTCTGGTCTCCTATCTCTCTGCTTGTCTTAAGAGGGATCTTAGAAGAAATATGAAGGGTAGGTCTGGCTATCTTCAAATCCTTTGGAATTGCTTCCAAATAAATGAATTTCAGTTACTACATCCTTACCTTGTCTGCTCCTCCCATGAATGTGAGCTTTTTGAAAAAGGAAAATGAATAGCCATGTGTTTTCTAGTGCTTTATACGATGTACTTATGTTGTATTTTTTAAAAACCTTGCCTCCAGGTCAGTTATCTTTGAATGGGAATTTGGGACTTGCGAGGCTCCATATATAACAATCCTCTCAAAAGCTATTAATCTGCCTCAGTTAAGAACCAATTGGTCAAGGTCCATAGTTACATGAAGGATAAATTACCCACCTTTAACACAATAAATACATCCTCATAGCTTTAATCTTGTCTTAGATACACTTCTCCAGTCAATCTCTGCAACAGTGGGATAGCCACAAGCTTCCTCCATCAGGGAAGAGCTACTCACAGGATAAAGAACACAAGTAAGCAGACCAAAGAGAAGGGTAGAGGCAGCATCTGAGCCAAGCATCCCTGTTTTTCTTTTCCATGTTCACCACTTAGGAAGTCATTTCTCCTTAAACAGTGCGACAGATGAGGCACAGGGCAGGGCCACAGAAGAGTCCTTCGTGGAAGCTCAATAGGAAGTTCAACTGGTGGGGCATGAGCTCCCAGGAATATTAGGTTGCATAAGAGTGGGAGAGTGAGGTTGTTTTGAAATGCTGATACCCAAGACCCAATCTGATTCAAGATCTGGAAGATCATGCTATCCATATATATAAAAGATCCCAAGTGATTCTGTTGCAGCTGGTTAGTGAACCCCACACTGAAGGACATTATATTGGAGTCTTATAGGATGCTCTTCAAAAACAGGTTTATATAGTCCATATTATTAAGTCAAAGTAGTATAGCCAAATTATTTAATTCAATATTTTTAAGATATTGGATGGATCTAACAAATTAAGCACACTTCTTTTTTTAATTTGCACTATTAAAAATGTTGAGGCCGCACACACCTGTAATTCCAGCAGCTTCAGGGGCTAAGGCAGGAGGATCGCGAGTTCAAAGCCTGCCTCAGCAACTTAGAAAGGCCCTCATGAGAGAAAAGCAACTCATGAGACCCTGTCTTTAAAGAAAATACAAAGAAGGGCTGGGGATCCTGTGGCTCTGTGGTTAAGTGTTCTTGGGTTCAATCCCCCGTACCAAAAAAGAAAAAAAAAAATGTTGGAGAGGAGGATATGTGGTATTTCCAATTTGTTTTTTCAGAACTCCTCCTAATGACTCAGGGTCACAATACCACTAGTGCAGTTTGAAAAGAGGAAAACGTGAGAATCAATCAAATATAAATTAATAGACAGCAAAAGGAAGTCGAGTAAAGTAGAGGAAGGAGAGTGGAGAAGGGGAGGGGTTATGGGAGGGAAAATTTTCAAATTGAAATCGATTTCCAGGTATGTCTGAGTTTGTTGGGAGGAACCCGATGACTATGTTAGAAACTAAAAAGCTCTAATTAAAAAGAAAAGTCCTGAGTTGAGAACCTGGGACAAGTGAAATAACAATGGCCATCTGTCTTGGCTGGAACACCCCTAAAGTTCAGTATGAGACCCTATCACACTTTAGAGAGTTGGTGAAATTCTGGAGCATGTGGAGAGCAGGCTAATATGATCTGCAGGGTTTGCTAGTCACATCACCTGAACCATGGCCGACCGGCCTGTGACCTCACCAAGGCTGTCCCCAGCTCGGTGCCTGGCCCTTGGCATTCTCTGGCTCTGCTCACCCCTCAGCCATCCCTTGCCTGTTCAAAGTCACTTCACTCTTTCCCCCATAGCCACCTCAATCTGCCTCCCATGACTCTGCTTTATTTTCTTTATAAATGATAATTGGCGTTTGAAATTATCTGATTTCTATACTTTCCAGCTTGCCAGTTCTTTGTCTTCTACCCTTGGAGCAAAAGCTCCTGAAGAAGAGCACTCCTGCCTGGCTCCGCCACCACTCACCTGCAGGCCTAGGAAGGCCAGGCAACCACTCGTAAAGGACTAAGGGGGAGGAGCCCCTAGTCTTGACTCCAAGGAGCCAGGAGTCTTCACGGGGGCTGCGTCATGGTTCCTCTCCTTCTTCTAGAAAGATATAAGGCATTCTGTCCAGAATTCAGCGTATCTTCCGTCCACAGTGGAGTGTGTGTTTGTATTTACTGGAAATTCTCAGGCATCTGGAAAGATCCTGCACTGGGCAAGGACCCTTTTTGTGATACGAATACCAAGAAGTGCTCTAGGTTGTGAAAAGAGAGGTAGTTGCTCGTTTTCCCTCGCTGGATGAAAGGAAGCCGCAAGTCTTTTTGCAGTTCCACTAAAGAGCCAATAAAAGAGAAACAAAACACACATGTGCCAAGAGTTAAACAACAGGGCGGAAGTGGCTTAGGTTTGTGGTCTGTTACCACATGACAACATTGAGCTGGAGCCAAGGTATTTTCTGTTCTCTGCATGTTTGAAGGCTCCACTTTGGAAAGACAGGCATGTCACAGAAGAGCAACTCCATGAAAGCAGAGTGAAGGAATTTAAAGTTCCCCTACACAAGGGTGAGCAAATTACGGCCAAGGGGCCAATGTCAGCCTGCTGTTTCTCAATCTCTCAATCTCTCTCTCTCTCTCTCTCTCTATTGCAGTTTGAGTTTTTATTTTCCTAAGTGGTTTTGAAATTTTTAAAAAGCTCAAATATTTATGTAGAAACTTAGTAGTTCTCACGAGGTAGAATTAACATGGTGTAGAGAAGGGCATTCATGGGAGTCAGAGGACCTGGTTCGTCTTCTGACTCTTCTACTAACCAGTTCGTTCTACTGCCTAGTTTTGTAAATAAAATTTTATCGGTACCTAGCCACACTCACTTGCTTACATACGATACACAGAGGTTTCCACACTACAGTCGTGGAATGAGTAGTAGTAAGAGCCCATGGAGCTCCAAGAGCTACAATATTTACTCTCAGACCCTTTTTAGAAAAACCTTGGCAGACCTTGCCCTTTGGGGTGAGTATGGAAAGAAATACACTATGCCGTATAAAACTGCTGGTATTTTATCTGAAGCATCACAGTTTTACATAATTCAGTTTGCCTGTTCTTCAATGTGAACCTCAAAACCATCCACCACATGGACACACCCTGTTCTCCCAACCCCTATGGACCTCTGCCTCTGCATTGGCTGATGTACTGTCTATATGTAGTTATCGCTTGTGTGGCTTCTCTTCCATACTAGAAAGTACACGTAGAGACTGAATCACCTCCCCAAAATTCAGATATTGAAGCCCTAATCCCTAGAACCTCAGAACGTGACTGGTAAAACAGGCGCTTCAAAGAGGTAATTGTGGTTAAAACCAAGTCATTGGAATGGGCGCCGATCCCATCTGAGGAAGAGATTAGGTTACAGAGACGTCAGGGGATGTATGCATGTGGAAGAAAGCCCATGTGAACATAAAGCAAGAGGTGGCTTCCTGTATACCTAAAAACAAAGCCTTGGAAGAGATGTACCCTGTCAACGTCTTGATCTTGGACTTCCAGCCTCTAGAACTCTAGGAAAATGAATTTCTAGTGTTCAAGCTGCCAAGCCTAGGAATCTTGGTTATGCAGCCCTAACAAACTAATGCAGTTGCATAAGAGTAGAAGTAATCCCTTATTTTTCATTGAATTCCCAGTAGTATGTAAAGCCATTACACGTAGTATTCATTGACTAAATTTTACAGAACTGAATGAAGCATGATATGTCACCTGGTGTGTCTGGGGAGTTTAGCAGTATGATTTTCCATGATAATTCTTCACTTGAGAACTTTCTACACAGCAATGTTCTAAAAGACTCTAGAATGGCTCATTAAATGAATATTTGTGAATGCCCAGCACAAATATCAGCTTACACATCTCTGATGACTTACTGTCTTCAATGAAAATTCAAAAAGGGAACCACCTTTCCTTTCCTGGTCTGCCCAGGGAGAGACCAAGAGAAATAACCCCAAATCTGGGTGAGAGCTCTGTCAATTAGAACAGCAGGCCCTTGGCAGTCAATTCAGAATAACAATCTTCAGGGGAGCCTGATAATGGACATTAAACAGAAATATTAGATGTGTAGTTCTAATTTACATTCCAGATGTCAGAATCTGCAAAACTGGGCAAAGCAAGAAAGATCAAACAATTTTGAGAAGCCAAGCTTTCCTGGTTTATCCCAAATCTGTTGAGTAAAAAGTACAACTGCTTCACATGGGACTGTAGCCAAATGCAACCTGAAAGAATTCGTTTTGCAAACATCTCCCAAATGAAGAAGCTTTCCTGATTGTTCATTTCTAAATGAACAAATAAAAGGACTCAGTGTGAACAATGTCCAGATGCCCCAGGAGCCTGCTCCTTTTGCCAAGTCCACTGACCAAACACACGTTCTATTCCTTTTAGGTTTCAGTGACAGCCCATGGTCAGAAGCACTGTCTCACCTACCAAGGACTTTATGAACTCAGGGCTTGATGAGGAGATATGCAGGGAAAGACGGCCGGGCAATTCTGAAGGATTGGAAAATCAGAAGCTATTGAGCATTGTCACATGTGATCTTTCCCAGACCCATACATTTTACCCAGGGAATTTCCATACAATTATGGGAAAACCTGAACCACATTATCCCTAACCAAGCCCTAGTCTCAGTGGCAGGAGGAGCCTTCCTCTGTGAAATAAAGCAAAGGCTTCTAAAACACATGGCTGTTGTGGTCTGACTGTTCAATAGGGGGTCGATGAGTTTTTTCACTGATAAGTTCTTAAGTGTCTCTGGAAAATACTGCCTGGTCATCAATTTGCCCTTGGCCACTGGATCAAAAAAAGAGAGAAAAGTGTTTCTAAATTGAGACCATAAGCCCTTTTTTTCTCAGTGTGTGGTGAGATGGTTCCTAAGAAGTCAAAACTACTATTGTTAGTCTCCGATATTCAGTGGAAACATTGATTTGGTAACGCCAAACAAAAATCATACACCTTTCCATTAAATCCACATCTATGGCCCCCTGTGTAAATGACATGGAGGTAAATGTACACAGCTACACATACATGTATGACTTAGTGAAGATACAATAAGATTTGCTTAATTATCTGGGCTTGGTGGTGCACGCCTGTAATCTCAGTAGCTTGGGAATCTGGGGCAGGAGGATCACAAATTCAAAGGCAGTCTAAGCAATGTAGCGAGGCCCTGAGCAACTTAGCAAGACCCTGTCTTAAATTAAAAAATAAAAAAGGGCTGGGGATGTGACTCAGTGGTTAAACAACCTGGGTTCAATTCTTAGTTGAAGGAAAAAAAGAAAAAGAATTTTTTTTTTTTTGCTTAATTAAATAAGTAATCTGGACATCAGAGTAAATTTTTTTTCTATCCAGGCTTATTACCATTATAAAAATAATCAGTTGTTTAGGTAACTTACAATCTTCTTCAGGGTATGTAGTGTTTGAAAATGGAAACCTGTATGTAGTTCTTTCCGTGGCCTACAGCAAATCCATGTTCTATAAAGACAGGATTCAACCCATCACATATCTTTGTATCCCCAACACCCAACCACCACTCCACCCAAAACTGTTCATGGTCCTTTACTCCCAACCCCATTAAAACTAAATGTCTTATTATGGTTGTCATCATCTTCCACGGTTCTCCAGTTGAACCCCCCAATCCTCTTCAGAATACACCTGCTACAAGTCAAGCAAGACCATGCTCCCTCTTGAACATTTTCCTTGTCTTTCTTCCTTCCATTTGAAGGATTTCTTTCTGGCCTCTCACCCAGCTTAGAATGCAACTCCTGGAAGGCCACATTCTATAACCAACCCTCCCACAATCATCCTTTCCCACCCCACCCCCCGCCATTTATTCTCCAAAAGCATCAATCCTATGCATATCATGAATTAATTTTGAATTATGTTTTAAAAGCTTACTCTGATTTTATATATTTGGCCAGATCTCACTAAAATTTCAAGTTAATTTTTTAAAGTTTGTTCCCTGCTGTAATCTCAGCACCTAACACTGAGAAGGCTTGATAAAAACTGTTGAATGAGTAAATGAGAGAATAACAGAAGCCTTCCAATAGGACCTGGAATCTCTTAAGGGCAGGAACTATGTTGATATCTTTTTGTTTTAATTCCCCATAGTCCACTGACAGGTGCCTCCCACTTACCAACTTACCAAACACACTTCCGCAGTGTCAGTGACTGCACACCACCCAAAAGTCTAGGCGTAGACCATGGTTCTATGCTGGATTTGGAAACCAGTACAATGGAGTCAGTATGTTGTAACAGTCACTGCACAGATTCATCCCGGGAAAAGAAAGAAAAGAGAAATCTATTAAGTTTGCAAATATCAGCAACTATCTTTTAAAACAGAAAGTGAGACCTTGATGATTATGTTTCATACTATCATTAAGTAACCATATCTGTTCTGTAGAGAACAAAGTTTATTAAAATAATATCTCTAGGGGTCTGAGGAGTAGTCAGTGGTAAGGTGTCTGCCAACGATACAGAAAGTCCTGGTTTAATCCCCAGTAATACAAATTATGTGTGTGTGTGTGTGTGTGTGTGTGTGTGTGTTTGTGTGTGTGTGTGTCCTTGAATTTCTTCTATGTAAACGTACCTCTGAACTACACAAAGCAAGGAAGTATTACCACACTCATTTCTTGGACAAGGAGACCAGTAAGGTTGTCTTGTTCAGTATCATGTGGCTATTAACTGGTGCAGTTAAGACTAACAGGAATTTCTTTTCTATCTTACCTCTGATATTTTTATGATGACTTTTACAAAGGTTCATAGTGTAAAGATTAAAAAAAAAATTCAGCAGACATTCTATTCCATTCACTTTCCTTTTTTTAGAATACCCACCCTTTTTTTGTCTCCTTGTTATTCTTAATGGTGTCTACCTTTCTTCCCCTGGTACTCATGAGAATCTCACCATTTCTGAAATGGGCAAAGCAGATTGTGGAAATTCTAGTGAAACAGGATGATTTTTTAAAAAAATAGTCATCAATATGTTATTACTAAGTCCATGTTTCTAAATGATATCTTACCTGAAAAAAATTTTTTTTGACTATTCTTTCTGCTTTGGAAAGGAGAAAATGCAGAGAATAGAGGAACCAAATTTTGACTTTGTATTTTTTAAATATGCTCTAGAAATTCAAACCAGAGCATTGTCTTGAGAGGTAAGAGTTTCACTGTAGAGCCAAACTTTGTGATAGAGAAAAGGTGTTTTGAGTTCTCAACATTTCAGAAGGAATAAGAACACAAATCTCGTACCACAAATAGTAACATTAAGAAGAAGACAGATTTTCTTCCAAAAAACTACACAAATTTAGTCTGTTGAAACAAGAAAGGAACCGAAATGGAAAGGGGGTCAAGATTCAGTAGTCCCTGGGTGGGTTTTAGGGAGGAGACCCTCTTGCCCTGCCTTCCTTTCTGTGTCAGTTCCACTCTGAAGGAAGGTGATTTGAACTGCCCTTCGATTCTGGATGGGGTGTCCACTCCTGTCCAGCAAGCCAAGAGTTCAGAGCCTCTCAAATGTGCCCTGCCCCCATGCATGAACTGGGGAAGCAGACAGGAAGATTTAGGAATGTGAGAGAATAATAGAAGCCTTCCAATAGGACCTGACATATCTTAGGTCCTAGGAGGGGGTGGTCTTGGATCAGAAAAGTCAAGAGAAGGAGCCGCTATAGCAATGATGGCACAGGCAGGACAAACCTGAGCCTCGATGGATCCTGGGAACCTCCAGGAGAGAAGAAGGGTGTGGCTAGACAGAGGTGGTAATGCCCCTCAATGTGCCTACTAACCCCAGCATCATTTGGATGCCACTCGGGGCTGATGCAAAGTGAGGGAGACACTGATGGATTGGGCTAAGTTGAAAACTTCCTAGAAGTGATGGGATTCAAGTTCCTGTTAGGGAAAATGGAGTTCAAGAGAGTTATTGTTTAGTTCCAGAAAAAAAAACAGAGAATGTTGCGGTTTTGCACACTTAAAGCTCTACCAATGAAATCTGTAGATAATACACATGCAAAAGTGATGGGCCAGGAAGTGTGTGGACTACTGTGGGACACAGAGCCAGCAAGAGAGCTCCAGATCCATTTCAGAAGCTGGGTCTGTCTTCAAAGGGTTTTGACTCGCTGACCCCTGGCTGGCCTGCATCCTCCTCTCAGAACACACCAGACAGACGAGTAAACACAGATCACAAGTGGACCACATGTTCCCGTCCTCTTCCAAGTGTTCCGCGGCTGTGGGCCTCCTTGCTCCAGACCTTTCATCTAGGTCCGCCGTCGGATGCTCGGGCCCCACAGAAGCCTCCTCACTTATCCCTTGGCCCAGCAAGGGCGCAGGAAATAATAATCAAGCAGAGGAGATTCTGATATAAAAAGGCCTTCGTCTCCGTGTTTCTCAGATTTGTGCATGAAATCCTGACTTTCTCTACAGCTTTGGATGCATCTTCCCTGACTGATTTCTTCCTTTAAATACAGATGCTCCCCTCCAGGGCCCTTGTCAGTCCTTAGAGCTACTCTCTGAAGAAATGGTCTTATTCTTTGCCTCTGTGACCAACATGGGCGATCCTTGAAAAGCAGAGGACTATGAACAGAGAAAGAAGGTGATGGGGAAAGGGCTAGGAAAGTCTAGCGGGAGAATTTGGAGGAGCTGAAAGGAACTTTGCCCATTCTGTTTCTTGAGAAGTGGTTTCTAAAGTGTGCAGCAAACTACCTTTTGATGCTGCTAAAAGAATGAAAGGTACATCAAAGACATGATCCCTGAAAGGTGACCGAAAGGCAGAGAGTGCTGAAATAAATGCCTTCTACGTTTCACAGCTCCGAGTTCCCCAAACCTCACATCCAGTATTTTAGAATGAAGACAAGAAATCTCCTTATCATTAGGGATAGCTTTTCAATCACTTTTTTGAAGTAATTGACCTATAAAAAGCTGTATATATTATATCATATATATGAGTTTGGGGATAAGAATTCATGAAACCACCATCACGGAAAGGGCATAAACATATCCAACACCTCCCAAAGTGTCTCCCGCACCCTTCATTATTGTCATTATTTTATTTATCAGTTTATTATTATAGTAAGAACAGGTAACATAAGACCTATCCTCTTGGCTAATTTTAAGTGTGCAAAACAGCATTGATAGCTACTGACGCTGTGGTGTAAGATGGATCTCCAGAACCTGCTCATCTTTCATAGCTGAAACTCCCCTTTAACCAACACCTTCCCTCTTCCTCTCCCTCCAGCTCCTAGCAACATTAGTTCTACTCTTTGGTTCTGAGTTGGACTATTTAGATTCCTTATATAAATGAGGTTACACAGTCCTTGTCTTTCTGAGTTCAGCTTATCTCAGTTAAAACAATAATATTACATGGATAGACCTAAGTCCATCCACATTGCCACGAATGGCAGGATTCCCTTTATTAAAGCTGAATTACACACACACACACACACACACACACACACAGAGAGAGAGAGAGAGAGAGAGAGAGAGAGAGAGAGAGAGAAGCATGTATCTCACAATTTCATTATCCATTTATCCATTTATAGAGACTTAGGTGTTTTTACCTCTGGCATATTTTGAATAACACAGCAATGAACTTGGAAACACAGACCTCTCTTTAAGATCCTGATTGCAATTTATTTGAATATATACCCAGAAGTGTGATTGCTGGATCATATAGTTATTCTACTTGTAATTTTTTTAGGAACCTGAATACAGTTTTCCATAATAGCTGTACCAATTTGCATCCCTACAAATAGCGCACAAGCATTCCCTTTTCTCAACATCTTCACCAGCACTTGTTACATTTTGATTTTTCATGATAGGTATCATCACAGGTGTGAGGTGAGATCTCATTTTGGTTTGGATTGGACATTCCAAGATGATCAGTGACACGGATCACACTTCCATATACCTATTGGCCATTTATATGTTATCTTTGGAAAAGTATCTGTTTAGATTATTTTTTAATGATTTATTTATTTATCTTTAGTTATACATGACAGTAGAATGTATTTTGGCAAAATATACACACATAGAGTATAACTTATTCTATTTAGGTTCCCACTCTTGTGGTCATACATGATGTGGAGTTATCCTGCTCATGTACACAAATACCTCACCAGGAAAGGTATGACCAGTTAATTCTGTCATTCCTATTCCCCTCCCTGCCCACTCCCCTTCATTTCCCTTTGTGTAATCCAATGGGTTTCTATTATTCCTCTCCCCATCCTCCCTTGTTTTGGGTTACCATCCACAAACCAGAGAGAACATTTGACCTTTGGTTTTGGGGGGTTTGGCTTATTTCTCTTAGCTTTATATTCTCCAGTTCCATCCATTTACCAGCAAATGCCATGATTTCATTCTTATATATAGCTGGGTATATTCCACTGTGTATACACATCACATTTTCTTTATCCATTCATCCATTAAAGGACACCTGGGTCATTTCCATAGCTTGACTCTTGTGAGTTAAGCTGCTATAAACATGGATATGACTGTGTCACTGTAGTGTTCTGTTTTTAAGTCCTTTGGGTATAGATCAAGGAGTGAGATAACTGGGTCAAATGGGGGTTCTATTCCAAGTTTTCTGAGGAATTTCCATACTGCTTTCCAGAGTGATTGCACCAATTTGCAGTCACACCAACAATGTATGAAAGTACATACCTCTCTCCCCACATCCTCGCCAACATTTATTGTTACTTGTATTCTTTATAACTGCCATTATGACTAGAGTGAAATGGAATTCCAGTGTAGTTTTAACATGCATTTCTCTAATCACTAGAGATGTTGAACATTTTTCATATATTTTTGCCAGTGTGTATTTCTTCTATGAAGTGTTTGTTCAGTTCCTTTGCCTATTTATTGATATAGTTATTTATTTTCCTGACATTAAGTTTTTTGAGTTATTTGTATTTTCTGGAAATTAATGCCTTATCTGAAGTACTGGTGGTGAAGGTTTTCTCCCAATCTATAGGATCTCTATAAACATTCTTAATTATTTACTTTCCTATGAAGAATCTTTTCTGTATGATACCATCCCAATTATTAATTCTTGATTTTATTTCTTGCACTCTAGGAGTTTTGTTGAGGAATTTGATTCCCAAGCTGACATGTTGGAGAGTTGGACCTGCTTTTTCTTCTAGTTGGTGCAGAATCTCTGGTCTAATGCCTAGGTCCTTGATCCACTTAGAGTCGAGTTTTGTGTAATAGTTTTTGTTCTATTACATACAAATTTCCAGTTTTCCCAGCACCATTTGTTCAAGAGGCTATCTTTTCTTCAGTGTACATTTATGGTGCCTTTGTCTGGGTTGAGATAACTGTATTTGTGTGGGTGTGTCTCTGTATCTTCTATTCTGTTCCATTGGTCTTCATGTCTGTTTTGGTGCCAATACCATGCTGTTTTCATAACTATAGCTGTGTTAATTTAATGTCTGATATTGTGATGCCTCCTATCTCACTTTGTTTAGATTCTTTGCCTATTTCTGAATTGAATTATTTGGGCTCGGGGTATTTAGTTGTCTAAGTTCTTTTATATTCTTGATAGCATTACCTTGTCAGATGTATGATTTGAAAATATTTTCGCCCATGCCACAGGCTGCTTTTTCATTATTTGGTCATAAAGTAATGCTGTGCACAGACTTTAATATGATGTGATCCTTTTTATGTTTGCCTTTGCTGCCTGTTCTACTGATGCATATCCAAAATGTTATTGCCAAGACCAATGTCAAGGATCTTTCCCATTAAGTTTGCTCTAGGAATTTCGGAGTTCCAGGGCTTATATAGTCTTTGATCCAAATGGAGTTGATTTTGAGTGTGGTATAAGATCAGAGTCCAATTATATTCTTTTGCCTATGAATATCCAATTTTCCCAACATTATTTATTGAAGAGACTATCTTTTCCTCCTTTTGCATTCTTGATATCCTTGTTAAAACTCAGTTGGTTATATATGTGTGTCCTTATTTCTGGGCTTTCTATTCTATTTCATTGGTCTAAGTACATACTTTTATGCCTGCATCATAATGTTTTTATTACTATAGCTTTGCAATATAATTTGAAATCAGGAAGTGTGATATCTTCAACTTGGTTTTCTTACTCAACATTGCTTTGGCTATTCAGAATCTTTTGCAGTTTCATACGAATTCATGGGTTGCTTTTTTCCCTATTTCTATGAATAATGCCATCAAAATTTTGGCAAGGATTACCTTGAATCTTTACATTCTTTTTGTAGTGTGGACAGTAATATTAATTGATCTAAATTCAAGAACATGGGATATCTTTCCATATGTTTTTATTTAATTTCTTTCATTAGTGCTTTATAGTTTTCCTTGTATGGATCTTTCATCACCTTGGTTAAATTTATACCTAAGTATTTATTTCTTTTTTGATGCTACTCTAAATGGCATTGTTTTCTTGATTTCCTTTTCAGATATTTCATTGTTAGTACATAGAAATGCAACTGTTTTGTAAATCGATTGTGGATCCTACAACTTTATTGAATTTATTTATTCCTTCAAATAGCTTTTTAGTGACCTTCTCCATATTTGAGTATAAAACTGAAGCTTAAATTCTTCAGCAAATAAGAAAATGGCTCTCCTACAAAATAGATCCCAGTCAGGAGTTGACAAAAAGCTTATGTAATTATTTTATCTTTTCTTTCTGGATAATCATTTTATCTCATCCTTTTTATGGTCCAGTAAAGGAGGCAAGGTATACCAACTTGTGTTTCCAAACAATTCAAATTTGATGTTTGTTTATGATAGAGAAAGAAAGGGTTGGGGAAATTAAGGAGATTCCTGAGAAACCCCTAAGAGCAACATCAGATAGTTCAGTGGAAATGGAGAGCAACTCACATGAGTGCCCTGGCAGCTGGGGGTAGCTGGAGGAGAAAGCTAAGCCTCTTTCATGATGGCATCCTTGGAGACTATTTTGGTTCTCCTTTCACACCTGGCGTGCATTTATATGGTACCGGAGAAAAGATTTTTATTTTAAATTATGCATGTGGATTTGCACCTTTATTCTATCAGAATCAAACTAAATGTTATTCCACAACACTCCATAAAGTTAATGATACAACGTGACTAGAACTCTTTCCTGAAATATGACATTCTTTAGGGACCCTGAAGGTGTAAAAGGGACTGGATGCCAGGGCCAAATCATACCCCTGGAGCCACATAGCAGTTCCACAAGTACTTATATACCAGTGACATATATGTTCCTTGGTTTCTGTGATTTCAATCAGAAGGTTTATATGCAAAACCCCTGAAAAACCAGAGGTACCATGGCATAGAATCTGGGAGCTGCCCAGCTCTGGGCAGGGCAGTCCAAACCCACAATCAATTTCAGGTAACTAATGACCTGCTCAAAGCAGAGAGCAAGAGTACGGATTTCAAATTAGAAAGGAAGTGAAACTTCTATCACTGTGATTTCATAATGTGCTAAAATTTATGATATTAGAAATCCAGTTTGTACTGAGCTCAGTGAATATTTAATCATCACTAATCAACAGCTATTATTTAAAAATATCTTGCATTTTTTGACCCTGTAAGAAATTTCAAAAAAATAAACTAATTCAGAATTTTTATAAACATTAAGATTTTTCTTTTGATTTCCCAGATTTAATCTGCATTTGGTCAGCACCCAGTGGCTGACTTCCACCCCCTAAAGAAGAGCATTAAGAAACCAAAAAGAATGAAAGTCCAGTGGTGGAATTTCCAGAACAAAAAGAGGAATACGGTGTTGGGAAGAGATTCTACTCAAAGAATTTTCTATATACCACTGACCTTTCTATCCTTATATGCAGCTCCAACATCTTTCCTGCCACCCCTGCCTCCCAACAACCACACACCTGATATCCTGGTAATATAGACCCGGAGGGGCACCACCATGGCAAAGATCAGGGCCGCCATGAAGATGGGAATATTTTCAAAGATATGAAGATTGCAGAGGCTAAAATATGTTCTGTGGTGTGTGTGTGTGTGTGTGTGTGTGTGTGTGTGTGTGTGTCTCCCCACCCCCTGCGTTTTAATAGCTCTGTAATTCCAGCATTGAACTTGAGCATGGTCATTATTCCCTCCTCTCATCATCTCACAATACATCCATTCCAGCACAGACAAGACTCCCAATGTCAACATTGTTTGCTTTCCTTTCAGAGCAAGACACGTCCAGTCCTATGCTATCACACATTTAGAGCAGATGTTCCTAAAAAGGATAAACCAGGTGCTTAACATATTTTATTCCAAGGGGTAATTTTAGAAATTATTGCAATCAATGAGCTAATAATAATGGTGGTAATGATGAGGCCAAGTTATTATTACCTATTACCTTTAATCATCGACAGCAACTCAATTGAACATAATTAGAGACATCATCATAAATAACGTGGAGCAGATGGAAGATGCTGGGCTTTTCATTTTGAGGACCGAGTGGGAAGGTTAATGATGGAGCAATGGGCATAAAGAATGGGCCATTTATGTCCCAAATCCATACTGCACTTGAATCTTCCTTTTTGATACCCATAAAAACATAGGGAATTTAGCAGAAGATATAAGCAGCCAACCCCAGGCTTTCCAAGTGCACTCACTAACTTTGCAACAAACTTCTCCCATCCCTCCACGCAAGGCACCATTTCTGCCCCATTTCCATCCCTGTGGGCTAAACAGTGGCCTCTGTTTTTGTTTTTGTTTTGTTTTGTTTTTTCCTTCTTACCACTTTGTTGGCACAAGAAAAATAAAATAATGCTCTATACTGACTTCCTCCAACCTATCTCCTAAAAAGCTCACCTCCAGGTTTTCACCTTTTGAAAACATGCAAATGCTTTAGTGAGCCATTTAACATTAACTTAATATTTGGTATAAAATACAGCAAGAAAGATCACTTCCTTTCCATTAACTCAACAAAACAACCATTTCCCATGTAATGGGGACTGTCTTAAGGGGGCAAAGGAGTAGAAAGACATGCCAGACACCAGTATTCAAGGGAATGATGTGATCAGGGAGACAAACCTTGAAGCAGAGAAAGAAGCGTGGGCTTAGAGGTCAAGCAGTTGGGGTTTAATATCTACAGCTGCCATTTACCAGACCATTACACTGACAAGTCACCTGCCCACTGTGGATCTGCTCTATCATAAGTAAATGGATAGCATGTTAGCAGCCCCACCTCTGTGAACAAGTGACACCCTGAACTTTTTCCATAAAATTACTCTTCTACCCAACTACCATGGTGCATACTTGCCTGTGTTACTTACAGATTTCCAGAAGGTACCATACAGAATTATTTGTCTATCATTGGTGACTGGCACATACTAAGCACTCAGCAAAGATGAGTTTTCATAGCCCTAAAAAACTTGCTGTGTAAATGGGCAGACAAACCAACCACCCACAAAACCTAGGTGGTGCCCCAGCCATCTCCTGGATGCAGTATGAAGCCAGGAGGGTCAAGTTCAGCCCTAATGGCCCAGCAAACCTTCTGGAAGGAAGTGGGTTTGAATTGCTTTGTGAAGGCACTCAGGCAGTGAGCCTCACCTCTGTGTTTTGGTTCCACATCAGTTAAACAGAAATAACACCGGATCCTTAAGAACCACGTAGAGGAGGATTTGAGGTGTGGATCAGTAGTAGAGCACTTGCCTGGCATGTGTGAGGCCCTGGGTTCGACCCTCAGTACCACATATAAATAAATAGAAGATCCATTGACAAATAAAAGATATTAAAAAAAAGAAGAAGAAAAAAAGAAAGAACCACATAGAGCCCAGCCTGGTGGCTGAGGAAGCTGAGGCAGGAGAGTTGTGAGTTCAAAGCCAGCCTCAGCAATGGCGAGGTGCTAAACAGCTCAGTGAAACCCTGTCTCTAAATAAAATACAGAATAGGCCTGGGGATATGATTCAGTGGTTCAGTGCCCCTGAGTTCAATCCCCAGTACCAAAAAAAAAAAAAAAAAAAGAAAAGAAAAAGAAAAAAAGAACCACATAGAGAGATGAAAAAGAATTTTTAAATAAATGTACTCATTTCCACTCAAAGATAAACATCATATAAATATCATAATGATAATCATATTGAGGAACACAATAGTAATATTGCAAACATTCATGTAATGTTTCAGGTTTGTGGTCTTTGAGGGAAGTTTTTACACAACTGTCTCTCAATGAATAAATACATCTGGTCCATAAATATTTTCAAAAGAACGTCTCCACTTGTACCCACACATACCTCACTCTAGAACAAATTCACTTAAAACATTTATAGAGCTGTAGTCTTTTTTGAAGAAACCATTATTCTCATTAAATCCAATAAAAAATTTAGTATAAAAATTAATAGCAGGATATAAACTAATAGAATCTTATCAAAAATATCTTTACAATCTGTTGGTCTCTTTGAGACGTGCCAAACATAACCAGGATTTATTGATGGATATATTTTGGAGCATAAAACTTTATACATGTTTTCCTTTACTCAATTAGTAAACCTCATTTATGTTAATATTGTCATAAGATTTTACTCAGCCATGGCCAGATACCATGGCCAAAGTAGGTATACTTTGATTTGGATTATCTGCTTAAATATTCTAATTCTCCATTTTTACTTCATGAAAGTAGGAAAACTGAGCTGAAGTGAAAATCTTTAAAGAAATCACAACTTTAACATACAATGTTCTGTATGTGAGATAGGAAGTGTAGTGAATGTATGCATAAGGGAATCCCAGTTTTCAATAAGAGAACATCTTAGTTGATAGATGCAGTGGGGAGGAGAAAAGCCTGAAAACCAATACAAAGCAGCTGAGAAAGAAGCTGAGCAAGAAAACCAAACCCAGCCTCCTTGGACGCACTGCGAAGGGAGAGCCCGTGCTCAGCTGGGCAGGAGATGGAGCAGAAGGGTTAAGAGTTGTCACTGCAGAGAAAATGCGGGGAAAGCAATTCGCTTTCCTCTACTTTTTCCCCCAGCAGAGGGGTATGGGGAAATGGAATCAGAAAGATGGATTCGACCCAAACTCTTAAGGGGGTTGAATATCACGCTAAATATTTTCAGCTTAACTTGGTAAGTCTTGAGAGACAGCTGAGGGTTTGGGGTTTGGGGTTACGTTCTCAGCAGGTTAGTGGTCTACGTTAATTTTTTTTTATTTATCATTATTCAACCTCACATCCGCGAGCACCCCAGCCCCATCAGTTCTACCCAGCACGGTCACTGTAGTACCTTCTTCCTAGCGCCCAGGTCAGAGCCTCCCTGTTCTAGGACAGCCCCTGCCAGGCTCCCTGCCTTCTCTCCTATCCACAAGTTATCAGTAGAAATAAGATGATATTGTCCCCTAGCTTAAAATCCATGAGTAGGCCCCTCTCTTCCCTACAGCAATGTCCAAACCCTCATCATGGTACCCAAGATCTGTCTTTTCCCAAACTTCAAATACCTGTCTACCCAGGAACAGCCTCAAGCACACGTGCCCTAGCAGCCCTAAGCTCTGATCAGGGATCCCTGGCTACTTCATTAAAGGCCTGATTTCTCACACCCCCACACCTCTGTGTGAGCAGCCTCCTCATCAGCTTAGGTGAACAGGGTGCGTCCTTGGCAATTCAGCTCCAAGGTCACCTTCTCCACCTCCCCTCCTAGCCCCACACTTGCCCCCTCTCATTGAATTCAGACCTCCCTCTCTTCTTCTCCACTGTGGCACTCTGAGGTCTGTGACTCTACCTCCTACATTTTGTCACGTCCATTTTTATTACCATCTTCCCAATACACTGAGTGGCATCATCCAACTGCTCTGTGCACGGGATCTGGAGGGTGGAGGAAACCGACTCATACATTCTTACCCCACCAACTTCCTGGAACATCTAAAGCAGTGGAGAGTAAAGAGATTCAGAAACAATGAACATGACAGTGATGTATTAGGTAAATTGGATGAGAGACTGCACGTTTGGAAGGAGGGGGAGAGAGGATGATGGATTCTGCTTTGAACGTGGAAAATATGCCTTTGGCATCCACTGCAATCAGGACCCGCTTTTGAGGCTACAAGTGATTCTGATTAGACGGGATGGAGAATGAAGTCCTTCTTTTCACTCCGCAGCCCGAACACACCCATCTCCTTTGATAACTTCCTCCAAGATGACTCTGAGTTTCTTTAGTCCTGTCTCTCTGATCCAAATATTTCCTGGACAAGAACTCACATTGGGGATGTCTTTAGATCCTCTCTCTCTCTCTCTCTCTCTCTCTCTCTCTCTCAATGCGTGTGAGCTTAGGGAGAAGGAAACAGAAAGTGATTTGTAACCTGGCGCTGGAGGGAGAATGACTGTCAAGGAGACCGGGGGTTGTTTTGTGTTATTACTGCCTTGCTTTAAGCCCGCGTCTGTTTATTGTTATTGTCCTATCCCCTTACGGATGCTCAGTCCGTTTCCTCATCACAAGTGTGAAGGGAAACCTGGCAACATTACCACAGTGAGAGTTCCGAGTCAGTAATGGATTCGTCCCGAGATACAGCACGACATCTGTTAGGTATTTGGAGACTGCTGTCCACCCTCCTGGAGGGATGCTGACACAGGCAGGCCCCTTTCTCCCTGCAAGGCAATAAAACACAGGGAGTTAAAAAGGGGCAGGAAAGCGCTAGCGATGCCCTCTTTAAGAGCAAGTGCTCTTAACTTGTAGGATGCATATGTTTCGAAAGGGAAGCCTGGCGTTCAAATTTAGCCTGTGTTCTTGAACTCCTGTTTGCAAGGAGCTTGTGTCAGGACAACAGAGAAAAGTAACATGGATTAAATTGCAAGTAGTTATGCAACGCGACTGTTCATTTGCATGAGAAATCTGTATGTGCTTCTGTAAAGAGTTTCAGATTGTTCTCTTACTGTAAAGATTTTTTTTTTTTTTTAAGTCACATTGCATGAATTTTAAAAGAACTTTCTTGGAAGCCTTTATTGTTTCTGGGCCCAGCTGTGTTGGTAGGGATTCCAACGAATTATCAGAAACTTTTTTTTTCCCCCTCCAATAATATAAAAGCTTACCAATGAGAAAATCAACACCAGAGATGGAGGAAGGGCAGTTGAAGAGAGAGAGAGGGGAAGATGAATGAGTTATGATACAAGGAAAGGAAAGGAATAAAGGGTGAAAAAAAAAAAAAAAAGAATAGACAAGAAACAGTGGCCTTGGTTAAGGAAAAAAAAAATTGCAAATAATAAAACATCCTCTAACTCCAGGGTAAAAGAAATCCTTGCAGCAAGGCCACAAGGGTTTCCATGAAAACAGCCCATTTTTAAACAAAAGATCCCGGTTGGAAATTCAAAGAGGTTATCAAAGTAAATCAGCAAAAGTACACTTGGAACAACATTGGAACAATCAAAACCAAATTTAGAACTAGGAAGGGAGGCTGAGAAAAGACAGATGTAAGAAAAGAAAAAATTAAGAGAAAGGGAGAAAAATAGAAGGGAAGAGAGCAGAGGAGAGCCAGAGACTAGACGAAAGCTGAAATATTTGTTTTACGAAGTATTAATAACTTGCAAAGGGTTATTTGTCATTGCTGAATCTAGAAATTTATTGTCCTTTATTAACAAGAGACCCAAATGTCTAGAGTCATCAGCTCAAAGTGTTTTCAAAATGCACCTTCATCCAGGGGACAGTGACCCAAGATGACAGGCGCTCTCATGGTGAGAGGGGAAAGGATGGCCCTAAATCTGCCAGTTTCTCTACTCACTCTCCTGCTAATGGCCCGAGAGCGCCTCTGGGGCACGGGGAGACTTTGAAGTCCAGAAAAGTTTAGGATGGGGAAGTAGGAGTGGCTACGGAAAAAGAGAATGAGAATTTATTGTCTGGACCTTTGGGGGGTTTCATATAGAAGCCTTAAATTAGTTTTTAATGCATATGAAATTCTGTGCTGTCACCCACTGTCTTAACTTGATTGCTTTGGTGTTTGCTGAGCCCTTTCCGTATCACCACAGACTAATCTCCGATCTTTGCAATTTCATGAAAATAACACAAGGCAAAACAGTATGTTCCAAACTTCAGGGAAAGGCTTCAGAAGGCAGGAACGCGGGCAGGATCACCACTCCGCGTCCAGCTCAGGGAGAGGGATGCAGGCAAGTTGGGAGATTTTTGGAACCTTCTAGAGATCTCTTTCCCATTCATCCCATTCATCTCCTCTGAGCCTTGAGGCCACATGAGCTCCTTGCCCTGCTGCTCTGCCCACCAAGAACATCATCAGCCCCACATGCTCTGGCCCACTGAGTTCCTTCTCGCAAACGGCCGTCAGCCCCAGGCTAGTCTCCCTGGCCACCCAGAAGATGCCAGGACCCCTCCCTGAATCCCCAGAGCTCCCTCTGTTTGCCCTTCCCACAGCACATCCATCTCCCTGTTGAGCTCTCTCCTGCACCAGAGAACAGAGCCTGGGGACAGCCACGTGCACCCTGTGCTGCTGTCTCTTGGGCATTCAGGCCCGTGCCTCGCACTCATTGTGCTTTTTGAATTAATACGGGAGTGGAATTCAATCAGATCTTGATGCTAAAACACATGTTCCCTCTCCCTACCATGCTGCTCAAGGTGCCGCCTGCCAGTGGGGTCCAAACAGGATTGATGTTAAAAAGGTGCATTCCTGGGCTCCAACCCTGAATTCTCCCCCAGTGGTCTCTTTAAGCCCTAATGTTTGAGTTACACCCCGTTCCAGGAGTAAAACATAATATTTAGTATTAACAAACCTCTGAGATTCTCATTCACACTGAAGCATTCAAATTATTCCACATGGCAAAAGTCTTACATTGGCAAAAATGACAGAAAAGAAGGCCCCAGCCTTCCAGGAGCTAATCTTCGGGCAGGCTGACAATCATTAAACCAATAATTGTGCAGGTGCTAGGGGAGTGTGAGCAAAGGAACCTTGCCCAACCTTTCTTGAATAAAGATAGTTTGAGCTGAGCTTTGAAAAATTTATAGAAATTGACCAGGAAAATACTGAGGGGAAAGGAGATAAAATTTGATGACACAGAGGAGGATAAAGCATGTGCAAAGACCATGAGACAGAAAGAAGTAGGGCCTGGTAAGGGGGTGAAGGAACATGAGCAAGGCTGAAATCCAGAGAGAAGAGAAGAGACTGACAAGAAATAAGATTGAGGACAAAGACTGGAAGATATACTCATGCGACCTATTCTCATTGTCTTATGATACCCACCTTTAACTTTTATTTTATATATTTAAGAATATGTATAAATATATTTTAAATAAATATATATTTAAATAAATATATATATTTCCTTGTTTTCAATTGGAGCATAGTAGACCATACTGTTGATATACATTTATTTATTTAAGGTTGCATATTGAGGATTTTTTGTTTGTTTTTCCTGTTAGAAAATTGCTACAATGATCTTCCTTGTCCAGAGTGGTATATCTTTGCATAGTTGGATGAATTGATTGGAGGGTACAATTATTTGGAAAAAAACATTAGTGAAAGAAATACAACATAATTTTTTAAATTCTGCAAGACAACAGCCATTATCAGTGCAGTTAAATGACAAACTGGGAAGATATTTGGAAAAATTATCACAGAACAAAAGTCTAACATCCCTAATATGTAAAGAGCTCCAAAAATTCAGTAAGAAAAAAACAAAGAATCCAATGGGAAATGGGTAAAGGATATGGATTCACAAAAGGAAATACAAATAAATATTCCATAAACATAAAAAAATTAGTGAAAACGCATAAATCATCAGTAAGTTGATGTAAAAGTGGGGAAGGTGACTTATGAGAGGAATGAATTAGAAACATTTAGGATTTATGGATGAAATGAATCTGTACTACAGACAGTTGCTTATTTTCTTCTGAATCATATTTTCTGTCACTAGCCTAGAAAGGGCATTCATATTACAACAGGTGTTCATCTCCAGTCCTGGGTGCAAATCTTGGTCTAGATATGGCAGCATTCAGTGACCTTCAAATCTAGGATGTCACTTCAATTCAGTTCCTGGTTCCACCATCTAATGACTGCATGCTGGAAAGAAGGTTTAGTCTCTCCAACTGCACAAGAGGAGATAAAAATATTACTGACCACCTAGGGTCACTGTGAGCATCAGATGAGATGATGTAGGTAAAGTTTGGAACTTCTGCCTACCACTCCATAACTACTGGTTGTTTATTGCTGATGGTAACCAATTCAAGAGGAGGCAAGCGTGAAGAATAACTTTCACATTATTTCATGCTTTCAATGAACCAGACCCTGATCTCAGCATTTTACCTATTTCAACTGATGTAAGTTAGAAATCACTCTAAGAGATAGGTACTGTCATTGCATATCCACAACTGGGAAACTGAAACAGCTAAGACAGTGACTTGACAGTTTATACATGGCAGAGCCAGAGAAGGAAACCAGCTGACTTGTTGTGCTTGTGAGTCAGAAATATGTACAATGCCAAAAACACATAATGTTACATCTGGTGGCGGGGAAAAGACAGAATCTAGTAAATTCCAACTTACAGATGAGAAAGGTGAGGTGCAGAAAATTAAAAACAACTTGCTTTCAGATCACACAATCTGAGAAAGATAGGAGCAATAAGAAGTTACATAGTGCTTTGACATGTTGGAGTTGAATCTTGCAGATGAACTCTCACCCAGAAGAGCAAAGGCAAGCAGATTCTTGGACATGCAGTAGCTCTCAAAAGATAATGCTGTCTTATCATTCAAATGTCTGTTAATCCCAAAGCATATGTATCTGATTTTTCTTTAACAGTTTTTGAGTTTAAAATCGAAAGGAATAGAAAAGAATCTTGCAAAAAGACATTGCATGCTTTCAAATCCAGAACTTTTTTAAAAATTTCAAATTTGACAGTTGGTAGAATCAACTCTGCTCCCCTAATCCACTGGGCTTGTTGATGTCACTGTGAAAGGGACTCTAGTCTTCACTGTGTGTGAATCTACATTGTAAGCAATCAACTGTTTAATTTGGAAATAAAGTTTCAGCTACAGAATAAATCTCTCCATACCATCTCCAACAAGAAGATTACTTTTTCTGTCCGGTTCACACATCTGGAAATTCCTTCAACTACACTAGCATGTCCCTAAGGAAGAAGTTTTGGATGCAGAATGGATGCCCCTGGACTAGCCCGGAAAGCCACATATTTGGTGCTGAAAGGGTAGAGTTCAGATAGTCCTTCTCTGGGTACCTCTCCCATCTGCCATGTGACCTTAGTCACATCTTTGACTTCACAGGGGTCAAGTTTCCTGATCTATGAGCATGGCACCAAAGCTCGAGTTTGATCAAGTACTCGGGAGTGAGACTTTACAGAACCTTTCTGAGCCATCATACCCTCCCATTTCTCACTGGCTGCAGCCTCTTCATCCTCTGAGCTGCAATTCAGGTATCGCCTCCCATCAGCAAGAAGTCTTCCCTGAAGCCTCTATCCTCACGCCTGGCACATCACTTAGGAAACACTTGGTCTCAGCTACTAGAATACAAATCTGCAAGATCTAGGACCTACTCTTACATCTTGGCCTTGCTCTTTGCTCATTCTGCATCTGTTTGATTGCTCTGGTCCACCCAAGGCTTTTGAAGCACATATTTTGCACTTGGCTTTCAAGGACTGGAAGTCAAAAGTTGACGAAAGCACAGTCCCTGTCCTCAAGGATTTTGTGGCCTACTGGAAGCCCAATAAGAGGAAACCAATCACAGTATAACGTAGCAAACCCAGACTCACGGGGGTACCTCGGGAGTAGAGCCAGCTCCACCCGGGTTGCAGGGGAGAAGCCTTTCTTACTCCCCACCTTCACTTCCAACAGGGTCTCTAACAGGTATTAGAATCAGACTTTCCTTTAAAAGGAAGTTTACTGTCACCACCCACCAAGCACTAGTGATGTCCTCCAGGCATTTCTCACAAATCCCACTGACCAAATAACTGTGGCACCTTTGACCACACACCCAGGTGGTGCTGCGTGTGCAGGCCTCATAACAGCAGCTAATGAAACACTCCCTTTGGCTACATAAAGAGCTGAGCCAAAGTTGCCTCTGGCACCCACCTTGAGTTACAGGCCCAGCTCAGAGCAGCAGCAAGTTAAGTCTTAGTTACTTCAGCCCAAATTTCTTTGCATATTCGCATTTAAAATAATAGTCACTTACATCTGCAGAATGCTTTACATTTTAAAAAACACCTCCACTTCCTTCATCTTTTTTTTTTTTATTCAAGTAACCACACACTGCAATGGGTAAGGCAGGGATTATTTTCTGCATTTCATAGATGAGAAACCTGGAATTAGGTGATTTGGACCAAGACCCAGTCTCTTGAGTCCTAGTTTAGTGCTCTGGAAACTACTCCACACTGAGGGATGGCTGCAGAACAAGGGAGGAGACCACCATCAAGGCATAGAGGTGGGTGCTGGAGAAGGAGAGGGGTGAGAGCCCTGCTTCCCAGAAAGATCCGGCTGGTCAGAGAGATAAAGCAGGTGGGCAATCAACCATATGAAAGGGCAAAATTATGCAAGTGCCATGAAAATACCTGGACTGGGGTCCCAGTCCTTCTGCAGTTCAATTTTATGTCTGGATCTGCAAGATCTGATGTGATTCAGTGATTCACAGCTAATAGGGACCTTAGAAATCTTATAATCCAATCTCCCTACTGGACAAAGCCAATGAAGAAAATCACTGTCCCTGTTGCCCCACAAACTGATATTGGAACAGAGATCCTGACCTCACCACTCCTCCAAAGAGCATTGCCTAAGATTGCTACAACGCTGGGGCATTTGGTTCCTGGGCCATATTTCCTATGTTTAGTGTGGAGGAGGTTGAAAGAAAAATTATAGGAAAAAGCCTCTTAGTAAATGTGTACTTGAAAAATATTCTATGTATTCAACTGTTTTACTTAGATGATTATTGCTGGTTCATCTGTGTGGTCTGTTTCAATGATCCACTTCTTATTATTACTGAATTATATTCCATTAAATAGATAAACCACAATTTGTGTGCCAAAAGTGTTTATGGAGATTTGGTTTATTTCCAGTTTTGAGATATTTGTTATTATTCAGTTCCAATTCCTTTGTTAGCTTATTGGCTATCTTTTTTTTGTCTTCATTATCAGTGTTGCTTTAGGGTAAAGCATATATATTAACTTTTCAGAGTCTGCCTTCAGGAGATATTACACCACTTCATGCTTAGTATAAGAACTTTATAAAGGTATATTTCCATGTCTTCATTCCTGGCTTTTGTCTTATTGTTTTCACACATTTTAATTTCATACGTTTTTAAAGCACCACACTACAATGTTATTTTAAAGCAGTCAGTTATCATTTGAATACATTGAAATAATAGGGAAAATCTTATCTTGTTACCATATAGGAGCTCTTCATTTCTTTTTTGCAGATTCCTATTTCCATCTGGTACCATTTCCATTATGTCTGAAAGATCATGTCTAGCATGTCCTGTAGTGCAGGTCTGCTGGTGATTAAGTGTTTCAGCTCTTGTGAATTTTAAAGGGCTTTTTGGCCTTGATTATTTAAAGGATTGGGTGGAGGGGTTATAAAATTCTAGGTTGACAGCTTTCCCCTGTTAAGTGCTTTCTATATGCTCCTCCACTGTCTTTTTGCTTGCATAATTTCTGATGAGAAATCTGTTGTCTTCATTGGTGTTTCTTGTACATCTTTTTTCCTCTGACTTCTTCAAATTTTTTTTGCTTTATCACTGACTTTGAACAATGATATAATGATGTGCCTTTGTATAGCTTTTGTTACATTTCTTACACTTTGGATTTATTGGACTTTTGAGATCTATGATGTTAGAGTGTCTATCAAGTTTGGAAATATTTTTCATTAGTTCTACAAATATACATCTCCCTCCACTTCAGAGCTCCAATTACACATATATTTATTTGTTTGCTGATATTTGATTTGGAATCATTTCCATTGTTATATATTTGATCCCATTAATTTATTCTTCTACAATGCCTAATTTGCCACTAACTCAATATACTTTATTTTTTTAACCATAGACATCAAAGTTTTAAATCTGACTTGAAATTTTAAATTTGCATGTCTATATAACAGGTTTAACCTGTTCTCTTGTTTTTGAGCACAATAGATAGCACCTAGAATAACTAGTTTAATGTCTTTGGTAATTTAATATCTGTGTCAGTCTGAGTCAATTTTAATTGATTCATTTTCCTCTTTTCATAAGATATATTTCACTAGGTTTGCTTGCTTTGTTTTGTTTTTGCATGCCTGATACATTTTTATTAGATATCACACATTGTGAATTTTACTTTGTTAGGCGATGAATAATTTTGTATTCCTATGAATACTCTTCATTGCTCTTCTGAAGCACAATTAATTCATTTGTGAACGGCATGATCCTTTCAGGCCCTGCTTTTGAGATTTGTTATGTGGGACCAGGGTTATACCTAGTGTAAGGCTATGAATTCCTGTGACTGATGCAAGACTCTTTTGAGAATTCTAGTCAATTCCTTGCGCATTATGAGTTTTCTTCAGTCCTGCCAAGGGGAACAAACTTATTACTCTGTTGAATACCCAATGGGACCTTCTATAAAACTCTGGGTTATCTCTCCACGCAGTTCTCCCTTTTTTTGTACTTTGTTCTGTGAACATTAGCTTCACTGCTGTTTTAATCTGCTTCTTCAACTCAGGAAGCCCAGGAGGCTCTGCTCCCCACTGACAGATGAGAAGGCTTACCTCATTTGTCTCCCATATATCGAGATCACTGCCCTTCATTGCCTGATACCCAATTACATTAAAAGTAATATTTTATCTTTTTAAATTTCAACTGGAATTGTAAATCTAGTCTCTCAAGCAGGTTACCTTTGGTATACTTTTCAGATTTTTTTCTTTCCTTTTATATATATATATATATATATATATATATATATATATATATATATTTATTGTTGGTTGTTCAAAACATTACATAGTTCTTAATATATCATATTTCACACTTTGATTCAAGTGGGTTATGAACTCCCATTTTTACCCCATATACAGATTGCAGAATCACATCAGTTACACTTCCATTGATTTATATATTGCCATACTAGTGTGTGTTGTATTCTGCTGCCTTTCCTATCCTTTACTATCCCCCCTCCCCTCCCTTCCCCTCTTCTCTCTCTACCCCCTCTACTGTAGTTCATATCTCCCCCTTGTATTATTTTTCCCTTTCCCCTCGCTTCCTCTTGTATGTAATTTTGTATAACCCTGAGGGTCTCCTTCCATTTCCATGCAATTTCCCTTCTCTCTCCCTTTCCCTCCCACCTCTCGTCCCTGTTTAATGGTAATCTTCTTCTCATGCTCTTCATCCCTACTCTGTTCTTAGTTAATCTCCTTATATCAAAAAAGACATTTGGCATTTGTTTTTTAGGGATTGGCTGGCTTCACTTAGCATAATCTGCTCTAATGCCATCCATTTCCTTCCAAATTCTATGATTTTGTCATCTTTTAATGCAGAGTAATACTCCATTGTGTATAAATGCCACATTTTTTTTATCCATTCATCTATTGAAGGGCATCTAGGTTGGTTCCACAGTCTTGCTATTGTGAATTGTGCTGCTATGAACATCGATGTAGCAATGTCCCTGTAGCATGCTCTTTTTAGGTCTTTAGGGAATAGGCCGAGAAGGGGAATAGCTGGGTCAAATGGTGGTTCCATTCCCAGCTTTCCAAGAAATCTCCATACTGCTTTCCAGATTGGATGCACCAATTTGCAGTCCCACCAACAATGAACAAGTGTACCCTTTTCCCCACATCCTCGCCAGCACTTGTTGTTGTTTGACTTCATAATGGCTGCCAATCTTACTGGAGTGAGATGGTATCTTAGGGTGGTTTTGATTTGCATTTCTCTGACTGCTAGAGATGGTGAGCATTTTTTCATGTACTTGTTGATTGATTGTATGTCCTCCTCTGAGAAGTGTCTGTTCAGGTCCTTGGCCCATTTGTTGATTGGGTTATTTGTTATCTTGTTGTCTATACCCTGTTCATGGATAGGCAGAACTAACATCATCAAAATGGCGATATTACCAAAAGTTCTCTATAGGTTTAATGCAATGCCAATCAAAATCCCAATGGCATTTCTTATAGAAATAGAGCAAGCAATCATGAAATTCATATGGAAAAATAAAAGACCAAGAATAGCAAAAACAATGCTAAGCAGGAAGTGTGAATAAGGCGGTATAGCGATACCAGACTTCAAACTATACTACAGAGCAATAGTAACAAAAACAGCATGGTACTGGTACCAAAACAGGTGGGTGGACCAATGGTACAGAATAGAGGACACAGAAACCAATCCACAAAACTACAACTATCTTATATTTGATAAAGGGGCTAAAAGCATGCAATGGAGGAAGGATAGCATCTTCAACAAATGGTGCTGGGAAAACTGGAAATCCATATGCAACAAAATGAAACTGAATCCCTTTCTCTCGCCATGCACAAAAGTTAACTCAAAATGGATCAAGGAGCTTGATATCAAATCAGAGACACAGCGTCTGATAGAAGAAAAAGTTGGCTACAATCTACATACTGTGGGGTCGGGCTCCAAATTCCTCAATAGGACACCCATAGCACAAGAGTTAATAACTAGAATCAACAAATGGGACTTACTCAAACTAAAAAGTTTTTTTCTCAGCAAAAGAAACAATAAGAGAGGTAAATAGGGAGCCTACATCCTGGGAACAAATCTTTACTCCTCACACTTCAGATAAAGCCCTAATATCCAGAGTATACAAAGAACTCTTTCCTTTGTTTTTGATCAATTCAATACTAAAAGTCCTATTTTATACATAAATATCCTCATTGTGAATAGTAATTATAGATAGATCTTTTTTCTATTTAGCAATAGAAAAAGTATCAATATGTATCAATATGTAATGTGAAAACTAATATTTCAGCAACTATGTGAGCAATCTCCTCCTTGCCACAAGGTATGTTATTACATAGGTTATTACATATGATGATGATAGGTCTTACTCATTAATTGTTGCAGAATGTTGAAGAAATTATTGCAACAATCTTTTTCTCCCAATAAAAAATATTTGAGGATTTTTTTTACTAATTTATAATATTTTATTATTCTATAAACCTATGCTCAATTAAGTAAAATCTTAATATTTTTGTTTTCACTTTTTTATTCTAATTTGTTATATATGACAGAAGAATGCATTATAATTCATATTATGCATTATCAATAAAATGGCATATTGTGTTTCTAAGTATATTTTTGTATCTTAATTTTGTAGGTTTGAAATAATTCATAATAAAAGTATATTGCAGTCTATCATTCTCAATGTGTTTTGAGAATCTGATAAAATTGTATTTTCAATAAGCTTCAGTATGAAGTGGTACATTCAGATTATTAAGACATAACTCAGGGCTAGGCACAGTTATGCATGCCTGTAATCCTAGCAGCTCAGGAGGCTGAGGCAGGAGGATCCGTAGTTCAAAGCCAGTTTAGCAAAAGCATGGCACTAAACAACTCAGTGAGACCTAGTCTCTAAATAAAATACAAAATAGGACTGGGGATTTAGTTCAGTGGTCAAGTGCCCCTGAGTTCAAGTCCAAGTACTTCTTCCCTTCAAAAAAGATGGAACTCAAATAAAGTCAAAATTTGCCAAAATAAATTATTTTTCTCAATACTGTCATAATTTATATCAAGAAATGAACATTGAACATTATATTCTTTTCTCATAACAAAATAACATATTTTATTGTGTACTCTATACTTCTGGAATGAAAATGCTACAGTAATTTGCAAACTGAGAAAGCATCCATTTCAAACTTTCTTTATGAAAAGTGCACTGAAAATTCTTAAATAAACTTTGGTTAAAAGTCTCCATGCTTTTGCTCAGAGCAAGGGGGGAAAAGAACTCACATCTTACTTTACTTCCAAACTTAGGACAATAGTAACAAAAAATGTAAAGTCTTCTCATTAAACTTCCTATTTTGTTGGTAATAAATTTGGCCATCTATGTGACAAGATCAGATAAGAAAACAGTAAGCAAAGAATTGAAAACGAATCCCTAGCCAGTGTGTGTGTATCACATCTCTTTGAAGCAAGCAAGATTCCCACATGGCTTATGGCTGCTGGCCTGTGAGTTAGGATACATCCAATTACTACTTATACTCCCTGAACTGCACCCATATTTTTCATCCCATTCTATTGTTACACATGCTCCTCTTAGTACTGCAATAGCTGCATCACGAATTTATATGTGTTGTGTTTTCATTTAATTAAAAATATTTTTTATTTCCCTCATGCTTTCTTGACTCATAGTTGTTGGGAAGTATGTTATTTGATTTAAAAATATCTGAGTAGTTTCCAGCATTCTTTTGAATAACTTTTCTGTTATTGATCCTCGTTTAAATCCATTCTGTATACACATAAAGATACTTTGCAAAACTTCAGTTATTTGAAATTTGTCAAGTTTGTTTTATGGCCCAGAAGGTAGTATATCCTAGTGATGTTCCCTGTGTGCCTAAAAAGAATGTCTATTGTGCTACTGGTGGGTAAGATGTCCTGTGAGTGTCAATTTCCTAAAGTTGGTTGTGGAGTTGGTAGTGTAGCTCCAGTGCCCTGTATCCTCACAAAATTTTTGCCTACACATTCTATCAGTTACCAAGTGAGAAGCCTTGTGGCCTCCATGTAGAATTGGGAATTTATTTGCTTTTCATTCAATTTGGAAGGTTTTCATTATTTGCTTCAAAATCTACTACTAAGTACATACACATTATGAGATTTGAGATCTTTGGTTTACTACATTTCTAAACTAGGTAACATTTATCCTTTTAAAAATCACCCAGCATGATGGTGCACACCTGTAATCCCAGTGACTGGGGAGGCTGAGGTAGGAGGATCGCTAGTTCAAAACCTCAGCAAAAGCAAGGCACTAAGCAACTCAGCGAGACCCTGTCTCAAACTTAAATACAGAATATGGCTGGGGATGTGGGTTAGTGGTGGAGTGCCCCTGAGTTCAATCCCCAGTACCAAAAAATAAAAATAATCAAACACTAAGTCAAAGGACAAAATTTATCACAAATGATAAAGGTTTCCCCAAAGCTTCTACTTTGATCAGACTAACACTTGACGAGGGTGTTTTATGGAACATTCTTTCTATATATGTTTTGCCGTCAGGTCCTATGAAACAGGGGCTTCTGTTGCAGACTGAACTTGTCAGCCTAAAGATGAACTGAAGGTTATTGGACACAAAGCAAAGAGTAACAACAACATTCAGGTTGGATCTACGGATTTGGAAATCAAATGTACATATTCCATGGTCAATCTGTGCCTCTTACTTTCCTTAAAAAAACAAAACATGGCTATGCAGGGGGCCCAGCAGAGATTCCAACCACACGCAGTGAAGGAGAGCCTGAGCTACTTTGTTTGGGTATGGAATTAAATCTAACAAAGAAGCCAGAGGAAAATGGAAAGATAATGAGAATCAAAGAGAAAAGAAGATGAAGGGAAAACACATGAGATCTGAGGGAAAGGTCCAAATAAACAAGGGTGAGCTCTTGCAAAGCACTCTCACAATTTCATATTATCTGTAGCCTTATATTTTAAACATTCTCTGGCTCTTCTGAAGTCCCTGTCCATGGAGTGGGACTGACAAATACACTAGGTATCAGGGGTTATGTAAACAATCTTCAGTGTCCTCCATAGCCTAATTTACTGTCATAAACATTGTGGGAAGCAGAAATCTCCATGGCAGCGTGGTGTGGCTATTCTCACTGTCAGCGGGGAAAATTCATTGCCTCCTCACAATGCTGAGACTCCAATAGCATTTACCAAGACAGATGACCTGGTGACAGACACTCCGGGCTGAAAGTTAATATTTAGCCCAGTAAGATGAAACAGGAGAACGTCAGAATTGTGCCCCTGGGCAAGTCCCTCGGTCCTTGAGTCTAAGAGAAGGTTTCTAATGATGATCCCAAGAGAGAGCCCTGGAGAGCCAAGATGTCACATTCAGCATCAGCCCTAGAGGTCAGGGAAGTGTCCAGTTGCCCTGGTCTCCCTTAATAATTCACACCATACTTGTCATCCATGGAGAGATGGAAAGCTCTTGGCAACCTGCTTGTATTCTGGCCAGTCCTAGTAAATTCCATACATGTATTTTATTTCCCTCTATTGAAGCTATATCTACCTTTTATTTATTCTGAACTTACCGTTCTTGAATAGCTAACATTGGTGTCTGTTAAACCAACCTCAACTTATCCTCTCCACCCCCATCGTGATTTGATAAACTTTGATTCTGTCCAAACACAGACATACTTTTCCAAATAAAACGGCTTTTGTTTCAGACTACTTATAGAGGTCTCTCTTCTCCCACCACTTCCTCAATCTGTTCATTTTTTTTCCTGGATTTTTTTTTTAAAAATAGGCAGATCTTAATGATAATAACTAATATTCTCCCCTTGGCCCCAGCTACCCTACCCTTTTTTATTTTTCTCTAGAATTGAAGTTGAACAACATGAGTGTTTAATTACAGCAAAGCTCTAGCCGTGAGCAACATAAATTCAGAATTTTCTCCAAAACTGTTGCTCTTTTATCACATGAAGTTTTTTCTTTTTTAAATTTCTGATAGCATTTCAAGTTAAACCAATGCCTTCAGTGTGACTTAGTACCTTAAGATACCGCCTCGGGATATCTTGGTGATCATACCAGCAGATCCCACGACATTGTTTTTCGGAGTAGTCATTCTGAAGGAGACCACACGAATACGCCATTGTCACTGCCATGGCTCAGGTTCTGTCTGTGATCTTGAAACTCCTCTGGAGCCTTCTGTGAACTGAGCTGGCAGGAAATCTCACTGCTTTACAGTCATACTTCACTCTTGCCTAACAAGTCAAAAACAGATTTCAGAGCTTCCATTCTGTCTGGTTTCCAAATGCACTGACCATTCTGTAGAAACCCACCTTCAAAGGTCACCACTGGTGACAAGCCTTTCCTAGCCATCTTAGGGTGACCACCAGCCCTTCCTAGCCATTTTAGGATGACCATTTCCATCAGCAACCACTCCTGGGACCTGTAGCAAGTAGATTCTGGGCTCAAAGGGACATAATGATCCTCATGGCATTGTCCCCACCCTTACAGACATTATAGTCCAAGACGAAGCAGAACGCAGGTACAACGTGGGAAATGTGAGACGCAGGGAAAGGCCTGGGAGAACTGAGAGGAGTCTGGATTGAAGCAGCCCGAGGAGTCACAGGAAGGGGACAGGTCTTGTGCTCAGTTCACTGGGACTGGTAAAGCTGCAAGCACGTAGCTGTCCATGATAAGCTGACCGCTCACACGAAGGACAGGGACCAGCTTAGCTACGAGTGTTAGGAGTGGCCAATAGTTCCATTACTGACTTGCATTGATTAAGACAATTTATTTAACCTCTTGAACTCCCGGCTTCCTCCTGGCACTCCTGCAGGTTCAGAATGGCAGACTCACTTCCGATTTTGAGTCGATTCACTGAGGTGCCATAAGGCAGCAGCACGCATTGCATTTGACCCCCAGAAGGAGCACGTTGTAATACTCTACTCATCTTTTTTTATTGACAAAATTACTTTCAGTAAATAATTGTTTGTTTCCTTGATCTGTTTCATACTTTAAAACAGAGATTTAATCTGTAAACAAATATTTCAATTTATAACTATTATTCTGATTTAATAAAATATTTCACATACGAACTCAAATGTGCACTTACTATTAAAAAATCACAGTTAATTAAGTTTAAAAATTCAAAAAAACATGAAACTGTCACAATGAAATAAATGAAGTAACTCAAATTCAGTTTTTTATATTGGCAATTACTGCATTGACATTGTGGATGTGAGAACGACTGTTTTCAGCAGAAGAACATGTGTCTAGGGAGTAGAGACACAAGATCAAAAGTGAGCAGGAATGGTTCCAAACTTTTATGCACTTAGACTTGAACACTGTGTCAAGATGAACTGAAATATTGGAACATTTCTAAATTAGCATCCCTATAAAAATCTAATGTTAGAGAACAAGAACTAAAAATATGTGGTTTATTTGCAATGTATCTGCATATAATTTAAACCAAAGGAGTTATGTTTTAGTAAGATTTTTCAGGGAAATATTTAATCACTGACCTTAGTAATCATAAAAAACAGACTTTTGTTCAATTATAATTTTTTATTTTTTAATATAATTTTAAATTATTTTTGCCAACATTGTTCCTACTGCTTATACTCAGAATGGAGTTTTCCAGCAGCCCCATCCTTAGTATGCTACTGCAATCAGGTACAGAAGGAAATAAAGTCATAAAAGTACTGAGAATGGGAGTAACAGCCATTAAAAATAAACCCTCACTGTTTATAGAGCTCAATTCACAATAGCTAAACTATGGAACCAACCTAGGTGCCCTTCAACAGATGAATGGATTAAAAAAATGTGTATTATCCAGCTCCATCTATTTACCAGAAAATGCCATGATTTCATCTTTAATGGTAATTTTCTGGTAAATGGATGGAGCTGGAGAATATCATGCTAAGAGAAATAAGCCAATCCCAAAAAAAATGAAAGCCAAATGCTTTCTCCGAGGTGCAGATGCTAATTCACAAGGAGAGGGTGGGTTAGAGGAGAATAGAGTTACTTTAGATTAGGTAGAGGAAAGAGAATACTGGGGTAAGAAGGATAATAGAATGAATCAGACATTATTACCCTGTGAATATATATATGATCAGTATGACCTACATCATGTACCACCAGAAGAAAGAGAAATTATACTCCATTATATATGATGTATCAAAGTGCATTCTACTGTCATGTATAACTAATTAAAACAAATTTTAAAAATTAAAAAGAAAATAAACCCTGGATAAGAGGAGAATGCTACTGATGAACTAGATGTAAAACACATAGGAAGAGGGCAGTCATGTGAGTGAGCTTTCTCTGTAGAGTTTTCTGAAAGAGCAGAAGATGGAGAAGGAGCAGGAGTTGAGCCGGTGAGAGAAGAGCTACCTGTGCAGTTCTGCAGGATCAGCTCAGAGGACCCTTCTCCACTTGCCCTACCAGACGCAGCAGCAGGGTCTTCCCTGGATGAAGACTTGCTAAATGCTCTCCAAGGAAGGAAGCCATCTGCCTGGGGGAATTTGTGCCCCACAAGGCCAGGTAGCCCAAAGCTGACGCTCTTCATCTCAGCCCAACAGAGGCAGAGAGGGAGGGCATCCTGGGGGTGTCACACCTGGCAGTCAACAAACCCCGAATTTAATTGCCATCTCCTCATGAAGGGGTGCCTGAAGGAACAGGAAGACCCAGGATCTGCCTTTACCAGTCAGCATCGTCTTTCATGCTTAAATATGAATTTTCATCAGGGCTACTGGGAAGCCTGCAGGAAACCAGCTGGTCATACAAGAAAGAATGTCATGGGGAAAAGAGCTGAGAAGCAAACAGCTTTTAACTTAGAAAAGAGGATGGTATGGTTTGAATTTAGAAATGTCCCCCAAAGAGCTCAGGTGTTAGTCAATGCCGCCATGTTCACAGGTGAAAAGATTGGATTATGAGAGCTGTAACCTAGTCCATTTGATGGATTAATAATCTGAATGAACTATTAGGTGGTAACCTTAAGCAGGTGGGTGGGGCTGGAAGAAGTAGGTAACCTGGGTGTGGCCTCAGATGATATCTGTCCTTGGCCCCTTCCTCTCTCTCTCTCCCTCTCTCCCCCTCTCTGCTTCCTGGTTGCCAGAGCTGAGCAACTTTCCTCTGTTTCCGCCATAATCTGCTGTCGCATCTCAGGCTGAGAGCAAGGAAGTTGGCCAACCATGGACTGAAACCTCTGAAACCATGAGCCAAAATTAACTTTTCCTCCTTAAACTTGTTCTTGCCAGGTATTTTGATCATAGCCACAAAAAGCTGACTAACACAGGGAACAAACATCAAAAGAATTCTTATTAATAGCCTCAGAAAGGTGTAAGAAGCAGGCATCCATGAAACAAGAACATAGACCTATTTTTAAAACAGTAAAAAATGAGAAGTAGTTCATGAAAACACACTTAGTATAAGGGCCAGAGGAAGTTCAGAAAAACTTGCAGAATCCAAGCTTAAAAAAAGATAGAGAGAATAGAAGGGATAATTATACATATCCTATGTGAATGTTTCATTTTTCTCAAAACGATCTTATTTAATCAGGTAGTTTATAACACTGATATTGATAAATGCTGTCTTTGAATGTAGTAAATAAAGTACTGCAATTTGATTCTCAAGATGTTTATATCTTTTCATAGGATCACAGAACATCAGTGGTTTCAGAAGGTGGAAAGTTTGTAGGTCAGCAGTTTTCAAACAGTATTCCACTACAGTCTAAGATGTCACAAAATTCTGTCTTCAGGTTTAAAGGGAAGCAGACAGGATAAAGCCCCGTGTCCTTCTATCTAATTAAACCAGGTGATTTTTCTTTTATGCTTTTGTACTAGGGGGTCCATGTAAAATTTCATTTGTAAAGAAATTATCTGCCAAAGAACTAGGCTGAGGCAGGCCAAGCTAATGCTTAGGTGTCCCCTTAAGACTGTATTTTTAAATATATGCTCATCACTTGTATAGAAATACTGGATGCTGCATGAAAGGGGGCAAGAAAAATAAGAGAAACTTTAGTCTCTCTGCTATTGTCCCAGGCATCTTGGATGGGACCCAAACTTGTAGTTCAGCAGAACAAAAGCTCTGTGGTAAACCAGATTCCTGCTCCTTAGAAGGGTTTATCCTCCATCTGTTGTTTCTTAAGCACGCTCCTTGGGAATCTCACCCAATATCCCAAATGGCTTACTCTAAGATCACATATGGTACTCTTCCTGAGAGAGCCTCTGATAAATTCAGTTTTCTCCATCTTATTATATTTCCATTGCAGTTTTAACACCTCATCTAGATGGATATCCTGGGCAGCTACTCAGCTGGCCAGCCCCATCATCTGGCTCAGTGTGTTTCACATAAATGTTTGATAACCACTAATCAAAATCAACTGGGGAAACTGAGTTTTCGAAGACAAAATTAATTAAGTGATAGACTTTGCCTTTGTGTTAGACATTACTACTCTGCTAATCATGTTACTTAGGCATTTTAGACTTTTTTTCTTCTCAAATGGTTTTTAGCTACCTTGGATTATTATTAGCTTGGATTATTTCTCTAAATCCCATAGCACAATATTAAGAAGAAAAAAAAAGAAATAAAATGCAGGAGTCCAATAAGTACTCATTGACAAAACCTTTTAAGATAGTTTTGAAAAATAAAATAGACTCTCACTTTCAAGTAGGATGCAATAGGGTATACCAGTCCAACATTTCTGCTGTAACAATTAGGAATAAAATAGAAACATATTTTAAAATAATACATTTAGTGGCATCAGACACTATAGAAGCAAAACAGCTGAATCAGCTGAATTTCCAGAAAAAGATTATCCTTTCTAGGGTAAGTTGACAAATATTGGCCATTTTCTACATTAGTGGTATTTGCCAATCCTGGGTGCTGGTCAAGATACAGGTAATTAATAAAGAATGAGAATCCAGCAGAGATTTGATTGGTCATACTGACTATGGTCAAGGACTGGAATATAGTCAAGTCCCAAACATACAGCCAATTTTCCCAGTGGGACATCTGCTGAGATTTTGCAAGTGTCTGGTACAAGAAATAAAGTGGTTACCTCTGTTGGCAGGTATTAAAAGAGGGAATGGAAAGGGTTGAAGGGAACTTGAGATGTTGAAGAATGTGTTCTGCAACTCGCTTTGAGGGGTGGGTGCATGCATGTGTCTAACTGCAAAAATTTATCCAAGGGATTGAGACCGTGTACTTTACTGTATGTAAATTACAACTCCATTAAATGTAAAAAGATGACAGGGGAGATTGGGTCAGAAATCAGAGGATTAGCTATTTTTTCCTGAGTATGAACCAATTCTTCTAACTGAATAGTGAATTCCTTGAAGACAAAAAAAAAAGTCTAATAACTTATAACTTCTGGAGCGTGAGAATGTGGAGCATCTGGAACTTTCATTGTAGGTGGGGTTTTAAAGTAAAATAATCACCTTGGAAAACTTTTTGGTAGTATTTGCTAAAACCAGATATGTCCATTCTGTGATCCCAAATTTTTATTCTAGTTATATACAGAGGAGAAACTAAGTATATATTGCCTTCAAAAGTCATGCACCATAGGAGATTGATTTATTTATAATAACCAAAAAATAGAAATAATCAGTTGTCCACCAATAGCATCTAAAAATAAATTGCAATATAGTCATATGATTGTACAGGAGAGCAGCAATGTAAAGAACAAGCTATTCATGACAACAAAGAACAAAGTGAATTAATCTAAAAAATATCAAGGTTAGCAAAGGGAGCAAGAAAAACTGGAAGTATTTTTGGAAAGGACTCAGGAGTGTCTCCCAGGTGCTGGAGTGTTCTGTGTTTTGTTCTGGTGTGTGTGTGTGTGTGTGTGTGTGTGTGTGTGTCTAGTAAGTGAACACTTAAGACATGTCAACCATATTGTATGGAGGTTATACCTCAATAAAAGAAAACTAAAAGAAAAAGAGGAAAATAAAAAGTGTAATGTTTCTTTTGGAGAAATTGTCTTCTATAAAGAAACTAGAACTTCTCACAGGATAATAACAGTGGTAAGAAAAATCCAAAGTCCTAGAGAGCTAGTAGAACAGTAGACAATTGACTATATAGTGAGAAAACATGCCTGTGGTCATTATCATATTATACAATAACCATAAAGTTCAGTAAAAGGAAGCCTCAGAGTAAAAACATGAACATTTATGTAACCTGGATTTCCTGATAGAGTAGTCTACCCTTGTTTCTACCTTCCCATCTCATCCACTCTTCAATCCATTTTAATCTGATCTTTTCTCAATTGCCCCATTGATAACAGTCATGTCAAATAATTGACAACCTCATTATTGATAATTACTACTAGATTTTCACTAAATATTGATTGACAACCTTCATTCATGTATTTATGATCAATCTTGATGCCTACTCTGCACTAAATAGTGGGGAGGTGTTAGAAATAAGAGAGATGGATCCCCATGGTCATGGTCATGGAACTTACATACTGAAGATGTCTGACCCAGTGGTTGGGAGCAGACCTCAGCAAACAGAATGGCTAGGGCTTCTCCTGACCAGTTACATGACCTTGTGATAATGATACGATCATGTTTTTCTTTAGTTTCTTCTGCTGAGAAATGGGGATAATAATCATATTGTGCTTTGTTGGTGTTTTATTTAATTTCCTTCACTGTGACCAAAGTACCTAACAACAATTCAGATGAGAAGAAGTTTGAGTTCATGGTTTCAAAGGTTCAGTCCATAGATAGTCAACTCTATAGCTCTAGGCCTGAGGTGAGGCAGGGCGTCATGGTGGAAGGGCCTGGGGGAGGAAAGTGTCTCAGGACATGGCAACCAGGAAGCAGAGGGAAAACAAGACTGAAGCAAAGACCATTGTTTCCAGAAGCTCATGGAAGTCAGGCACAGTGGCCTTCCAGATCTCTCTACAAGTTCTCATCCTTTGGTCAAGACTTTTCCAGAGATGCCCATAATCAGTGGATTCTTCTTTTCACCCCTGGACTTTGCCTTTGACTCCAAATCTTCACCTCTCCAGATTCTTCCACATAAAATTCTTATATTAATTCCTTTATCTTATGCTATTTACAAAAACTACAGTAGCATCATTTTCCTGAAAGAACCCAGACTGATACGGGCACCTACGTTATATATTACCGAGATGATTAAGTGAGATCCATGAAATAGCATTTGTAACACAAAGGTAAGCACTGTCTTATTCTTATTATGATAAATGATATGAAAGAGAAGAGGGATTAAAACAGAGTAATAGAGGGATAGAGTGTCAGGGAAGACTACCCTGAGCATTTGACACTTGATTAGAGTCATGAAAGATAAAAATGGACAAACTGTGCTAACATTTGTGGGAATCATTTGTTGCATCTTAGGAACAGAATGGAGGATGCTGGAGGTCACAGGATGATGTGGCATGAGACGGGTTGGAGAGAGCAGCAGAGGGCAGATTTCACAGGATTTTTCATGATATGGCATGGATTTTTTTTTCCACTTAAAGAAGGAAGTGATTGGAAGTTTATAAGCAGAGAAATAGCACGGTAATAATTTATGTTTCAAATAGAGCACTCTCACTGTAATTTAAGATGAGAGTAAAAGAAGAGAACTATTACAGTTAGGAGACTGTCACAGAAGAGAGGTGAGGGTGGCCAGGGCTCAGGGAATGGAGAAGGGGGCAGAGCTGAGCCTCAGGGGTGCCATCAAAAAGGACCTGCTAACGGACGGGCGTGCAGAATGGAGAAAGCCCTTCCTCTACCCTCATCAAGGCCTGAGTTGCTGCCTCCCCCTGGCTTCCCTTCGGTCTTGCAGTTTCTCCTCTTGCTCTCATTCTGTTACACCCCATACCTCACTGCACTCCTCTTTTCTCAGGCCTTTCTTTGTATTCTCCAGAGTGCCTGCTGCTTTTCTTTCTTTTTCTTCTATTATGTCCCCTGTGAATGTCAAGCAGGAGCACCACTGATGGATTGCACTGCCTCCGTTCCCAGGTCTACACCGCTGTTCCGACCACTCTGTTGATCACAAGGTCTAATTACCAACTTGGCCATCGCTGCTTAGACAGCCCACAAGTGCTTCCAACTCATCATGTGCTCAACTCAGCTCAGTCTCTTCTCCCTAAGCCTTATCCTGGGTTTCCTCTGTTGCACAGTAGCCCTGATATTTATCCATTCCAGTCACTCAGGGCAGAAAGCTAGAGATATGCTGAGTTTTTGTCTCACCTCCCAATATTTAATCCATCACCATGCCCTGACTTAAGACCTTTGGTACCACCTACATCTTCCCTCAGCATCCGTCTCCATTGTTATGTCTTTAATCCAGACACTCGTTGTCTCTTATCTAGATTGTTTCATATATCCAGCTGACTTCTCTCTCAGTCCCACCCCTCTGCTGTAAAATCTACTGCAATTTCTTCTACTAAGAGGACGTGTACATCTGAGAGGATGATCAAAAATCAAATCTGCCTTTTTTTTTCCTTCATGATGATTAATAAATACAAGTTGTTGCACCTGCAGAGTAGCGACCCCTGCAATGCATCTGCTCTCTGTTTGACGTCTTTTAGTTTTATTAGTGGCCTATGGACAAAGTCACTTGACTTAAACTTTTTCAAGTCATTTGGATTCACAGGAGCATTTTTTCTCCCTGTTATAAATCAATGAACCCAGTTAAGATTAACTGCCTCCACGTGAGCTTCAAAAGACTCTCTGTACGAGACAAAGTTGAAAGAAACACATAATTCCAGAACATACTAAGTACAAGCTGATCAAAGTTTTTGGAGCTGGTTACTTAATGTAGTACTTCCTCATTGTCATACAATCTGATTGCAAGTAATTTGTATTTAAAATATAAACCACTAGATCTCAAACAGTCTTCCACAGGGTACAGAAATAACTTATGTGTTCTAACTGATCCACATATATGTTTAGACAGTTCTAAACTAAACTCTGGACTAAAAATTGATGTATCTATCTTGTGAAATCCCAAATATTTTAGGAATTACATCACAAAGAAAAGAAACACAACTAATGATCCGTTTCAAACAAGACTGGTTCCTATGCAGAAATAATTATGGAATTCTAGGAACAAAAAGTCATAAATCCTTAGGTATTACATAGTGAGGATGTGGGTGTTCAAGCCCTTGAAATTCTAATGTGGTGTCATGAGGCTTTCACAAAAGAGTCAAGGAGATCAAGGAGGGTGAGTCAGTCCAACTAAGAGCTCTCGTTTTATCTGATATATATATATATATATATATATATCAGATATTTGCATTTGTACATACGTGTATACATAAATATATATTCACATATTTACACAGATTTTAATTTTATGTTTTTATGTAAAAGATCATTAGAAAAAATTTCCATTTCTTGAAAATAAATTGAAATTCCCTGTTCTAACCCAGTCTTTCACACAAATCCGTCGCTCCTATGACCTCCCCGACAGGTAGGAATCCAGTCACCTGCTGGAACACCACCGATATGGGGAGTTCACTCTCCTGAAGCAGCTCATTTCCATATTGGATATCTCAGGCTCCTGGGAAGCTCCTTCTTTCTTCAGCCATGTTTTACCTCCCTAGAACTTCTAAGCCCTAGCCATGTCCTCCGGGATAATACCCAATTTCTATCCATTACTCCCTCCTCCCTCTGTCCCTTCAGAACTTGAACTGTGGATGGGCCTGTTTCGTGTAGATTAACCAGGCCAGTCTTCTGAAACACACAACATATAAAATCACCAGTGGACTATTTTATTCTCTTTGGGTTAGTTGCTCCCTATCTCGGCCAGCACATCACCTCAGAGTGGGCCATTTTCTTCTGTCTCCTCTGCTTATGGAAGGGTAGGTGTTGAAGGCACAGACCATGTCTTTTCTGTATCTTAGCATCTTAGAGCATCAACCCAGCAGATAGTAAGTACCTGTCTTATGTTGGTTGGTAATTAAATTCAAAGCAAAATACATCTTTTTTTGATCTAAAAGAAAAGGTAAGAGGCAGTAAAGCAAAACAAACAACAACAACAACAACAAAAAAAAACAGTTTTAGAATCTTTATCCCAGATAAACCTATTAGCCACAGATGGATACCCTCCTCCTTCCACGTCCACCTTCTGGCCCCTGGAAAAAACTCTACCTTTTCCTCAAGACAGGTAGAGAACTTAGGAAAACCATCTTAGGAATATGCTGGGGAAATCATCTTTGAAGTGCGTTCCTGTCAATGCAAATCAAACCAAGGAAGTAAGTATCAATGAGAACCCAGCCATATAATTACACGGAAAGACCCAGACGTCGGATGGTGCTCTCTCTAAGGAACAGAATGTTTGGGCACCTGTGGGGATGGAGTGCCAGCCCCACGTGGTACTGTAACCAAGAGGCTCATTTGGGAAACCAGAGTCATATGCCAAAGCAGGTGGGAAAATAGAGTAGGTGTTTGGCTTCTAGTAAACCTTGTTGTACAGCCATCCAGTTGTTTGAGGGTGGTGAAATTATAAGGAAATTAGAAATCACATCAGACTATTTTTAAAATCCCAAGCAACAGGAAACCTTGGAAAAAGAAGGTGTGAGTTTTGAAAAAGGCCATGGATAGGAGAAACAAGTTATCCTCTACTCCCTTCATTTTGAAAACCTGGCAGACAGCACTGTTGGCAAATGAAACCTAAATGTGGTCCATGGTGGCTTCTCAATCCTGGGCCTATGGACCAGTCTTACACCTGAAGACACATGCCCACACCCGCATACCTATATGCATCCACACTCCTGTTTCCTTGGAAAACAAGCCTATTGAGACTGAATGGAGAATGTTCTCAAGGTCCTGAGGAGACAGGACTCAGGGTGTGGCTGAGAACAAACACTCCCCTTGGTAGTCATGGTACAGCAAGACCATCTGGAGGAACAGTCCTCTTTATTGTATTCAGTTTCATTCATGTCGGTGGTCTTAGCATCTATGAAGCAATGACTGTCAAGTGTACATGTCCGGTCCTGACCTTTCTCTGAATATCTGTCTGTGGCTAATGGATTTTTCTGGGATAAAGAGTCTAGCTTTATCCAGCTAACCACTCTGTGTCTGCATTTAGATGGTACAAGGGCACCTCAATCTCGACATGTGCAAGATGATCTCTCCTTCCATCTGAACCTCTTCCAGGGTTCCTTATCTCAGGAGACAACTTCCTCAGCTATGCCATTATGCAAGACAAAATTTAGGAGTCATTGTGGATGCACCCTACTTTCATTAATCAAGTTTGGACAGTCCTTACCAAGTTGTCTATTCTGTCCACTTTTCCTCATTTCTCCACCACCATCTTAGTCCTTCCTACTAGCTAGAGGACGAGCAGAAGCCCCCAAAATCTTGTTCCACCTTGACTACAGAACCAGCTTCCTAACAAGTGCCATACAGTTCCTTGAACACTGCAAACTGTCCTTCTATCAAGGTTTTCTAATTCTTGGTTGTTTCCCCATTGTTCATTGACCAGAATTTGAATCTCAGACACAAAACTTCTAATGGCCTTGCCCATGACTACCTTTCTAGCCGTGGAGGCATCAACTTCCTGTTCTAACTTCACCCCACACGATTCGTGAGTTACTCTGAGCCTTTTGCTTCCTCCTAGAACAATCTTCTCTTGAACAACTGCTTTTGCCTAGAATTCTCTGCTGAGCTGACTCATCCTCACTCTTTAAATCTCAGTTCAGCTACCACTTCCTCAGGGAAGCCCTGCTAACCCTTGGGCAGGGTTGAATATGCCATTTTTAGGCCACCAAAACACCTCCCATCTTTCCTTCCTACCACTTATGGTAGTGGTAGTTTCATATTTGAATACATATCATTTTGATTCACACTTCTCTCCACTTTTAGATTATAAGCTCCATGGGTACAGGAACCATTTACTAGTCTTCTTACCATCAAGACCCCAGCACCTTGATACTGCCTAATTCACAGGCATTCAATCAACTTTTAAAAAATTATTATATGATTGAATGAAAGAAACTTGATTTCCAAAGACTTAATGGGTGAGAAAACCCTGTAGCCTCTAGTGTTTAACCCCTGAGCACAGAATTCCCACTTGATTATTTGCAGGCTGAGACTCTCCTTGGTGGGCTCAGCAGCAGTTTTGTCTGTACAAGTCAATTTTCCACTTGGCCCACTGAGGCCACATGGCACTCTGTCAAGGTGAATAACACAACCCTCTTGTCTACACTCTTCTTTAGGGCCCAACTGAGTCAATGAGGGAGTGAGTGTAGCGTGATTGGCTGTTCATTCTTTAGTGTAGAGATAATGGGGACATTGCCCAGGAGGGAAGGAAGGGAGAACACAGTGCACATCTTCCTATGATTAGCATGACACCTGCCTCAACACTTCAAGAATGGCTTTCAAACCTCAACAGTCATGGTTCACTGTGCAGTGAGGAAGAGAACTGCCCGTGTAGGCTGACATCAGCTTTGAGGCAGACACCAGTATAGGCAGAACTCCTGATGTCTCACCTGGTGTTCCATGTGATTAGTCACCTCCTTAGAGAGGGTTTGTTCCACCACACCACCAATGGAGATCACCTGAACCACGGAGGCCGCCATCTTTCTATATGAAGGAGTTTGGTGTAAGGATGGCCCTAGCCTAACTGTAAGGATGGCCCTAGCCTAACTGTAAGGATGGCCTTAGCCTAACTGTAAGGATGGCCTTAGCCTAAGAAACTCCATTTTAAATAAGCCTGCAGTCCCACAAGGCACCAGCCTACTGAGCCCTCCAATATGTCAGTCAGGCATAGCCTGATAAAGACAAGTCACTTTCCACAACCCTGATCGGAGTCAAGGTAAAGTCACATGTCATTTATCTTTACCCTGATAAGAGTCAGAGGTGTGAGATCAGGGCAGAAATCACCAAACCATATGTCCTGACTCTATAATGTAAGACGTCACTAAGAAACCTGGTAACAGCTGATAGGCACCTATAGGACGAGCAGAAGCCCCCAAATTTAGCATCAATGATGGAGCAAATGAACAGACATTGGGACCAGTCGACGCTGATGCAAACACCAGAGAGCCTGATGAGGACCTGAACTGACATCCCAACTCTTCTCATCATCTGCCCGATCCTCTGCATCACCCTCACCACTCTCAAACTCTACAGCAGACTCCAGACCCTATTGAGAATGTCGACTTCTCCTTATGATCATCTCCTCAACCAGCCATCAACTCCACACCAGGGGAAGCCTCCATTGGATCCTGACCTGATCATGCAGTCTGAGTGAGTGTGCATCGGCTGGACTTAAAGCCTAAGGCTTGAGACTTTAGTTCTGGCACTTGAGCTTAGCATGCTGAGGGAATGTCTGTAATAAGTCTGCCATGATTAAGTGTGTTTATAGTGCTTAGAGTTAACTTAGAATTGTTTGCTTTGAATTGATTATGTCTATTGGAGGGCCCAGCATTAGATTGTCATTTTCTGGATTTAGAACCTATTGAGTGAATTGTATTGAGTGATTCTGAGTGAATAAAATATTAAAAAGGGCAGAAGCCCAGAGACATTCTTTATTTCTCTCCCTCAACTGTATAAGTGGCAGCTTTGCCCACTTTAAATTCAACTGCTGAACAAAGTTGAATTTAAAATAGGTTCACCTGACAACTATGTCATCTTGTACGTGAGGAATACTGAAAACTGTCTGGGCTGAGCCGAGATAAGAACTCATAAAATGCATGAAAAGATCCAAGTGACTCGTGTCTACAAATATATCCCAAAAATATTTTTTATATTCTTCTGGTATGTCTAGTTCTGATTGAACCAGGAAAACCAGATGTTAAGAGGAAAAAAAAAATACCACCAAACAATTTGTCTGACAATTTTATAAAAACAAAAAAGAAATTAGATCATTCGTTTCTCAAAATTCCAGAGTGCCTACTCTGGTCTAAGTGGGTCTGCTTATCTAAAATTATACAACAATCATGGTTAATGCCAAATTCCCTTTCCATAAAAGATAGGGGAACTGTGTTTCACTGTGTAATAATATTAACTAATATGGTGAAGTGCTTTGGAATTTACAAATGATTGTTACATGTATTATATCACTGGTATTCTTCGAAACCCCACAAGGCTCTAAGGGCATGCTTTATTACCATATTTATACTCTAATTGAAGAAACTAAGATTCAGAGAAGTTCGTGAGAGGTAGTGTGTTATTTTCATCCTAAAGACTTAGAAGTCCAATCCAGTCCTCTTTCCATTACCCCACACCACAACTTTACCTCTGTTTTCTTTCTTTTAAAATTGCACCATTTAAAAAATTGCAATTTATTCTTGAACTCCATCAGGATGTCTATCCAAAGAAAATAAGAACATTAGTTTGAAGAAATATTTGTATTCCCACGTTCATGGTAGGCAGCATTATTCACAATAGCCAAATAGGGAAACAACCTGGAGACAGATAAGTGGATAAAAGTATGGAATACTATTCTGCTTTTAAAAAGAAGCAATCCTGTCAACTGATGAACCAGTAAGACACTGGGCTAAGTAAAATGAGCCAGGCACAGAAAGAAAAACACTGTATAATCTCACTTACATGTGAAATCTAAAAAAAGTCAAACTCATAATAACAGAATAGAATGGTGCTTAGGTAGAACTGAGGAGTGGGAAGAAAAGGGAGAGATGGTCAAAGACACAAGCCTTCAGTGACAGAGTGAATAGGTTATGGAAATCTCAGGTACAGTAGGGTGGCTATAGAGTTGACAATCCTGTATTGTGTACTTGGAACTTGCTCAAAGAGTAGACAACAAGTATCCGCCCCCACAGACACACACAGTATGTAATAAGTTTGATTGTGGTCATCACTTCTAATATGTATGTATACCAAAACTTCACATGTATACCTTAAATACATAGAATTTTTATTTGTTTAATCGCACTTCAGTAAAACTAGGGGAAAAATAGCAATCTACTGATAGGAAGGTACATTGTGTTATGAAGATAAACCTAAGTTGTCATTTTTCTGCATCTTTCAGTTTATTTTTAAATTGAAGATTTTATTATTAATTTATTCATGTCTTCATAGATTTCATAATAAAAACGACCACTCCTACTACAGAAATGTGAACTATTTTAACCTAACTCTGGTATGTTTCCACCTAGAAGTGCTTGGGAGATAAGTAATAGTTTGGGCCAATAAGGTTCCCTTTTGGTACATTTGAGAAATTCTTTGCACAATTTTCTTTTTCTTTCTTTTTTTTTTTTTTAGTTCAGTTTTTGTAATTAATTTTTTTTTTAAAATTTTTTCATCAAGAAATGTTGTCCAAAAAAAAAAAAAAAAACCCTACTCTCAGCCCTACACTGGAAGCTGAGGCAGGTGCAGTGTCTGAGGCTCAGCCCCCTGTGCTGAGGTTCAGAACTTGCCTGGGGAGGCAGCTATGGCAGAAGCCAGCAGCAGGCAGCTGGTGAGGCCTGAGAGCTTCCAGGAACAGCAGAGAACAGGCAGGACTCCAGAGACAGGAAAATGCCCAAAGGCAAAAGGTGAAGCAAGACTATTTGTTGATGCTGAAATCTCAGCAGCTTGCTGACAAGAGCAGAAGTGCGCATCAGAAGTTCCAGAGTCATGAACCTGACATTGAGACTCAGGTCATCCAATTTGTTTTGTTTTCCTTTCCTATCTGGGGCATGGAAAAGGTCCTTGGATGTGATTCCTTTCAACTGAGTAATTATAAAACATTTTCTTTTCAGAGAACCTATACTTCTGAAATACATAGATAAGGATCTCATCATTCTTCCTATCACATCTCCAAAGTGGGGTCAGGAAGGCAAGCAAGCGCTCCTTCTTTTCAGATGGGGAAGGAACTTCCTGGGATATTCATCTGCATATTCCCTGGAAGAACGTGGAGCAGAATTCTCTTTTTCTACTCTGTGCCCCCCCACACACACACTGTCCATTACCCAGGGCTCTGTGTGAGTGTGTGAGTGTGTATGTGTGTGTGTGTGTGTGAGAGAAAGAGAGAAAGAGAGAGAGAGAGGGTTCTAGTTTGTTTTTTGTCTGTGTTTGCCTGCATTATAATGCTCTTTTACCCCTCCTCTGTGTGTACTTTTCAAACTTTTGACATGTTAGCAAGTGAAGCTTTATTCTAGGTAAACACCAGAATTCCCCTATATACTTTTAAAGTGGAAATCGAAGACAGGAATTTGAACAAACTCTATAGAAAACTGACCTTAGACTCGGGATTCAGCACACAAAAGCCTCGCTTTTCTCCAAGTTTAGATGGAAAATGAGCAATCTGTGCTCTGTACCACATGACTACCTTATCAAAAATCTCAATTCTAGAACAGGTCCAACGCAGCTGGGCTGTTTCAAGGCTGCAGAGAATTCCTGATAGTGCCTGTCATAGCTGCATTTGGGTCATTTCTTTGGGGTAAAGTAAGTCCAAGTTGCTATCTGAGGTGGAAGCGTCCCTCAGAGCCAGGGTTCCACGGGCTTTTCATACCACAATTTATAGTTTACTTTGAGCCTAATTCCTCATGACATGTTTTATTCTATCTTTATTCCACACAAATAACAACAACAAATACCAATAACTCCCACTTATGCACTAAAACCTTAATAGTCTTCATTCAATTCTCGTGGACTTGAATCACTGCTAAAGTTTGAAATAAATCGGATGTTTTGATTTAAAAAATAAATGCCCAAAGAGATTACATTTAAATTGCATAGTTTAACATTTTCACCTGCATGTGTGGGCCCCGAACAAAAGTTATGCTACCAACCTCATCCTCAACACTGCCTTGACCAGAAATCTGCTGCTGTGTGGACACTCTTATTCCAGCAAGCCTTTGTCCATGGAGGTCACGAGTTATCTTTACTTGCTCAGGATCATATGGTTCCTCTGTGGAGTCTTGTACACCTTCCCTCAGTCCTTCTCCCCTTCAGGAAGCAAAACAGGGCCCCCACCAGGCCTGGGAGCCTAAGTTCCATCAGTTCCCTAAAGGGTCCCACCTCATCCTCTCACCAGGAACACTTGAGAGCGGGCCAGGATGTGGATGCAAGATTCAAGGCTTTGAAAGGCACAGGGTGGGAGGCAAGTTCCTGAGCATGGAATTTTCTAGAAAGCAGAGCTGCCCAACGAATGCATACAAAGCACTGGTTGTTGGAGGTGGCCTGCTGAGAGGGTTGTGCATACAACTATTCTTGTGTCAGCTGTCATTTAATCAAAGTTTAGGAAGTTAAGGCAAAGGTGCTCTCCGAATTGTGCTAGCCCCTCACTCAAGGACACCTGTGCTCACCATCAGCCAGTTAAGCACAACACTTGCCCCCTATGGAGCATTCACTAGTCCAAGTCTGCATTTTGGGTGGGTCTCCTATTTGCTTCCCTGCTGCCGCTCGCTGCACCCCCTCCTGTGGGTAATGGGGGAGGGCTTGAAAACCAGCAGACACCTTTGGGGTAGGGAAGGGTAGTATGAACAACACTTCCCTGGCTTTCAGGAGCTCAACCCCAAGAAACAACTCTGGGTGAGGGGCAGTCTGAGGGAAAAGGCTCTGCTCCTCATCTAGATCCCCCACCTTCCCTCATATCCATTCCTCTGACCCTTTTCCACCACCAAAGTTCTTCCAGAAAATAGTCCCAGTCATACGATCTTCACAAAGGCTCTTGGATATTCAGTGACTTCTGTTTCTACCTGGAGACACCCTGCCCAGTCCTCTAGGAGTTGATGCAGGACCCTAAGGAGGAGCCTGGCCTTCTTCCTGCCCTGAGTATTTGGGGGACAATCACCCTAAGAGTTTCGTTTTTTGTTTGCTCCCTAGTAAAGTCTGCCAATTCACCCCCATTTTCTTTTTGTCCTCTTTACCCCTGCCACACACTAGATGAGATACACACCCGGATGTGGTAGACTTTGCGTATGTCCAATGGGGACCTCACAAACCCTGTCTGCTAGAATTTGGCAACTTCAAAAATTGAGGTTCACTCTCTTTAGCCTGATAGATTGGATTTGAACAAGCGCACTCCACCCTGTCTCCTAAGGACTGCCCTATGTGTCAAGGAAATCACTCCCAGACTCTAGAATTCCTACTCTCCCTTTAAAGGAGATCCTGACGCCATGTTTCCTCAGTCGGCTCCTGAAGTGCATGTGTAAATAACCTCCCATTACCCTTTCCTCCCGGATGGCCAGCAGAGTCAATCACAGTTTAAACATAATGTGCGTAATGAGTTTTGGGTGCTCAAGGGATTATCAAACTGCAGCTTTGAAATGATGGCTAATCCAACTTCCCTGACTCTGTACATTTGAGTGTGGTGAGTGTGTGCATTCACTCTCATTGTAAGGCGATGCTGTTAAAATGGCTAAATCCTCCCCATCCATCAAGTCCAAATATCTTCATCAGAGCTACTCAGTTCTTTGGGATTCAGTGTCTGCTCATCTCCACACTCCCTCCCAATTGTGATGACTCAGTTCCAACCATATTGACCAACCACTAATATCCCCCAAAACCTCAAATCCCTGAAACTCTACACATGCTGTTTATCTGAGAAGAATTCTCCCTGTCCCAATGTCAACTGCCTCTCACATCCTCAACCATCCTAAACCCTTCAGTTGGAAGCACAGTGTCTTTGATCTCTGAAAACAATGACTGGCCTGTCCTCCAAACTCTTATAGTCCCTGGCACTGACTTAGCACACTCATACTGAGAGAGGGTTTTCACTCACCTTTCTCACCAGGAGGAATGAAACCACCATTATTGCATCTGCAGCATTTTGCACAGCGTCTGCCTGGCACTTAGCAGCTTTCCATAGTTATTGAGTGAAGGAGTAAATTAATTAATCTGTGTCTTATGCTGAGAGCCTAGGCAGAAAGCTCCTTTTATTCCTCTATGGTAGTGTCACTATTACATTGTAAAGTTAGTTGCAATCACACAGTCTTTGCAAGGGATTGAGGTCAGAGGCCTTTCCTAAGCATTACATTTTTCCTTCAGGGCCAGAAAAATAACCTTCTCTTATTTCTCTTTTTTCAATTTTTGAACCTTACTATGTCTCAAGTACTATTCTAAGTGCTATATATGAATTTTCTTATTTGAATTTCATGACAACTCTTTAAGGCAAGTACAACGGCATCCCCATTTTGCATGAGGAACTAAGGTATAAAGTAATTAAGCAACTTGCTTAAGCTGTCTGCTGTTTACCTGCTGTTGCATAACAAATCACCCCAAATTTAGTGACATAAAACTGCACCCATTTAGTCATACCCATGGATATGGGTCAAGTGCAATAGCAATGGTGTCTTTCTACTCCACAATGTCTGGGGCTCATCTGGACTGGATTAACTATGGGTTCTTGAATGGTGGGGCCAGAATCACCTGGAGTCTCCTTCAGTCACAGGTGTGGCACATGGGACTGGGTGACGCAAAAGCTGACCTGAGCTTTCAGTGTGTTGTGGCTTCTCATAGCTTGACAGCTGCATTTCTGTAGGATGTTTTCCCAGGAGAAATATCCAGAGAGCAAAAAGAGATGAAGACAATAGATATGAACCTTCTTCTCCCTACTCTCTGAAGTCATGCCACATGGCTCCCACCACCAATCTAGGGTTACACATCAGTCCCAAGGGCAGCCCAGACCTAAGAAGGGAACGAGACTCCACCTGTCAGTAGAGGAGTGGTGAGGTCACACTGCAGAAGAGCTCATGGAATGGAAGATATTATTGTGACCATTTTTGGAAAATGCAATCTGTTGCAGTCGTAAGGATTAAAAGTGACAGAGCCAGAATTCTGCATATTTGTTAGATTTTTTTTTCCTAAGATAAAATGTAAGCTCTTTCAGAGTTGAAATCATAGTTTGAATTTCCCACAGTATTTGACAAAAAAATTATAGGCCAAAAGAAATGTTTTTATTAATTTCTTCAAATAAGTCAGAGAGGAGTGATAGCTAAAAAGCATGGGTTGTGTTTTGAGGTGGTAAAAATGTTCTGATATTGATGATGGCAATGGTCATACATGAAGATCCTAAAAAAAAAATCTCTGAATTGTACAATTTTAACAGGCATATTAAGTAGTATGTGAACAAAATAAAATGGGTTTAATATTAAAGCAGAAATTAACACAGACCAAAATAAACAAAAATGATGAGTACACTTAATACTTACAGACTTGCTCCTCGAGAAATGCTGAAGGCAGTCATTCAGGCAGCAATGAAGAGACAATTGACAATACTGTCATCCCAGTGGAGAAATAAATAGCATCAGTACAGATAAGCACACAGGAAAAGTAAAAATTAATATGAATATATTTTTTGGTTGATAATTCCTTTTTTATTCCTATGTGATTTAAAACACAAATGCACAAAAATAATAATTATAAATCTATGTTGATGGGGATACAATATGCAAAGATGTAAAACAGGGGGAACTGAGTTTTATGGGAGCAAATTTTCATATATAATTGAAACTATGTTTGTACTATTTTAACTAGAGGGTTATAAGAAAATAACTAAAGAAATAGTTAAGAAACCAAAAGGAAACCAAAAAAGGGGAACTGAAGTAATATATTAGCAAATACCAATTTAACAAATATAACACAAAACAAGAGCATAAAAGAAGAATAAGGAATAAAAAAAACGATATGTAGAAAAAAATAGCAGAAACATGTTCTGTCTTATAAGTAAGTACTTTAGATGCAAAGGTTCAAATCCTCTTAAGGCAGAGATTAGCAGGACATTATCCAACATAGGCTGTCTACAAATGAGAAACTTTAAGTACACAACACCAATATCTTGAAAGTGAAAGGTCAAAGAGAGATATTCCATATAAAATAGCTTAAATAGAACTCAAATGCCTATGAGAATTCCAGACAAACAGACGTAATGCCAAAAATTATTGCAGGAGACAAAGAAGAAATTAAATAATTATAAGAGGGCAATCAATCAAGAAGATACAAAATTACAAACATGCACATACCTAACTATAGATAATTCCATGACAATAGTTGTAGACTTCTATACCCTGTTTTTCATAATAGTCATAACCATTTGACAGAAGGTCAGTATTCTTGTGGTTTGGAGATCAGCTGTCCCCCAAATCTTCTATGTTAATGCAGGAATATTCAGAGGAGAAATAATAATGAGAGCACTAACCTAATCAGTCCCTCCTAGCTTGTGTAGACTAACTGGGTGGTAACTACAGCTAAGTGAGGCTTGGCTAGAGGAGGCATGTCACTGGGACATGACCTAAAGGGTTCATCTTCCTTGTGACCCCTTTCCCTGTCTCTCTGTGCTTCCTGGTCACCCTGAGGGGCTCAGCATGTTTCACTACGGCCTTCCACCATGACGTTCTGCCTCACCTTGGGCCCAGAGCAATGGAGTTGGTTGACCATGGTCTGAAGGTCTGAAGCTGTGAGCCAGAATTAACCCTTCCTCCTCTAAGTTGTTCTCTGATTTCAATGTCACAGCATTGAAAACCTAACACAATCAGTGACAAAGTAGAGGACTTGGATACTCTATAAACCAAGGAGAACTAATAGACATCTACAGAACACTCCACCCAACAACAGAATACATGTTCTTCTTGAGTGCAAATGCAATATTCTTCAGTGATATCATACATGAGTTCACAAAAGAAAAAAAAAAAGAAAAGAAAGAGCATTGGTGAAAAACCCACAGCTCACATTGCAGTTAATGATAAAGACTGAAAGCCCTACTCCTTAAGTTCAGAATAAGAAAAGGATGTCCACTCTGGCCTACTCAGTGTAGTGCTGAAGTTCTACCAAGAGCAATTAACCAGGAGAAAAGGCATCCTAAGTGAAAAGATGAGCATAAAACCACCTCTGGTCACTGATGGCAAGATCTTACAAATTGAGCTCCCTAAAAAAGCACCACAAAAATTGTTGAAGCTGATAAAAAAAAAAAAAAGTCAGCAAAGTTGAAGGGTATCAGATAAACATATAAAATATAAAATTCAGTTTTATTTCTAGATACTAGCAATGAATAATTTAAAGTGGAAATTAAGAAAACAATTCCATTAAAAGCAGTATCAAAAAGAATAAAGTATTTATGAATAAATTTAGCCAAGGACGTACAAGTCTTGAACTGAAAACATTAAAATATTGTTGAATGAAATTAAAGACCTAAAAAATGGAAATCATCCTGTGTTTCTTGTTTAAAGGACTTAATATTGGTAAGATGGCAATATTTCCCAAATTTATCTAGAGATTAAATTCAATATTGGTGAAAATTCTAATGACCTCTTTTGCAAAACTGGGCAAGATGATCCTAAAATTCATGTTAAATTGCCAGAGATCCCTAATAGCCAAAAGATCTTGATAAAGATCTTTGATCACATTTCAAAATTCTAGGTTTATTCTCGTGATAAAAGCACAAGGTTAGACACATAGATCAACAGGATAGAATTAACAGTTTAGAGGTCAGTATTCACATATCTATGGCTAATTTATTTTTAACACTGGGAACAAAATCACTCATTAGAGAAATGGTAATCTTCAACACACAGCGTTGGTACAACTGGATACCCACACATGAGAACATCTCTGGAACACTACCTTAAATGTGCTCAGAGTAGATGACAGGTCTAAATGTAAGAGCTAAAGCACTTAACCTCTTAGAAACAGGTATAGATCATCATGGCCATGGTTAAGACAATAGTTTATTAAATACAATATTAAATTCATACGGAACAAAAAAAAACAATAAATTATATGTGATCAAAATAAAATTCTTTTCACCTTTTTGATAGTGTCCTTTGCACAAAAGTGAAAACACACTCCACAGAATGGGAGAAAATCTTTGCAAATAATATATCTTGTTAAGATATATTAACATCTAATATATATATATATATATATATATATATATATATATATATATATATATGGAATTCTTATGACTCAACCATAAAAATGAAACAACCCAATGTAAAGATGGGTACCTGGCTCAAATATACATTTCTATAATGAAGACATAAATGTGGCTAGTATGAATGAAATTACTTTGTCAAAGAGATATCTACACCCCAGTGCTCATTGCAGCTGTGTTTACAATACCCAAGATTTGGAATCAGTCTAAGTGTCCTTGTCCATCAACAGATGAATGAATAAAGAAAATGTGGCATATAAAGCATAGTTAATGTAATCTTATTCAGCCTTAAGGAAGGAAACTGTGTTTTGCAACAATGTGGATGAACCTGGAAGACATTAGTGAAATAAGCCGAGGACGTTGAAAGAAAAACTGTGTGACCATATCTATGTGGAATCTAAAAAAGTATAATTTATAAATGCAGAAAGTTTAGTTTATTTGCCCACTTATTTATTGGGTTATGTCGGTTTTTTGTTTATTTGTTTTGTTTTCTTGCATTCAGTTTTTGAATTCTTTATATATTGTGTAAATTAACCCCCTATTTGAGGTGCAGGTGGCAAAGATTTTCTCCCATTCTGTAGGCTCTCTGTATGTGTTCTTTATTGTTTCCTTTGCTGCAAAGACTCTTTTTAGTTTGATGCTATCCCACTTTGATTATTCATTTTACTTCTTGTGCTTTAGGAGTCTTGCTAAATAAGTCAGTTCCTAAGCATTTTTTTCCAGTAGGTGCAGGGTTTCTGGTCTAATGCCTAGGTCCTTGATCCACTTTGAGTTTAGTTTTGTGCAGGGTGAGAGACAGGGATTAATTTTATTCTATTACATATGAATTTCCAGTTTTCTCAGGCTATCATTTGTTGAAGAGACTGTCTTTTCTCCACTGTATTTTTTGGCACCTTGGTCCAGTATGAAGTAATGTATATATGTGGGTTTTCCCCTGTAACATCTATTCTGTTACATTTGACTTGCCTGTTTTGGTGACAATATCATGCTGGTTTTGTTACTATAGCTCTGTAGTATAATTTAAGGTCTGGTATAATGATGTCTCCTGCTTTGCTTTTCTTGCTAAGGATTGCTTTGGCTCTTCTGGGCCTTCTAATTTTTCGAAGAATTTTATGACTACTTTTTCTATTTCTATGAAGAATGTCATTGGAATTTTGATGGGAATTTTATATAGCCCTTTTGGTAGTATAGCCATTTTGACATCATTAATTCTGCCTGTCCTAGACCATGAGAGGCCTTTCCATCTTCTTAGGTTTTCTTCAGTTTCTTTCTTCAGTGTTCTGTAATTTTTCATTGTAGAGGTCCTTCACCTCTTTTGTTAGATTTATTCCCAAGATTTTTTTTGAGGCTAATTTGAATGGGATGGTTTTTCTAATTTCTCTTTCATCTGATTCATCTTTGAAGTATAGGAATGTGACTGATTTCTGAGTGTTAATTTTGTTTTCTTCTACTTTGCTGAATTCTTTTATGAATTATAGAATTTTTCTGGTGGAGTTTTTAGGTTTTCTAAATATAGAATCACGGCATCAGCAAACAAACATAATTGAGCTCTTTTTTTTTCTATTTGTATCCTTTAATTTATTTCTTTTGTCTAATTTCTCTGGCCAGAGTTTCAAGGACTACATTGAATAGAAGTGGTGAAAGTGGGTATCCCTCTATTATTCCTGTTTTTGTAGGGAATACTTTCGGATTTTCCTCCATTTAACTTGATGCTGTCATTGGGTTTGTCATGTATAGTACTTACAATGTTGAGGTACCTTTCTTTTATCCTTATATACTAGTATTTTAAACATGAATGGATGCTTTATTTTGTCAAATGCTATTTCTGCCTGTATCAAGATAATCATGTGATTCTTCTCTTTTTTTTTTCTTTTGTACTGGGAATGAACCCAGAGGCACTCAACCACTGAACCACATCCCCAGCCCTTTTTTGTATTTTTATTTAGAGACAGGGTCTTACTGAGTTACTTAGGGCCTCGCTAAATTGCTGAGGCTGACTTTGAACTCTTGATCCTCCTGCTTTAGCCTCCCAAGCCACTGGGTGATTTTTGTCTTTAAGTCTATTTATGTGGTGTTTATATGTTGAATCAACCTTGCATCCCTGGGATGAAACTCACTTGATCACGGTGCACCATCTTTGTAGTATGTTTTTGTATGCAATTTGCCAATATTTTGTTAATAATTTTTGCATCTATGTTCATCAAGGATATTGGTCTGAAATTTTATTTCTTTGATGTCTGACTTTGGTATCAGGGTTACTATAGCTCTGTGATTGGAAGTGTTCCCTCTTTTTTTATTCCATGGAACAATTTGAGGAGGATTGGTGTAAGTTTTTCTTTAAAGGTCTGGTAGAACTCAGCTGAGAATCCATCTAATACTGGGCTTTTCTCTGTTGGTATGCTTTTGATCCCTTCTTCAATTTCCTTGCTTGAAACTAGTCTGTTTAAATTTTCTATATCTTCCTGGATCAATTTGAGTAAGTCATGAACCCAAATGTCCATCAATTTTGAATGGATAAAGCATAGTATATTCATACAATAGAATATTATTTGATCATAAAAAGGAATGAAGTAATAACATGCACATGGATGAGCCTCAGGCTAATTGGAAGAAGCCAGTCACAAACCTGCACTGAATATATGATTCTATTTATACAAAATATCCAGGATCAGTAAATCCACAGAGACAGCAAGTAAATTAGTGGTTTCCAGAGAATCAGGGGAGAAGGGAAAGGGACTGAATGCTTAATATATGCAAGGTTACTTTTCAGGGTTATAAAGACATTCTGGAACTAGATGGTGGGGATAGTTGCGAAACATTGTTACTGTGCTAAAATCCACTGAATTATACTTTCAAATAGTTAAAATGATGGATTTTATGTAATGTGAAATACATTTCAACAAATTTTTAAAAAATGAAACCCAAAGAAGTGCCACAAAAATCAGATAAAACTAGAAGAAAAATACTTTGTAAAACAGTGCTTTTGCCCTCACTTTCTCATTTATTTTCATGGAAATCAGCCTATGTCAGGAAAACTAGGCCTTGCACGTTCTGGCTGTGTGATCAACTGAAAGCAAGCAAACAAGCACAGGAAAACATTTGGGGACTTTGGAGCTAGTTTCAGCTGTGACATAAGAGCCATATGACCCTGGGGAAGTCCCTTCATATTTCTGGGTTCCAGTCACCTCAGATGACACTGTGGTGTCCACCTGCCCAGCACATGGGCTGTGCCTGGTGTGGAGCCAGAGCCTACATGGGAAGGCCATGAGTCAGAGCCCAGCCTGAGTCATCCCAAGATGGGCTAATGGTGAAGTGGGAGGAGAGAGGAAATAATTCACAGTTTTTCCTAAAATTTACCCTGAATTATCCTCATCCATGAGTAAAATACTCAAGCATGCTATTTTTAAAAGGGTGACAATATTTGGTCAAAATGTCCTTGGAGGAAAGGGAGGTAAGGACCAAGAGAAGCGTGCCCAAACCACAGGGCCCCGCGGAGTGCCGTCCACATCCCCAGCAGCAGCTCTAATGAGCTCCGGGCAGGACTCTCCCAATTGAATTACATAATACATTTCCGTTTCATTTCATGAATCACAACTTGGGATACAATGTTCCTGGGTTACAGTTGATATATTTCAGAGATTACCAAAGATTTCAAAAAGAAAAATCTATTTTATTAAACTCATATGTAAAATGTCTGTATGTCAGCCAACTTATTTATTTTCAAATTTGGGATTTTCTTAAATGTTGTAGTTAGAGCTCAATGTCAAGAGAGTTCCCGATAAACCCATTAATGAATGGTGAGACTGCAGTTGCCCCTGGATTTTTCATTGCTCTTGACAGCTCAGTTCCTGGTTGATGGGTTTTATTTCAGCTGCCCCTGTTGGGTGAGAGTGAGAAAAAAAAAAACGACGAAACCTCAGAGCACGGAGCAGGGAAAGTCGAACTCACAAGGTCAGCCACGTAATGGAGAGTTAGTTCACTGGGAGACCATAAGCCCTACGTTCAAATGTGAGTTAGCTCCTTTGAGGATGTCAGTGCTGCTGATATCCTTCATGGCTGGCTCCTCTTTGCTCAGTACAACATAAAAGCTGGAGCAGAAGACGCTGGAACCAAATCCTAGCTCAGCCATTGTTAGCTATGCCACAATGGTCAGGTTATTTAATCTCCCTAAGCTTCAATGGATCAAGGTGTAAAGTGGAAATAGTCATGGTACATATGTCACAGAGTTGTAGTAAGAGCTGATGATGTGAGGTATGCACAGTGATCAGTATCATGCCCAGCACCTAGCAAGTAGTCATGCGGTATCATTGAGAGTCTACCGTGGAAATAACAACTTTGAATTGTAAATCGGCTCACCGGCATTTCCTGATTTTTAAAACTTAGGATCAAATCTGCTTTTGTAAAGACAATCTTTGAGATGTGCCCTAGTTGTGTATCCCTAATTCAGCTATTTTTTAAATTATTTCTTTATGCAGTCATTTTACTTAAAATTGACTGTCTTTCCTATGGGCCAGGAACAATGTTCAATACAAAAGAAACAAAGTCGAGAAAAGTGAATCAAGTCCTTTCTCTCCCTCTTCTGCCTGGGGACCATGGAGATACTGAAATGTATGCAGCCTACTCTGGCCAGTGCTAAAGGTGTAGAAGAAGCTGAGGGAGAAAAGAAGCAGCCCAGCCCATCTCAGGGGACCTAGAGCAGGGTGCAGGGCAGCGCAGGGCTTCCCTGCTGGGCTGCTGCCTCTGGGAAATGGCAGGAAGTGTGAAAATAGAAAAGAGCTGCAGTGGGAGCCGGTCCACTTGTGAAAATGGAGATGAATTACTACAAAAGAGGTGAGTTGGTTAGACAGTGTTGAGTTTTACATTTGTCACTTTAACAATGTAATTTCCATTTTACATATGAGGAAACAGGCCCAGAGAGATTTTTACCTGGTCCAGCGTCACACAGCAAGGCCAAAGCTGTCTGGCTCTTTTCATAGCATCGCATCACCTCGTTATGATATTCAACATCCTAGAATAAGGCCCAGGTGATTGGTATTGATTAGAAAAGCCAAAGAGGCTTCCTTGGTCTTAAGGACTAATACCCATTGCGCCAGGCAGCACCGAAGAGTGTAGGGATCATCTAATCTTGATTCCTTCCAGAGTAACCGTGAGCAGGTGCTAAGTCACTCCAGCAGCACCCACAATTCACCGTCACCTGCTCTCCCCCCACCCAGCTTAATTTTTTCTAACAGAATTCAGGTGTGGTGGGGGGGGTGTTTTCAACTCTCACTAGGGAAGACAAAAACAATAAAAGAATAATGTAACTCTATTAGAAAGGTTGACTTTTCATGTTTAAACCATTAAACATCTATAAAGAGAGTAATATTGGTTATTTAGTTATTTATGCAAACATATTATTATTCACAAACATGATGATTGGTCTTGCCAAAAACAGAGTTCACAGAGCTGTGTTTATGCGCCTTGCAGGCCCTGTCCCCAGGGATGCCACAACCACCTCATGTGTGCCTAGCATTTGTAGTTTTTCCTGCACCGAGCTTCTTGTCCATGTGATGCTCATACCAGCTCTGGGAGGGAATCGGGAAGGCACTTTCACCTCCATGGCACAGAGGGCTTGGGAGACTTGCATAGATCAACAAAGGCCAGCTCGGATCCCCAATGGCTTGCCTCTTGCGCCAGCTCTGTTCCTGCCCTGTTCTGTCTCCTAATTGCTCTGTTCATTTTGTACCTGGGAGGGTTAACTGGGCACACAGGAGTTCTGTTAAATATCACAGTAGTTAGTACATTTTAATCCTGATCCCCTAGCCTACTGTAGCTGCTGTAAAATATATGGCAATAATTTCCTGAGGCAGGGTAATGTATAAGGAATGTCAGGCCAGCCTCTGGGCATATTTGCCTTAGCTCAGTTTTATTAAAGTGAAACTTTTATTAAGGCATGTGGTGAATTGAGCAATCGGCATGATTCATGCCGTTATAAACCCATTGCCACACTCACAATAAATCAATGAACCATTGTCGTACATTTGCTGTGGAGTTGGTAGAAACAAGGAAAAAATCAATATGGGGATATTATTCAGACCATATGAAAGTATTAAAGTGTATTCTGTGTGTATTAAACCTGGCCAAACCATATTTCATGTGTTCTTTTTTTTTTCCTGTAAATATCTCCCTTAGTGTCCTGTACTCTGGACTATTTGCTACTCCATATGCTATTGAGAAATAAGAATAGCAAATATTTAAAATTCCACTTAAGTCTTTGTGATTTTTAAACCTTATTTCATAATGATTATTTGTATAATAAAGTTGTCTTGAAGAAAAAGAATGAACAATAAATTAAGAACAATGAGCCTCTTCCACAACAAACAGAGCTGTAACTTTGTATAATTCAGTAGGCAGCGGGCTCTTTTGGAGGGGAAAAAAAAAATCAACCAACAGGAGGAAGCGATTTGAGCCAAAGAAAGGGCACTTTTCATTGCCTGCCAGCTAAAGGGGGCAAGCGCAGAGCCGGCAGCATTCCCTCCCTGTCTGGAAACTATTACCATATCTCCATTTACCTGGAACCTCCTCCTAAGGTTGAAATGTGTGTCAGCGACCGCTGTCTCCCTGCGGCGGCAGTGCACCATCACCTGCACTTCTGCATTAGGAAGTTTCAGGTTCCCTCGGAGGCTGCGGCACATGGATCAGAAAAATAGGTGCAGCCACAGCTGGTTTCCAAGGCAAGCTACGCCACCACTGAGAGGCTGCTGCGCTGTTTCAAGTAGCACAACCTGGGTCATTCATTGCCATCCTAAATGCTCAAAGGGGGTTCCTGTGGTGTCTAATGCCCTCAGAAACAAATGCTGAACTTCACAAGACACCCAGGTGATGTCCCTCCCTGGCAGCTGAGGCTCTACTCTAGGCATGAAGAGAAAGGCACGGGTGTCAGTGCCACCATAGGACAGGAAGTAAGTCCAGGTGGCCTTTGACCAGGGCTGTAAGTAAAGAGCACTGCAGAAAATTAGAAGAGGCAGAGAGAGTTCCCACTGGAAGAACTGAGGCTTCCGCAAGAGGCTTTGAAAGATGGTTTTAACCAGGCTCAACACCTGGACCAAGAACACTTGCCCTGCCTGGTCTGGAAGAGTCAGCTGACACAGTGGTTATCATTTGGAGGAAATAAATTTAGATACTTCAAATCATTCTACTCTTTGGTAGTCAATTTACAATCTCCTTATGTAACATCATTTGACATTTTTTAAAAGAAGAGGTTCAGATGCCTACCCAGGCACCAGGGACTTCAAGGGAATTTTGCAATAATCCCAGGAAGGTCTAAAGCCTTCTGTAATCCAATGGATGGTGCTCATCCCCAGGTAGATACCTTTTTGCTCCACTTCTTTGTATTTTTCCATGTGTGGCAGGTTCAATAAAAATGCTATTCCTTACTTAACTATTTCCTCAAACTAGTTACAATGGGGAGATTTCACATTTGTTGGTTGCAAAGAAATAGGAGATGGAGCACAAGAATAAACAGGGAGGCTGAATAAGACAGCAGTCCGTGCAGGATCTTCGTGTCAACTCACTCTTGCCATTGCTGACAAGCGGTGACTCCACAGCTCCCAGGATACAGCTGCATGTGTGAGCTTTCTGTTGCCTTCCATGCTTTCATTTGGAGCCCAATCCATTGGCAACAGCAGCTTCGATGGAGAGACCATGGCGCATGTGACATAATCTTTGGCTTAAGTGTGGTATGTGCGTCTTTCAGGGCATAAGGTCTGAGATGATCCATCATGGTCTATGATGTCAGATTATCCACTGAGACTCAGTCCTCTTTGCAGAAATGCAATTATATTCAGATAATGGTATTTCCAGTTGTTGTGATAGACAAGACTGATGCTGGGCAGCACTGACAGGTAGAACACTGGATGATATACGCACAGGGCAGGCAAAGAATGAGGCATCGTGAACGGAGCAGTCAACGAGGTCTGCAGCCCTTTCCGTCCCTGTACATTTCTCAGCAGTCAGCATTGGTTGCCATCCAGAACCCCATGGTCAACCATACCACAAAGCAGCCCGTTTGCCTGGTGAGTCCAGGGCTGCTGCCACACTCGCTCCTCCAGCTGCGGATCCTCCCCTCACTACCCTCCTCCTCGCTCCATCAACCACAAGGACCATTTACAGGGTGCCTTCAACTCTTTCCTCTCCGTGGTTAATAACCCCAATCATTTTACTCTTCCTCTAAATTTTTATTTTGTTTGTTTTACTTTTCCTATCTTTCATTTGTTCTCTTCTTTAAATTTTTTTTTGTTTTTTCTAGACTTTTTCTCTACATCTCCAACATCCTATTTTGAATATTATAACTTCCAAGACTGGTTTGAGAACAAATAGGAACCGAACACTTTGGAATATTCGCTCAGCTATTTAACTAGTGGGTACTGAGAATTCATGCTTCCCTGACCCTGGCTAGGCAGGTAAAAAAAAAAGAAGTGCAGCATAACAGAAAGATGGCCTCAAAAACCAAGCTGACCTGGGATCTAGTAGCTTCTTTTTTACCTACAAGGCTATGTGGCCTTGGGCATGTGTCATTTAAACTCTTGGAGGCTGGGTTCCTTCATCTGTGCTAGCACTGAGGTATGTAAAGCACTTAGCCCAGATCTTGACACACAGCCACAAGATGCACAGAACTCGTTATGTCTGTTATTATTTCTAAGCTTTAATCAGAGTATTTGATTTTAGGCTCATGAACTTTTTGTGGATAGTCGTTTCATAACACTGAGACATACTGAAATTTGTTTAAATAACTGAAAGATTGTTGAAGGGATTTTCAGAGCCCATATACAAAAGTACAACAAATAGATTCAGGGTTGATTAAAAAGCAGGGAGTTTCTCTTCTTGATGTTTTCTCTTCTCTCTGAGACCACCCTGACCTTGATCTTTGTTCTACTGCAATTCCAAGTTTATATTTTCTATCCTGGGCCAAGGATGGAGGGATAGAGACTGAGAGTGTTGTTCAGCTAGCCTCAAAAACATGTTTGAATTTACTTTCCCTTTCTAAATAAGTTCACATTTTAATAGAGGACGTTATAAAACCAAACAGCTCTTCTGATTCTAAGAAAGTGAGTTTTCTTGGCAGATCTATAGGTAGGGTTCTGCCTTAGGCCAAGCAAATCTGAATCTCCAGAGAGCAGCACAGAAATCTGGGGTTTTAACAAGGACCTCCTCATTAGGCAAACTGGAAAAACTGATCTAGCTCAATCACAAAACAATGATTGGGCATCCTTGTGTCTTTGAAATATTTTATGGGACAAGCAGAAATATAAACAATATGTATGCTCTCAAGAGTTTATGTTCTATTTGAAGATGTAATATGTACATGCATGTGAGTATATATGTATTTGTACAGTAGTCTGCCTTAACTTGCAATTTCAATTTCCACAGATTCAACTATGGCCAGAATATATGAAATGGAAAATTCCAGAATAAATAATTCATATGTTTGAAATAACTTTTATAAGAGGACATTCTTATAATTATTCTATTCTATTATTGTTGTTGCTGATCTTTTACTATCCTAATTTATAAATTAAACATAATCATAGTTATGTGTGTAGGAAAAAAACCCAGGATGTATATAAGGTTGGTACCATTTGAGATTTCAGACATTTGCAGAATGTCCTGGGACATATCCACAAATGCACACAGGCAAAGGGGAGCCACTGTATGTGCATGTGGGTGTGAATATGAGCACTGGAAAGTTCATCATTAAAGTAAGAGCAGTATGACAAAACACACAGGAAATATAGCACCAAAAGATGGGCTAGAGCTGCCTCTTAAGAGGTTTTTATGGGAATTTTCAACAGCTGTTATTATGGAAATATTCAAATATCCACACAAGTAAAATTAATAGTGTAGTTTCCTCCCCCTTGTATACCTCTCACTGATTTTGAAGAATTTTGCCAATTTTTTTTTGCCCATCATCCTCACCATTTCTCCCTCTTCTGTTGCATTTTAAAGCAAGCCACAGAACCCTTTGTGGGGCCTTGGCATGTCTATTGCTCATGGGTGACAGGATCATATGGATGCTCACTTTATCTCTACACCTGTCATCTTGAAGACTGGCATAGACCATAGTTTGAGTAGTGCTAATTTTAAAAACATCTCAGAAGGCTGGGGTGTAGCTCAGTGGCAGAGCATTTGCTAGCATGCTTCAAGCCCTGGGTTTGATCCCCAACACCCTGAAAAATAAATGAGTAAGTAAATAAATAAAATATATCCCAGTTATCTTATTGTCTGACTCAATAACGAGGAGGGTGGAAGGATTCCAGATGAGGAGCACTGTAAAGACGAAAAGCTACATTGGGAGGAACTAACTTCAGTTAAGTGATGTAAACTCAACCAGGCACTTCATGTATTCATTTATTGAATCCCCACACCAACCTGGAAGGTAAGTATCTTTATTTTTCACTTTTCATCTGAGAAACAGAGACTTTGAGAAGAAAGTAAGATGTCCAGGTCTTTCAGTTATTAAATTTCTTTCAGAATTTAAATTTCTTTATTGCCTCTTTTCTCTACATGTATTTTTCATATAAATGTAATTATACTCAACATATATTTTTATTTCCTATTTTTTTATTCAATATTCCATCTTGTAAGTATATTCCATACTATTTCATGATTTTTATGTCCACTACTTGTAATGATCACATAATAGTTCATCTAGTAGATACATTATACTTTATTTTAAGACTTCTTTCATGGTCAATATTTAGGTCCTTTCTAGCTTTATGTTATAAATATGGCTACAATAAATATTCTTATGTACACAAGTTTCTCTTTATTAAGAAGGAATATTTCCTTAGGAAGGGACCTAGAAGAAGAATTATAGAGTCAAGCATATATGAGCTATTCATGGTTCTATTGCTAAATGTTTTTACAAAAAATCACATAGATTTATATTATCCCTAATATTCTAAGAGAGTGCCAGCCACAGGTGAACTAGGAGTGAGAAATGAAATCAGACTGTGGATGACTTTAATAAAGCCTATGAGATTTGACCTTGACCTTTAAGGTCATGGGGAGCCATTGAAATTTCTTGGACCAGAGACCAAAGTGTGAAGAGGGTTAGAAGATTAATCTGAGATTAGAACTTGTGATATCTAAGGAAGAAGCTGAACTTGGTTCTTGTGTTCTACAGAAACCAACAGTGACATCTTGGGCAAGTCACTTCTCTTTTAAGCGTTCATTTCTTCCTATATCAAATGAGGGTATTTAGTCAATGATCTCTATGGTTTTCCAGATTTAAATTTATATGAATTCTGAACTGTTACTTTTAGATACTTGAAATTCTACGATTGATTGCTCATTCCTCCACATTCCAACCCCTATTAATCACAGTTCTTTAGGAGTGGAGAATACCTGGCGTATGTGCCACTATTTCCTCTTCTGAGTTAATGACAGTTGTAGCCCAGTGGCCATGGCTCTCTCTCTGGCTCATTACTCCCCATGCAGGTTCAGTCAACACTTGCTCGTGGTCAGGGAAACACAGGGAAAGCCCTCCACCATCCAGGCTCTGGACTGACCTCAACCCTGGCTCCTCAGTGTCTTGGAAGGGCCAGGGAGCAGAGGTACATAAAGAAAAGAGGGTCTGAACAAAGAGCCGTGCAATGAGAACACTACATTCATGATCACAGTGACCCAATACCATTCTAAGAACTTCACAAATACCATCTCTCTTAATCTTTGAACAGCCCTAATAGGTAGGATATTGTCTATTTCACAATGAAGGAACTTGGGTGGAAGCAGAGGGCCATACCCACAGTCACACAGCTGATGGTTAATGGCAGAGGCTGTGTTGGAACCTTCGCAGTCTGACTTCCAAGTCTCTGGATTGTGTCCTTCATTACTCTTCATGTAATGCAGAGGGAGCAGTGGGCAGAGATGGTAGTCAGGGAGGCAAAATGGCTGATTCCACACAGTCGCCACAAGAGGGTCCTACACTTGCTACTCGCACACTCAACCATTAGTTCTATAAAAACCAAGTGACTTTAAATATAAGGTGCTTTGGAGGTGACAAAGTTAAAACAAACATTACCTTTCCTACTTCCCAAGAACTTCAAGCTGGCAGGAGAAATGAAATACCAACCACCGACAGCAACACACAGTGGGATGAAGGCAGCAGACAGCAGAGGAACAGATCAAGAGAGGGATCGGAGGGGCCAGGGGAGGGGGACCTGCCCTGCAGCCATAGCTGCCAAAGGGGCCAAGTGGAGTGGGGAGTGCTTCATTTGCATCTTTCAGGATAGGAAGAGTGATGTGCACTCACAGAGGGGAGGATAAAGTTACCTGAGCATCCATAATAGGGTGTGCTGGCAGGGAAGCAGACAGAGAGTTTGCCCTCAAGAGATAAATGAGAGTCATGAAAAATAGTAGGTAACACCACTGAGGCCTGGGTTAGTCAAGGTAACAAAAACCAAAACAAAAAATCAATCTCAAATTTCTAACCACTTAAGACAATAGATGACTCCTCTCCCTCACAAAACAGATGAAACAGAAGGAAACTTTTCATCTTCACCCTGGGGTCACACTCTTTCCATCCATGACTCCTCCTACTCAGGGATGGGGCAGACATGAAATTCTTAGTTTCCAACAGAGAGTGTGTGAGAGAGAGAGAGACAGAGATTCAGAGACATAGAGAGAGACAGAGAGAGAGAGATGTGTGCAGATCTTGTTTGAAACCTGGCTCTGCTCGCATTTCCTTTGCAAACCTGGGTGCAGGGAGGACAGGGGTGAGTGGGGACTATAGGTCCTAGATGGCAGCCACTTGCAAGATGTAGCTCTTCACTATGAGAGGGGAGCACATGCTTTAGCTCACCCCCTTGGCCAAAGGGCCTTGATCAGAGACAGTCTTAACACCAGGATAGGGTACCAGGGAATCAAAGAGCGGGCAACTGGCTGCAGGAGGGGTTTGAGCAAGGGAATCATGCCACCAGAGGTACTCACCTTAGGAAGGGAAGTCTGCAATCAGATGCCTCCAGAGGATGGAGACCATGCAGAAAGAGAGAGGAGGTAGGGGACTGGACAAACAGTTCAGCCAAGAACTGTGACCTGAATGAGGTCGTCACATGGGATGACAAGAAGAGAACACAAGGCGGATTCAAACACAGACAGCGAGAGGGCAACTGGTAAGAAGAAGGGGAGGTGGGAGACCTCACATGAACCATGTTCCCTGCACAGAAGATTCCATATCCCTTTGAGGTGAGCCCGACACGGAGAGCCTTCCTCCAGCCGCATGATTGCAGAGATGGGAGCCTGCACTCACAGGGAAGGAGCAAGCTGCCACACAAAGACCAAGAGAAACATGGAACCTCTGCATTCCTGGGCAGATCTTTCCTGGCTACATCTCAGAGGCAGTGTTTGTCCGGGCTCCGTGTACACCTGGAGTGGCTGGGCCCTGAGAGCCTGTGGTGGACGGTGGACCTGCGCAGTTGCCAAATGTGGCCAAAGCTGCCACTGAGGATGTTTTCACAGGTTTTGTTTGGAAACTCAGTGTGGGCCTAGGGAGCAGCTGGGAGTTTCTGAGTAACTGCAAACCCTGGGGGTGGAGGGAAGCCAAGGACAACGGGCCAAACAGGAACCCAAGTGAGGACAAAGCTGGAAGTCAGGTGAGGCCATCCCAGGGTCGGGCTCCAGCCGCCAAGGACAGAGCTCAGGGTCCAGCCCAGAGGCAGACCCAGCACCTCTGAGGGCAGAAAACTGGGGGCCCAGGAGCTGGGTTGTCAGCCCAATGGGTCACTTTCCACATCAAGGAAGTGCGGGGCTCAACATACACACTAGTGCCCCCCTTTTATGAATTAGACCTCTATAACCTGAAACTTATGTAGACACATGCATGATTATTTGCTCTCTTGTGTATTTTCCTGGAAGGCTCAGATCAAATATCAGTCCTAAAGCTTGGACCATGTTCATTTCCAAAACCTAGGGAAAATTAATTGTCCCCTCTTCTCTTCTCTAACAGCTATTCTATTTAACCAGCTATATTCAATCACCAACTGTTGACCGAAATGCTCAGTAGGTATTAGGGCCAGTGAATATAAAGGTGGATTCACTCCAGTCTCTTGTGGATGGGGTCATCTTCCTCACTTGGGCTGATGGAATCCAATAGAATTCACCCAAGTATTCTGCGCAGTCCAGTGGAAATCAGGAGATGGCTCAAAGTAGCAAGCTCTCTTAGAATATTTGACATTAACCATTTGTTTCGTCTGCCCAGGAGAAGGTCCTGGAAGACCTGACCCTAGCAGGATGCCATTCGAAATTGACCGAAGGCTTTTTCACTACACGAAGCGAGGTGTCTCTCCCTTGTCATGTAATTACTTAAAGGAATTGCTGAGAGGCAGCTTTGAAAACTCTGCATTTCAGGGTGGACCCAGGAATATATCTTTCTTATCAAGAAATGATTTATTTTCAAACATGGTCGAGTCCTAGTACCAAAAAAAAAAAAAAAAAAAAAAAAAGGCCTGGGGTCCTGTTGAGCCTTATTCAGGGAAGCCCTGTTGATTTAGGGAAATTAAAGCTCCAGATCTAACCAGTAAAATGATCTTATCCCTGGATCTGACGTTTGAAATTTGATTTAATATTAAGTTCTTGCATGGTTTAGACCTTCTCTGTTCCTCTTATTTTTTCATCAAGGAATAAAAAGATGACATTTTTTGACCCTATAGCCAAGATTCCTAGGTGGGCTCTTCTCCAAGAGGAGCACATATGTCTGTCAAGATTCTGAAAAATGTATCCTCTTCAAGTCCTGTGCTTTTCTTTAAAAGAAATATAGAGAAACCACAAACATATTTGTATCGTTTCCATCGTATGCTTTCATACTTGAAGGAAGTGTTGGATTTTCTTGTTCTTTGGCTCACAGAGCACGGAGTGACATCAGTGAGCTAAAACTGCAAGTTCTACTGCCCTTTCCCTATTAAACTTCAATGTTTACCTCTCAGGGGGATTGGCCAAGAAAAGTCCATTTGGGCTGGAACGCAGCATATTTAGTCTCAGAATTAAGGTAATTTCTTTGGAAGAGTTTCAACCAAATCAATTTATTTCAGAGATGTTGGTGTTGGTTCCCTTTTAAAAATTCCAAAGCCCCAGGCCTTTTCACTCTACCTGCTCTGTTAAGGCAATTCCAAGCTGGTTTTTGCACTGAAAAATCATGCCTCTGGCTGTGTGGGGTTCTGCAACGTGGGCCTTGGGTGCTCTAGGAAACGGCTGTGGTTTCATGGGGCCAGTGTGGATGTTTAGCTGAGTGAGTTCCCAGAAGCCTGAAGATCCGTGGACTTGAGGGCTCCTGACAAGAACCACCCCTCCTACCTATAAATTCCCTTTGATAATAAAACACAATAACATGCACTTTGTTTTTCATTTGCTCCTTAAAAGAATTTTGTGAAGCAGACAGAGTAGGTATCATCCCATGTCTTTTCATAAAAACATACAGGGTTTGGTGATAGTAGCGGCCCAGATGAGGCCTGCAGGCTGGCTGGCCTGCGACGTGGTCTTCTCATGGGTCCAGCTCCTTCCTCAAGGCTGTTCTGTCTACCTAATCGGGAAGAATTGTGAGTGAAAAGTTGTTATAAAGTAGTTGTCCTTGAAGATGCTCAGATGAAAACCGAAATAGATGTCAAAATAGGATTTGAAGACTCTCCAGAAAGCTTCTAATCCAAAGTTCCTCTATGTGCTTGTCTTGTCCATGATGCCTAAAATTCCACTAGAGTCATGATTCCCTGTGTTTAAATGGGTTCAATCACCAAGAGCTATCACAGAGCCAATGGCATTGTCTGGAGCTTCCGGAGTCAACTTTAATTATGGTGGCATGAGTGAGCATCCTTTCCTTAATCCTGATAAACATATTTTACCATGTCAAGGAAGTAACTGTTATTCGTATTTTAAAAGTTGCCACCATAAATAATTTCTCTTAATCGAACAGGCCCTTTTGTTGTCCCTGAAACAGCTAAGGACCACTTCTGAGGACCCCAAGTCTGTGCTCTCCCTGGTTGCTACATCAGGATTTTGTCTCTCTGAGTTCTAATTCTAGAAAACCCATGACTTTGCTCAGAGATTACTTGGTCTTATTCCTTGTTTAACAAAGGCTCAAGGAGATTACACAAGTTGCCCGAGACCACCTAGTACACAAGGGTCAGAATGCTGTTTTTCCAATGTCACCTCCTTGTGTTCCTCCAGCAATGACAAAAATGGCAAGAGAACAACCCAGAGCTTCCTCCCAACTTATTTTCCCTTTATCATATTAAAATTCCTACCCCTTCCACTGCATTATAAAAAGATCTGTGAGGATTTATGCAACTTAAAGTCATCCAGTTCTGTGTAGATAGATTTCTCAAGAGGAAAAAAAAAAAAAAAACACTATTCAGGCTCCAACTTTACTTGTTTAAGGATCTAGTGATCCCAGTGTGAATTCCAACTCTGCCAGTAACTAGTTGTGTAACGTGGCAAGTTATATCTTCTGGATCTCAGTTTTGTCACCAACAAAATAAGGGATCACAACATTTCTATTGACCATTTCAATTATAAACTCTATTACTCAAGAATCTTAGACTCTGACAAGGTGCCAAGAGCGGAAAAATAGCAAGCATGATCTTAGGACCCTCTGGAAAGTTTATATAATATTCATGTTGATGACCAGATCCCTCTCCCCATGAACAAAGCATTTCATTTATTTTCGCAATAAAAGATCAGGCTTGCTGGGCACAGTGACACAAGCCTGTAATCCCAGTAAGCCGGACGACTGAAGCAGGCAGATTGCAAGTTCAAGATCAGTCAGCAAATTAGTGAGGCCCTAAGAACTTAGCAAGTTCCCGACTCAAAGTAAAATAAAATAACAGGGCTGGGCATCTAGCTCAGAGGTAGAGCGCCTCTGTGTTACATTCCTATTACCACCAAAAAATATTTATATATTAGCTTGCCTGCTAACTAATATTCACATAGACACCAAGTGTCAGTGATTGGCAGCTGATTCTTTTCCAAAAGCCAGGCATGGGATAGAGCAAGCCATGACAACAAGTGAGCATCTGTGACTGCAGCTAAGAACACTAAGAAAAGAAAGTAGAGGATCCTAAAGGTGGTCTTAGCTTTGGGGTGGCCTTGGTAGGTTAGAGGGCAAAGGCAAGCCTAAGTTTACCCTTTCAAAGCTTCAAATGAAACACCAGCAGGCTTCCCTCCCTATGCCCAGACACCTCCCCTCTGGAGCATGATGCTGCTTGAGATCCATCAGTCGCCGAGGTCAGAAGGTTAATGTCCCATCCTGACTCAAGCCACCTTTCAGCCCTCTCTCTCTGAAACTCTAACGCCACATTTTTAAGATGAGTATAATAAAACTTGACCCTGTGGTCCACCCCATTAAAGGATGAAAACTGTAATCCTAATACATACAACATCACAGACACATCGAAGCTCCATTTACCTCTGTTCTGAAGTGGAATGCCGACAGATTTATGATAATTTGTGTGTTGTCTTTCTCCATGTATTAAACTTACTGCAGAGGATATTGTGGAAAGTGGAAAAGAACCTCACATGTCCTGGTTAAAAAAAAATATATGAATGCCTATTGAACTCAAGAAGGCAAATTTTTATTTCTGCATAGGACACACTTTCTTACAGAGACTATAGCAATAGGTTTTGGCCATATTTAAAACTTGGCTATTTAACTTCTTTTGAATGCCCCATTGGGTGTAGATTATGGAGTAGCTGAAGGAAAAGGGGTGCTTTCTCATTCATCTTCAAAGCCACCAAAATGCCCAGCAGTTTCTGGCATGCAGAATGTGGCCAACATTTCTTACAGTTGATAAATGGACTTGAAAATGGCCCCCGGAGAGCAGTGTGTTATGGTATGAACACAGCGTGAGTGTTATGGTTTGGATCTTAAGTACCCCCCAAAGCTCATGTGTTGAAAGCCTTGATCCCCAGCTGATAGCATTACTAGGAGGTGGTGGAACTCTGAGGAGGTGGGGTCCAAATGGAGGAAGTTAGGTCACTGGAGTGTCCCTTGAAGAAGACATTGGGACTCCCCATGTTTCTCTCTCTTTTTCATTTCCAGGCTACCACAAGGAGAGCAGCCTTTTTCTGCCATGTTCTCCCCACTATGACATGTTGCCTTGCCACAGGTCTAAAGGCCAAGTGGCCGTGGACTGAAATCTCTAAAACCATGAGCCCAAATAAATGTCCTTTTAAGTTGCTCATCTCAGACATTTTTGTCACAGTGATATAAGCTAACTAATATGACTAGATTAGGGGAGTGAGACACCTAGATCTTCATCATGACCATGCTATCAGCCTATTTGCATGACCTCTATGAGCCTCCGTTTCTTGTTGGTATGACTCGGAAGGATGCTACATGATTATTAAAGATGACCCCAGTTTCTTTCATCCTGCATATCCCTTTACAATGTGACTCCACCAAGTGGTGGAATCCACTTCCAGCCCCTGGTATTGGGGCAGGCATCAGGATGGGCTTTGTCTAACAGAATGCATTGAAGGTGACTCTGGTGTCTTCCAAGAGCAGACCTCAGGAAGCCTCATGGTTTTCCCCGTCTTGGGGAAACTTGTTGCCTCAAGTTTCCCACATAAGGAAGCTGCCTAATCTACCAGAGGATGCAAGATCACGTGGAGAAGAACAGGGACCCCAACCAAGAGTCAGCACCAGGTTCCAGAAATGGAGGCCCTCATGGACCTTCCAGCCCAGCTGCCCCTCCTGCTGAAAGTAGTGACACAAGTGAGCTCAGGGGAAGCAGGAGAGACTGCTCACCAACCCACACAAACCCGAGGAATAATACATTCTTTTGTTGCAAGCCACTAATTTTTTTGCTGCGTGTGGTATACAGAAAGGCTAACTGAGCCAGAAAGAAACCAGATGACTTCTAAGGTGCCTTCAGCTTTATGATTCCGAAACCTCTGTGCAGTGTTCACCGTGGCATAATGGAACAATATCCCTGGAAACATCTATATGTTACACCACTGATTGTTCAGAGGAGGAAACTGACACACAGGAGAGATGATTGGACCAAGTTAGTCTTATAAGATGCTTGATTAGGTAGCAGAGAGTCTGACTGGAAGGAGTGCAAAGACTGGATTGTGGTCCACACCCTTGGGGCATCCTCTCCACACAGGTAGGAAGATGGTGCTTCCAAGCTGTTTCACAGATGCAGAGGTGCTCCTTCATGAAGAGCAGCCAGGCCTCTGTGGAGAAAACCCAAAGAAAGAGCCCATCCCAGTAGACTGTCACCCCCCTTGAAAGATGCTGAATCTTGCTATGCTTGTTTGGGACCCAGTGCAAAGGTAGAGAATTAAATTAGGAGAGCTTCGGACTTTCCACTGTGCATTGCCAATACTTATTTGTATTCTAACTAATCAGCTTCTCCTCTCTCCTCGGTATCTTTTCCACCTGTCTGAAGGAATGATCACCAAAGCCTACGTGTGGGCTTTCTGCTGCTTTTATCTGCATCTCTGAAACTACTCATGAAAATTCTTCTCCCTGAAGTATGAGCCATTACTAACATATCATACAATCTGGCATTGATTTAGAGCCAAACTGGGAATTTCTGGGCTGGGCTTGGATTGATGTGAAAGGAGTTAAATGTTTGGGGCAGGGGTGGAGTGTGGTTCCAACAAAATGGCAAAAGTAAACTTCAAGATGAGTGTCAGAAGAAAGAATTAGAAGAGACAATTAAATAAATACCTGGATGGAAATTCTGGGTCTGGTGCCATCCACGGAGCACATAACACCCATTTTAGACACATTCTAAAGACAATTTCAATAAGTCATCTGAGAAGATGAATCAAATAAATTCCAAATCTTAAGAACAGATTGGTTGCTATGTGGCTTCTTGCAAGTGGACCATTAAATCAACTTTTTTTTTTTTTTAAACCAGCAGTTTCTCCTGTCATCGCCAAGTGAAGAAGTGGAAGAAAAAAAAAAAAAAACAGTTAGCCAAAGGAATGACATTCAGATGTTGAAAGGGTGAAACCTGAGGAACACTACCAAACCTTTGCTAAAAAACAACAAGAAGCCAGTGTTGAAAATGAAGACACAAAGGAAAGGGTTCTCCAAGGCTTAGCACAGGATCTATGCCCACACTTGCTGATTGGCATCAATGGTTTGCCTAAGAAAGCATAGTAACTGTATCCCAGCTAGCACCTTCTCACCTCTGATTCTAACCATAAGTGACAAGGGTAAAGTCAAAAGGGCCATAATGGCCTGAGCCTTCTCACACATCACTGCCTGGTCTTTCTGCAACCAGCAGTCACCTAAGTCTCTGGTTAGTCTCTTACAATGTGGCATTCCTGACTCCTAGCTCTGGAGAAGTTCACTGGCCCAAAGGGTCCCACACACTTCAAAGAAGTTGCAAATGATGAGAGTAAAGGCCAGCATCCACCATGGGTTCAGGAATATAATATTAACAGTTATGGGATGTTTAGTCCTGGGATACATTGAATGACTGGAAGCAAATTCAGAATTGTGGACAGAGCACTGCATTAAGAAATGGGAGACTTGAAGATTAGCTTAGCTGGGCTAATGTCTTCCTGGGAGACCATGAGTGTCCGGTAGCTGCTTTGTCCTGTTTCCTGATCCTGAAACAAGATGGTTGACTCAGTGGCTCCTCTAAAGCTCCTAACAGGTCTACTGAAGGTGGGACAAAAGCCCTCTTTCACCCAGACCTTCTCCTTCACCTGCTACAGCTTGGCTATGGGACCTTAACTTACCCAACCTCATCTCTTGATTCCCCATCTAAGGATGGAATGAACTAAGATGTGCTAAGAGTCCAGGGTCTATCTAGCATGTCTAAGTGTTCAATATGTGTTAGCCAAAATAAATAAATTAAAACTCTATTACAGAAAACTCATAAGAAAAGAGAGAACAAAGAGATTCTCTGATATCATGAATGCATTTGAAGATATAATAGGAACCTGCCATAATTTCCCAGCTTCTCATGTGTCTGATCATCTTCCCTCAAAGTGCTTTTTCACTTATGGGATACTTTTATTGGAGATTAGTTTTTTCCTATTAATGTTTATTGATGAGTGATCATAAAATTAGTATAAATATTTTTGTTTACCTCACTAAAAATTAAGTGGTGTTTGTTCATTGGTTTGATAATGGTGGTATATATTGACCTTTTTCTATTTTGCTAACTTGAAATTTAAAGTTATACTATGAAAGGCATATAAGAATACCTGGACATCAACTTCTTAACCTTTATCTTCAAAGAAACAGGGAGAGAACAAGAACTCACTTAGTAATTGATGTCTCTTACATTGAAAAAAACATTTTTCAGAAACTAAGTAGTTTCTTTATTCTCTTCTTATTTTGCTAAATTCAAATAAAATTAAAATTTCATAATGTTGGATAATCATTGGGTAGTTGAATTAGAATGAGGACTTTTTAAAAATTCTTTCTTTGTGGTAGTTTGTAGTTTCCGATTTTTCTAGCATGAACTTTTACTAATTCCATAATAACAAAAAAATAATAATAATTCAGCCAAACCATTATACCATTTGCTCTATCCATCAAGCTGGAGCATATAAAAATACCTGGACCCCAATTTCTTAACCTTTATCTTCTCTCTTTCAGAGGGCAGGAAACCTGCCAAGAGAGAAGGTAGTGTCCCTTCCCTGGGGACTTCACAGTTTATGGAAAAGACAAAACACAGAGATAAAATGAACTGAGATACATTTAACACCAAATGGGCTTTTTAAAAAATAAATAAACTTCGAACAAGGCAAGGAGTCGGGGCTGCTGTAGGGCCTCTTCGCTGTAGTATCACCTGCGGACTGCATCGCACAGCATGAACTGAGAGCCAGCTACCTTCCAGACACTGATATAGGCTTTGGGGACATGATGACCACTAATATGTTCTCCCTACCCCCATTAAAATCACACAGAGACACAAAAAGATAAGTAAAATAAGTTAGTTGGTTTTGCAGAGATCCTTCATGTATTCATGCTCCTTTCCTCAGTTAGACACAAAAAGAAAGAGAGAAAGAAAGAAAGAAAGAAAGAAAGAAAGAAAGAAAGAAAGAAAGAAAGAAAGAAAGAAAGAAGATTGAACTCTGTCCTCTGATAAAGCTGTTATGTGAGTTTTGGTATATACTTTCCAACCTCCAGTGACATTGTCAAAATGGGTATTATCAACCAGAATCAACAGAAAACTAGAGTCTAAGCTCTTCTGCCCAAAGTGACAAACTGCTAGAGGTCAGGACTCATGACTTCCGGGGTCTGTAACTTTGGTGGGGGAGGGACTTTTGCCTCTAGGTTTGGTTCTCCCAGGAGCGGAGGTTGTTTTGCACCTACTCTTTTCACCATAGCAGATATCCAGCTTCTCTTGTGAATGAATGGGAATGAAAAATCGAGCAAGCCACGGAAGCCAGGAAAGGTTTGGGGACAATCTCATTCAGCCACCAACATTCACCTAAGAGACATTCCCTGATGCCCCCTGGCTGCTGTACCTGTGGCCTGTGTGGTGGCCTGTGATGGCTCCCCTCATTCAGAGATATTTGGGCTCCCACATCAGTGGCTTTTGCTGCCTCCATGGGCTGGTGGGAGGTCGATGGGTACCCAAGTGCGGAAAACGAACTTGATTCATTTATGTGAAGGAAGCATTCTCAGCCCTGAGAGTTGAGACCCACAGAATTAATTCACTACTTTTTTCAAGCTTGAACTGATGATGAAAGTTTCAAACCATCCCTGCTGAGAGAGCACATCTATAGCACCACCCACTTCACAGGAGGCCACCATGCAGAGGTGGCTTTAGATTCCATGTATGAGCGTGCTTGAAGTTGGTTGTGAGGGATGAAGACAGGGATGGGGTCCATGTGGCCGTTCCATCCCAGATGTTCTGCAGGTGACCCATGGAGGTGGAAGGTGCTAAAAGATTCCTGCCCAAATCATTCAGGAAGTATGTGTGCTCACTCTCTGGGCTTTCAACAGGTGTGTAGCCCGCCCTGGACATCAAATCTACTTTTGTTCTTTTCTTTCTAAGTTTTGAATCTACAGGTGGTCACCTGAAGAGCAAGAAAAGTGCTGGGCTGAGTCCCAAAGCCAGAGTTCACCTCTACTAACCTTTGCCCTTGGGCAAGTCCAGACTGTCTCTGGGCCACTTTGTCACATGTACGCAACCCTGAGTTTTAGAAAGCTCACTTTTGCAAGAACCAATGAATGGAGCAAGCACTCCACTCAGCACCTCAACCTCACAATCATCTCAATGCTCATGTCCCGTGAGGTGGATATTCTCATAGTCCCCATTTCAGAGTAAAAAAAATCTGAGGGACAGAGGAGTAAGTTACACACCAAAGATCAAATATCTGGTTCGATGGTAATAGGGTCACCACATAGGGCCTATACACTGCAGAACCTGACTTCACCCCTCAGCTTTCAGAGTTGGACTAAATGAACCACAGAACTCAGAGAAGAAAAGGGAGGGAATTCACCATGCAGAAAGCACTTCTGGATGATGCTATCCCAGGAGGTGGGCTTCGATGAGCAGAAAAGAGGAAAAGCTGGTCCTGATGGAGCATCTGTGGGAGGGTCAGTGCACTGAGTTCATTTGTGGCTGTGCCTGGGCCAGGACCCAGGTTTCCCCGGCCATATTCAGTCTCAATGCATTGTTCCAGATGATTTTCAAACTTGATTCACACTGTAATCACATAAGGAGCTTTAAAAAGCACACCAGTACCTGAATCCCATCCCCAAGTTCTGAGATGTGCTATGGTGTGACCCAGACATGGGGATTTCTACAAGCTCCCTAGGAACTTCTTAGTTCAGCCAAGGATGAAAACATGTGGTCCACATGGGCCTCACTGCTCTGGGCATACAGAGAAAACACATATTTCCACCAGCCTCCTTTGCCCACCTGAGCAGTCCAAGCGGTGATGAGTGTTTCTAGAAAATGTGAAGATCCTCCTCCTACGTTGGGGGCTGGGTGGCATGGTGTTCATAGCATTCACTCATCCCGCCTTAATGTCACTCTTGTCCCTGATACTCATTGACTTGAGCAAATCCATAACTCTCCAAGCTTCAGCTTCCTCAGAGTAAAACTAGGATTGCTACAATAACCACATCAGAAGATCCAGGATGGTGGATTTTAACCTCTCACATATCTCTTTGAGAATATCATGAAAGCTTGAATGGCCTCTTCAGAAGAATTCACATGCCCACACATAAATTTGAATCCCATTTCAGTGGTCAACAGACTGCACAAAAACTGATTGAAGTTAGAAATACCTCCTTCAACGTGCTCGCATCTCCCTGGTACAGAAATTTTGCTCCGGTTAAGGTTTGAATCTTATCCAAGTTCTTCTCAACCTGTCCAACTCTGTTCAGGTTTCCTTTGGATGCTACTTTTATTATGGGGGGTGGCTGCGAACCCAGTTAGGAGCTCTGAGTTTCCAATAGGCATAATATACACGTAAACAGAGCAAGGTGAAAGCGGAGACCAGTGCGTCACCCGGAGAATGAGAACCAGGTGCCTGGGATGCAGTGGAGGAGTGGAGGGAAAGACAGCTGTCGAGGGGCCGCTCTGTGAGTTTACCTCTAATCAAGGCTCACAAGGAGTGAAAGTAGAGGAAGGCGGGATGGGGAATGGCAGCCTTGAAGGAGTAGGGAAGGTGGAGGTGAGTGACGGCTGAGGTCAGGAGGAGGAAAGCAGCCTTCTCAAAAGACTTTCCTTAGAAGGCTTCAGGGACTAGGGCAGAACATGCCTATCAATGTGTAGTACTGATCTCCTCACCAGAGCATCGGGCCCCATGGCTCAACTAGGGAGGAAAGTTCCCTCCCTGAGGAGACATTTGGTAAAGTCCTATTATGAGTCCATAAAGGGAGAGGGCACTAATTCAAAAAAGAGAGAATTCACCATATGAGTTTAGCAGTGGTTACAATGGGCATGGTGATGGTTCTCCTCTGGGACCCAGGTTCTACTGGACACCAGGCCTGGCTTCTTTCCTCTGGGTCATCAACTACTTCTAGTCTTGCTGCACCCTGTCCACCACTCGAGCTCTTACTCATATTTTTCTCCCTACAACCTAGCCGTCCTTTTCCCTTCTTCAGATGGACTCTCGTCCTCAAAGCTCAAGAGACCCCCACAGAACCTCTCCCTGTACCTTCAGCCACACAATGGTTTCCCTGTCTTCTGATCTCTTATGACATTGACATTATTGTAATGATCCTTGAGGATAATTCATACACTGTTTTGTCTTATAAATATAAAAGAACAAAAGGGGTCATTAATCTCAGCTGAGAAGGGAAATTATGTTGAGCTGAAGTCTCTCGGGCTCTACTGAGTACCTCTGGCTATGCACCTTTGAGATCGAGGCGGGAAGTAAATCAAGTTCCTTTCCCTTAGAGTTTGCAAAGGTGTGGGCCATAGATACCAACATAAGAAAGATCCTGTTTATTTACGAAAAATTAGAACAAGTCTAGAAAGCAGATAGTAGGCCATACATTCATTTAAAAAAAAAATCCCTGGGAGTTCACAGAAAAGTGCAAAAGATTTAGACGACTACAAACTAAAATCCAAGACTAGATCACCAAGAGTATAAAGTCCCAGCTGAGATCTAGATAGGCACTGAATGTTCCTCCCTGGGAGGGAAGCCAGCAGGGGTCTGCAACTTTTGTGAACCTCTGTCTCCATACCCTGGACCTAGAATCTTAACATTCCAGTCTTTATAATTTAGGGGGAAAAAAAGTGCAGGACTAGGATTGAATTTTGTCACTATGGTTCCTGAAACTACCTAATTAAAGATTCAAAAAACATGTGGTCATAGCTCTTTAAACCTTGCTGCAAAGCAATATCCATATGTTTATGTGTGATTCAATTATCCCAGTTTATTTTTATTGTCATTAAATACCTACAATAAAAGGAGTGTTTGAGTCATTGGGAAGGCAGGATTCTATGCCTGCCAGTTCACTGGGAGCCCATCCTGGAGGGTGGGAGAGTTTCTTACCACTTAGGGCTTCTTTTGGGGCAACACCCAAGCTCTCCCTCAGGCTGAGAGATCCACTCCAGTATCCCTGTGATCATCTCCCATGAGCCTTGGAATGACCTAATTCACTGATCTTTGGTGTTGGTGCCTGTTTTTGAGTGTTCAGCCACCTGTCTCTGGGGCTCCACTTAGTTCTTCAACCTGATACCTCCTGCCCTAAGATGGTCCAATATGGTAACTCACAGTGAAGTTGCAGGGAAATGGAAACTCCTGACAGCAGGGGTTAAAAGCTACAGCAAATGAAAGCACTGCATGCTCTAGCTTTCATTTTGCCAAAGCAAAAGAGATAAAGTCAGGCTAGGATGTAAAATCCCTTATCACTGAAGGGACAGCAAACGAAACAGGCTAAAGGCACAGTGTTGCTGTAAAGCAAAGGGACAGAGAGAAGCCATGGGATGAGAAGTTGAAAAGATGAAGAACTAAGCCCCAGCAATATTACAAGGTTGACCACTTGGGCTTCATTGGAAAGCAATGAATATAGTGAAAGTTTTCTAGTTAGAAAGTGCCATGGTCCAACAGAGGTTTTAAATAGAGAAAACTCTGATCTCACTGAGGCTAGTGGGGCAAACTGAAGAAATATGGAATTGGAGGTGATAAAATCTATTAAGAAATCTTATTTATTTTTGTCCAGTGCTAACTTACGTTTACTCTTTATTCTCTTTTATTTTTTATTTATTCATTTATTTTGTATTAATTAATTTATTTATTCTAATTAGGTATACATGACAGCAGAATGCATTTTGTTTCATTATACACAATTGTAGCACAACTTTTCATTTCTCTGGTTGTACATGAGGTAGTGTCACATCATACGTGCAGTCATATATGTACCTAGGGTGATGACGTCCATCTCATTCCACCATCTTTCCTGTCCCCTCCCCGCTCCCTGCCCTTCCTTCCCCTTTGCTTAATCAAAGTTCCTCCATTTTTACCATTCACTGCCTCCCCCCGCCCATTATGAATCAGTATTAATTTATCAGAGAGAACATTCGGCCTTTGGTTTTTTGGGATTGGCTTACTTAGCTTAGCATGATATTCTCCAACTTCATCCATTTACCTGCAAAGAAATTTTATGTCAATGGACCAAGAGAAAGGCTATGAGAACTGGTTTGGTTTTGAAAAATATGCATAAAGTAAATTGATCTGGGCTGTTGCCTGGATGTGTAACTGTGAATACATGTGTGAGAGTGTGTCGGGGGGAGGAGAGACACAGAGATAGGCTGAGGCCATGTCTGTGGTATCATTAAGCTATAGATACTCAGTGTCTAAGAGATTAGTGAAAGGGAGAAATCGTGGGGGTCTGGCTGGGAGCCTTTGGTAGCCCTGTTGATGTCCTGGGAGGTTTGAGATTGGCCTGGAGATGGGGCTGACATCATGAACAGCAACCTGGATGACATCAGTGTTAAGGGAGGAGTGAGGAATGGCCCTGGGGGAGCCTGAGGGTCAGGGAGAGCAGAGTGGAAACTCAGGAAGGAAGAGAAACAACAGTGTGAAGAGCCATCGAGAGTCACTGACATAGGCTACTACTTCCTTAGGCTGGACAATGGACTATGTTTCACCTTGAATGATGACTCCGGTACAGAAGAAACCAACAATCTTTAAATAACAAGTAATACAAAAAATGAACAATAATACACGGAACACAGCACTGAGCTTCCTAAACAATAGCTCCAAGAGACAAGAGCGACTATCCTCATTTCAAGGGTGAGGGGCTTAAAACAACACCCACAAACCATGGTGCTGTTGATCATGGATCCAGACCTGGAAGTGGTGTTGGTCTGGGTGCTGTGTCCTCTGCTTTCTGTCCTTCTGCCCACCCCCTGCCTTCTTGGAGTGGGTTCCAGTAGCCATGGCTCTGCTCTCTAGTGAATGAGGCTGTGGAGACCAAGAGAAGGTCTAGGCATCAGGTACACTTCCTTGATCCTCCTGAAGGTGCTGTGGTCTCACAGCAGTGCGGCAGGACTTCAGAGAGTCAGGGCTGACCTGGATGTCGGCTCTAAACAGGCTCTGGGCTGCTGCCACCTTGGGAAGGGGTGGGGAGATCATGACCACCTCCCAGGAAACTACTTCAGCAAGGGCTACCAACTGCCCTTGTTTCCCCAGAACTGAAGGCTTTCCCTGGGACCCAAGGAATCCACAGTCCAAGAGAGCAGCTTCTTTCTGAGCCATCCGTGAGCCCAGGTGAGCGTGTACCCAGAAACCCCAGGCAGATGGAAATCTGGTACCTGCTTTGGCAAGATGCCAAGCAGAGGAAACAGGTCCTGGGCAGTTCCTAGGACAGCATTTTGGGGCTCTTCATTGGAAGGAGCTCTGATCCTGACTTTACCAAGACCAAACCAGGACTCTGCACAAACTCACTGGGGCGGATACCTGGAGCAAACACCTACCCCAAGCAGCTGAGTAACCATGGGTAGTAATTTGCCATTTCAAATCAGCCTCCTCCGGAGTCCCTTGCCTGGAAGAAGTAATCATAATCCCAAGGCAGAGGGTGCATTACTGCGCTGTGACTGACCCCTCAACCCCCAGGCAGCCTGAAAGAGTCGGGGAAGCTCTCGGGAAGCTTTTGTATTCCCAGAGAGCGAGGCAGCAACAGCATCCCGCAGACTCTCCTTGCAGGGAGTTAGTGCTCGGGTATGTGGACCGAGCTAGTGAGACTCAAAAGAAAATTCTTCTCTCCAACTTCCATCATCCCCCATGTTGTAGAAGACTTTTCCTCAAAGACCACGCCCCTCATGTCTTTTTCCTAAGCCCACAAGAGCAAGCGTCATCTCTTTTGGTTGACACTGAACAACCTGCAACCCTCAGGTACCCCTGCCCCACTTTCCACGACCCCCTTCCTCTCTCTCCTGCTGTAGCCGCCCAGGCCCATCTGCATCACTGGTCCCCATCTCCACCACCTGCCTGGCTTTCACTGAAACTCTCTCCTGGTACCATCTTCCCTCGGAAGCCACTCATAATCCTAAACAAGATGGGTTCAATGTGATGTTCAATAAATATTTTAGCTTACAGGAGGTTCTCGTTGTGTCTGTTTGGTTTGTTCAGGACATGAGTCCTGTTCTTCTCTCTTCCTCTGTGATGGGAACAGCTCGTGGCCATAAAAACCCCGGAGCTCCATTTTAGCCCATGCCAACCGTTTTTCTATCCTGTCCTGCTATTAGGCAGGACCCATGAGAAGCTGGTTCTGAGAACAGGGGCCAGTCTCTTACCTAAATGTCTATGAGCTACAATGTCTCCCAAGTGCCAGTTGCCAGAGATAGGACCCCTTCTAAAAGGTAGAAAGGAGGAGGACCAGGGGACAGATGGAGGAGCAGTGGCTTGGGTCTTGTGTCTTCCTGCATTTCTCCCCACTGAGCGGCTCTCAGCAGTCTGAAGGGAGAAGAGTCTGTGTCCTGTCTGCTCATCTCCTGTGCCCTGCCCCTCACTCCCCCACCCCCACCATGCTTCCCCTGAAGCAGTGGGCACATTGACTCTTCTCTGTTGAGTGTCGCTTGAGAAAGGAAAGACGAACAGCTCTCTCCCACCCGCAGACCATGCACCCAGGGCTCACTCTCCCGTGTTTATTCTTCTTTCTGACTCAAGAGTTAAAAAAAAAAAAAAATCAATTTTAAAATACCAATTAAAAATCCCTTCTCCCAGTGCATATTTGGTTACAGTAGTCTACCTCAGACTCCCCTCCTTCCAGATGTGTAATTGTCCTGAAAGCCGAGTTGTCCGGGAGTGAAATATTAAACAATTCAAACTTAAAATGTTCCAGAGGTACAGCAGAGAGAGCCCAGTATGTGTAAGCAATACGTTACGTAGAACCAGGAAAGAAAGACACACACACACACACACACACACACACACACATTCACACACGTACACACACGCAGTGCACTTTTGTGACTGCTAAAACTATAACATCTGGAATGCCATTCTGGAAAACTTCCAGATGTTTTCCATGAGGAACACTTTGTAAAAATTGTTAGCCTTCTAGGCATTTGTGAATTTTGTAAGGAAAGTACACTCCCAGGCCCACATAGGAGCAAATATAGGATTATAAAGTGCTAAATGCTTTTCACAACTGTATAAGCAATAATGCGCTTTGGGTAAATATTCAGGGAAAATTATTTTTACAGACTAAGCGAATGGATAGGTTCCAATCTGCAATTAGATTTGTATTTCAGAGAAATCAAGAAACGCAGGACAGCTCATCTTAAGGCAGCTTGCCTGGGAGCCCAAGCCCCTAACCTGGGAAATGTCACACATCCTGGTCATTAATGTCCCCCTCTGTAGTTCTTCCAATGTTGGAAGAGGCTAACATGGTTTCATAGCTTGTTATATTTATCTTCCTTCCCGAGGATTTTTATATTGCATTTTATAAATCCGGCTTCAATTTATATGTAAGTCTCGTCATCATTAGCATTATGTTAAAGAAAGGGAAAAAACAAAAAAGTTTGGGAATGAAAAAAAAAAAAAAACACTCCAGCAACAGTGCTTGGGAAACCCTTGGAAGAATTGTTAGTTTTTAAAATGCATAATATATAAACATCTTAAAGGGATATCCAGAGTTTCTTTTGAAATCAGAAATTATGTGAAGCAAGGAAAGAATCATAAAAGCTTATTGATTTCCCGAACCCACTGAGTAGAAGTATTTTTAAACCATGATTCACATAAGGGATACATTTGACACATCAAGAGAAACTAGAAACCAGACTCCGCGCGGCCACATCAGATACAGCTTCGAGCCCAGTTTGTTTACCATTACAGAGTGAAAAGAAATTTGCCTTCCTCCCCTGCTCCCTCTCCCTTGAGAATGGCAAATTTTATTGATTTTGTCCTTCTTTAGAAAACAGTGGAATTCTAATGTCCACGAGAAACTATCAGCAGCCTTGCCTGCTTTGTTGCTCTGCACAGTACCTGGAGCGTGGCCCCAAGTCCAGGGAGACCCCTAGTGATTAAAGCATTTTTGTTTCAAGGTAACCTATGACTTTCCACTGCCTTAAAAGATCTTTAGCTGAGATCTGCAGGATTCTCCCAGGAAAGAACTGGAAGGCAAAGCAATTAGTAAAAAGGTAGGTGTCCCTCCTGGAGGGTCTCACTGTGGCCTCAGAGGAGACAGGACTGGAGACTGCCCAAGGGCTGGGGAACCTCAGCCAGACAACAGCCCCTCTTCACAGGCGTCCCTTCTCTGTGTCCTCCTCCATCTTCATTCATCACCCTCGCCCTCATGGCGTTTCCACTACAAATAAAAGCAAGTCGATAGCAAAACCATTGCACAACCAGGATTGGCAATAAAATAAAATATGTGGCTCTCTCATTTTCTTATTCCTCAGAGTCCTGGTGAGTCAGCCCTGGGATCTCTGTGTCTGACCGGGACTCACTGCTGTCAATGGCCATCAAAACTCAAAGGAGAAAAAGATATATGGTCACATTCTGCCCAGAAACTTCCATCTTACCAAACACCATGTTTAGACTAGGTTACTCTAAGCTCTGGGTTACTGATACATGAAAAAAAAAAAAAAAAGAAGAAGAAGAAAGAAAAGAAAAGAAAAAAGCCAGCTAAGACTATCCCCAGTTCTACCCCAGGGCTGCTTCAAAGACAAAGGGAAAGAAATGAGAAATGGGAAAATGCCCAAAGAATCAAAAAATATCCCAGGGTCAACCCACCTAGTGTAAATCAGTGTGCACAGTTCCAGAGGGTCGCATAGAAACCTCACGCTCAGGTTTAATTTGCCCATCCTGAAGCATTTTTCCTAGTAGTGCCAAATGCCATAATGCTCTCTGTCAGTGATTTGAAATTATTCTATAAGCTACATATCGGGTACACTATTGTTAATGAAATGCACACAAGATGATGAACAACTTCCTTTTCCTGCTGAAGCCCCAGCTGCAACCAGTGCCTGGATCCTTCGTGCTGTAAATCAGCCCTTTGTACTCCAGGAGGATTCAATGAGCTGCAGGTGTGGGCTTGGGGAAGGCCGCCTGGGATTAGGTAGCAGCATTTGATATGAGATCCCAAACAGCACTGGCAATCTACACGCCACATGCGGCCACAGGCTTTGGAGAGAGCAAAGGAAAAACGCTGATGAAATGTGGCACGGGACCATGGAATGCAATGTCAAACTTTCACATCTGCAGGAAAAGAAAGAGAGTTCCTAATTTTACAGTGATGATGTCATTGAGAATTCATGACAGTGGAAATGATGGGCCAAGGTTTGCAAACTTAACCACTTAGGAGTTTGCTAACCAAAGGCTGAACTTTTGAAGGGACAGTGTGGGTTTAGAAGGGATGCCGATTTGCCTTCCTGCCCTGAGGCATCGGCATTATCGTGTGCACGCTTATGTGCACACCCGTTTGCACGTGGGCTTTAGAAAGAGAAAAAGAAGCTGTATTTGAGAGGTTATGCTTTACACAGACATATAAAGCTGATACTCTGCATGCCAAATGTGTCCTTAGAAATATACTGTCTCTGTGTAATTCAGCATAAAACACTGCTAACTGTCCTTAACAACAATATATTTTTAAAAGATTGATTTCAGACACTCTAAAAATTCACCAGCCAAGAAAAACTATCATAGTTCACTTTATCCCAAATGTGAACCACTGAAAAAGGCTTCTTTTTAAATAATTTTTTTTTTCTTATTTGGGGCTGAAGAGACATAAAAACAAGTCTGGTTTTGTGATTAGCATATGAATAAAATATATTGAAGAAAACACATCTTTAATTTTTTAAGAATCTGTTTTTCATTAGCTTATCTTGATAGTTTAAGTTAATCATTATTTTCAACCATATATGATTTAGATATTATGTCATTAATTCATGTACAGTCCATCTGAGTAATGATTGTGGTTTTCTACTTTACAAATTCATCTACTTCACCAAGAAACCAAGAGAGTCAAATTCCATGCAACATCTGGTTTCCATTGAATGTAATTGCCATTTGCAGAGTTATAATCATGTGTTATTGTAAGGACCACAGTGTCAATCACTCTCCTAATGGGGAAAATTCAATGCCTAAATACCTGGGAGAACAAGAAGCTGACTTAAACAGGTGCATTCAGACACTGGGTTTTAAGTAGAATTCTAGCCTACCCATTTAAATAAATCATTTTAAGGAGAAACAATATTCTTTCCATCCCCTGTAGCAAGGGAAAGCATAAAACTTAGGGCTTCAATCTCCCATGCTTACTTCCACTACTATATCATGTTTAATCTTTTTAAAAAATGTACAAATATGCCCATATCGTACTGATTCCTTATGTTCCATACACTGCTGGGAACTCCCAAAGGCCCGGCAGGCGTTTTGAAGACTTTCTGGGGAAGGGGCCCTTCTCTGATTCTTCCTGCCTTACATGAAGTTATTCATCTTTCAAAATAGACCAAGCTTGATGTAAAGAAGATATTAAACTGCTCAAAACAACCAAGGTCATAATAGTCCTTTCTAGCCCATGGGGCTTTTGTGGGGATAATCACATAAGAGGTTGACGAGATCACGAAACACTGCATTTCAGTGTGCAATATGTAAGCACTTTATAGCAAGAGTGAACCACATTTCCCTGACCTCAATTCCCATTGTGTTTACCAGCGGAGCCTTGTTGGAACTAGTAAATGTTTGGTTATTCATTCAGAAAACATTTCCTAATGCAAAAATAACATGCCAGGAATGGTGCTGGACATTCAGAATGCAAAGACAGATAAGACACAATCCAGGGGGGGAGTGAGCATGTGAGAAGGTAATGGCATCATGGTCCATGCAGTCTAAGTCAGCCCAAATACGATAGTGGCAGAAATGGGCCATTTTATCCAGTCTGGCTGAGGACCAGTGGTGAGTTGAAGAGGACTTTCTGCCGGAGGTGACTTTAGATGGATGGAAGTGGAAGCCCTTGTACAAGTAACTGGTGAAAACATAAAGTCCTTTCATTGTAGTTTCTGCTAAGGAAACATTTATGGAAGTAAACTTCTTGATTTAATAGAAATACTGCAACAGGGCAATTTACACTTCCTTTCAATTCATTCATCGTGTATTTTGTATATAGGACAGCTACTATTCTTTTCATTGCACTGTCTTCCTTCTCATCTATGAGGAGCTTAGGGAGAGTACCTAGAGGGGATGAGAGGAGAGCAACAATTCTGCAGAAGCAATTTTTATCATCTTTGACATTATCATTACCAAGACAATGTTCTACATTGAGTAACACTCTGCCCTCCACAAAAGGCTTTCAAATACATCTTGTTTTCTTGTCACAGTAAAGAAAAGTGTTTGTCAAGTATCAGATTAGTCCCTGTTGCATCTCCAATCTTTAAAGGTCATGGTGAAGAAAAATCTAGAATTCAAATCTTTGACCTACATTTCTAAGGCTGGTTGACTTAAAACATGTTCTCTCTTCCCTAGATGAGGAGGGAGACAGGGAGAACTTAGCTCCTGGCCCACAGGGTATGCTCACCGTAGTTGAATGAATGTACAGTTTCATCTCTTGATTAGGAATGTGTATGGAGAAGGCTTTTTTTCCAGAAATTTTTCAAACAGGAGTTAACACCCAGGACTGTTTCTACTGGTGTATCAATCATTTTGTGATCATATTGGCAACAGATTTATTCTCACATTTTCCTTCTTTTCAAGCAGCTAGTTGAGGGTTCCCATGCCCCCTATTACAGCTAGTGTTGGGAATGTCTGATAATGGCACAAGGAGGCTTAAAAAACATGGACATTGTAAGAAGCAGTGTCAAAAGGCAAGAATAACCTCCAATTGGAAGGTAAAGATGGTATAAGCAGGTAGTTCTAGTTCTGGACCCAGGGATCTTCCCTTCCAGTGTCAGCTTGCGGGTGTCAAAGCTCACTGAGATCATGGCTTATCATCGACACCATAGAAATCACAGCCTCTACCCTACCCAGCCCATACACTTGTTGAGAGAATCAGTAGCAATGTCTAATACAAAGCTGTGCAAATTATGAACAGTGAGTAAATACAAGGAAGTTATTATTATTCCTGACAAATTGAGAGGTGCTTCCCTTTCCACCCGAAATTGCCAGAGATTGGTTTATAGTAATAACATCTGTCAGGTTGAGGCCCCACCGAAGATCATAAGGCCCAGAGAGGCAGGAGTCCAGTTTCCACGTCCTCTGAAGTCCAGAAAAGGGCTGCTCCCCAGAAAACATCCGTCGCTTTTCGGTATTTGTTGATTCTTTTCTAAAAGTGAGATAATGATTGAGGACTAGAGGGACTTTGAGGATCCTTCCAAGAAGAATCTATAGCTTCCTGAAAGCCCAAGTGTTTGCTGTAACTCAGACAGTCGTGTCCTGTGAGATGGACAAAGCACGTGACTTTTACTTAAAGGTTTCCCCGTATCATTTGGGGAAATACAAGGCCCTCAGAGGGCAGTTACTGTGTTTCCCCTGACAAGGAGGCTTTTCATCCTCAGGACCAGGGACTGGCCACCTCTACTTGGTTCAAGGAACCAGTGCGTAGGCACTGGGAGAATCCATGCTCTCCCCAGGACACACACCTACACACACACAGCTTTGACATGAGTAAGTAAATAACATGGATGGTTGAAGGCACCTTAGGAGACCATTCTTCCAGGGAATTCCTCATTCACAAGGTTTTAGGAGGGCCAATTACCTCACTTGCAAAAAAAGGATTTCTTCAAGAATTAATTTTCAGGGCACCTGGGATCAGCTCCAGGTTGTACCAATTACCAGCTGTGGGGCTTTACATAAATTTCATGACTTTTTTGGCCTCAATTTATACATCTCTACAAGGGGGCAATGTTTGTCACCATAATACTTCATTTGGTTGTTATAATAATTAAATATGTGTTATTAATTATATTTTAATTAAAAGATATTAAACTTTATTAATTATATTTTAGTTAAATGTTATTTCACAACATAGCATAGTAGATTGACAAATGCATGTATGCCACATGCCTTATAAATAATCATTATTTTATTTATAATATTGTATAATAAGAGCTGACAATTATCATACACATGCCATGTACTTACACTGTTCAAAACTTGTCACAGGCTTTAGCTTGTTTATTTCTCACAACCAGCCAGTGAAGACCCCCGTATCACCCAATTCAGGCTCAGAGATTTGCAGCCTGTATTTAGACCAGGAAGTCTGAGTCCAGAGACTGTGTCCTGAGCCACGGTGCTACCCTGCTCTCCTGTCTGTGGGAATGCCCATGTGCAATGCATTTTTAAACTCTTTATTTTGAGACAATTGAGAGAATCAGATTTATTAAAAAGTTGCAATAATAGCATAAGGAATTCAAATGTATTTTTCACCTAGATCCCAAATGTTAACACTTTAGCACATTTGCATTATTATTCCCTCCCTTCCTAAATACACACATGTATTTACATTTTTCTGAACCCTTTGAGAGTAAGTTGCAGACATGATGCCTTTCTATGTCTAAATACCACTTTACATTTCCTAAAACAAGAAGATTCTCTTATACAGCTACAGTATAATGATTAAAATCAGAAATTAACATTGACACAGTTCTGTTATCCAGACTGCAGGTCACACCCCCTTTGCTATTACCCTACTAGATCCTTTGTAGCAAAATTTTGTGGGGTTCTTTTTATTTGTTAATTTTCTTTTCTGGATTCTATCCAGGACCACCCATTGAATGACCTTGACTTTTGTTTTTTTTTAACACAACTGAGTTTGGGCTCCTCTGGTGTTTCCTCCTCATCAGGCTCAGGGTGTACATTACTGGCCAGAAGTCATTTCACAGAAGTCATAATGTGTCCCTTCTCCATGCTTCAGATGGAGAAGCATGTGATATGAGTGGTGGTGTAAAAACACACATGTTTTTTGTTTATGACGTAGCATGTCTTCCGGGCTGCCCAGGAGGCTCCCCTGGGTGAGGCGGGGCTCCAGTAGCATCTCTGTCCTCTCCCATGCTGCGTCCTTTGCCAGCCTCCCAGAGCACTGCGCGCTGGCTCAGTAGGCTCTTGCTCTGTTTCCTTCATTTCTACCAGGCTCCTCCCGGTGATTCTCTGATGTCAGCATCAAGGCAAAGCTTACCTGGTTCTTCCTTCCTTCATTCACAACCAGAATTCCCTCTCAATTTATGGCGTATCTTTTCCATGTCAGGCCCTGGACCAGGTCCTAGGAGAATACAGAGGAAAGCTAAGCACAGCCCTCCTGGCCAGCAAGGGAGGGTACTGCCTGAGCCATCCAGGAGCACCCTGATTACAAGACGCCTGTGTTTCCTCCACCAGCCAGCTCTGTGTCCTGGAGAGCTTTTGCCCCTCTTCTACTCCCACCTTCCCACTTGAGTTCCCAACAATCAGGATCCTGCCTCTGTGTCAACAGCTACCACTAATCAAGTCTCAGAGGCTTCTAGTAAATAATGTTTCCTTCCTAATAACAAGCTTGCTCATTATTAGCAGTACTCTGGAACCAGGACCTTAACCAAAGGAGTGAATCTCATGATGGGAAGTCCAGGGGGAGGAGAATTCTGGGGCAATGGTGCCATTCAGGATGCCTATACACACACACACGCACACATGCATGCACACACACATCAGAGTGAGGGGCTCCTGTCCTTGGCTCTCTGAACATGACTTCTATAAAGAACTAAGCCCACTGTTTACCCAGGAGGATGCACAAGTCCTAAGGCAGACTTGACCCCTGCACAGCTTAAAAAGCAGTTTAATAAGGAAGCAAAGGAGGAAATGTGATTGACACCAGCCTTTTGACATCAAAAATATCCAGTTTGACCCAACTAGAAAACACAGAATCAAATCACCTTTTTATTTATTGAAATCCTCGCCCTGGGAGGTGCCACACTCAAGGCAATCCAGAGAGAAACCAAGAAAAATGGACCCCTGCCCTTGTGTGGTTCATAATCCTTCTCCCATTCTCCCCAACCAGCAAATGCAGAGGGTGCTTGGGAGCTTGTCAACAGGTCATCACCTGCTGATGTGCCTGAACCGCCTTTGACAAGTGCACGTGTTGCTGTCCAATCACAACCAGTGATTAAAGCAAAACGTCAACACACACTGCTGCTTTCAAAGACCAGGGCAAACGCAGGGCTCCTTGCAGCTGGGCTGACAGATGGCAAGCGAGAGGAACAGGGGTGGAGAACCTCGGTGGCTGGACTTCGGAGCCAGCGTCACCACTAACAAGCTGAGGGACATTGGGCAAATGACTCATGTGAGCTAGATAAATCTCACCTGAAACAAATGAATATTAATACTCTCTTTCACAGTATTGTTGTGAGGACTAAATGAGATAGTTCTCTGTAAAATGATAAGCTCCTCTGCCAAGCACATAATGAATGAGTCCTCAGGACTGATGGCATTTGTAACAAATCTCCACCTTCTAGAATCAAGGGCTGAGAATAGTGTCTCTCTAACTCCACCCCAGGTGGTCCAGAGTTGCAGGATGAACAGGCTCTAGGAGGCAATCCTCTGTGGAATGTACTGACCCCATTTGGGCAAGTTTGTCACTTTTTTCATGTTATACATTGTCACTTTTTTTAAAAGTTTATATTTTGCCTCTTTTTCACTTTTTTCTAAGTAACTGTATTTTCAATCATTAGAGAAGCACTTGGCTTTTCAGTGTTGTTCATGTGTTTAATTTCTATTTAAACTTTAACTTTCTGATTCCATTTTCTATTTTGTTTTGCCTTTGGCTCTTAAGTTTTACTTTTTTATACTTTCCTCTAAATCTCTTAGCATTTATTTGTTTACTTCTCTTTCGTTTTGCCAAAATTGTGTTTTTAAATTTTATCATCAGCTATTTTAACGATTTTCCTTTCTTCTCTTTGTGTAACAAAGGGATTCTGGTATACACCAATACTTATTTTCTTACTTTTCTAAATTATAAGATATTCCTCCTCTTATTCAATTGTGACTCTTTAAGTCTTAAATTTCTAAAGTTTCTGGGGTTTTTTTTTGGGGGGGGGGGTCATTTGTCTTGTGGTTTCATCTCCTTTAAGCATTTTTATATTAGGATTGGCCTACAGCATCCGCCATGGGGGCTACAGTTGTGGAGTGACATGTTAGGGAGGGATTGAATCCTTTGCCCCATCTGCCCTCCAAGAAGGCTATCCCTCTGGGGGCCCCTTAATTGAACTCCCATCAATTTCTCAGTCCGGAAAAATATATATATATAAAACTTAACCTACGGAATGTGTGAAGCCCTCAAGTTTAAATTCCTTCCTTGAGATGGTAATGATAGTCCTGAGTGCATGCATTACACACAGTTCATCCCTTCTGAGAAGGTGATAGGCTCGCCAGGGTGATCCCAGCCCCAGGAAGTCCAGCAGCCAGGTGAGCAGTGAAATGCTCCATGGGCAGGAGGGGTGACAGGAGGGGTGAGAACCAAGTGGCTTCAAAATTGTTCGTGTCCTTGCTGCCAGACCCTGCAACTGAATCACAGGGATCACTCTGCTGGGGGAAATCCCAGAACCACCCACCCCTGGAGGGAAATACACTAGTCTGGAAGGTGACCATGCCTGCCCACAGCCTGGAGTTCCTAAGTCTGTCTCCATCTAAAAGTAGAAACCTCAATCCCAGTGTGAAGTGAAATTAGACAGAACAGGATGAGCCATGTTCTACTTGTCACATTCAAATGCTACAAAGAATTAAAGTAATCATTTTACTCTGAGCAATGATCTTTCAATGCCCTTTCTCATTCCCTAAACTCCTAGGATCCTCATAGCTAAGCAATGAGCAATGAACGCCAATGATCAATTAAGTACCTGAGGACAGGTTGTAAATGGCTGGCCCAGAAGTGAAAGCCAGGTCTCCTGCCTCTTTCTCTGCGTTATTTCTATGGCTCCAGGCCACCTCTTGATGTCACCCACAGCAAGAATCTCCACAGTGGTAAAGAAGTGGGTATCTACCTGCACAGCCTGATTTCAGGAACCACAGTTCACCTGCAGAAAGGGTCTTGAAATTATTTTCCACCTTGAAGAGAGGCCAGGGGACGTACTGACATAAATCCATCTCCCTGTAGATCAGAATTGACAAGGGCAAGAGAAAATGAAATGACTGGACACCTGAGTGACATGAAGCTATCCTAAGAAGGAGAAGCAAGCTGGGAACAGGAAGCCAAACAACGCACCCCACTGCCCCAGAATGCCTCCCCACGAAGCTCTCCCCACCCAGTCTGACTCCTGTTGATCATGGTGCTCCATCGTGAGGCCACGGTGCTTGTGTTTCAGTGTTAAAATGTTGCTATGGAGATCCTGATTTTCCAAACCTGGTCTTTAAACAATATATCTATGTCCAATATATGGGTCGAAACTTAGCCTCACGGCCCCAGGTCACTGCACACATACAACAGTGATTGAAACATTTCGTGCAACAAACAAATTAACTTCCCGAATGAAAAATACAACCTTACCTATTACAGAAGAGGAAATCCCAAATGTGAAATTTATCTCTAATAGTCTATCAGGAAAAAAAAAAAAAAAGAAAGAAAGAAAGAAAAAACCTGAACTCAATACCCCTTCGCCTATTGAATAACACTAATCCTGGGCAATCACTCTTCCAAACCCTGCTTGTCTCTTGTTTGACTCGAGCTTGTTAAAACTAACCCATTTTTCTTCTATGAAAGATGTAATCAGTAGTAAGGAAACTAGAACTTTGGTGATCCTGCTAATCAATCTATGCTCCACAAAAAAAAAAAAAAAAAAAAAAAAAAAAAAAACTCCCCAATTAGTAATTTAGTTTCTAATGATGTAGTAATTAAATATTTCACTCTGAATTCCCTCTGCTCAGCATCCGGGGCTTTACAAATGTTGCATTTTCCAAGCTCCCATGTACAATCTTGTTTTATTTATGCCCAGGCCTTTACAAACTTTCTAAAACTCTGTCTAAACAGCACAAAGGCAACAAGGAAACTTGACAATTAAGTGTTGAATTTGATTATTAACGTCAGTCAAGCCCAGTAAACAGAGACACCCGATCTGTACTTGGCCCTGAATTATCAAGAAAACATGATTACAGAGTTCAGGATAGTTTTTGGAGACTGTGACATAAAAGTGTGGGAGCCAATTTTTTTTTTTTTTTTAATCTTGATGAGGTGCTTTGGGGAAATGAGTGATGAGCCTAAATCTTCCAAACAGATGTCTGTCTCAGTTTGATCCCATAGCAATGGCCCCTTTCCTGGAGTTCTCACCGTTATGGACATACAACACTCATATCCAATGGAGGAATTATAAAGACCAATGCCATAGTGATTAAAAAATGCACTTTTAGTTGCCTGATCAAGATGGAGTAAGACATGTTACTAAAACTTATTTCATAGCCTTCGTTCTAATAATTGGCTGTTGTAAACATGTATGCCAGAAGTTCAGGTCCAAAGCCTTGTTAAGAAATCATACGCATGGTCATTCATCAACTAGTTATTACAAGGAGGCATAAAAGGATCCACAATGAGCAGCCCTCGATCCTTGAAGGCCAGAGGCATTGGCTGTATAAAATCCCTGGTATTGGCTCAAAGTCACCCCACACCCATTTCCCTTTGGACAACTGCCATTGGCAACAGGTAATCATGCTCATTTTCTCCAAGTTCTATAATTTTAAAATGGCAGTCACAATTTCCTGCCCCTAAAGAAAGAATTCCCAGGTCAGTAGGAAGATGAGAGAGGAGGGTAGAACAACCCTAGTACACAGGCTCTTTCAGAAGTTCAGGGAGAGCATAAGGAATATGCTTTCTCACAGAGGAAATCCTTACTAGTCACGCACAGAGGAGAATTGGGTAGTAAGCAGCACACCTTCATCAAGAGTAAGATGGTCCTTAGAGTCAGTAGCAAGATTTTGTGGAAAGAATCCTCAGCTAGATACCAGAAGGCCTGGGTTTTAATCCTGGCTCCAGCACCCAGTAGCCGTAACCCTTGACAACTCCAAGAACTCCCTGGCGGAGTGACACATTCTTCTTCCAACTGGGTGGTTGATTTGTGTTCCCTCAGGTCTCTCCCATACTTATAAGCTGCATTTTCAGGAAAGATTAGCCATTTCTGATGCTTGTGAGTAATTTTTTTACAGTGTGACTCAAATTCCATGTGAACCTGTCTTTGAAGTATAGAGAGCCTTCTCAATAAAAGGGTGACTTGGCAGGGGCAAGGCGTTAGGGTTCTCCAGAGAAACAGGCCATTGAAGATGAGGAAGTGATTGTGAGATTATGAGGATTATGTCTCACTCTCTGCCATTTGTAAGCTGGAGACCCAGGATAGCCAGAGGAAAAATTGAACCTGAGTCTCAAAATCTGAAATCCAGAGGAGCCAATGGTGTGAATCCCCAGCCTAATGGCAAGAAAAGACGAGCTAGTCCAGTTTAAGCAAGGCAGCAGAAAAAGGGACAAATGTCTCCCTCCTCTAACTTTTTGGTGTATTCAGGCCCCCAATAGATCAAGTAATGCCTGCCTACATTTAGAGAGGGCAATCTTCTTGACCGAGTCCACCGGTTCCAATGCTCATCTCATCCAAAATCACTCCCATAAACACACAAGGAAATGTTTAACCAGATAGCTGGGCATCTCCCGATCTACTCAAGTTGATATGTAAATTCTCTGTCATGGGCCCCTTGACATATCAGACACGGTTTCTTTATCTGCAAGTAGGTAAAGGGTCTCCATTAGATGTCCTTAGGATCAGGAAGAGAAAGTATGTGCAAGCACTTAATAAATAATAAAGACTAATATAAATATGTGCTTGGTTTTTTTTATCTTAACAAAATATCATTGCCAGGAAAACCATCGTCCACTTTACTAACAATCCGTCCAGCCAGCAGAGCTTAATGTTAATGGTAAGAAACTGGATGTGTCCCAAAACTTAATCTGAGATGATTTTGTGGGTTACCTGAAGTTAAGTATGCTCTCTAAATGATGCTGAGAAAACAAAATCATGTCTTTCATCTGTATCCTCTTGCCATGTATGATTAAAAAGAACCAATAAAAATATTTAAAAAATAATATACATTTAACTTTTAGTAATGAGTCCAATACCTCTGCACTTAAGGATAAAAGAAGAAGAAACATGCTCTATGAATATCCACTGAGGAAGAAGTTCAGAAAAGAAGGTATAACCTATGCCTCCTCCTCCAAAAAGAAGAGAATAAAAAGACCTCACAATTTCCAGAATTTAATTAAAAAAAAAAACATTATGGTAAAATTCCATTGCATGACTTTCAAGTTCTCTGAACATTTTATTAAAGGTCTGAATTCTATCAAACTTCCTTGAAATCTGTGCTTTGTTTTGCACCATTTACCAAAAATAGCAATAGAAATGTTGCTGTTCTCCATCACCAGGCATAGTCACTTTCCCTATAGACATCAGCTCTGTTACTGAAAAACAGAAAGAAACAGCTCTGCCCTCCAAGTGGTAAGGTGTCTTAACCTCATAGGTGAAAAATACATTAATGATATCAGCAGTACTTGTAGCAGAAGCAGAAATTGCAGGGGCTGTTCATTAAATGAATGCCTACTAGTTCCCAGGCACTGTACTAAACACTACACATAAAGCATCTCATTCAATTCTCATGACTCTATAGGGCAGACTCCTCCCCCAGAAGAGGCATCAAGACCCATAAAGCTAAGGGGCTCACCAAAAATTCTAGGGCTAAACAATAACAACACATGAATGTGAACTCATACCAGTCTTACTCCAAAGTCAAGCCTCTTAATCACTTACACTCATCTCTCTTCTCACACATGAACCCACAAAAGCCTGCGCTCAGAAACCCGCATCTTGGTTACTGGCAGGTTTTCTAATGATGCCTTTGCAGTCCATACAAATCACCCATCTGCAAGGGAGCCATTTGAACCTAGATATGCTAGAATTCCCAAAGTCTTATTTCTGGTGAAGTTTCATAATAAGTTAGTGTGTGTTTGTAGATTTTTAAAATAAGTAGTTACTTCTTATACCAAATGATTTGAACATAATTTAATTAAACCAATTTATTAAGGGATACTTTTATACCTTCTATATGTCAGTTTTTCCCAAGATTTTTCTTAGACAAGGGTAAGAATAATATATAAATTTTTGAAATGATCTTGGAATTTTAGGTGTTAAATAAAATTCATGTTTGAATATTCCCATTTTGTTACCACTTGCCTAATTTTTCCATGCTTCTATTCAACTTAATTTAACAATGTGAATGAATTTCTGGAAATATAAAATCCCTTAACATTTCATATTTAAATCAATTTACTTAATTTTTATAGGTATCTATTTTCTCTCCATTAAGAGCCACTCTGATTTAAGCTAGAAATCAGAAAATTCATAGATTAAGCAGAAGATTCCAAATATTCTCTAATTTGGCCAGATAATGGGGAATATTGCAAGTTAAATTTGTCCCCCAAATTCATTACTTCCACAGCTTAAAAGTCTTCTTTGCCTAGAAAGTACATTAAATGGAGCAAAGATACCAACAAAAAAAATGTATGCCAGTTATTACTTCAAAAAACTTCTTGAACATACTATTTAAAATGTTCGAATATATATGTATGTGCTACACCATGATGTTTTGAAGAATGAAATCTCTTTCATGAACTTGGCCACAGCAATATCATTTCAGTTTAAGAACTTAGTTACAAGGTCAATTAATATCTAGATATGAAATAGCTCATGCAATGGCAGAACTGGCCATTTTGCTAGCCTGAAACCAAGATTATCAACATTGTGTTTATAGCCAAAAGAAATAAGAAAGATTCTGCTTTTGAATGACACGATGAGTAGACATGTCCCACAATCCAGATGCTAATCCAGGATCATTAAACTAACTTTACATTCATGAGTCTTCAAATAGTACATTGTGCACAATTAAGAACACCAGTTAATACCACTGAGGAAGAATAGTTGGGAAATCACTATTCTGCTAAAAAAAATTTTAAAAGTACCAAAGCAAACTACTGGAAGTAAAATAATATTCAAGGTGTAAAGTCAACACTTTGAAAGTTGGTAGCAAATATAATGGTAAGGAAACTTGATGTGCATTTGTGACCTGAAGCGGGTTACTGCGTAGTGGAATAACAGGACAATAGCTGCACTTGGTAGGATCCAGCTCTATCCACAGAGGTCTCCTCTAGAAACATCTGAATTCCACATTAAATCATGTTATCAGGATGGCGATCCTAATAAAATCCATGCACCACAGAAATTGGATCAGAATTTAACTATGTTTTAAATAAAATTATTTTGGCCTTTCAGAGGAAGATTTATGATGAAGTTATGAGCTGGTAAAGGAAGAAAAAATTGGGGGCAGAGGCAGAGGAATAAGCCCTACCTTACAGATTTGCTTAAGGATAATCATCAGCTTCATGGAATAGATTAACTGATACCTTGAATGAACTTCATCCAAAATTGCAAAGTCCCATAAACATACACTGAAGTGAACCCCTAGTGAGAAGAGCTTAAAGGCCCATAATTCCCAACTACGTCTTCTTTAATTAGCTCAGTATCAACTCTAAAAGAATTCCCAACAAATGTCTTGTCCAGTTTTGAACTAAGATGGCCTCACATTTAATAAATGGCTATACAAGTGTACAAAAGGGATCCTAAATTGGGTTTATCTTTCAGCCTTCATTCAGTTGGATGAGTATTTTCTAAATCCCTACAATGTAACACTATTGAGGTGCTCCTATGTGCACTAAATGCTAATAGCACCTAGACTCCAATGAATACTTGAATGTCACTGTATTTAGAAAGATAGAAGGCATGGGCACAAATCCGGGCTCCACCACATATTAGTCATGTGACTTGGACAAGTTACTTAACTGTCACAGTTTCCTCATCTGTAAAAGGTGAATAAAAATTATTCCTACCTCATATAGCTGTTGGGAGAGTTAAATAAGAAAAGACTTGTTTTATATAAGTACTTATAAGTGCTCAAAAAATATTATAATCTCATCTTTCACCCAGGCTAATCGTTTAACTTTCAGTTGTTAGATCATGAATTAACAAAAGGCAAAGATCTCAACCACCTACTTGCAGAGACTGGTCTCCTAATAACTATAGCCCGAGGCTACAGAGCTTGCCTTCCCTGTAACAAGGTAACCCTGGAAGGGCCCAGGACCCGGCCAGGAAATCCATCAGCCTAGAGGCACCGAGGAACACAGGATCTCTTGGCTATTTATGACAACAGGGCACCCTATGATTTAAAATCCTAGGAGAGGGGTATGCCTGGATTCAGGGGTGTACCCCCAAAGCACTCCACGGGATTGTCACAGCAGAGAAAATAGTGCCACACAGGGCCAGGCCTTGAGAGAATAGCTCCCTTTATTCTCTAACACAATGAATTTCTAATATGATGGACAGATTAATATTATTAACTTTGGCAAATCCACAGCCCTCCAACCCCTTGAGGGTAGAGAAGGGACTTGTTGATTTGGAGAGTCTCCAAAAATAATTTCACGCGAGAAATATTTCTTTTGGATGGTCCCTACAGAGGAAGTAAGCTAAATTAGAAACCGTAACCTGGAGGGATCGCGTAACGGCACGGATGCTCTTGTTGGTTAAAAGGTTAGCATGCCATGTCCCCAAACGTGGGCTTGTTCAGGAGTCCAGAGTAATGAAATTTCCAAATTTTGATTGTAGAGGAACTCCAAGTAGAGAAGGAGGATCAAAAGGCAGCCATAGCCCACACCGATCTGACATGAAGCAACCCGTTAGGCCATGAAGCATCCCAGCCGTACCACTGGAGAGAGGGGTCTTTGACGACGTTCTGTGTGTGTTAAAGAAGAGAAGTGTCTAGGGAAGTGAGAAGTGTCTGAGCTCTGTGGGATCACATCTCAGGGTTTTCCTGTAAGCCATACATGGAGGCCGAGGCCAGACCCTGGCCCACAGGCTGAGGAAATGCAGGCACCGCTAAGCAAAGTTGGAATTTGCTCTCCATGCTGCTCAGAAGCAGCTGTTCATCTTGAACAAACTCAGAAGGACCAGAGAGGTCAGGAAATCTTAGAAGCAAGAGATGGAAAGCATCCAAGCCGTCACCTTGTTTATCCTCCTGACAGTCGGCTTGCTCTGTCCAGCGTTTGATCTTCCTCCTGGATTAGAGTCCCCGGTGAAGAGCCACAGTCCCCTGGAGACACCCTGTTGGAAAGCAGTTTGGGATTTCTAGCCTATTTTCCTCTCTGACTTTCAATACTCCAGGTCTAGTTCAGTGATACCAGATGTTTTGATGGAGATTTGGGATGGGACCAAGGAAGAGAGGGTCAGGAACAGCCCAGGAGCTGTGCACATTTTCAACAGGGAGTGCTTGGGCATATTGAGGGCACAAAAATGGAAGATCACCCTCTCCCTAGGAAGCCCTGGCCTGCCTAGATCAGGACTCTGTCGCCTGCCGGGGAACTGGCTGTCAAGAACTTGGTGCAATTTCAGAGGTCTTTGAAAACCCTCTCTGCCTGTCACCTCTCCTCTCTCTCTCCAAATACCACTCCTCTCTCTCTGCATTCCTGCCTTTGATAATTAACATCCTTTATCTCACAGTGAAAGCAAAAGTTTAAAAAGGGTGACTTAACTTGTTACCAGGGGATAAATAATATCAGCTTCTTTCCAAATTCAGTCCTTGACAAAGGTGCTCACTGTAAACTTGTATGAAGAGTTTACACCTGTCCTGGTTAACACAGCGCATTGCCAAGAACCCCCCATAGCAGGTATTCGATGAACATGTGTCCAGTTGAACAGAAGAAACACTGGGAGGCAGTGGGTACTGAAGGAAGGGAGAAGCACTCCACAAATCAAGCTGTAAAAAGCAAAGAGCCAGTATATGGCTGAGGCTTTTTAAAGAAGTCTTTGTCAATTTCACATTTTCATTGTCCCCAATGCCCTACTGAAAGATGTCCTTGTTTATCACTTTGAAAAACAAACAGATGTGTGACTACATACAACTACATATGGATCCCTTGGATGTGACACAGAACAAAATGAGCCCATCATTTGCAAGGCAGGGTGGTATCAGTCCAGGAGACTGATGGATCTGCCACTTCTAGACGCACAACCTGCACAAGCAACTTAACTTCTCTGGCCTCCGACTCTCCATCTATAAAATGGGTTCATTGTACTGGCTTTACACAGACTATACCATTTCAACTGCTCAGACCCATGCCAATAATACTGGAAGTGAAATTGATTATAAATGTTAGCTCTGATTATTTGTAGTCCCTTTCTCTCTCTCTCTCTCTCTCTCTCTCTCTCTCTCTCTCTCTCTCTCTCTCTCTCTCTCTCTCTCTATCCCAAAACCTGCTTTCTTCCTGTGTTCCCTATTTTGGGAAATAAGATCATCATGCAGCAGGTACAAAGCCGGAAAACCCAGCATCATCCCCAGCTCTTCCTGATCACTCTATTCTCCAAGAAAATGTGATGCATGCATACACACACACACACTTGCACACATGGCCACACAAACACAGATAGTATTCAACCTTAAAACAGAAGGAAATCTTGTCATTTGTGATAGCAGGGATGAACCTGGAGAGCATTATACTAGCAGAAATAACCCAGACACAGAAATACAAATACTGTTTGATCTTACCTATACCTGGAATATAAAAATGTCAAATTCACAGAAATGGAGAATAGAATGGTGGTTACCAAAGTCCTAGGGGTGGGGAAAATGATGTTGGCTAAAGGGTGTGAACTTTGAAAGATAAGAAGAATAAGTTTAGAAGATCTAATGTGACTTAATAATGTGACTACATTTAGTAATGTATATTTGAAATTGCTTAAAAGAAAATGGCTTAAATATTCTCACCATTTGCACAAAAATGGTCACTATGAGTTGACAGGCTTTTAACTAGCTGGATGGTGGTAATCATTTCACAAACTTATAGCTGTGCACCTTGCACATACATGTTTTTTATTTATCAATTTTACCTCTGTTAAGCTGAGTAACTCAGTGAAAATGTCATCATCACCCCCAGTTTGACTCACATGCTTCTCTTCCTGATAATACTCAGCACACAGCTGGATTGTAGCACAGCTGAATTGAACACTATTCTGTCTTCACCACTAGGCTATGAGCTCCTTAAGACAACCACTGTGTCTTGCCTTTGAACAGATGCTCATAGGTATTTGATAGAGTAACAGAATGGTGATGGATGGGAAAGCAGGAGATGGGACCCCTCAAATCATTCATCAGATGAAAAAGGAGAGAATCAAAAGAATAATTTCTCAGATGCCAAAAGAAGAAAGACCAAGTACCCTATACAAAAAAAAAAAAAATTCTCTGCAAAATCATCTTACATATGGGGGCATGGGAGTATCAAGGAAAGACTCTCAAGGTTGCTTTAAAAATGGAAGCAAAACTGGGGAAAAGACCCAGACTACCATTATTAATTACTCTGTCACTTTAATTCATTGTATTCTAGCTCAGCTAAACTAATTAGGTCTTATTTTGCAAACAAAATTTTCATGGCCTGCTACATGAAATTCTTCTCTAATAGGTAGCATCTGCTGCATTTATTTCATCCATTAATTTTGCAACCTTCTCCAAAACAAACATTAGGTTCTTGTGATGTGATTCAGACAATAGAGATGAGCTATGCAGCCCGGGGGTGCATAGGCAGTCTGGATCCCCAATTCAGTCACTCTTCCCAAAGAGCCACGTAGAGGATACCCGGCCAGCCCAGTCCCCAGTAGGCTGGACCCACTGGGAGGAGGAACCCGCATCCTCCCAGGGAGCCTGCACTCAGAACTCTTCCATGTGCTACAATCTGAGATCGATTCTGGTGTTAGGTGTGAGAAGCTACAGCCCTAGAGGAAGGAGAAGAACATGGGGGCGGTTCTGATCAGAGCAGCTTCATGAATGAGAGGGACTGGACTTTGAGAAATGACAGTACAAGAACCTCAGGTGCAGAAGAATCCCAATAGCACCAAATACACGGAGTCCCCATTATTACCACCACTGTATGCCAAGAGGTAGGAAATAGGTATACAGTGGTCAAACACCTAATTGGCAAGATTTCTCTGAGCACACTTGACACACTCAGACCTATGCTGATCAAGGGCTATTGAAGGCAGACAGCATGTCCTTGGCCTTGGTAAAGAGACAAGTTTGCTATATAGAATGTCAGAAAGAACGGACTCTGGGCCCTAGGGTGGGTATCTCTCACCCAGTTCTGTTGCCTCCTGGGTTTCCAGTAGTCTGTAGACTCCATAACTTTCACCCACTTGACCTATGTCCAGCCCCTTGGTCTTTCTCATGGTGACTATAGGAGGCTGATGCTCCTTTGGAGACCTGCCAGCTCCTATTACTTCTCCCAGCAACCAGAGTTTTCCTTGGTGAAAGATTTGGAGAAAACTCCCTTTTCCTGGCTTCTGCCTGCATAGTCATGACCTTCTCAGAGCTCCTCAAGTTAACTTACTTTCCAGCATGTTGTGTCCCCTGCCCCTGTGGCTCCCTGGCTCACATCTAGATATTCAGACAGCTCTCTGCCTGCTGACGGACCTAATGGTGACAGTTGTTGTCTCAAATTCTGCTACGAACTCATTGTCTGTGTCCCTTTAAAATTCATATGTTAGGGCTGGGGTTGTGGCTCAGTGGTAGAGGGCTTGCCTAGCACATGTGAGATACTGGTTTTGATCCAAGGCACCACATAAAAGTAAAATAAAGGTATTGTGTCCACTACAACCAAAAAATGTATTCTTAAAAATATTTATATGTTAAAGTCCTACTGTGATGGTATTTGGAGGTGGAGACTGGGTGGTAGTGAAGTCCTGAGAGAGTAGAGCCTCCATGGTAAGATTAACATCCTAATAAGAGGGAGATATCTAGTGCTCTCTCCTCACTCCTCTCCCTCTCCCTCTCCCCCTCCCTCTCCTTCTCGCCCCCCACCCCCACCCCATCTCTGCATGCAAGAACACAGCAAGAAATTATTTTTCTGCAAACTAGGAAAGGGGCCCTGACCAGAAACCAGATTACCATCTCCTTGATCTTGGACTTCCCAGCCTTTTGAACTATAAAGAATCAATTTCTCTTGTTTAATTCACACGGTCAATGGTCCTTTTGTCACAGCAACAACCCAAACTATCTAAAACAAGCTCCTACTGCAATCCATTGACTTTCTGCCCTTCTTCCCCAGGAGCTGGATAGACAATTGTGCCCACCTATGGAAGTGAGTTCCTCCCAGGCTTCATCCAATGAACGAGAGGTGCCCAAGGTTCTCTTTCCCCAATCCAACCTAAAGAGCATGCTTCATTGCTGAGCCACAAAGGGGACCCCAGCAGTGACCTTTCAATTGCCTCATGTTCGCCTTGCCTTTCCTTTTCCCCTCACTGTTTCCTGAGACGACCTCCTAAATAAACTCCCCCACAGGTCCTTGTCCCAGGTTCTACTTTCAAGGTAGAAATAACCCATGCTAAGACCCAACTTTGGCTGCTGTTGGAAAGAACTTCAGAGATGAAGCTCTGCCCCTGGGTCTGAGTAGTCTCTGTGGACAGATCCATCCCTGATGGACAGACCCAAACTAGCCAAATCCTGCCTGGGATAAAGCACCAAAGATCCTTCCCATATGGTCCACCCCTAGAGTTTGCCAGTTCTTTCATTCTTCCCTAACTACAGTGCATCTTTAAAACAGAAATTAAAAGAAAAGAGAAAAAACTCTCCTATAATTTCTTCTTTGCTTTGATGTCAAAAGCTGTAAAAGTGACTTAGAAATCTTTTTGTGAATATGTGGGAATCAAGTGCAAGGTATTAATGAACAAACTGCTGTAATATTAATAGTTGCATTTATGATAAAAAAAATCAAAAGTTTGATGTCAAGTTTGTCTTAAAATAATCAGAGCCAGGCCATCGGCACATCAGGAGGTCTGGATTTTGCCTCCAGGTGCATTTTCCTTCTCTGTGTAGCCCTGGACTTGTTTCTTCTATTGTGATTCCTGGTCCCTTGGTTGACTAGAAGCAATGTGAGAATTAAAATGCACGAGGTGATTGATATGAGAACATATTTTGAATCTGAAGAACTAAAATTCCTTTTCATTGTCTATTGGAATCCCATGTCTGTGGAAGAGGGTGTGACAGTGGACACGATGGCCAGAGAATCCATACACTCGCTCACCCTCTCGAAAACCATGAGTTAAAGCCAACGTGGGTCCAGCCTCTTCCCTGTGCTATGGCAGGGGGACGTGTGAGCCAGCCTGGGACTGCCCACCAGCACTCGCACCCAGGTGTCTCTCACTAGCTAGAAATCCAGTAATGCAGCAGACAGCCAGGGGGCTGCACCTCCCAGAGCTGCTGTTGCATTGCAGGAATGATTTCCTTCCACACAAACATGCATTTCCCCTGGGAACTGTGCCTTGCCCTCTGTGCTGCTTGTCTATCTTAACACTTAATGAAACTCCTGTGAAAACAGGGACAATGTCAGGCTGTTTGTCATTAGGCCACCGGGGCCTGGAAGAATATCAAATACATATCAAATATCTGTGAATGCATGAAGGAAGACTATAAAGCACATCTTCAGGCCCAAGGGTGGAAATGTTTACCTAAAGTAATTTTAAGACCCAGGTGAATGGAGACGAGGAAAGACCTCGTGGAGAGCAGGATGACTTTCTCACTGACACTATGCTGCTGCACATGGTTTGAGCAAGTATAGCCCTTGTCTCCTTTTATCTTGTTTTCATTTTTATTGAGGTATAATTGACAAATAAAAAGTTGTGTCTACTCAACGTGTACAGAACGATGATTTATACATATACGTGGTGAAATGACTACAACAGGCAAGCTAACTAACATCCACTTTTATATGTGTGTTGAGAATGCATAAGATCTGCTCTCTTAGCAAATTTCAAGTAAGCCATTCAGTATTATTAATTCCAGTCACCGTGTTCTGCATTAGATACCCAGAAATTATTCATCATATCTGAAAGTCTGTACACTGTGATCAACATCTGTGTGCTTCCCCCTCCTCTGCTCAGGCCCTGGAAAGCACCATTGGGCCCTCTGCTTTTGTGAGTTGACACTTGATTCCACATGTAGGTGATATCGTGCATTATCAGTCTTTCTGTGTCTGACATATTTTCACTTAACCACACAGCCTCCAAGTTCATCCATGTGGTTGCAAATGCAGAATTTCCTTCCTTTGTGGCTGAATACTATTGCATTGCAAATTCACCACATTTTTTTTTAAACTCTCATCTGTGGACAGGCATGATGGTATTTTCACATCTTGGCTATTGCAATTAGTGCTGCAAAAACACGGAAGTACAGACATCTTTGGAGATACGTGCTTCATTTCCTCTAGATTAACACCCAGACGTGGCTTGTGAAGTCTCTCAGTAGTTCAATTTTTTTTTTTAAGAAACTTCACACTTTTTTCTCATAATTGTTATAGTCTATCCTTTTTTAAAATTCAACACATTTTCAGCATTAGAAAGCAAGGGTGAACAGGAAATTTTTTTGCTAGAACCACAGTCATTTATATCACTGACAAAGTATCACTTAATTGGAAACAAAAACACTGTGCCTATTAAAGTGTTGGTTGTAAATAAATACCTAAAATTCATTCAAGGGATATTGGCCACTCTGGTGGCCAGAGGGTGATGAGGTGAAAATCCTCAAGTTCATGTCATATGAGGTTGGGTTGAGGGAAGGTTTGTTTACCCAGGGGAAAGAAAACTTAGAGGATATGTGACACCTGCTATTGAATTTCTTGCAGGTTGTCACATACAGTGGGAAGTAGATTTATTAGTTGTGATTCAAAAATCAAAGAATAGAACCAATGGATGAGAGGTACAGGACACAGATTCCGGCAAAACGCAAAGTCACATTTTCTAGCAACTAGAAAGATCCATAATATGTGTGTATCTGTCCCATGAGTAGGGTAGGCCAGCACTGCTCAGAGTGTGACCCCTGGCTAGTACCCAGTTGTTGCTACTGGTCTGTGGCAAAGCACATATAGAAACCGAGAACAAGCATTTTGAGACATTTATAGTAACATCCAGTTGTGTTATCCAAGCGTGGGCACATCTGGTGAATGGCTTAGAGACTCTTCCTTACCAAACTTCCTTCAAGTCCGTGGTGAGTCTTCTGAGGCTTGACTGTGTTAGTCATTCTCAGAAAGACTGTGATGTAATATGGACATTATTATAACACAGACATCTTAGCATTAGTTTGACAACTCCAAGGCATGTTAGACTGCTTTCATCAGTTGAAGATGACTTAATTTACCTATAATTTTCAGAATAAAATTGTTGTAACAGGCTATTGATAAAAAGTTGAAGGTGAATTTTTAAAAAACATTATTTGTTTCATTTTGGGGAAATTTTTTTCTAATTAAGTAGCTTCAACCTATTGGAATTGCTCTGAATGTCTCTTCTTCCATTCCCATCAACCTACATCTGGTTTGTCTACTGAGATACTCATTAAAGCAAACACAGAACAATTCAGGTAGACTAGATGTTTCTGCAACAGAACTATTACTGTCAATCCAATTCTAATCAGATTAATTAGCAAGCAAAAAGTTAACTCATTATTCCCACTTACTTCTTTATGCATAATGTTTATTCAGACTGCATATATAGTTAGGCATTCAATACAGACACTCCCATTTCATTCATAACTTATTGTACTACTGCAAAATATACTAGTATGATAGAAGTTTTTTATATTAATCAAACCTGTACTAAACAGGTCTAGTTGTTGTGATTCATTGCTTTTTTAGGCTATGTTTCTTTTAATGACATTTATTAAAATGCAATTTTATGCCTGTGAATCTAATAATAAAAATTGTGGCTTATAATTTATATGCTTTTTCATCTGGTGTTTCCAACAATTATCTTTATCATATTTTATGAAGTATTGGTTTGAATTGGATCGGAAATTTGGGGGGGAAAATGGTTCTTAGCCATAAAAAGAGAAGCCCTGATGTAGACTTCCAGTTGAAGATGAAGAACATACTGTCCTGAAGTTTGCACTGGGAAAAACTGCTTTGGGAAGTGGTTGATACTGATTTGCATGGCCCCTCGGTGCCTGGTCTTAACACAGTAGGTCCTTAGTGTTAAATATTAATTGTATGAAATAATCCGAGAAGCATTACATAAATTGCACACAATTACAAATATCAAATTTATAAATGCTATAAATTACAAATTGATTTTTTTAAAAAAATAACTACAGAGTCCAGAGGACGCAACAGAGATGGTTGAAGTTTCAATCCAATTAGATGAATGGGCTTGATGGAAACACAGTTTTTTTAGCCTTGAATAGTAAAAACCTCAAGATACTACATCACCATCTTCAAAAAGTCCTGCATATATCATGGCAAAGACTGAGAATTGTAAGAAGCAGACTGAGAAGATACAAGGGGCAAAATGACAACTAATGGGTAGAAGGTACAGAAAGGCTGATATTGATTCAAAAAAGAATTTCTCAAAAATCACATCTGTTCAGAAAAGAAGAGGGCTGCTTCATGTGATAGCCAGTTCTTGGTCATTTTCCTTCAGGTCCACTAAAAGACTGAGGGGTTTGTCAGCTGGAGAGGGGATTCCTGCACAAAATAGAAGAGTTGGCATTTTATAGGGTCTGTAGTAGTTGTGGCAAGGGCTGTGCTAAGCTTTACTATGTAGTGTTTTATTTTAAACTCATGGGAAATCTAGGAAGTAGGTATCATTATCTGTTTTACAGATGATCAATCAGGAGCTCAAAGTGGATAAATATGATCAGAGACACACAGAGGCAAATAGGTCTAAGGACCCACTGGCTCCATTTACACCCAGAATGGATACTATCCTCAACTCTGAAAGCCCATGATCCTGTGTCCTCAAAACCTGGAGACATGACCAGAAACCTAAAAGGAAAGGAAATATCATCAAAGCCAAAGTGACCAACATTTTGTATGTCACATCATGAGGTGCCTTTTGCAGTTTGGGCTCTTAATTCTCTGAACACTTTCAAGAAGCTCTGGTGCCTCCCTCCACTCCCCTTCCTTCCTGCTTCTTCCTCTTCTATAACCTTCCTTCTTTCCATCCCCAACTCATGATTTCTGGGATAGACAGGATCTCATGGCTTTACCTTCTCTGCAGGATGCTCGCTGTACTTCAGGAGAGATGTCTAGAGATGTTTGCCCAAAGGAACAAAGAGCAACCGTGGAATTTCTGGTACAGGAGAAGATTCTTTTATTTAGAAGAACTTTCTAGCATCCCCAATGCACTGCAGAGGAACTACTGAGCCTCTCTGGCAAAGTAAATCTGATCTTAAGCATTAATCCATAATCACCTTGCCAGGTGTTTCTTTGAACACTCACAGATTCGTTGACTTGTGTTTTTGAGGACAATTTATAAGACCTCTTTTGTAAAGAGGATCCTGTTGAGACCAGTAAGACAGAGCACCCCTTCTTGGATCCCTGTAGAAATAGGAAAGAGCTCCCGAGGTCCTGACTCACCATCCAAAGGCCTGACCTTGAGCAACCCAGCCCCGTCCTGGTCCTATGTTGGCGTTCTTCCATCTGCTCTTTCTCTCTCTATTGCTTTATGATTTTGCAGACCCTGAGTCATCTCTGCAGATTCCACCGGAGCAGCTGGGTGGCCAGCATCCAGCTCCGTGTCTCTTGCCTTGATGGATGCAGGTCCTCATAAGCATCTGTCTCTCCAGCCTGAAGGTGACCAGCGGTGACTCCCCAACTTCCTTCACTGGTCTTCAGCACTTGGCCTTTGTGCTGTTGCCGGCAAAGCCGACCTTTTCTCATAATGGATCTGTCTGATTGTGTAACTGTATCCTTTTACTTCTGACAGCATTTTCATCTCTGCAAAACCTCCAAACAGATGAATAATTTTCGCTTGTGCATTTCAATGAGTTGGGGAAACATTCAGGGTTCAGAGGCACAGCTAAAAATATTTCCAGAAGGATGAGTCAAATAATGTCGGGGGTGACTGGGAAAGAGAAGAAAGGGCCCTGCCATGTCTCTCTTGCGAGCCAACAGTCCTGATGTGCTCTTCGGGGTCACTGTTTCCAGCCTGAAAATCCTTGGCTGTTGAAATGAAATGTCCATCTCTTTGTTCTGCCTCCTCTTTCTCTTCCTAGTCTTTCTCCTATTCCTCTTGCGTCCAGCTCCCCTCCACCACGAAAATACTGCCTAATGTTCATAGATAACCTTCTAAGCCTCGCCCAGTTACTAGGAGACCCCCTTTCTGCAAGTTTCCAGAACTTCGTACAGTTGCCAACAGAATGATAATTGCTTTCTAAATCAACGTGGCTGTCCCTTTCTCCAAGGATGTGCCTGGGAAAATGTCTAGAGGGATCTCTTTCCTTTTCTTTCTCAGATTCCACTGTAGTAATGGGTCTCCTACAAGCAAACATGAACGTTTTCTCAATAGAATCTCATGGCTCTGGCATTGCCTTTGGAGAACACAAGATTTCCAAAATATTCAACAAAAATCCTCCCAATACAACACTCACAGCAATACCATCCCAGAGTGTGGTCCAAAACAAATTGAGAAGTTGCCTGTACAACAGCTTCAAGATGTTCAGAAGGTGTCAAAAATGGCAGGAGGATCTGACACTCATCAAAGCATTCAGTTAACCAAACCCACAATCTCCAGGGCTTTAATAATATACAAACTGCAAGAATCGAGGGTAACAGATTGATTGACTTTGACTCCAAAGGTGCTGATGACGAGCAGGAGCAGGAGCGCGTCCCAGACACAATTATGTACAGGCAGCTCTGAATAACAGTAGCCAGTCTCCGCGCAGCACTTTGCATAGAGCGGTAATTTGCATCATCCAAGTGTTTTGCAGAGCTTTACCAAAAGTATTTTAAGTGTGAACAAATAGTAGAAACTGCAGTTGGGAAAGCTGGATGGCGTTCACCTTCCCATGGGGAGTAGGGAATTTTGGCTTTAGGGCCAGATCTGCTCCCTGCTTTTGGCGCATTGCAGGCCTCTTACCCGAGGCCCTTGCTCCTTCACGTTGGAAGCAGCTCCAGCCTTGAGTGCCAGTTCGGCCACCTGAATGGAAGGCTCTAGCTCTTTGACAGCCAACAAGCCCTGAGCTCTTGCATTTTTATGGCGCCTCACACATCCACCCTTTCTCTTTACTCTTTCTCCTCCCACCTCTCTGGATACCCCTCCCAGGGCCCTCCCTGGACGCCTCCTCTTCTGTGCATCTTCACCTATTCACGTGTCATCCTTCCCTTTGGGTCCCTGCTTTTGTCACTCATTATTCCCATGCTAGACAAGCTTGCACATTCTCTTGGCTTCAACCTGCACACTGAGGTCTCCCAAATCCACAGTCCCAGGTAAGTGTTCTCCCACCACGTTTCCATTGTTCCAGGACCTGTTCAACCCCACACGCCCTGGTATTCTGGTCTTTGGCCTTTCTGTTGGAATACCCCATTGCTCCCTCCGCCTTGGTCCTTCAATTTTGCCTAACCCAGAAGTCAGCCCGATGTGTAAAAGTGCATGGGGTCCAAAAGGGAAGCTGGGGTGGGGAGGCTTCAGTTTTCGTTCTGCTATTGAGGAGCTGTGTGTCTGTATCATCCATCTTTGCCCTCGGTTTCCTCATCCCGACGAGATGACCAAAGCTGCAGACTACAATGAGGATTAGTTTTCTGCACAGGACTTTTCAGATAATCAGCACCAAATAAGTGCTACTGATTGATAGTAATAATAACAACAGCACCCATGACAAACACAAATAAAAATGGAGATTGTCACACCCTTCTGACAGTGGCCTTCTGGGGGTCCCATATTCTCTGCTTCCTCCTGTTGGTCTCCCCCATCTCATCTGTGCAATTAGAGTAATCTCTTTTCCTACTCCCAAGATTTCCCAGTATGTGGCAGGAAGTTCCCCTAATAATCAAAACCATTAGATGCTCTGCTTCTCCATTAGCTTTTCAAACACCTGATTTCTGAAACTACCTCTGACCTCAGATGTTTGGGAAGATGATGACGGCCACACTGGCTCAAGGGCCCTGGGGAAACTGGTGAAGCAAGGGAGTTCTCTGGGGTCCAAAAGGGAAAACAAGACAGAGCAGAACTGAAGACAGCAGAGATGCCTGGGGCTGGGTGTTCTGTCCTTGATCATGGAGCCCAGAGCTCTCATGTGGATGTGGTTGTGCACCTGATATCCATCTCAAGGGAGAAGGATGTCCTCTAGGTTCTCTCATTTCCCTTAAATTTTGTTCCAATTGAATGAAGTAAATAGTTTCAATAACTTCTCATCAACTCATCTTTCTGAGCTTCAGGAAATGGCCATCTTCATTCCAGAGACCCACAATTTGGTGAACAAAGCCCTGTGACTGCCATCCACACCCTTGCTGCCTTCACAGAGACCAGTCACACTCTCCATCAACCTTCATCTTTTCAGTCAAAAAAGCCAGCACCCCAAGAAAGCACCATTAAAGTGGAGCTTAGCATAGCATCCGGCAGTAGAACTAATCACTCACCCAACATGGCACCGCACTCGGAAAACACACCACCAAACACACTCCCTCAACTTTTCCTGTTCTTGGTTCACATAGAAAATGATACCTTGAACATGGCTCCCTGGAGTAAATTGGAGAAACTGGTCACAGCTGGAGGCCACAATTCTGAAGAGCCCCAGGACCTGCCTGTTGCCCCAAGAACCAAGGGGATCCATGTCTCAGACACACCTGCAACCCATTTGTAGCAGCTCAGCATGCCCTGGCACCCCATTGAGAAGCTATACCTAGAAGACCCTCTTATTGCCTGGGAGACCAATAGAATGTTCATTCCATTAAATAAGATCTCCTCTTCAGAAAGTCCCAAGTCTATTTTTCACCTCGGTGCTAGCTGCTCTGAAATATGTTTCCCATCCAGTAGTCAGTGCTTTGTCATGCTCAGCAAGGAGGATGACCTGGTGGCCACAGCAAGGAATCAGGAGCCCTGTGGATTCTGAATTTATGATTCAGCAGCCCAGCTTCTGACTTACTCACATTAGGTGACCTGTGGAAACCACCGAACTTTGACAGGTCCTAATCAGACAAGCCGGAAAATGATATCAGAATAGGTTTCTTCTGGAAACCAAACACGGTGTGAAAATTGAGACTTCCTGAGCAGATAAATTAGAAGCAAGCTCTACAGGAGGAGCATGACGAAAGCCATATGTTCAACATCAGCAGATGCAAGAGAGAAAATAACCACAACCTATAATAGCACACAGCGTCACAGTCTTTCATACCTATAAATTGCTGAGCTGTCAGTGATCTCACCTGGCCCCTGTCCCTTCTGTGCCACAAACATCACAGTCCATGGATGCTGAACCAGGCAACCCTGGGTGGAATCCTGGCTCTAATGCATCTTAGCTGTTCTTCCTTCCTATGGCTCCTAATTTTTTACTGTTGCTAAGAGAAGTTTTCTAAACAGAAAGAACATGATTTTAAAGAGGAGAAGAAATCTTAGGACATTAGGAAGAAAGAACAATGGAAAGAGCAAAAACATGGGTAACTATCATCTCTTTTCTTCTTGAGTTTTTAAAACTGGTTTTCAATATATAGAGAGGAAGTACTTAAGACAATTTAAATGTGGAAAGGTCAACAGATCTGAGGAGAGGTAAGGTATGTATAAGATGTCTCTATATATATAAATTATATATATATATATAAATATATGTCTATATATATGTAAATGCCTTAAAAATTTTTTCCAAACTGATATATTCAAATACATTAAATGATCAATAAAATGGAATGGAATTCTAATAGACATTTAAGTAACCCCCAAGATGGTAAAAGAACAAAAACAGAAAAATGAACCACAGAGGGAACAAAAAGAAAGCAAAACTTTTTAAAATGTCAAATTTAAGTACTAAAATATAATTACATTAAATGTAAACAGTATAAATACATCAACTAGCAGATATTATAAGAGCAGTTAAACACCCCTTTTTTTGGTTGATGAGTAACTGGTCCATGCTCACAGTCAGTGAGAGCCCAAGCTCCAAAGAGTGGAGAGCTAAGTGTCTGAGCAAACACAGACAGGGTCAGCCCGCCAGCAGCTTCCTGCCTGCTCAAAACCATTTGCACCCAATGGTCTGACATCCTGCACATGCACTTATTAAGCAAATGAGAACAATACTATTTCAAAGTCTTAGGTTCATTCTTGTGGAGTGCTAATATTTCTGAGCCTTTTAGTCATTCAAATATTAATGTGAATTAATTCAATAGAATACTTTCCAGATGAAAAAGCACTTTGCATTGGGGCGCTAAGAACTGGAGGAGAAGCTAGGGCCAGAGAGAGCTAGTTGAGACCTCTATCAGTAAGAAGGCTATCGAGGCTCCTCTATTACAGAGTTTGGGAAGGACTTAGCAAGTGCCGTTGCCACGGACGGTAAACTCAGAGTCCAGCAGATCACACCCAGCCTCGGTGACTGCATATATGAGGGAGGGGATATGTCAGAAAGATCACTGACCCTACTTCACCCCTCCCTTCTGGAAGGAGCTTGAGTTTTAACCTCACACAAGAATGTATACATCAAAATAGAAACAGGGTCCCATGGATTGTGATAGCAACATGAAGCAGACTTCTATCCAGGGTGGCTAAAATATGAGCTCTTCCTGTCCCAGGGGGTTCATGGTCCACACACATCTGCACCCACATGATCTGTGGTCCATCCTGTTCAACATTACCCTCAGCTTCCCTCTCCGGGGAACGTGCCGTCTGTATATTGCTATCTCTGCACCCCCCAGGGCTCCCCTAGCAGCCCCTGCCCTGCTGCTCCCTCGATAGACAGGAAGCTTCCGCAGCTACCAGTACAGCCTGGGCTATGCGGCTGCAACGGATTGCCCTCACATCCAGGATTTACCACAGCAGAAAGCTTTGCCTCACTCTTGCCACAAGTCCGTTCCAGATCGTAGTCCCTCCAGGGCCCAGGCTGGCTGAGGCTCACCCTGAAGCTGTCCTGTACAGAGCATGCAGAGTTCTCAGCTGCCACACAGAGCCAGGCAAGAGAGACACTAGCAGTGTAGCTGGGGCTTTTCGTTGCCTCCACCTTTGGCTCACATTGCACAACCAAAGCCGTCACATGGACTCGCCTAACTGCTGGGGGATGGGGGTCTTAGAGGCAAATAAAATATTCAGTGAACCCTGCCGTCACAGAGGTGTTGAAAATCGAAATTGCACCCAAATATTACATAACTGGTTTCGATTATCATCTCAACCCAGTGGGTATATAAATACCAAAATAGCTGTGTTTTGTTCCTATCACTAATTGCAGCTGTGATCTCCTAAGCTCCCTCTTCTTGTCACTTAACCCCCTCTCAGGCAGACCCCACAGCTTTTCCACGATTTACATTTATTATCAGGCCAGTACCATCCAGTGTAGGGTGGAGCTACCCTCTAAAACCCAGTGCACATTTCCTTCCACCCTCCAGTGCAGGTCAGGTTTGTCCTGGAGGGGTTGGGGTGGCAGGGGTGAAGTTGGCTTCCCCTGCCACCTTTCCTGCCATTCTCACCCTGTGGAGCAGAGAAGAGTCTGAGAAGGGTTTGGTGCTCTGCAGCTGACATATTTAAATTCTTGATAGTTCTATCATTGAGTTTTCATTTAATAAGTGTTATGGGTTGAACTCTGTCCCCACTCTCCCCAATTTATATATCAAAGTACCAACTCCCAGTACCTAAGGATGTGAGTGGATTTGGAAACCCAGTCATTGGAGATGGAATTAGTTAAATTAAAATAAGGTGCAATTAGAATAGAGTGGGGCCCTAATCCAAAATTACTGGTGTCCTTATAAGAAGGGAAAATTGGGACACAGACATATTCAGAAAGAAGACAAATTGAAGACCCAGGGACAATACCTTCTACAAGCCAAAGAGTGTCTATAGCCTCCAGGAGTCAGGAGAGAGGCCTGGGACAGATTCTCCCTTACAGCCCTTGGAAGGAAGCAGCCCTGCTGACACCTTGGCCTCAGACTTCTGACCTCCAGAACTGTGAGACAATACATTCCTGAAGCCACCTGGCTAGTGGGTAAGGCAGCCCTAGGAAGCTAGCCATGATTGGAGTTCATGAGACGGTGCTCATGCATTAGGGACTTGGTGCCTCAGATTACATGTCTCCAAGATACCTCCCTGCCGCCCCCCCAGAATGGCCTCTTGGCCATCCCCAAACCTACTCAATGGCCCTGACCACTCTTCCTCTCATGTGGGGCCTGGGGAGGCTTGGGGACATATGCACCTCGAACAGTAAGTCACATTGTCTGCACTGGATGCCTATGATGGTCTGCACTTGCCCTGCAAGTATTCCCATGTCCAGAAAAGGGAAATTAAATAGCAAGTTGGAAACACCAGACAAAGTTTAAGGAGAAATCACAGAAGTGAAGAAAATGCTATTCTCTGCTCTTTGAATGTGGGGCCCTTCATCTTCCTTTAGCATAAGGCCCACAAATTATGTAGCCAGCATGGTAGGAAATAATAATGAAGTCTTGGGACATTAAGAGAAGCAAAAACAAAAAGAAGAAGAGGAGGAGAAGGATAAGGAGGAGGGAGGAGGAGGAGGATAAGGAGGAGGAAGGAGGAGAAGGAGGAGGAGGAGGAGGAGGAGGAGGAGGAGGAGGAGAAGTATTGGTGGTTTTGAAATCCCAGGTTCTAGGTATTCCTGAGATCTGGAGCTAAGGCCTCTTTGAGAAACACCAGTATCTTCATAATACATTCCTCATTTATTTAATGTAATTGAGAGAGTTGTTCCATAATCTATAACCAAAAGAGTCATAGCTAATACTAGCACCGCTGCATTTATGTGAATTTGGATTCTCTGAATTTGGAACAGCATAAAATTCATATATACATATAATTTCATAAGCAAATTTTGAAATTATATGAATCCTCTGAATTTTTTGAAAATTCCTCTGGATCATGTAATTTTCAAGCCACCTGGTTGAATGGATTATGAACTATGTGTCACATTAAGATAACATGGTAAAACCTTTTTGTATGTTAATAAAAATCCACCATATTTTAACAATATCAATAAATCACATGATTATTATTTGCACGCACAACTTATATGAATTACTGAGCACTTGCTATTATAACTAAAAATCTTTGTTTACCTCTTATAGCTGTATCAGTCAAGCACTCATTAAGTGATAATCATGTTAGCAGTGATAATACTTTAGAAAAGAAATGACATGCAATAGCATCCCATGAAGAAAAATAGACAACTAATTTAGCAGGGAACAGTGTGAGAGGGCCTATTGGGGATACTAGCAAAGCAAAAGCAGAATTAAAGCAGTGGTACCTTTAAGCTCACAAAAAACAGTCCTACAAATCCAAAGATAATGGAAATTTTGATGCTGACACAGCTGCCCAGGAATGTCATGTAATATGCCCCAAACTCCAAAAGTTGAAATTTACAACCTTCAAGAATACATTCTCTCCACTTTATACACTAATAATTTTATTTATCAAGGAGTAATTTATAGGAAAATTAGTCTTGAATTATGTAAGACCTGAATTAGGCAAGGCCTTCAGGAATGTGCACTCACACACAATGTGGCCACTCAGAACCGCCTCCTCCTTGGCTTGGAAGACAAACACAGGCCATGCCAGGAGAGTGTCTGGGACAGGCCCTCCTAGCTTCTTGGCTTGCCATCAAAGCCTGTCAAAGGGCAGCTCCCCATCACCAGCCTCGCAAAGGAAAGCTGAGAAAACATCTTCCCAGGAGCTGAGTGATGGCCAACACGCGTATCCCCATCTCACACCAGAGCAGTGTCCAAGAAGTGACAGGCCAGGCTGGGCAGGACACCCAGCTCTCAGCCAGCATCTTCATACCCTGCAGAGGATGCCTGAGTCCCAGCTGTGGCAAGTCCTGCCTGGCAAGGGCCGCCCGTTTGCCCTCTTTGTCATGTGAAAGCAGCAATTTCATCATGTGAGCAGCCTCTTGGGAGAAACACATTTTCTCCCTACAACGAGCAGATGCCACACAGATTTGGTACATCATTTGTAAATGATTTCAAAGTTTATTTGCCTACTCCAAGGAGATTACTGGAATCTCCAATTTCATTTTAATGTAATTGTTTCCATGCTGCATAGGAAGTTTTGGCAGCAATAGCAATCACCTCTGATGTCTAATTAGATGGTAGAGCACCCGCAACCCCGCTGAACACAGCCTCTGTGCTAGGGCCGTCACCCGCCAAGGCCCTGCACTTCTGCTATGACTCCATTCAACAAGAACAAGTCTACTGAGCCTTCCAGGTTCCAAGAAGTCACTTAACCTGTGGATGAGACAGAATTGACAACGACATATAGACTTTGCCCTCAACAAGCTGATATAGTACGCTTTGGCCTTCATTTTTTGTGACTATAGCATCTATCTTCAAATGACTTCTTATGACTGTGCATAACATAATTATACACAGATTGCAATATAAAATAGCAAAGTGTACAGCCATGTTGTTAAAACAAGGGGACAGAGCTCCAGAAATGTCCTCCCTAGTCTCTCAAACTCCACCCATGAAGACAAGACCTCCAGAAGACCCTCCCTTGAGAATAGTGTGCAGATTCACAGCCCATAACTCCTAAAAGATGCAGAGCCATGACATGCTTTACAAAAACACAAAATGCCCTAAAAGAGTTGCAGTGAAGATCAATTAACCAATGAAATTAATGCCTGAGAAATGTAAGCAAGACTGCTCAAAGCTGAATCGTTCATCATTAGAACATCCAGATAGCCTGGTGCAGGAGATCTACCAGGAAAATTAAAAAAAAAAATTGTCAACACACACACAGAGCTCGTTTCCAGCTTACAGCCACTGCACTAGCTGGTCCGTGTGCCTGAAGCACCTTTCTCATACATCTCTGCTAGGATAGCTCCTTCTTGGCATTCTATCTCACTTCAAGGGACCTCTGAAGTGACCAAGTCTGACCAGCTCTCAGACACTCTCCCAGACATCACTTTATTTTATATTAAAATTAGCACTTATCATATCTAATATTTTTATTGGTGCACTGTGTGTCTCCTGGGGCTGCTAGTAGGACAAGTGTGCTATGAGGGTAGAGAACTCTCCATGCTCCTGGTCACTAACCACAGAGTTTAAAACTGTGCCTGGCCCATACAAGACAATGAATCAACATTCATGGCGTAAATGGATGAGTGGGTGGTAAAGTGCCTTCTACTCCTTTGCATAACCATTGGTCCCCAAGGTCCTGTAATGATGATGGATTTGCAGTAACCACAACCCTAGTGATAGTCCGAGGCCTGGGGACATGAATTACATAGGGCAAATGAGAGTCCCTGGAGAGCTGCATGCATGGATACTAGCAAAGGGACATTTCAGGGATGCTCAAGGGGCTGTGCAGGCAAGAGGGAAAAGTGCCTTCCTGTTCACACTCTTCTAGGTGTGAAGCCAGACCAGAGTAGGAGAAATGTCACACTGCCTCTGTCCCCTCTCATCCTCTGGCTCCCTCATGTTTCCTTGATGCCAGAGCAAGGCTGGCAGATGTCCAGAGGTGCTCAATGGGGAGGAGGACACTCCTCTGGCTCTGGTGCCCAGGCTGCCCTCACTGTCTGCTATGCACAGCCAGAGCTGGACCCAGGACCTGCCAACCAGCTGGAGAGGGGTTGCTAGGGCAGCTGGCTACAGAGCCCAGAGCAGTCGACTGCCAAGACAGCTCCTGAGAGGATGTGGACTTTCCACACTAGTGGCCATTCCCTGTGTCTTCAATCCAGCCATCTCTCATAGGAAGTATCCAAGTGGATGAGGAAAAGTTCACCAGAGGCATTCTGCCTGGGACTGAGTGGAACAAGGCTTCCATCAGACAATTCAGACTTAAGCAAGCCTTCAGCATTTCCAAAGGGAAGAGCCATTCAGTCAAGGTAGCATGATCCCTTCAAAAACCACACAGCCCCTCTGCTCAAAGGACCAAGTATGGCAAGGAAGATACAAAAAGAGAAATGAAAAGGCAGAGTCACTTAAAACTAAGATGCATTACTGGGGGAGCAGAGGTGGACCAGCAACACCCAGTGATACGCTGCTGAGCTCCAGGTGACTGTGGGAGTGGCAGCAGATGGAGACGTCAGGGTGGAGTTCCCGGTAGGAGTCCTGCTGACCATCAGGGATGGGCAGGATTACTCACCGCCTTCTCACTGTCTACAACTACATGGGACTACCATTTCATAGGAGCCATGACCCAGGGTCATTGGAGATGGATTCGTTAAATTAAAATGAGGTGCAATTAGAATAAAGTGGGGCCCTAATCCAAAATTACTGGTATCCTTATAAGAGTAGTGTCCTTAGTCTACAGAGATGTGACTAAGAATAGACCTAAGTACCCACTGGCCTGGCGGGTCCTGGAGTGACCCTGATACCACCCTGAAACAGAAATTCTGAACTTCCACTAGACCAGTAAACTGAGAGAAAGTGCTGGATAAGGAGAGGTGAGTACAGAAGGAGAAAAAAATACTACACCAAAACGTTATGTGCATAAAATGAGAGTGTGAATCCCAAATCCAATGCACGGGAAGAAATCCGAAGCTCAAAAGAAAGCTAATGATATCAGAGTGTGGATCACGCCAGATGAAGGTAATTTTATGGAAGTGTTTTAAAAGACTTCAAAATAAATCATGGTCTTTAGGATATTCAGTGATGAGTGAAGAGATAACAATCATTTTTTAACAAGCAAAAAATTTCAAACAAAGGCAGAAGTGAAACAAGAGTAAGGAAAGGGAGGGTGAGCTGAGTTATTAATGATGTTGAAAATCAGCTTTCCAGAAGAAACTGGCAGGAAGAGGGGTAAGAAGCATGTTATGTTGAGAAGCTGGAACACACATGAGGATTTCCTTCATGTCTTCCATTTGCCTGAGTGTTGAGTTCTGGGGAGAGAGACCTGGCACAACCCTGCACAGGTAGAGAGTGACCCTGATTCACTGGAGACCCTGAATCTGCTCAGTGACGCTACTGTACTGCATGTCCTCCAACTAGAAGTTGCTTTGATCTCTCTTGAGCCCCCTGGGCTGTCCCATCCTCCTAGACATTCTATAGCCATCTATGTCTACAACTGATCAGACAATCAGAAGCTGAGACCATGGCGGCCAGTGTCCAGGGGTAGGCTGATGTTATAGTTTGGGTCTTGCATGGCCCCCAGGAGCCCATGTGTGGGAGACCTGGTGGTCAGCCCATGGTGCTGTAGGAGGTGGTGGAACCTTTAGGAGGTAGGGCCTATTAGGAAGTTATGTCATTGGGGGTGTGCCCTTGAAGGAAATATTGGGACTTCAGACCCTTTCCTATTTCTTTTTTCTGTTGCTGTTATTTTCAAGATGCCTCCTCCTTCATGTGCTCCCACCATGACATCTGTGCTTCCAAGACCCAAAGTAACAAGGCCAAATGATCATGGATTGAAATTTCTGAAATCATGAGCCAAAATAAACCTCTCCTCCTTTTAAGTTGATTAGCTCAGATATTTTGTCACAGTGACAGAAAGCTGACTAGCAAAATTAGCATCATCATTCTTAAAGATGAGCTGGGGGTGTACCTCAGTGGTCAAGCAGGTGCTTAGCATGTAAGAGATTCCATGAACACATTAAAGCATGTACACACACACACACACATACACACAGACACACACACACATACAAACACATGCACACATATACATGTGCAAAGATGCTTAAAGTTAATATTGGTTTGAGCCACAACCATTTTAGATACTGAACAATTTGGTGGTGGTGAGTTACCTAAATACCTGCCTTAATGACTGAGTGTATCTTGGTTATTTCTGCCACCAGAAAATGCAGTTAAAATTCTACCTCAAAGACAAGTCACCACCTACCCACAGTGATTCACACAAGTTTGACACAATAGTCCAGCTAGAGCTACTCATCCAGCCCTTCCCACAGTACCTGGAACTCAAACTTCAGCATGTATATAACTTTCCTTTAACCTGCAAAACCCTTGAGGCACGTGTATATTTTTTTAAAGAAGCAAATACTTTTCCTTTGCATTTTTTTCTGGTTACAAAAGCAGTAATCCTCATAGGGTATAATGGCAAATTATTTACTGTCTAATTGCAGAGATAACTCCATAAGCTTTTTGGTAAACATCTTTCTCAGCCATTTTTCTGTGTATATGTATTTTCCTTTTCCAAAAACATGATCGCATCCTATGAAACATGACATGGCTTCCTTTTTACTTAAAAAGCCTTTCATGGATACTTCCACCAGAAACGGCAGCTCTGCACCACCCTGGATGCTCTTGTCTTCATTTGCTCATCATAAACCAAAGCTTCTCTCTGCTCAAATCACTTGGTTCCCAAATGGCAGAGCTAGGATCTGAATCCAGATCTCCCAATGTCAAACACAATGTGCTCTTCTTCTCCAAAGTCACTGGGTTAATTCTTAATCAAAAGGCCAAGAACACCACGGCTCAGGGGATCATGGGCTCAAGGTCCTCAGGATTTACATGATTCTGTGAGAATGCAAAAAATAAAAGGAAGCATAAGTTTTTGGCAGTTGTCCAGGACACTGGTTAAGCTCTTCGTCTGTCCAAACTGTCAAGAAGCATGGGGAATCAGGACCTGGGAGAGGAAGTGGAAACATTTCCAAGCTAGCATTTATATTTATGAGCAAAACCCCTTCTTTCTTCTTAAGAGGAAGAAAGAAGCTGAAGACTCAATGGCATGAGGCAGCTTTCACGCCACACTGCCTTTTCCAGGGAACGAGAGCCACCATCTCTGGTGCCCCCTTCCCCTGGCACCAGAAGTCATAGAGATGATGTCTCTGATTCTGAAGCAGAGAAGAGAAGGTCTGTGGGTTTTGAGGAGGTGGGATCTGTGGTTGATCACTAGAGCAGGGGTTGCTAAGCTCAGCTATACACCCTGACTCAGGGATGCCAGAAAAGATCCCTTTTCCCCCAAATCTGTGATTGTTTTGCAAGAAACCCTTATTTACGTTCTGTAATTGATACTCAATAGGAAGAATTCTAAAAGGCATTGTAATTATTATTGTTGATTTTCAGGTGCTAAGAACTTGACATATTCAACCCACATTCTGACCTTTGAACTAACCAGAGAAGAAAGGATTATTTTTATGCCAACTTTTCAAAGGAGGAAATTCAGAAAGAGATTCCCAAGGCCCCACACTCAGTGTGTACAATGAGAACCAGTATCTTTGCTTGTTTTTCAGTCATTATTTGAGGGAGAGAAACCCACCTCCTCTCTCCCAGGCTGAATTACTCTACGCCCCACTATTGGGGAAGACATGCACAGGAATTGCCTCCTGACTCAGTTGTGACTGACAGAGCTGGGACATTGCAGAACATGTTCTGGTCACTTCTTAGACTGACTTTTGTACCAGAAAATTGATGGGATCTCTGGTCATCTTCCTTGGGATTTTTTATTCAAGAACCCTAAATCATTTTTAAAAGACTGTTGTTTTTCATGATATCATTCAAGATGATTTTTAAAATTAAAATCCCTGAGTTACAAGTTCCCTTAAAAATCATCTAGTCAGATCCTTTAATTGAGCAAGTGGAAAACCTAGTCCCAGCACTCTTTCTGGGTTCATCAGTGGCTGTTTCTCATGCATGACATCCCCGTAAGAATGAGACTCAGAGCAGCAACCTAGATTTTGCCCAGCTCCTCCACTTCTATCATCCATCACTGAGGGGAATGAATTTTACATCTGGCAAAATGCCTTCTGATTCTTTGTTTTCACAAAACAAGGCCAAAAATCTAATTAATCCCATGCTCGGTTTTTGCTTTTTTTTTTTTTTCCAGAAGGAAGACTAAAAACTCTGAGAACATGAGGAGGAGAACAACCGGAGTGCTTAGTGACTAGGAGTGGCCCTGAAGTAGGCAGGATAGATGACAATTTACACAACCAGACTCAAGCTGCAGAGGGGGTCCTTCCTTCATGATCCCCTGCAGAGAATCAAAGAAGCTTTATCCCCCAGAGTCGGTGAGTTTAAGCATCGGGGAACAGACACTGAGGTCCTCACAACGGTCACTCTTGGAGCTGGAAGCCTGGTGACTCTAGAGGCCACAGATAAGTCCACTCAGCTTGAACAAGCAAAGCAAAACAGGGGACCTCAATGGGGGAGGGGGATGACAAAGTGTCCTTATTGTGAGAGAAGGAGGTGGTGGGGAGGTCTTTACCTCTCCTTAAATGACCTCCCCTCCCCTCCCCACCAGTTTTTTGCTTCCCCATGAATCTGGCAGGACCCAAAGCAACATGCCCCACCAGGACCATATGATATTTTAGTGCCCTTCAGTCGTAGTTAGAGGGACTAAGCCAGTGGAATGCGAAAGGGCTCATTTTCCATGACAGACTCTAGAAGATTCTTCTGTTTCTTTATTAACCCAACTACATACATAATAAAAAAGCAGAATTGATAGTGCAGAAGTGAACATTTGCTCATTAAAGATGTTGCACATTCCCAGCAGCAGGGCCAGAGGCTTTCCAATGGTAACTATTGTATCCAACATCAACTCAAAAGGTGGGAAGAAGTTGTCCCATTTTACAAAGGAAGACACAGACACCTGGAATCCAAAGTACTTTGTTGAGGATATCAAGTTAGCGAGCAAAGCTGCTCAGCCTTGAATCTCAGCCATTGACCCCCAGAGCTCTTTCTTTCCCTCCATCTTCCCATGCTGGGGGAGGAGAAGAGAAATTGTGGTTTCTTTGAAACACAGAACACATAATTTGGGGATGTTCTCCAGTAGGCTGGGCCCAAATCCACATCAAGCAGCTTTGAATGCTTGCAGTCTATGGATTGTTCTTGGGCCTTTCTGATTTGTCCTGCTGCAGCAGAGTCAGAGCACCAGCAATATTTGGTTTAAATGAATGCCAGACCAGGCTGTAACTCAAAGAAATGCATGAAGAATATCAGTTTCACTTTCTGTCTTATGTTTAAAACAAGGCTTTTCCCCCAACAAATATTTGCTGCTGAAGACGCCCTTCCTAAGCCCCCAGTTATGATTTTGTGACTCAAGAAACCATGTGGTCTGATTAATTTTAACCTTCACAAACCTACCAGTTGTAGTGCATTTCAGCCTAAATCACAAGAAACCTAACTGTTCAGTTCGAAACTTGTCAATTTTCATTGTGGATTTTCTCCCTTTTTTAACCTATGTTCAAAATGAAGAAATGTGATTTCAGAAGATTAATAACCATGAGCTGATGTATTTTCATTTAATCTTAAGGGCTAGGCTTAAATTATTTCAGTAATATTGCCTTCCTCCAAAAAAAGTTTTGTATCAGTTGAAATAACTTAATTCTCATACCTATCAGGGGTCAGAGGTCATCTATCCCAAATGTTGCTTCTTACCAACCAGGAAGCATCACCTGGGTGGGCCAGAGCAGCTTGGAGCTGAGACCCAGGGCAGTCCACCCTGGGACACAAAGCTGCCGGACCCTGTGCCATGAAGGATTTCTGTTTTGTTGTGCTGATAGTAGTGATTTAGAGGTTGAGTTATTTTTTGTTTTCAATTTTTCCCCTTCTTTTTGCAAAATAAATATGTTCTTATAGGGAGTTCTTAGAATCGACAAAAAATGGTCCCTATCTCAGATGTGGATGCTCAGGCCTGGACCATACAGTCAGGTGTGAGTCCTTAGAAGAGAGACCACAGGCTGAAGCTGAAGGGGCTCTTTGGTCTGACCAGGGGAAATATATAACAGGAGGATTTGTGGAAGCAAGTCCCTTAGATGATGCCTGCACACATAGTCCCTGCCAACTCCATCCTCCTCCTCCCCTAATTCCTCCTGCCAAATACTCCCAGGGAAAGTTCTTACTCTTCCTTACCCATAGGCTGTGAAATCATCCCTGAGGTTACATGAGACATCCCCAGGGACTACCAGAATACTTGGGAAAGTGAAAGAGGTCCTTGGTTATAAAGTAAGGGAAGAACCAGCTAAATTTGTATGGCAGTAGGTTTGCATCTTATTTGATCATTAGGATCCAATGTCAGCCCCAAAGTATCCACTGGGTATAGCCAAATTGCCTATACTCTCCATGATGTAAGGTCATTTGTTTAAAAAGAAAATTTTAACAGCAAATAACATTTTTATAGCGGCATTCAGCATATGATAATACATAATCAAAATGTGATTTTGTTGAATTTATGATTATACAAAAAGAAGCCCATTGTTGAGTGAGGACTAAATGCATGCATGGAAGAGCAGCTATGGTTTTGATACAGTGACCTTCACCAAACTACAATCCAGGGAACAGTGAACACTGGGAATAGAGAGTCAATAGAGGCAGATCTGAAACTGAAGCTCAAAGGTCTCTTGCTTTCTGAAATATGTAGCAAGAAAACTCCAACCTGCATTCTTGTGCTTAAAAAATACTGTTTTCAAAGGCTGGTCCTCTCCCTCTTATCTTATGACCTCTGATGTGAGCAGTGAAGACAGTAACTACAGGCATGATGACCAAAGAGTGGATTGAAGTTTACCAAGCACTGGCAGTGGAGACTAGAAATGAAGTCTAGGGGCTCCCATGCAGAGGACTCACCATTAATCCTGATGCTGAATCTTTCTCCAGAATCCCCCACCACCTGTGCCTTCACCTGTAGCTAAGCATCTTTGCCAAGTTTCCCCCTGCACTCCCACCTAATTGCAGAGAGATGGAGAGGCACAGGAACTGGACCTAAATAAAGGGTATGAGGCCATAAGCCAAGATGGAGGCATGGATGTTCTGAGGAATGGGAGCAGAACACCCACACGAAGGAAGGTGTAACGTTAACACGTGCTCCATGACATGAAGATAAAACCATGGGACCCTGGATTTTATGCCATGTGTCAGCACAAATCCTCTTCCTGCAAATTTGAGGGACAGGAGGAGTCGGGTTTCCACCTCATGCCTCCAGGCCTCTGGCCTATGACATGTGATGGAGGCTGATGTTAAGCAAAATCCTTTATTCATTTCCAAACTCCAAGTTTCCTCCATTGTCCAATTTATACCTCACCCTTGCAGGGAGGGGATAATTAGGGGAAAAAAATGATTAACAAGGAAGAGAAAACGAAAAAAGAGCAAAGGGCCGCTAGGACAGAGATTTCTTAGTCAGGCATGGGCCTGGCCCTGGTCCGCTGTGTGGAGCTCCTCCCCAAATTCACAGCAGCAGTCTAGTCACGAGAAGAACATCAGACAAACCCAAACCGAGGCGCCTTCCACAGTCACTCCACCAGTGCTCCCCAGTACTTTCAAAGTCATGCAAAACAAAGGAAGACTGAGAAACTGTCACAGATGGGAGGAGACTTAGGGACAACTGAGGGCAATGTGGGTGGGGTTCTGGAAGACAAAGGACATTTGTGGGAACTGGTGGAATTCAAATAAAGTGTGTAGTTTGGTTAACAATGATGCCACGTGTTAATTTTGAAAATGCACTATAGTTATATAAGATCTTAGGAGAATGGGAACAAGGAGCAAAAGAGACCTGGGAGGTTAGATATTATATGCTTGCCGCCTCTATGTGATTGGAGCCTGATAATAATTCCAGAAGGCAAGCAGAAATGCTACTTCTATTCACAGGTTGTAGGTGAGAAAAGAGAGATCCAGAGATGTCAAGGAACCTGCCAAAGGCTACTGATGAGGAAATTGATGGAGCTGGACTAACACTGAATTTTCTAGGCCCGCCTTCTCCACACATCACACTCCGGTTTGGTTGATAAATACTGTGTTCCATCTGTGCCTACCAAGCACAAGCCCAGTCTGTCTTTAAGCCTTTTAATATTTCTCAATGAAGAGAATTTTGAGCAGGACTTGAACCTGCAGAAATCACCCATGAACCAGTAAAAATCTGGCTGCCCCAGGACGAAAGAGGTTGAGCTATCGGGAACCGCAATGTGAGCCTTCCTGGCAGAAGGCTAAGATCCTGATGAAATGAAGTGAGTTCCTGGGTGGAGTCTTACATTTGTTCAGCCTGCACAGATGCACAAACCTGCTTCCTGAATTGTGTTGATCAAAGCTTTCTCCACCCAAACCAATAAGACTCTATGCCCCTAACTGCTAAGGTACCGCTCTTCAGCATTTTTAAAGTCTTGTTTAGTAAAGATAGTGTGTGATTTCTGAGATCCAGCATTCAGTGTATCTGATTAAGAGTCACAATGTCAAAAAGTCAAGGTAAGTGTGAGAGGTGTGTCAGGGAATCCTGGATAATGGGCTCTTTATTACTTCACTTTATTATTACAACATTGTGGTTGTAAACTCTCCATTTTCAGAATATAAAACATACTTGATTTGATAACATGAAAAGACTTTAGTTCTGTTATTTCAATAATATTTGCTAATTTCTGAATTAAACATTATCCATTCTTGCAACCAATTAGGGTTTAGATGAGGAGCTACAATTCATTCTTGTATGAATATATTCAAAAGCATGTATTGAGCACCTATTGTGTGCAAGATACTGAACTGGAGGAAATGGCAGAACAATTAAGTTGCAGTTTCTGACTTCAGGGAGTTTACATGTAGAAGAGATCCCAGACATGCAAAGGGAAAGTGCAAAACAGAAATCAGGGCAAAAATTGCCACATGCCCAGGAGGTACAGGGCCCCTCAGGAGACAGCAGGAATGACTTGGCTTGGGAAGTCATCGGAGAGTTTCATAGAGAATAAGATGCTGTGTGGGTTTTGAAAGAAGAGTGAGTTCTCCAAGTGGACTGGAGGAGAAAGAGCACTCCAAAGTGACATCATTCTTGAGGACAAAAAGTAGCAGGTGTCTGCTGAAACTCAGGGGAAAATGGCCTGTGGATTAAAATACACATTCACTAACCACAGATTCAAGGACAGAGATAACACATACCCTGAACAAGACCTATAACCCCCAAATTCTCCAGATACAGAGCAGGAGACAGAGTCTACCATCATCCCACCCTGAACGCACTTGATTTCATCTGAACTCAAAAGCTAAGCTGAGTCAAGGCCTGGTAGGTACTTGGAAGGGAGACCAAGTGGGAGGTAGAAAATGGATGGCATATTTCTGGAGGGAGAAGCTGGGAGAGATGGTGAGAGAAGAGGCAGGGAAGAACCTTAGGCCAGACAGACCAGGCATACAACAGGTGTAGCCTTAAGTACCTTGGAGAGGCTCCATCATGTCCATCAAAACAATCTCACGAAGTTAGCAGAAGCCACCTGTGGCTTGCAGAGACCATTAGCAAATATCACTGAAGGAAAAAAAAAATGCAGCCTATTGTCTGGAGTCCTGGCACCAAACAGTCTCCCTGGGCACCAGCCAGGAGAAGTGGCAGATCTGTATGACACTGAAAACCCTGAAGGAGCACATTAACAATCACAACACACCTTTGACCTCTGCAACTCCAGGGCTGTGCCCAGGGTTACAAAGGTCAGGTGGTGGTGTCCGCTCTCCCCAAGTTCAGCTGCTGGCTAGGGAGCTAAAAGCAGAGCATGAAGGAGAAGAGCTAGGGGTCTTCAGGTCCTATAGCATAGATGCTGCCACTGGGGATCAAGAGAGGGACAGACTGGCATGAGTCAGAACAGGTCTAGCCCTTGACTCTGAGAAAAGCAAGATCTATAACTAACGTGTAGGCACCACACTGCTGCACTGGGTGCCATTTTCACCAAAAGTAGAAACCCTCCACTTAAGAGGTTAACCATTTTTAAGCCAAAGACGTCTCTGGCATTTTTTTGAAGGTTCTGGATATCCCACCCCTCGTCCCAGAATAAATGCAAATAGCCAAGCACAATCCTCTTCAAACAGGTTTATAACCCCTCTATAATCAGTGGCATCCAAAATCCCAGTTAAGTCCCCTATTCTGTACCCAGTTCCTTTAGGGCTTTCAGCCCAGTCCTCCAAGTGAGATAGACTCGGCACACTGGAGGGAGAGCCCTGGGGAACCACCTCTTTACACAGGTGCCCAGCCTCCACACCTGGTAAACAGGGCTGTTAAGGTCTGTCCAGCTCTGAATCCAAATCTGAGTGGAGAAAATCAATAGCATCTACAGATGGTGCACCCTGTTTGGGAGGCAGAAGGGGCTCAACCTGGCAGCACTGGGATCGCAGTTTTTCCTCTCTCTGGGTCCCTTTAGGGTCTAAAGCATAGTGCTGATGTCAGTTTTCTCACATCATAATACTAGGATCCTTCTGATATTGCCCTGAAGCATAACTTCCCAGTAAAAAGAATCTAACAAGTCACAAAATCAGGCTGGCTGAATAAGAAGCCCCAAAGCACTCTGAACCCTGCTGAGGCAGCCCTGCATGGGTCAAGGTCGACTGGAGCCCTACAGGATACTGAGCCTCCATCTGTCCTCACCCTTCTTTGGCGTTCTTCTTGCCTTCTCTTTCACAGGTGTCAATATCTGACAGCTTTCTTTCTTTTTTTTTTTCTTTTCCTAATTAATTTTTCAAAAGAAAACACAAAGCACCCAACTTTTTTTTTTCTTTTTTTTTTTTTACTGATTTATTCCCATCACTGTGAGCCTGAAATTCCTGGGTCTAAAATGTGCGGGATGTGTTCCTTTCCTTCCAGATATCCCCTCCTCCTGTAGACAAAGGGAGGCCCAGAGTCCAGCCACTCTTAGCCCACTCCTCCAAGCAACAAGTGCCTCATCTTAAAAGTTACCAGAGAATCCAAATACCCCATTCTTCTCCATATTGCAAAGCCGGAGCCATTGAATAAGTCTCTCTATTAGGGAAGGGAAAATTGCATTCCTAGAGGCAGGCAGCAGGAGGCAGCGGCTCTTCCAGCGTAATGACTTGCAAATCAAAAGCATGAAAACCAGAAAGCACCTTTTGAACCTCTTTCCCATCCCGCCTAGATGTCCTCATAATTTTCTCCCACAGCATTCCTGTTATTTTTGCTACCAGAGCAATAACCTTCCCTGTGCATTTTTTAGATGTTGGAGGAGGAGCTGTCCAGTGATCTCAAAGCATATGTTTTTGATTCTCATAAGATTATGGATACCAAAGGAATAAAAATGGAAATCACCACTGCCAAGATATGAAAGAAAGTTTGCATAGTAAAATAATTTAAACCTAACATTTGGACCCAATAAGGCAAACGGAACGTTTTTTCCATATTTTTGGAAAATGTGCATTTTCTTCACATTAAGTGGTACCAATAAAAAATAATGATTCTCACTCAGTTTATTTCTATAAGTTAGATTGGCTTATACTTTTCCAGGACATGGTTTTGTATCAAGCTATATGGCAAACACCTGGGCATAAAATTCACTCAGCTATTTACTTCCATGTGGGAAAGAAGGGTCACCATTCCTCTCCTCTGAATCTAGAGCAAAGGTCAGTTGAAGCCAGTTAGTAGGTTCAGTGCTCTGTTTGCTGAGAATGGATGTCACATCCATAGCACGAGGAGATCCAAGAGCCAACCCAGGAAAAGCAGAGCACATCATGCTTCCCACCAGGAAGCCCCATGATTCTGCATCACACACTGGGGAGGGCAGGTGACTCATCAGCTAAGGAAATGGAGATGAAGAAGAGTAGAAAATATAGTCCTGGGTGAATTCATGCATTAGTGAACTGATGGAGGGGAAATCTGTCAAATGAGAGTGGGCGACAGCAATGTTGATGGTGGATGCCTGTGGATCGGGAACTGTGGGGGATGGAGAAGAGGAACAAATGGACCTGGAGACAAGGAGAGGAAGGAAAAGCAGAAGCTAGGGAGGAGATTAGTATACATGCTGGATCTAAAGCTCACGTTTAAAGAGGCTTCAAACACAAGGGCTTCCTCCAGTGCTAAAGTGGTCAGAAACAAGCCCTCACTTGGAATGGCGAAACAACTACCAAGCTCAGAGCTGCAGGGAGGGTGCGCAGCTAGTGAGGCTTCCAGCCCTGCTGCTGCTGGAGCCTGCTGTACATAAGCTACTGCTCAGTGATCAAACGTGAGCAGTTTCTTCCTCAACCACCTCTCAGGCCTGCTGGAAGGCTCAGAGCGAGATGAATGTGAATGAACTGTGAGAACCATAAAATATTCCACACATGGAGCGTACAAAGTAGAAGGAGTGCGAGGTGGTGAATTATTTATTATCCATTGGCTCACGTCACAGCTCTCTGTAAGTCTTCGTGTCCTCCGGTGGCTGGGCACTATCCATGGAGATTTAAACAAAATCACCCTGAATGCCTGATCTGCAAGCAGTAGAAACACTCCATATCTCTGAGGATTCTTAGGGCACTTCGTTTGTCCTGGTTCCTCTGACTCCAATTTCCTGCTCTTGCTGAATTCCCAGTTCCTGCTCCCCCTTCCATCCTCTGCAGGTGTTGGACTTTCTCAGCCCATGGCTGGAGCCTGCCAAGGTCCGGGACTTCCTTATCATGCTCCAGATGCAGGACTGTCGGCTGCAAAGATTCCCACTGAGAACTTCAAGACGTAGAGTAGGTTGTGCTATAGCCCAGCAAACAACCAGAAATGAAATGTCCTTGTCCCTGGTCCTCTCACTACCAGAAACTCCTCATTGGTCATGTCTTCATAAAGAACCCCAACCCCTCTCCCCCGAGACGGACTCCCTTGTTATTGCTTATCTCCCACCAAGCCACCAGCCCCCCCCCCAGTTCTGTCACTAGCCCGCTGCCTCTTTTGTTTGGTTCTGGGAGTCTCAATCCTGGCTACACATCTCCTGGGGAGTGTTTTAAAAATATCCATGCCCCAACCACCAATGACATCAGAGGTTCTGAGGTGGGGCACACACCAGCAGAGATTTTCAGTTTTTCAGCCAAGGTTGAAACCCATCCCCACCCTAGCTCATCTAAGCCATGACCTCAGGGAAGCTCACTGTTCATACTCCGTAATGCCATCCGTCTTTTGCTAAACAAAAGACGATTCTCTCCCGAAGAGAATCGCTGCCAGTGTTTTGTCAACTGAGCATTATTTTTTCCTGCCACATTATTATCTTAAGAAATTTGCCAATGACCAACATTTCATTATCCAGGGGTTGGGATCCTTCCCCAGCCCCAGCATTTCTTGCCCCCGACCCTGGCTCCATTGCTGGGTCAGAGAGTACCGACCGGGGTGGGGTGGCCAAAGAAGAAACGGCACAGCAGAACCTGGGTTCCTGCTGAGGGACTTCACGGCAGGTAGAAAAGCAAACCTAAAATGAGAAGCTGATGTGATTGTGGAATAATGTTGACAGAAACAGTCTCAGCTCTGGTGAAAACAAAACAAACCAGAAGCAACCCCCATGGAGATGTTTTGTTTGGTTTTGCTTTAAGAACAGAATCTGTGTGAAAAATTTTCAAGAATGCATTTTTACTTTCTTTGTGCAAAGTATTCTAAATTTGGTGTATATTTTGTACTTAATAATATATCTTGTTTCAGTCACTAAATTTTAAACAATTAAATAAAACAAAATAGAGTCCTACTGAAACAATAAAGTTGTGCTTATCGAAAAAATTAAAAAGGAAAAGAAATTATGTTTTAAATATTTCCAATTGCAGAGAGAGAGAGAGAGAGAGAGAGTAGAAAACAGAGATAAGTCTATTGAAATAGTTTCTTGACATTCCAAATACATTTCATTAGTTCCACCTTAGTTTATATTTACCACTTATTGAATCAGCCTGATGTTGTATGTCTTGGGAAAACTTCTTTTAACTTTTCTGGACTTTCCTTGTATAATATGAGAAGTTTGGACCAGGTTATCTCTAAAGTCCTCATTGGTTTCCTATGAGTTCATAATATTCTCACACACACACACACACACACACACACACACACACACACAAGTACATACAGTTTCCTTTGTTTATAGTCTATGGAACAATAGTTCATGTAAGTCTTCTCCTTTGGTCTTCCTGTCTTAACAACACTGTGAAGAAGGGAATCCAGGAAGGGATTATTACCCACTGTTCCAGCAGAATAAATTTGTACTCCATAAGAATAGTGACGTGTCCAAAGCCACACTCCTAGGACACAGAGGGCTGTTGCTGAGAACACAGTCCTCTTACTCTGATGTGGGTACCCCATATCATCATGCCTGGTGCCTCATGTCCCCTCACCACTTCTCTGCTGTCTCTCATTACCCATGTGCATGTGTGCAGGCACACAAACCCACCTATCCAGGGTGCATCAAAGGAGAACATGAGGTGTCCAGGAGCCCCCTGCCCATTCCCCCTTCTGTCCCCTGATGAACCCTCACACATGGCCCTAAATACTGCATGTCCACTTTCAGGCAAAGAGCTGACACTGGACCCTGCCACACTCTGAAGGAGTGGCGTCACTTGTCCCTGAGGAGAAGTGTTTAAGCCGTATCTGTGTTGGGGAAAAGAAGGGAATTTGTACCTTACAGAAGCAGGCCTAGCAGAGCTCCGGGAACATTGGCTGACTCATTTCTGGATCTCAGAGGTGGAAAGGCTGGGAGACACCTGGCTCACCCCAGCTGGCTCAGATCTGTTCCAAGACCAACAGGAGACTGGAGAGACTCTGGATGGTGGGGACTGCAGGGGCACCACCTCCATCACTGCAGGTCAGGCCCTTCTGTAGGGTCTCTGTGAGCTTTCCCGGGAGCAGAGCTCCCCAGGTCCCCACTCACATGGGAAACAGCTCTGCTTCCTTCAAAGAACCAAGCTGTCATGAAGATCAGAGATCTTGGAGTTACCAGTCCAAGGAGGCAGATTTGGGGTGTCGGTGTGATGTGTTTGCAGTTTTGAGTTATTTCTACAAATCTCTTCAAGCTCAAGGCTGTGAAGACAAACCTGGATGAGAGAGAGGAGGATGAAGTGGGGGAAGGGGGCCCTAAAAATGCTTCAAAGAAGTTTGAGGGCCAATTTCACCACCCATAGCTGGGAATCCTAATAAAATCTCTCCTCCTCCCCTTCCTCCTCACTTGTTCTGCTCTCCGAGACCCAGGCCCAGGCTTGGGGCTTGCACACATATGGGTCTAGTTGGTCTATCCCCTGTCCTCGGAGGCTGTAAATTCAGACCGCCACAAATCAGCTTCAGTGTGGCTTCACCCCAGACACGCACACGTTCACATTAAAGTCCCAGCTTCCAGGCTGAAATATGGCTGCATGTGCTCCCTGTGCACCGCCAGCCTGCTGGAGATGCCACCCTGTCAGAGATGGTTTATAGAGGGAGGCGGGGAGGCCAGAACACAGTGGCCGGCTACCACCCCAGCAGAGGCGCCCAGCAGCTTTGATCTCTGCCTGGTTAGCCCTGCGTCACGAGTTGGCAGCCCATTCCCACACAGGCCTGAAATAGAATTTTCCAAGCACCTCAGGGCCACAGTGTTCCTCCAGCCGGCTGACAAAGCATTGTTTCTGCTGACGGCTTTTCTTCCTCAAGTGCCTCCTGTGATGCCTCATTGTCACCAGCCAACTCAGAGCGTTCCAGGTCCTTTGCTCTTCCTGTGGCTCACAGCTGATACAGAGGCAGCACACCCATCCCTTTGCCTGCCCATCCCTTCTTGGAGGGGTCTACTCCAAGAAGCTGAGCTTGGTGCCTGGTAGGCAGGACACTCACTCAACTAAGTTTCAAACACTGGATCTCCCAGGATACGCATACCTGGCCTAGTTGATCAAGGACCATGAATTCAATTTCCCCCCCAACACACACACACAGCAATGCCTTCTTAGCCCCAAGATAAGTCCGCAGGCGGAACCTGTGTGACCGAGACTGACTGAGGTAAAGCACATGGCATGATCAAGGGGCTTTGCCGCTGCTTGAGACCTCACCTGAAATTGGTCCTGAGTAGGGGACCTCATCCTGCTGCGGAGATTCTACACAAACAGAGTTCAGGGACATCCCCAGCACTCTCCTTACCATTGGCCATCCCCACATGCGCTGAACACTCATGCGTGCTGGACACTGTTCTAGACACCACGGGGAATAGTCAAGAGGTCTGGATTCCTGCCCCCAAGGAAACTCCCAGCTGGAGAGATGAGATGTGCATGGAGAGCCAACAGCTCCACAGAGCAGCCGCACAGGGGAGGAAGGGCACAGCCAGGCAGCCAGCAAGGGCTTCTGGAGGAATTGAGCCTGATCTGAGCAGAGAGGCTGGTATGGCTTGAGTTGTGTCCCCCAAAAGCACGTTGAAGCCCTCACTCCTAGTGCCACAGAATGTGACTTTATTTGGAAACAGGGTGGTTGCAGATGTAATTAGTCAAGATGAGTCATGCTGATGTGGGGCAGGCTCCTCATGCACTATGACAGGCATCCTTATAAGAAGGGGACAGAGGCTCAGAGCTGAGAGCCATGTGTCGATACAGGAGAATCTCAGGTAAAGATGGAGTGGAGACCTGGGTGGGGCATCCAAGGATGGCCAGGAACGGCATGGAACTTTTCCTCCCTTAGAACCCTAATGATACCCTGGTTTGGAGCTTTTAGCTCCAGAACTGTGAAAGAATAAAATCTGTTGTTGCAAGCACCAAGTTTGTGGTACTTTGTCACAGAAGCCCCTGGAAACCAATACAGAGGCTAAGTCCAAATGGCTGTGCAGGGTGGGGAGGGAACCCTAGGAGGCCCAGAGTTGGGACTGAATATTGCACAGGAAGAACAAGGACAATCCAATGAGCTGCAATGAAGAATTTCAGAAGACATATAGAAACACAGTCAGGTCTTCCCCCGGGGATCTCCTTAATGCTTTCTGGTCTTTAGGGGGACTTCCACCCGTCACCTGCTGCCCTGTCCACCATAAGATATGGAAAGGAGCTTCTTTCTCTGACTATCTGTCCGCCGCCCCCCAGCTGTGTTTAGTGAGACATGCCCTAGGACCCAGGCGGGAACAGCCAATCTCCTTCACATCCTTGACCATATTAATTGGTCCATAGATGAGCATTGAGCCAAGGCAAGTCAATGACAGACTTTACCTTGAACTTCTTATTTTTATTATTTTATCATTATTAAAAGTGGCAGAAAATAGCCCTTTTCTCTTTGGTTGCAAGCCTATGACTCAAGAACTTAAAGCTGTGCATAGCCACGATCCTGGATTTTGAATAAATAAGAGAAGATAGAATGTTCCTGTCTTTCTAGCACCTGGTTCCAGTCATGAGGTTTCAAGAGCTGCCACCTGGATTTTACCCACTTTTTTATAATTCTTTGTCAATTCCATAAGCTATTCCAATAATCTTTCCCTCCCACACAAAAACAGAAATAAATATACTTTAGTTTAAACTAACTCAGATGTATTTCGGTCACTTGCTTTGAAGGGAGCTGCCGCAGTCTGGTTGGGCACAAATCACGAGCCACTCACAGCTTTGTAGATTCAAACAGCAATTCTTTATTCCCGATCTCACACGGGCTTCTACAAACACGCTCTGGGGAAATCCACGTTCTCTGCCCAAATCCACACCTCCACTGGGCTTCTGTCTCCCAAATATACTGTCTGACCCTAAGAACTCAAGAGGAACTCAGGCAGCAGGATACGCCCTATTCCCTGCAGGAATAATCTTCCTAAACCGTGAACGCCCTAAACTCGGATTATCCTAAACCGGGAACACCCTAAACACGGATCCGCCCTGGTCCTTGAGCAAGGTCACCTTACATGCAATGTCGCTGCAAAATGTCCTATTTCCATGGGTCCTTCCACTAAAGAAACATGGGGGTACGCTGGCAAGGAAATTGTCATACCTACCCCAGCAGGGATCCTCAGCCAGTGGAGTATGTCATGGAGGAAAACACGCTGCCTCCATCCTAACCAGTGTTCCATGCCCTATCATCCAGCTTTTAACCCTGAATCCATGCAATCTGGTTTCGGGGACCCCGTGAGCCCCCAGAGAGTACGTATAAAAACATACATCGTGTCTTCCCTTCTGAGAGGAGTAGTATAGATGCCATCGGATTCTCAGAATCCCTGACTCCCCAAAAGATGAAGAGCTGCCATAAGCAAGGAAGAGCCACGGCAAACCTAAGGCCCACAGAAGAGTGATCCTCCACCCACCCACCATTACCAAGCACCCTCACTTATTCAACAAACCTTCACTGTGCTGTCGACCCCAGGCCAAGTGCTGTTGAGGGTGCGAAGATGTCTGCGATACGACGTTATCGTGAGTGACAGCTTGGCGATGGGCATAAACAAAATCTGAATAGAAGGCGATTCCCAGAGAGGGGCAACTAAAGCTATGGCTATGCAAAGCCAGCGCCTGGAACTTCCCCTGTGTTCTTTTTTTTTAATGGAAGAATGCCTTTATTGTATTTGTTTATTTTTATGTGGTGCTAAGAATCGAACCCAGTGCCTCACACGTGCTAGGCAGGCATTTTGCCACTGAGCTACAGCCCCAACCCTCCCTGTGTTCTTGATTAAGCAATTACACCTCAGTAAATAGAGCACCAGATAGATTCTTCCCTTTTGAGTTGATTTTAGATAAGTCCCTACTTCTCGGAATCTCAAAGTCTTCTTTTTTTTTTTTTTTTTTTTTTTTGATGGATGTAAGAATCCTCCCAGGCCATCTTAAAGTATTGTGAGATTCTAACAGGAAAGAAAATATCTTACATGGTTTAGGGCAAGATATTTAGCATGTTCTCTCTTTTTCTAAATTTTTCCACACATTTAATATTGAGCAATTAGCATGTTCTCTTTAGGAGAAGCCAGCCTCTGGACCTCACTGGTTATTTGCAGTGTGGCCCTGGAACTAAGCTCACTTGCAGACATAAGCCTGTCCAGACATACTGAGTCTCAAACTACAAGATACCCCAGGTGATGATGATGTGTTAGTGTGTCAGCATGCACCTGGATTGTTCCTATTGTTCATAGCATAATTGTCATTTGACAGAGAAAAAAAAAATCTCAGGGCACAAGTGACAATCAGGGAGCAAAGGCAGGGACCAGAGGTGTCCAGATGTGCTGCGGATTCCTCAGGACAGGGATGTGCGTGGGGGCGCTAGCTGCCTGAGCACAGGATGCAGGGGCCATGTCTGGGAGCCAACTGGCCTTTGGTTCACAGAAACCTTGGTTTCCAGATGCTACTGAAGCACCACAGCCATCTGATCTCCTTCCCGGGTCAGAGTGACACAGGCATACTCACATACATCAGCTCGCTCCCAGGGATCGGCAGACATCTGGGGAGCACAGTCTGCTGTGTTTTTCTTGTTCACTTTGCAAAAAGCACAATAGGGTTGTTGAGTGCCGGAGCACATGCCCAACCCACAAAGGTGCCAGTAGGGAGGGGGCTTCTTAGCTGTCAGTGGCCTCCTCGTTGGACCCTAAGTGACCACAACTGACACACAGACCATCAAGAGGCAGGTGTTGGGCAGCAAGGTCAGTGGTACACCACAGAACTCAGGATCTGCAGGGCAGCGACGATGCTTAGGCCAAAGGGATTTTAATTTTAGAAACACCATATTAACACTGAATATGTTTCTTTACGGGAGTCAATACAAGTGTGCACTGTAAACCTTCAAAAGGAACTGTTAAATTTAATTAAGTTTGGCCTAAAGCTGTCTCTGAACATAGTTTATTTGGCCTAATGGTTACTCTGTACCTAGTAAACGTAAGCTAACTTGATGCATAAACAGACGGTAACCTACCCTTATAGCAAGTAGCCAAGTCCCAGCCAATTCCAGCAGCCAAGCTGTAGCCAACTCAGACAGCCAACTCATCAAACCCCTTCAAATAAGGCAACTGCCAGCTACCAAGCCCCCTGTCTTTGTACCTCACTTCTGTAAGTCACTTGCCTTTTCCTGTTTATAAATGTTCTTCAGCCACTGGGTCTGGGGGTTTCCCTCTTATACAAATTGTTCTTCGCTTAACTAAACTCTGTTGAATTTAAGCTATCTTAAGTCTTATTTTTAATAGAAAAAAAAAAAAACAGTAGACTTTATTCCCTGAGCACTTTTGATCTTTTTATTCTACTATAGGTAGGGTCTCTCGACCCTGGGAAATACGAGCAATAGCAGAAAGAGAATGTTTCTCAGTCCTTGTCACCAGTGGGGCAAGGACTCTTTCTGGTAGCTCTGCAGGATATCTGTATATCAAAGGCCTGGTTGATGTATAAGGTCTATTTTAATTGGCTTTATGTTTATCACCTTCATCTTGTCTCCATATTTTCTTGTACTTGTTTCTCAAAGTCACCATATGGTGCCTAGGAACAATCCTCACAAAGCTCATTCTGATTTGCTGACATTCCACCTCTGTAGTTAGCTAAAGTAGTCGGGTAAAATGAATAACTTTTGTGCCTTACGCATCCATCTGTCTAGGCACTATTTTCATATTTACAAATTTCATATTTACAAAATTCAAATTTCAAATTGAAAACAATTTGTCACTTTCAACCAATAAACCTGGTGTTTTGCAAGGGAACTCGAACTAAAAGGTTTTGTGCAAAACCGTTTTCCAAAGGTTTGCCTCAAGCAAACAGGCCAGCACAACTGTCACAAATAAATCTGTGGCTTTTGTGGGAATTTTTCCTCTCAGTGCAATAATTACCTTTCTATATTGGCCACCTTCACTTCTGCTGGAAGAAGAGTGTTTTTTTGTTTTTGTTTTTGTCTTTTTTTGATGCAAGGGAGTATGGAGATGAAATATCTGGTCTCTGAGCAGCCTCCAGGGTTTCCTGCCCTGGCTCTGCCCATGACAAGCTGGATAACATTCCCTGAAATGAGTCCCTACTTCCTCACCTGTAAAATGAGAGGTTACTCTACTCCCACTTACGAATGGACCTCTAACTTGTGGTTTCCGTGGAAGATGAATCTGATGACAACATTTGTACACCAGCCCCTGTTCAGATTCCTAGGAAATGCAGAACCTGCCTGATTCTCCCCGAGGGAGAGCCACAGTTTTGATCAGAAAGAACCTCATAACAAAAAGCTTTACTCTAAACCATTCCAGACAGATGGGAATCCAGTCTCTCTTTCAAGTTCTTTTAGAAAGGGTTTCCTAAACATGGCACAGTAGTCAGTCTCAGTGTCTAAATGGTATTTATGGTCCCTAAGTTCTTTGGCTCTGGCCTACATATTTTTCTTTTGAAGTAAACAATATCAGCTTAACATTTTACTCTGGATCATGGAATTTTCTATATAGGGTGATAGCAATTAAATTGCTCTCTAATGTTCCTTTCTCCTTATTAATTTTAAAATTATTAAGTATTTCAAAGGAGTAGAAGTCTTAGTACATTCATGTTGCTATAACAAAACATAGACCGAGTAGCTTATGAACATACATAAGCTGAATTTATTTCTTACAGTTCTGGAGGCTGGAGAGTCCAACTGATTTGATGTCTGGTCAGGGCTCTTTTTTGTCTCTTAGATGATGTCTTCTAGTTCAGTCTTCTCATGGTGAAAGGAACAAGGTAACTTTCTTGGGATTATTTTATAAGAGCACCAATCACATTCACAAGGGCTCTGCCCTTATTGCCTGACCACCTTCCAAAGGCCTCATCTCCTAAGATCAACACAGGAATTAGGGTTCAACATATGTGTTTGGGGCAGATACAAACATTTAGACCACAGTAAAAGAAGTGTTGAAAATAATATAACAAGAGACTTGTTTATGTACCTCCCAGATTTAATACATGCTCCTATTTGGTAGTTGGTAAAACAAAAGGAGCAATTGGCTTTAAAAGAAAGTAAACACTACAGATTCAGTTAGTCACATCCTGATTCCCAATTCCCTTTCTTTCCTCCTCTGCAGAAGCAACTACTATTAAAAATCAACATATGTGCCTTCCAGCAGGTTTTTATTTATTTATTTATTCTTTTTATTCTTTTGCCATATATATATATATATATATATATATATATATGTATTATATATTACTCTTCATGTATATATACATGAAGAGTAATATAAAGCACTGTTTATGAATATCAAATGAATATAAATGTTATCATATTGATATTTCATTTTAAAATTGGTTTTTTCCTTCAATAAATCCATACATGATTTAATTTCTCTTATGCCATAAATGATTATGTCATAAATAGATAATTTAGTTAATCACAAGTTTGGTTTTTTTTTTTTTTTGCTAGTATAAATAGTACCAGGATGAACACATTTATTATTGTCTTGTACACATACAGAAACTTTTCTAGGGCATATACATGGAAGTACCTACAGAAGTGTGACAGTTTTACCAGCAATGTATGATTTCCTCAGTCTCCACATCTTTATGTGTAATGCTTGATTGTGTCAGAGTTTTCCATTTTTGCCAAATGGAGGATTTGATGGATATTTATGTTTTCTTTTATGGGACTTTCTTAATAAAATTATTTTGTCTATTTGTGTATTGAAGTAGTTTGCTCCCCCTTAGGGATTCTTTATATGTCCAGATACTAGTCCTTTCTTGGTATGTGTGCTGAACACCTCCTGTGCTATAGTTTGTCTTCTTTCTTTGTCAGTGGTTTCTTTTGTCATGTAGAAGTTTGTCACATTAATGGAAGAAAATCTATCAGTCATTTGCTTTACCTTTTCTGGGTTTAGCTCAAGTCGTCCTTTGCTTTCCTTGAATGTAAGTAAATTCCTCTAGCCAATCACAAACAGATTATGTGGCCTTGGTACCCATTATCTTTCTTGCTAAGTTCTTTCGAAAGTATCATGTATATTATTTGCTATTATTATGAAAATAACACATGATCACTACAGAAGATCTGGGAAAAGCTGAAAGAAAACAAATCCGTACATTATTAAGCCACAGTACATTATACACCCAAGAAAGCTACCTTGTTCTTTTCACCATGTAGGGACTCAACTAGGATTAATTCTATTCCCTTTTGAGGAAAATTAACCACTGGGGAAATCTTGTTTATAGTTCATCCCACATCACTGAAAGTAACATGTTCTAGGGTAGACAATTCTGAGCTTTGGAGAAAGACTGATCTGGGTTTGAATATTATCCCTACTACTGTCTAGCTGATTTTCCCTACATATGGTATTTTATTTCCTCTGAACTTCAGTTTCCTCATCCATAAGAAAATGATAACTATTGCTTTGGGTTGCTGGGCATCCTAATTTATGTCAAAATTCATGATATGGTTTAGATACAAGGTATTCCCCCAAAAGCTCGTGTGTGAGACAATGCAAGACGATTCAGAAGAAAAATGATTAGATTATGAGAGGCTTAACCTCTCCAGTGGATTCATTCACTGACCTGGATGAACTAGGTAGTAACCTTAGGGTGTGGCTAGAGGACATGGGTCACTGGGGGCAAGCCTTAGGGGTTTATATTTTGTCCCTGATGAATGGAGCTCTCTTGACTTCCTGGTGCCACATCCTGAGCTGTTTTTCTCCACCATGCCCCTTCAACACGATATTCTGCCTCACCACAGGCCCAGACTTATGGAGCCGACCCATCGTGGACTGAACCTCTGAAACTGTAAACCAAAATAGACTTTTCCTCCTCCACATTTTTCTTGTCATGTATTTTGATCACAAAAGGAAAAATCTTACTAAAACAATTCACAGGTCCAGTCTTCTAAAATCTTAAAGAGCCCAGCAAACTCCCTGCACTCCTCTATTCCAGTGCAGGAAAGTTCCTGGAGAAGAGAAAGAAAAGGAGAGTGGACATGCTTATCAGCCCAAGCCCAAGCGATGGACAGGACCCCAGTAAAAGCAAATTCCACGGAATCAGAAGAGCTGCCACCAAGAGCTGCGATTCTGTGGCCTGTTCCAATCGGCACTAGACTCTTCCACGTATAACAGCTCACTTCCCAGACTGTGCCTAAAAGGGCATGAAAACTGCTTGGAGAACAAAAGCCTCTAGCTGACCTCATCCTCAGTACTTCCTTACTCAGAGGAGTTAATTAGCAAAGAGAAAAACAATCGACTTTTTTGGTATTATATAATTCCATTGTGTTTTTGCCAGGCATCATATTTCACCACCCATGCCACAGAGTCATGTCATGAAAGAACGTATTGTTACACACACAAAACAAGAACAAGCTCCCAACACGGCAAGAAGCATCATTCCACATTCTTTGTCTCATTGCAATTGAAATCCTCAGGTCACTAGGCAATTACATCCGCGAAATATGTGTGCTTCAAATGAGCATTGCTCATGTGGAGATGGCCCTCGCCTGAAGAAAGACTATTTTTAGGCAGCCTGGCAAAGAAAATTAAAGTTTCCAGCCCAAGCATGTACTGCAAAATAACTAACTCACTCCACCAAGTTTTTTCTTACCCAGTTGGTGGGGGAGCAACAAAATAATGAAATCTTTCTTTTCACCATTTTGGGAATTACCTCTGTACTTCTGCAACGTCTAACGCCCTTCAGCTTTCAGACTCACCTTCACAGAATTCTAATAGCTTCTCGGTAGTATTCGAAAGTCAAGGAGGTCATCTGGTTAGAATCTCTCGTCTTTCTATGCTTTGGAAGAATCACGGAGAGTTGGTTTAAAGTGAAAACCTGAATAGAGCAGGACCAGGTTTGTGTTCAAGGACCCCAGGACTTCAAATAATGAAGAATCCCATCCTGTCCTATATAACAGTAAAAATGCTTTAAAATATAAAAACTTATTTCCCATATGTATGCTTCATGGTTATTCAAGTTCAAATTTCATTTTCTAATAAAGACTGAATTTATATAAAAGAGATGCTCTGCTCATTGGGCCAGAATTCTCCCTATCAAGGGCAACAGTGTAAGAGCCTAAAGTTTCCTGGGATCTTGGGCAGCTAATTTACCCACTCTGAGCAGAAGCTCCTTTATACAGTTAGATCAGCATCAGGTGGACCATTGTCTTCTGTCTCCAGTGACTCTCAAAGTGTGGTTCCAAGACCAGCAGCATCAACACCACCTGAGCCCTTTTTAGAAATGCAAATTCTGTATTCTACTCCAAGCTTTCCAATGCACACACTCTGGGTGAGGCCCTAGCATCTATGTGTTGTTGTTGCGCTCAAACAATAGAGAACTGCTACTCTATGCTGACTTCTTCCAGTATAAGGCAAAGATCCCAAAGATTCCAGTAAAGTCAAAACATAGACCCCAAAGACTTCATGGTCCTTGACCTCCAGATTCATCCTCTAAAGCTTTATCCATTCCCACTCCACCCCTCCAATGGCCCATAATACTATGGAGCAATATGGATTTTCACTTTGTTTTTGGATTTTGCTTGTGACTCTATTCTTGCATTTTTAATAGAACCTTGTAAACCAGCTGGATATACTGGCGAGGTCTCTGGAGATGTACAGCCCTCCACTCTCCCTTTCATCAAGTATTTATCAAGCCCCAGGAGCACAGCTGGGTGCTCAACAGAACAGATGGAACCTCTGTCTTCTCATCTCGGAATGCTTAGCAACTAGCACAGGTGAAAGAGAGAGAGGATTAGGAGACCAAAATTTAGTAAAGATCTCCTCCCAAATTCTTAGATTGCCTTTTAAGACCCTTCCCAGTTTGACCTGGCTTATCTCTTTGTATTTAAGCTCAATTTCTCTCCTGTTGGATCTACCTGGTCTTTCTAGGTCTCTCCTCTTTCTTCTGTCCAGTCAAATCTTATTTTTTAAGGTGAATATAAAGTCCAAGGTCACCCAGAAAGGCACCTCTGAGAAACTTGTTTACTATCAACCTTTATTAGCTGTGCCATTCTTTCAAGCATTACCTTACTTTATCCATGTCTGTGTTTCTGTTCTCTATGCCAAACTAGATTTTGAACTCTTCTTGGGGAATCTAGACTCAGCATTCCTTTCCTTTACACTTAACATTTCCTGGAGGGTGCCATAATTCAGTCTTTAAGATTTTTTAAATATTATCTTGATTTTCTCCAGGAAAATCGGACATTAGAAAATAGTCAATGCTTTGAAAATTTTGAAAGCTCTTGGCTTGATTGCTTTATTCAACTTTAGCAAGTTAAGCTAAAAAAAAATAAATAATAAAAAAATTTTAAAAAACCTTACTACGACACCTAATGGAAGGTTTTGAAAGAACATGTGATTTCCAGGAACAGGTGATACCAGTGAGCAGTTCTTTGCAAAAGACCCCATATCTCTCCTACCCATGAGAGTTGTCCCCAAAAGTGTCCCCAAGAATCTAGCAGGGGACAGCCAGAGAATGTGGAAGCTCTGCTCTCTGGAGTGTGGAGATGAGGACAAGAGGGACCTATAAGAACTGCCATTTGGGGGAATTCTTCCACCTCCGATTGTTTTTCTAGTTGATCAGAGGTGTCTGTATCCGGCCTTGAATTTTCAAGTGGTGGGCCCCACTTGAAAAGCCCGATTAGTAACGGCCGCAGCTGAGAGGTTTTCTGTAGGAAATCAGTGTTACCTCCACTGGGAATCAGTGTGGCGCCCACCAGAGCCAAGTGGCCCTCCAGGAACCCACTGGGAAATCACTAGCCTTTTACGAGGTTAGCTGCAGTTTTTGTGTAAACAACATAACGTTTTATGATGGGAAACCTAGTCCTTTGCTTTTTACGTAAAAGCTAAGCCTTTATTTAAAAAAAAAAAAAAAAAAACTTTTGAAATGTAAAGAACTGTGAAAAACTAATGTTGTTTTCCAAATGGTCCAGGAAAAGAGATAATGCAGTAGCTACAAGTTTAATGACCTTTCTCGTAAAATGTGAGGGGATTTGAGATAAGAGTGGCAATAAAAAGAGTTTTGTTGCCTCCAACTCTCCTGACTGTGGATTAAATGTTTTCTTAAAGCCTAGAGCCTCTGCTGTCAGTCCAATGAGGAGTATCGTATCAATAAATTCGCATATTAGATTAGTAATATATCTTAAGTAACAAAATTTCTTTCTTTTTGTTTTTTGGTGGTTTTTTTTTTTTAACTAAGGAGGGTGACGTTGACAAAATTGCCTCTTGTAAAAGACATCTTAAGTAAAACCCAAACTCAAAGGGTGAGTACAGGGCATCACACACTGTCAAAACCCATGGAATATTTCACATGGAAAGTGAACCCTCATGTGAACTGTGGACTTGGGGTGATCAGAATGTGTCAAAGTAGGTTCATGAACTGTAGTGAATGTACCTGTCAAGAACCAGTGTTGGGGTGAGGGAGGCCCTGCGTGTGGGTGTGGGAGTATATTGGAACTTTTTGTACTTTCTTTTCAATTTTGCTAAGAACCTAAAACTGCTCTAAAAAATATTAAAAATGTGTAGTGTGTGCATATTTGAGATGTGTGCATGTGTGTGGGCTGTATGTGTGCATTTATAACGGGGATTAAATTCATCTTCTGGCTACTTGGGATTTTAAGTCTAAAACTCTTTTTGTTTTACACCTCCATGTCAAATTGCACATTCTTCTAAAATGGTTAGCCCTGTTGTTTGGTCATGGTGGTTCTCACTGTTGATCAGGTATAAGGGACTCATTTTCTTCAATGTCCCATAGACAAGACTGGCCTGCCTATAAGCCTCCTGCCAGCCATCGGCTGGAAGGTACACCAGTGCTACACTAGTACCAGCGTACTCTGTTGTGTTGACCTTTCTCTTGTAAGAATTAAGTTTGGAAAAACCCCGTCACTAGTCTTTACTGAAGGCTGCTGATTTTGAACCTCAAGAAATCAAGGCCTGATTCCACCAGGATTTCAGCTCCGAGTGACAACATATGACAAATTATCACATTGACCGGCTTTTTATCCTCAGATCTTTCTAAGAGAACACATTGTTTGGAAAGTCAGAGCACTTACTGGGATTTCCAGAACATTCTAAAGTGGGCAGAGCTCAGAGGGAAGTTCCAGGAATAAGGCCCATTCAGATGGATCCTCAAGGAGAGCCTGCTGTAGTTGCTCAAGTCCCCAAGACACACTGACACACGCCCTCTTTCCCCAAGGAGCAGTCCGCATTTGACTAGTGATAGAGGAAGTTTTCTGATTTATGCCCTTTCATGACAAGATCCAGGGCAATGCTGTGTGATGACAGAGTCTGATGACACTCTTATCAACACGGCTGTTCATGTATTCATTCACTCCCCGTGCCCACACTCCAAGGCATGCTGAGGATACAAACGCAAAGAGAAACATACGCCCATATTTGATCTCTTCTCCCTCTCTCTTCGGACATTGTCCACCTTGAAAGAAGCAGAAAGCAGCCAACAAACCTTCCCCGGGGCTCAGGCTTCCCCCCACCCCCCACCCCCATCTGCCAGAACCCAGGGCTGCTGCTGTCTGTCCTGCCTCCCTGTCTTTGACCTCAGGGCTGACCCTTGAAGACCAAACTTATTAAAGGAGCGAGGTCATTTACCCCTGTTCTTGCTGCATGTCGGCCAGTTATGGGCTGAAACTACTCCATTACACGTGGTGTTTTATGAGCCGATCAGGTGTCCAGGAAAGATGGAGTGAAGGCTGCCATGCAGATTCTGACTCAGGTCACAAAAGAGAGGCTGCCAGACCTTCCCCAGCAAGGCCACTGGCTGCCTCCCAGGGATCCCTTATTGATGGCACCATGTGAAATCTTTGCATTTTTACTTTGTTCTCCCCAGAATTTTACCACCTTAGGAAGACAATTTGATCGAAGTCTGTATCTTTCCCTCTTTCATTAAAGGAAAATAACTTCCCTAGAAAAACACAAACTAGTTAAACTGCATGTTTAAATGAAAGAGAGATACAGAGACAAAAACAGAGATGACTTCTTACATCTCAACAAAGAGTCAGATCTTTGAAAAGGTATGATTCTTAGAAACTGATTAATTTTTAGATCTTGAAAAGCCATACGGCCTCTTTAAAGAGCAATGAAAGCCTGATTCGAGTTGTTAAATTTTATGTTGTGTGTAATGTTGTAATTGATGTCAAACCTTTCACATTTTCTTACCCTGACATTGGACAGCCTCCTCCACTCCAGGGCTCAGTTACCAGAGTCGAGATTAGGTAACCTAACCAGGAAATCAGGGCAGAATGAAATTTTACTACATGGAATTGAGAAGTTCAAATGCAAAATAATTAAGTCTGAGCCAAATATAGCCATTCTCTCTCCCATCAGTTTATTTTGGTGGATAATTGGCTGTATTCGGTATTTCACTGAGCTGCATATAAAACTTTATTGCCCTTGTAAAGCACATGCTGTGAATTCTGATGCTTCTGTGTGTTTGGGGGAACATAATTGTTGCCTTTCAGAACAGCACTGCTTACCTAGGTCCAGGCTTCCCCGGACGCCTGCTGCTGAAGGCCCCCAGTGCTGGGCTGTGTGTGAGGAGCTCAGATCCAAGCCAAGGAAGGAGCCCTGGAGCAAGTGGGAAAATAGCCCCCTGGATTTTAGAGCACACGAGATGCAAAAGCACAGCCCTGTTTGATATGGGCTCTGGGAACTCATCACTGGGTTAAGGTTTGGGGATTCAAATGCTTCTAATCAATAAGTCTGCCTTGAATGTGGCTCCCCCCAGGTCTCAGCGCTTGTGGCAAAGCTACTCCATGTTAGCACGTGGGGTCTTTCCCAAGGTGGTCTCACCCTCCTCTTCATCCTTCTCAGAAAGAGGAGCTGTCGGTACACTGGGAGGCCTGCTTTACTTCACTCTGCATCCAGTACCATAGGAACACTATGGAATTGACCTAATTAGGATCTTTTTTTTCTGAGAAAAACAATATGTGGCTACATACGGTTTTCGTTAGGTTCCCAAAGCTTTCCTATCCTTTTGACTACAACAATAAGCCTGCATCCCAGTCTTGATTGTTTCTACAATCAGGTTTCACAGCGTATGCCTGGCAGCCCACTGTGGCCTTGTCTTCCTGCCCGCACCAGGCAGGACTCACCACACCCCTCCATACCTTCCAGCTTTATCTTAGTGTCATTTATAGGCTCTCTAATGCCTTCCAGCTTTTGCTCCGTGTCATTTATATTTTCATCTCTAATGCCCTGACATTAGCATCCTCAGGCACAGTAGAGCTACCTGGGGAAAATCATTCCTTTATTCCACACGTACTCCCAGCCTCTATTCAATGGAAAGTGATTTCCTAGGTATTGGGGACATGATGATAAGTCAGACGGAATTTCTGACAACTTGCTATGTGATACAGCATTTCATATCCTGAGCCTGTGGACTCCTGGGAATCTCTGAATTCCCTACATTGACATGGAAAATTGTATGTTCGTGTGATTTTTGTAGGCAGAGGCCCTGAAACTTTCACCAAGATCTCAAGGGCTCCATGGCTCTTGGGGAGAAAAAAAAAATAGAAGCCACTGGTCCAGCAAGAAAAGAGAGCTATTAAATAGTTAAAATTTTAACATACGGAGCCTTTATAACAGAAGTGTGTACCTAGCACAGTCCTGAGCTCCTTCATCAACACTGGTTAAATCTGTACCAAGTACAATGAGACCTGGGAAAAAGAATTACTGATGCCAGGGGTGAGGGTGGAGCGGGTCCCATCCAGATGAGCTTGGAGAAGTTGAATGGGAGTGTGTCTGAAGAGGAGGGTGTTCTTGGTAAAGGAGAGTCTACGGGGAGAGAGTGGAACTGGGAAGGAGTGGGGTGAGCCCAGGGAAGTGAGGTGTACAGAAGCAAGGGATGAAAGTGCAAAGGTAGGTGGGCCTGAGAGCGACAGGACGCATGGCCTCTGCTCACCAGGTGGACAAACAACCAAGACCGTGGCTGAGTGGGAATCAGAATCCCTTCTTCAGGAGGCTGGAGAGCTTCTGGCAGCAGAGTACCAACTCCAGTTAAAGCTGCCTGAATTTAAGCCTGGCTCCCAGGAGGAAGGGAGACCACAGGTCCTTAGCCTTGCGTGGGATTTGCCTGGTGTCCACAGTGCAAATATCCTGCCTCCCAGGAATTCCCTTAGTCCCAGCCAAACTCTACCTCCAGGTACACTGTCAGCAATGACCCAACGGGCAGGCAAAGGGCATTCCCAGGACCAGAAGCTCAGAGTTCTAGAAGCACACATTTCAATCTTGGAGGAGAGAGTTGGAAGGATGATTGCCTGGGGGCTCTGGTTTGGGATTTGGAACTTTGAGAAAGCTTCATGTGAAAGTGTTTCTCATGGGAACATCATGAAGCACTTCCCCACATGTCATCAAGTCGGAAAAGCTCCTGAGAGCTACAGGCAAGGGGGGTTGCACATGTTCCTCCCCAGGCAGGTGGCCGGTGGCAGGAAGAGGAGCCAGAGGCCACTGTGGTGACAGCCCAGGAGAGGACAGTAAGACTGGGAGAGGGTGGGTGAGGCACTGATGGTGCAGACTTATACCACACACAGCCCAAGGACCACGAAGCCTCCAGGCCCAGGCCAAGTCCAGCATTGAAAGTTTTAAGGTCCAAGGCCTGAATTCAAAAGGAAGCCCACTTGCCACAGTGTTCACATTAGGAGTTCTGAAATCAAGTCAACTGTCAAGTGAGTACATATCTCTCCCATTTTGACAAGTGAATGTTTCCAACCATCTGAATGAGCAGTGCAACACAGAATTCACAGCCACCCCCAGCACCTGGAACACCCCAGTGACAGGAAACTCACTCCAGGCCTCTAGTCCTTCCCACCTTCTCTTCCTACCCTGGCTCAGTCCCCCACAGTCAGCAGACTCCACGTGCACCCCAGAAGAGCCACCCCTAACCCTCCATAGGGTCTAAGGGTATACACCTCAACAGCCAGGTCTGCCCTGGCCAAAGAGGGGCCAGCACCAGCTCTGGAGATAGGTTCGGGGCATTAGGACCAGGAATTCTTGCATCTTAGGAACCCAAAGCATAAGTAGAGGCAAATTCCATGACAGGACAGGCTCCTTGTCCTATAGGAAGACACAAGGTCAAGTAGGGTCTGAGTAGAATCCTCCAAAATGTACTTCCTAGGACAGATAGTACCAGCTAGAGCTGCCCAGGGTTAGTGGAACTTGACTCTGCCTGGCTTTGAGTCTCAACTCTGTTCCTCACTACCCATGAAGACTTGGGAAAAGCATTTAGCTTCTCTGAGCCTCTATCCTCATCTGTAGGGAACATTTAACCACTTGCCCTGCATGGATCTCATGAGGGTCATAGGAGCAGAGGGATGTGGTCCTAAAGGGCCTGACACATGGGGTGGATTTGGTGATGCTCTCTGTCTCATGGAAGGAAGGCAGGTTGTAGGGCTAGGTTGAGGATGGGAACCCAACTGTCCCTTTCTCACCTAAATCCAGACCACAGAGGGATGGGCAGGGGGAAAGTGATATTTTCATTGAGTTACAACCCAAGTTTGTGGCTACAAAGTTCCCATAGGAACATGACACTGAAGTTTCTCTGTTAGCCCAGGTTACATCATCCCTTCAGCCTGATCTTTCTGCCTTCAGGGGATCCTCCCTGTGTAAGCAGAGCCCCAGAACATGCACTTTGGGTTTTCCCTCTGGAAGTGACTAGGCACTAGATCTTGGGTCTAACGTGACAATCTGAAAATCTCTCTCTCTCTGAGGTGGCAGGATTATCTGTCCTTTAGACCTCAAATTTTACCCTGAGTGAAACTTCTACCATAGGTAATAAGTTCTCCAATTAACCTGGTTGGACCAGGAGACAGTGGACACAGTGGGAAAAGAAAGTCCTGGGCACAGGTGACATGGCTCCCATTGGCACTCACAGGATGTACCAAGAATAGTCAGCCCTTCCTGTTATTAGACTTGGTGTTCTCTGTGAAAGCACTCAACAGACATGCACCACTTTATCAAGGTCAGAACCCAGACCAAGAATCTGGGTGCCTATAAAAGGTCAATGGTTGATGAGAGAGTTTAGGAATTAAAAAAAAAAAAACAGATTTGGGCATGATGAAGAGCCCAAGAACCAGTTTGGGGCTGCCAAGGAGTCGGTGATGTCCCATGGGGAAACCTTAATAGAAAAACAGACAGATCCTGACATCTGGCCAGAAACTCCACCCCTGGCACAGAATACACATCTAGGAGTGGAAGAGAGGAGTATCCTTATTGTTTTGATGGATCCCGGGAGGTAACAGAAAGCCATGAAATTAACAGACACAAAACAAAACTTTTCATCTTGTTCTACTGCACCAGGGTCTCCTAGCCTGTGAATTACTTGACTTTCCATGATCGCTCCTGAGAATATCACCCTGCCAGTGTAGATTAAGGCCCCTTTATACAGAGCCTCCGGGCAGGGAGGAGTCTGACCCCACTGGAACAGAGCTTCTCAGTCACAGCACAACCTCTGCAGCTGGCTCACCCTCTGCATGGAGACCCTCCTGTGCATTGTGGGTTGTTCAACAGCATCTCTGGCCTCTACCCACTAGATGCCCACAAGTCTACCCCCAAATGTGGTAACCAAAAATGTCTCTATATATTGCCAAATGTCCCCGGGGGACAAAATCACCACTGAATGAGAGCCACTGCCTTAGATCAGAGCAGATAAGGGCAGGGGATGACATAACACAAGGGATCCTGCTGCGCTCAGGGCTGCCCTGACCATGGCAAGGTCACTCGGGGACTGGAACCTCAGATATGCATGCCACAAACTCTAAGGCCAAAGGAAAGGAGGGGTAAAGGGCTGCAGGGGCTCAGCCATTGACAGTGACACCCACCAACACCTCTTTAGAGCCCCACCCTCCCCACAGCAGGCTGAAACTTTTGCATGAATCATCTCATCAGCTTTGCACAAGCACAGGCGAGGTAGGTACTTATGGTCCCCGTTTCGTAGGTGGGGAACCTAAGACTTACCAAAGAACAAATGGCTTCCCTAAGAGCAAACAGCCAGCTGGCATTGGAGCCAAGATTTCAACTCAAGCCCACTCCTCCTGGACCTGCACACTGCACGAACCCATGGCAACGTCCGTGGTAAAGATGCCAACAGCCCTCCAGCTACGGCCTTAGGGAAGACACTAAGAGAGTGAAAGGGAACATCCTGTAGATGGTTTCGTCTGCCCCTCACAACCCCTCTGTATGGCAGCCAGGGTGAGAGTGGGGTTCCAGGGGAGATGGAGCTTGCTCTTTCTTGGCCTTCCCCAAGCTGTGCAGCAAAGACAGCCCCGATCCAGCCTTCGCCCTAGAGGCCCCTTCAAAGTCCACAGCTTTCTCTAGGGAGCCAACCCCTTACAGTGGGTAGAGAGTAGCTTGCTCAAGAAACCTCTGCCTGGGTGTCTGGATGTGAGATCCTAGGCTCATAGCCTCAAGGACAGAAGAACCTCCAAGCCCATGCCTACCCACCACCCCAGGGTGCCTTCAGACTCCATGAAAGGAAAACAAACCCTAAACCTGGGGGTGAGGGGAAAGGCTGGGTTTTGTCCTTCCTTTGAAAAACAAAATGTCAGCTGCCAAGCACCGGATCAGTAAGGCTTCAATCGCATTCCATAACTGGCTCATCATGAGGGTGCAGGGATGGAATTTGTGGAGGAATCTGTTTTTTCCTTTCCCCTCGCTTGAAGGATCTGAGGAGTTATGAAAAACAAAAGACGATCAAGTTCCAAAAGTGCATTGACAGTGTCTCTTTAAAAAACACACCCAAGCCCAAGACGAACGCTAGAACGACAAGATACTGTACTGATTAATTATTAAGAACACATTGTGTGCGGTTTGACAGCTATGCCAGAGTGGTCTGCTTCATAGTGATTAAACCTCAATAAATGTGGTTCTAATAATGAGCTGGTATTGAATTATCAGACAATGGCAGCTTTAGTAAATCTTCATTAGTTTTGTCTTTTGAGACCTTCATTTAAATTCTGAGTAATACGAAAGCCGTTCCTGAGCCCAGCATGACCCCCCTGGACTCGCCACCCCACCCGCCCCAGCCCCAGCGACACACAGAGCTCCAGGCCAGAGGTGCTGGCCTGGTGGACAGCTGGGGAGGAACCAAGGATGGACTGGGGCCCCCACAGCTTTTCTGGGAAGTTTGCATTCCAACAGCCAGAACCAGCCCTCCTCAAACTCCCAGGAGAGCCACCCCAAGCCCAGCAGTTAAACATTTGGGTGAAAAATTATTTCTGAAGTGTGGAACTCTGAAAGCAAAAACAAAGTGGGGAAGGAGGCAGGGGGTCACCCACAAGCTCAAAACGAGAAAGGGTGCTACAAGAGGTCCTTCCACAGATGCATGACCCGGTGACAGGGCCAGCCACCCGGTCTCACTTGAGGCCTTCCAGGGTAAACAAACTGGCCAGAGCACACGGTTGTGCTTCAAAAGGCCCACAATTACGTGTTTTATTGCTCAGAGTTACAAAATGATGGTATCTCAAAAGAAGGTGACAGCGAGTTAACAGATCCGTCCCTAAGGGTGCCTGGACCAGACGTAGAGACTCCCTTCTCCAAACAGAGATGCGGCACAATTAGGCGCCTTCAGAAAGAGATATTTTTCCACTTTGGGAACCCCACAGAAGGCTGGTCAGGGTACCCCCTCCATGCACATTTTGTCACTAATTAACTCCTAATTTGGGAAGGGGGAAAGGGATGTCTCTTTCAAGAATTTCTCCCTCCGGAGATGGCATCTCAGAGCAGCAACTTTTGGCAGTAAAACACAACAAATGTCAGAGCAGAGTGGCTGCAGGGCTCGGGGATTTACGACTTGGTTCCGGAATGCTCTTGGAGCCGTGGCCAGAGACTCATTTCAGATTGGGATGCATTTGGGTAATTAGGTAAAATCAGCAGGCCCTGTCCCAGGAGGCCCTGCCCTGGGACCATTAGCTTGTTGGGTAAGTTTCTTCTCTTCTCTGGTCTTCAAATACAAGTGTGGGATTCATGCTCAAGGAGGATACTTCCAGCCCCAAAAGTCCATGATTCTAGGATTCTAAAGCTTAGCAGACATTAATCCCAATTTACACACAGACTCCAAAATCAATGGGCACCAGAACTCAGGTGATAAGAGTTAATTATCAGAGTGGATGAATCATAAGATAGAAGACATGCTGATGACCATGTGACCCTGCTTTACTCCTGACTGCATTTAGCATCATTATGAATTCACTCATCCTTAATACAGCTCCTTTTTGGAGTGGAAAGAGGACTACCATCCAAACAGTATAGCCTTGGGTCTCCCCTCACCACTTCTCAGCCATGCAAATATCATCTCCAAGGACTTCCTTGGAGAAAGGGTATAGGAACCTCTCTGTCTGGTGACCTGAAAGGTAAACTTCAGATCCAGTAGTGAGCAGCTGGTCTTTCAGCATCTAGAAGATGCAGTAAGTCCTGTTACCTTGCTTCACGTTGGCACAGCATTGGAGCAACCCCTGACATCCTGGCACTAGTTGGCTGGTAAATACTAATTGACAATTGCACTTGACCTTAGCAAGGCCTGGGCCTGCACAGCTGCTTCGGAAGCTGCCAAGGACTCAGAGATAGAACTGAGCTTCTGCTGAGAGCTCATATCTGTGAATCGGAAAATGCACAAATTACTGAGGCGGAGCCTTTTTCACAGATGCAGAACCCAAGCTCTTCTCCTGCTTCCCTTTCTTCTTTGTAAAGAAGAAGAGTATTTGTCTTTCCCATGACCGTTCCTATTCCTTGAGAGTTACTACACAAAGTACACCAACACACATACATCCTTTATTTCTCCTCTGTGGCATTCCACGGCTGTAATGTATTGTCATTCAATACCTCTGTCTCGCGCAATAACAAGTCACACATCTGTCCTGGTTACTACTCTCTCCTCTATCCCTAGCACCCTTCCAGGTATAGAATGATACTTAAAGAATACTACTGGGAGAATGGTTAAGTTCTGGGATCCATGGTGCGGAGGCTAACAGGAATTGCAATGAAGAAAAAAATTTAAAAGGTCAAGGAAGCCATCTTGGGAGATGGGAGTTGAACTTTAAAAACTACTTAAGGGATGGGGACACAACTCAGTGGTAGATAGTGTGCTTTGTATGTGCAAAGTCCTGGGTTCGTTCCCAGCACCAAACCAAATCAGCAGTGTTTGGAGGGACAAAGAAGACCTCCCATACCCCCTGACTCCCTCCACAATGCTTCTGATGATGGCTGCCTGGTGCTGGGGCAGCCAGCAGGGAGACGCCACCTACAGGGAAGTGTGGGGATAGCTGAGCCGGCTCTAGGAAACAAAGTTGGTTATTTCTTCCTGTAAGTGAAAGGGTGCTCACTAACTGATGATATGCTCAGGGCCTTGGTTTCTGATTTCCACTAAAATCTTCCACAACACAATCCCTTTTATCTCTCTTGGCCACACCAGCTCACTTCTTATTGAGCAGGGGTTTTTTTTCTCCCCAAAACCTCTAAATAAAATTTACAGTTCTTGCCAAATGTTTTCCCCATCAAGCAGTATTTAGCAACGTGAGTGCTGCAAATGGATCATGAGCAGATCAAATATCATACATTTGTTTTTGAATCCTGGAAATATTTTCTAAATCATCTCTCTCTCCCTCTCTCTCTTTCTCTCTCTCTCTCTCTCCACCCCCTCCCCTTTCTTTTTCTTTTCCCTTTTCAGACACATCATCAACCTCCCAGCAATTTTGGCAGGGTCAGTTTCGGCTGCCCTTCCTCTAGCACAAGGCTGATCAAGAGTTGCCAGGAGTGGGTGGCTGTGGGCCTCCTGTCAAAAGCTGGAGGCCATGGCATGTCATGTCTGTGTCCCTAGGCAGTGGTGTGTGCATTGTGCAGTAAGTGAGACAGGGACTACATGGGTAGATGAGAGCATGTCACAGGGGCTATGGTGCAGGGGCTATGACATATAGGAAAAAGGAAACAGGTATGTGCTATAAGGGTATGTGGTACACCTGCACTTTGTGTGATTTCTGTAAGATAGGGAAGATTGTGCCGTTTGTGTGTGTGCGTGTGTGCGTGTGTGTGTGTGTACAATATGCATGTGCACATGCATGTCTTATGAAGATAGGATGTATTAATTGGTGTGGTAACATGTGGCTTGGTATGGTGGGGTGTTGGCCAGGGTAAGGAAAGGTATACATCAAAATGACATCTTAGCTTCCAGAAACAACTCTGGAGTTGGCCAGGTCTCAGCTCAGAGGCCATCTCCAGGAGCAGGAGTCACTTCAGGGAAGACCAGGAAGGACTCTTGCCATTAGCAAAGCAGCCTCCAAGCCAAAGCTCAGGGCGAGCTCTGAGTCTGTAGGACTGGGCCATGTAGCTGGAGAATCTGAAATGAGGCAAATTCGCTTTGTTGCTTGTAAGCAGCAACTATTATGGATGGAGGGCCTGGAGAAAATGCTACAGCCTTTGGGTCAAGCAAGGGTTGTAGCTGGATTACATGTAGTTTCAGTCTCTGAGGCCACATTAACACCCATAATGACCTGAGTCCACTTTCCCAACTCACAGCCAGCCCGTCCTGAATCCCCAAAGAAGATGGCATCATGGCAGGCTGCCCAGGCTCTTACACAAAGGTCATTGCTTCTGGTGGGGACTGTCCCAGAGTAGGTACCAGCCAACAGAGTGGGCTCTAGTCATGTAGCTTCCCTGGTCTGTATGTGACTCTCCAGTCAACAACATCATTAAGATTCAACCCCCATCACCCAGCTCCAAGGCCTTCAGAAATCTTGTCCCACTCTCCTGGTTAAATTCTCTCCACAATCCCTCCACATGACATCATCCTGGACAAGGGAGTGATCCTCCATGCCTGGGGGTTGTGGAGAGAAGAATCTCTAGAAATTATGCCCAGAGGATGATTTCTGGAGCTGAACTTGGATGATAAAATATGAAGAGTCTTAAAGAACTTCTGAAGTGGCACTCAGTTTTGAATTCCAGATCCAGTGCTTTCAAAATCCAAGAAAGCTGCTCTGATTGACAGTGAAGAAAATGAGACACCAGCACTTTCCTTTTGTTGTTGTTGTTGTGTTGTTGTTGTTGTTGTGTTGTTGTTGTTTAAAACTCCAACCCAATATATAATTTCAAACAGCTTCCTAACCAAGATAGCTCCAGGAATGGGGCTATGTGGAGGAAAGGTCTCTGGAAAGTTACTATCAAGGACAAATAAACCAAGACATTTATATACCACAAGCAAATAATAGGACTTGGGGAGACAACAGAGGGTTTGGATAGGGGACAACATTATGACTCACAAACATCACCTGGGCTGGATGGAGGGGAGGCAGGGGCCCCAGGACGGGCAGACCTACCACACTTCTGCAAGAGACAATACTGACATACATGAAAACACCCACAATAGTAGAATTGAGTCCTTCTCACACCTGTACCCAGAAGTATGCCACCCCTTCTGTGACCTTCCCCTCTTCTTTCCCCAACCTCAAATCTGTTGCTCTTCTATGCTTGTGGGTCTCTTGTTAACCCCAGGTTCTATTCGGGAGAAAGAATGAGAAGAAGGATCACTATCATCCTCTCCTCTTTTTTTTTTTTTTTTTCCTTGAAAGTGGACTCCCAGCCCCTTCCCTAAATATGAGTTAGCACACTTCTTTTGCAGGAAATTCATGTTAATTCACCCTTTAAATACCGGTGGGAATTCTTAGTCTTGGAGAATTTACCCACTGGGAGAAAGGAACCTAACCAGTCTCTTCACAGGCTGTCACAACAGCCTCAACCTGTGGCCATGCCGCCAGTGCCTGCCTCACCCCTCATCCTCTGCACTGAAGCCCAGGTGATGTTTAGAGACATAGCGTCGTTCCCCTACCTAAAACCCTCCGATGTCTCCCCAAGTCCTGGCTCCTGGACATGTCACCCCACGATCTCTATGATGGCTACCTTCCTCTCCTGCTTTCTCTATATCCACCTCGGATCCATGTCTGAAAGGCTTCTATACACTTTCTGAATTATGATCTGTTTCTCTTGTTTCTGAACAATCTTTACACCTTCTCATACAAAGCAACTATCACGTTCACACTTTCAGCCATCACCTCTTTAGGGAACCTTTCTTCCCCCATCAGGTCCCGACTTCTCCCCAAAGCATCACTTGCTCTGGATCCCAATCAACTGGGTTTTTCCTCCTCCAGATCTCAGGGATCTGGAAGAGAGGCAGGTGACCCCCATGCTTTCTTCTTCAAATCCCTTGCTTCTTTGAAGTGCAAGTCATCAGACTTCAACATCCACTGTTTGCCTTGTAATCATTTATAGTCTCCCTGCACCCCACCCCCACCCCGCCACATTCATTGATGACTTCAGCATGTGGCTCTCTGGCTTCCTCTCCACAACAGTCCCTGTCATTCTTGGCAGCTTTAACATTCATGTAGATAGCCCACCCCCAACATCCTGGTCTCTCCATTTCTTGACCCCATCAGATCCAATGTTCTCTTCCTCCAACCCACCTCAGCCACCACCTTCCATGGCTACACTCCGTCTTTTCAACCAGTAACTTTAATCAATACTGCATTCCCTCTGAAATGTCAAGCACCCTGACCACCTGATCTAGGAAACCCACTCCAGCAACACTGACCTCATTGAAAGGCTCACTGCATTGTCCCATTCCCCTTTTGTTCACACACACACACACACACACACACACACACACACTCACACACATTCTCACCATCTTCCTGATCCATCCATCCTAAGTTTCTTGGCTAGCACTATATCCATGTCCTTACACACGTTCACCTCTGCCCTTTTTCTGTGTTCACCTCACTGGCCTGGAAAGACCTGAGGCTGGACAAACAACCGTCAGCTTACTGAGCCCATATCCAAGCGACCACAGCTGCTGACAAAACCACATAATCAGAATGGCCAGACTTGCTTTCAATTTGTGGACACAAATCTCTGCATCTTCAGTAATCCTATTTCCTTATCTAGTTGATTCACTCCACAAATCCCCAAAATAAGTATTTCAGACCCTCTCTTCACTAAACATCTAAAACTTCCTCACTCTCAAGAAGTGCCTCCTGTGACTCTCTTGCCTTAAGGATATGGTGGAAATACATTGTTTATGCTCCAAATAAAGCAAACCAGTCTCTTTTTCCCCCCAAAAAAGAAACAGCTTTTATTTGAGAAAGAAGGCATTACAAATCCAATGCTCTGAATCTGGGAAGCCCTGAATTGTGTCTTGCATGGCAAATGCAGGAGAGATTTGTGTATGTATGTGTGTGTGTGTGTGTGTGTATGTGTGTGCTTCATAATTATATAAAATGATGCTCTTTGCTCCAGAATTTGTCTCCTCAGCTTCTCAAGACCCTCTTCCTATGACACTTTCCTTATCTACCAATGTCTCTTCAGCACACCCCAGCTGGGCTTACATCATTACTACCCACCCCAAACGGCTCTTGTTAGGGTTTTACATTAGGGTTTACACAGGGTTCATTCTTGATGTTGTATATTATTTTAGGATGATAAATACCCACCATTATAACCTACAGAATAGTGTCAGTGTACTAAAAGTCCTCTGTGCTCTGGCTAGTCATCCCTCCTTTCACCAATCCATGATCATTTACTGTCTCTATGGTTTCACCTTTGCCAGAATGTCATGTAGTAGGAATGGTATAGAATGTAACCTTTCCAGAATGACTCCCTTCATTTTAGAATATGCATTTTTTGCTCTCCCTATGTCTTCTCATAGCTCAATAGCACTTTTTTAACACTGAATGATAATCCATTGTCCAGATACACCACATTTTATTTATTCTTTCATTGACTGAAGGGTATCTTAGTTGTTTTCAAATTTGAGAATTTTTTTTTTAAAAGTCTGCCATAAATATTTATGTGCAGACTTTGGTGTGGCATAAGTTTCAATATGATTTGATAAATACCAAGGAGTATAACTGTTAGATCATATGGTAGAATTATGTTTAGCTTTGTGAGAAATTATCAAATTGTCTTCCAAAGTGGCTATACCATCTTGCCGTTTCACCAGCAAAAAAACGAGAGTTCCTGTTGCTCCACACCCTTGCCAACAATTTGATATTGTTAGTGTTTGGAATTTCAGTCATTTTCTAGGTGCATAGTGCATGTAACTCATTGTTTGTTAAAGTGGTCTTTTCAAATATTAAATCTTATTTTGCCACTCTCCCTTTTTAAAGCTTTCCAAAGAATTCCCATTACAACGACAGTAAACTCAAAATGTCTCAGTATAACCCACAAGACCAAATAAGCCACAAGATCCTGCCTGCTGTGGCCCTTCCCTGGTCATATCTGTTTTGATTGGTCAACATCCATACTGGTTGTTTACGATTTTGATTATAACCCACTTCTCTAACCACTCTAACCATGGCCATTTTGCTGTAGCTAGTTTGTCTTCCTCCTTCTTCAAACATGTTATGCTTGTTTCCATTTCAGGGCTTTGTACAGACCATTCCTCCTTCTTAACATGAGAACCTGCTCTGCAAAGTCTCTACTTAACTGTCTCCTTCTCATGAATCAGATCTTGGATTAAATATCAACCTTAAGTGATACTCTCCTAATGGCAAGCACTTCTGCATGAATGAGTGCACACAAGCATGGACGTATGGAGTGTGGATCCCAAAAGGAGTAAAAGAAAACTTGGTATCTGTGATCTAGAAGTTCAGCATGTCAGCGGAAGGAGCCATTGAAGAGACAGAATAGCCAAGGGCCAGTGGGAGCCACCATTCCATGCCTCTTCAGAGAAAAAGTGATGAAGAAGAGGGGCTGCTGGAAGGCCTGGTGCAAACCTAAGGGTGTGGCAATAGCTGAGTTAGCACAAGCTTTTAGAGGACTGCTGGAGCAGCAGATGCCAAAGATCGTGTTCACAGGAAAACAGAGACTGTCAGGTCTTCATTATACACCAGCATACAGAACAAGTGCCCAAGGTACAGAGCTTGGTCACTTTCTAGAGATTTGACTAGATACAGACTCTGATTTAGGGAGAGGCAGGGGCCAGGCCTGCTGCCCGGTGGCCCTAGCAACCACTCTACTCTACATCTGCAGCTATATCCAGTTAGTTGAAATCCAGGCAGGGGATGAAACTCAGCCTCACACATTCCCAGGAGCATCCCAGATCTGCTGTGGTCTGGAGCAAATCCAAACCTGTGCCATTTTATTTTTTACATGTATGTAATTCCTTTTTTGATGTTATGAAACTCAAAGTTACTATTTTAACATTTGTGACCAAAGATAATTGGCAACTTTACATCTCCTCTGTAATGACTTTTTTCTTAAACCATGTCTGATTAAGACATTGTTTAGGTCATGGTGTCTCAAAATGTGGGTCGTGAACCATTAATTTGTCGTGAAATCAATTTAGATGGTTCACAACCAGCATAGTTTTAACAAAAATAGAGTAGAGTAGCCGAGAATAGAAAATATCAAAGTGTATCACACATAGTAAGAATAAGTATCATTTCAGAAAGCATATGTTTCAGTTGCATATAATGTACATATATACATACATCTGTGTATAATGAGACACAACATAAAATGTAGGGTCACAGCCAAAAAAGTAGAAGCTATTGCTCTAGGTTTCTCTTGGCTTTAAAACAAGCTATATAAATATGTTATGAATAATGTGCAAAATATATATTCTAAAATAATTTCAAAATTCATGCAGAATTCATTCATGTCAATGTAGTGCTGCCAAAACTAATAACCATCAAGAGTAGCACAAGGCAGGTGTGGCAATCTGGAGTGTTGCATGTTAAGGCTGAGATCCTGGTGTTCCATTAGACCGCAAGTCAGGAGAACTAGGTGCTTATTTCTTCTTCTTTACTTTCTGGCATGATGGCTTTATGAAATATCCCCCTCCCTTTTCTGGGCCTCAGATATTCCTTGTTTATAATACGAAAGACTCAGGTTCATTTGATTGTGAAAAACCCTTCATGAAAACTGGGCATTCTGACCCTATGGAAAAGAGTATGGAGTTTTCTCAAAATACTAAAAATAGAACTACCATCCAAACCAGCCACTCCTGGGTATATACCCAAAGGAAATGAAGTCAGCCTGCTCTGGAGAGACCTGCATACCATGTTCATGGAAGCACTACTCACAGTAGGCAAGCACGGAACCGGCCGAGGCGTCCATCCACAGACGAATGCGCAAAGAAAACGTGTTTATCTGTACACAATGGAGCATTTTTTGGCCTTAAAGACAGATGAGATCATGTCATTTTTTCAGGAAAATGGAACGACTGGAGGTTGTTTGTGTTAAGCGAAATAAGCCAGAAATGAAAGACGAGCATCACACTCACATGCTTTCTCTCATATATAAATGCTTTAAAAAAAAATGCCCTGAAAGTTGAAAGTAGACAAGAGACTGTTAGGGAAATGGAAGGGACCTTGCAAACATTTTAATCCTTCTCTGCTTGTACTTCTGACCCAGTCCCTGACCCACTAGCCTATGGCATTCTCAAGGAGAGAACTCCATGAGATATGAAGGGACCCCGTAAACAGGGATTGTGGGGACTTAGGCCACTGGAATGAATCTTCCTATTAATTCAGGCTTTTTCTCATCACATCTTGGAGTTTTTTCTGGTGTGCATGGTCCCACCCACTGCTCTCGTGCTTAGTTCATAACCTCTCCTGTCTTCAACTTCATTGCATGCTCTTAAAGGACAAGAGGCCCAAACTGCAGGGAAGACCATCACTGGGTGTAGTCCCGTCCTTGCCCCACAAAACCACTCACTCTGTCTGGAGAATGACAGCAGGGGAAGGAGGGAGGAAAACAGGGTAGAGAAGAAAGCAGTGGGAATAAGACCAAACTGGGAGGAGAGGCTGAGAAAGAATGTTTGGCTCCCCAGTTGGTAATTACTCACTTGTAGGAAAGTCCCTAAAATAGTGAGATGACTCCAAGTTGCATGTGAGTAGAAGGAGGGAAGCTTCCTCTACCCTCAGATTTTGGAAGTGTTAATCAAGAAGACAGAAAGTCTTGATCTGGGCTTGGAGCAGAGCAACCTGCTTCCTCCAGAAGCTGGACCAGCTAATCACGCAGGCACCATCTCACTGCAGTGTCCCACTCTCACCTACCTCCCCAGCCTGCCCATCTCCGGAGGCCAGAGGGTGGCAAATGGCTTTGTTGCATTAGCTATTGTCAAGAATGTTACAGACCAAGGCTCTGATCCACACGCCGCAGGTGAGGGCAGTGACCAGAGAGGCCCGGGCTGGAACTTGGCAAGGTGGGGAGATCACTGAATGCATCACAGGACACTGAACACAAACTAGTCCTACCTCAAAATTTTGCCTTTCTATAGCTTTGTCTCAGATAGTGTCTCCCCCAATGGGGAACAGAGATCTAGGATACAGCAAAGGAAGAGAGCAAGTGTCCACGGCTACCATGTTCCTGAATGAACACAAATCCCAGGAGGAAGCTCAGAGGCAAAGAGGTATGACCAGTGCTCAGGTCACATGCACATTCATCCAAGGGCTCAGATGGTCCAGCTCCCGAACTGTGATGGACAGCTCTCCACAGGAAGTCAGGCCTCACAGCAAGCTGAAATTGGCAACACCATTATGCCCACCTATTGATACAAGCTTTGCCTACTAGGGCCACACAAAGGGGGTCGCAAGAGTACAGAAATCTCAGTACAGAAGTCTCCTTCTATGCCACCCCAAGTTCCTCCATGATATAGTGACTCGAGATTCTTCACCTGATCTCTGCCTGCCATAGGTTCAGGGGAATTCATGATCCTACTGACCATATCTGAAAAGTCTTAGATGGTCCCAGTCCTGACCGTCAACTCTCAGGCTCTCCCAGGTACAAAGCTTGCTATTGGCCTCTACTGATTGCATTAAAACAGACAAGGTTCTCAGTCCACTGAATTTGGTGGAAGGAAAGGGAAGGTAGAAATTGAGTGATTCTTTTTCCTAAAAATTAGTATTTATGGCCTAAATAAATGTATAATGACATCTCAAATGTACCACCATTGCAAAGGGCTAAAAGAGATTTTTAAAAAGTTAACTTCACCGCCTGAACCCTGAAAAAAAGCAGAGAAGGAGAGAAAAGAAAAGAATGTTCCAATCAATGTGTGTAAAACAGTGAAACAATGATTTGGGCTGTTTCATTCTCACTCACACCCAAGCACCCTCACTTGATGGATGAACGTCATAGGAATGTCCCCATGGGGTCAGTCTTCATTCAAACATCCACTTCTACCAAAGATATGTATTTACAGTGAAAAAGATAAATGATCCTCCATCCTCACCCAGGGAGAACATCAGCTAGGTACCACTAAGGGTAGGTAGGGGTACACGCTTTGCATTCAAGAAAGATATGTGACAGCAAGGAATCTTCCTCTGGGTTCATGCTCCCCTGTGGTATGTGACTGAAGGGAAAAGAGCCATATTTACATCCTGGTGGCCTAAACTAATGGACACATAATCTGGTAGAAAAGAAAAGCAAGCACCACCCAGAGCCAAACATTGCTCACTTTCCTAACGTAGACTCTGGGTGAAGTTGACAGTCACCAGCCTGTTTGCCTGCAGGGCCAGGTAGGATGCACAGGTACCCAGGAAGCATAACTCCAATCACAACAACAGGACATGACATTCTCCTGGGCCTATATCAAGTGACTCTGCTTCTCTACTCTACTGAAAAGCACCACAATTACAAGAACACAGAAGCGGCTGCAAGGTTACCACCTGACCCTGCACTGGCTGGGGGTGACCATCCAGCTCATCAGTGGGGAATCTTCAATCGGAGAGCTGAAGTGACTCTTTGTCTGCGAGGCAGTGACACGAAGTGGGAAACTGGAGCTAGGGCTGACCTGAGAGCAGCCTGCTTCCCAGGCCCATGTCTGGGAATTTTCTCTTTGCAAATATGAAGGAAATAAAAATAGGTAGGCAGGAAGGCCAAACTATGTTTGCAAAACCCAAGTCTGGTTTTGAAATGCCTGCTCCCACCATTTCAAGGCTAAGAATAATGGAAGAAGTCAGGAATTCTGGCATGCTCCCAGGGTGTGAGCGCACTTGGATCCAAGAGCGTATGGCTGTCCATGCCCACACCAAACCCGCTGGAGCTAGTCAAAAGTGTCAGAAGCCTTTAGAGAAATGAATGAGCCGCTGATTAAGAAATGCAGCTGCTGACAAGCAGGAATTGTCCTATAAAATATTTCAAGGTGTCAGCAATGGACGTGCACTCCACGGCCACTCAGCAGACAGGCTGACTTGCCCACCCACCGCTGATCTCCACAGCTGCCTGTCCCAGGGAGGGCAGCATCCATGCAGCTGGGCCTTGGGATAAGACCACCGGGCAACTCAACAAAGAGCAAGCAAAAACAAATCCTGTCCAGCTTATCACTTCAACCAAACTACTTTACACATCTGTGTTTCCCTCTCGCACCTTGTTACAGGCTGAGTTGCGTCTTCCAAATTTCATATGCTGAAGTCTGCTCCCAGTATCTCAGAATGTGGCTGCCTTTGGAGTCAGGGTCTTTAAAGAGTTGACTAAGTTGATCTGAGGTCACTAGGGTGGGCCCTAATCCAATACGACTGGTGTGCTTATAAGAAGAGATTTGTTCACAGACACACCAAGGAAAGACCATGTGAGGACGCAGGGAGAAGACAGCTGTCTGTGAGCCAAGCTGGGAGGCCTCGGGAGAAACCAAGCCTGCCAGCAACTTGCTCTCGGGATCCTGATCTCTAGAAATGTAAGATAACCAGTTTCTATTGTTGAAACCACCAAGCCTGTGGCACTTAATTATGGCAGCTCTGGACAACTAATACACACCTGCTCTGCTGCTTCATGTATATAATAAGAAGAGACTGAAAACTGGGGTTTGGCTCAGTGGTGAAGCTCTTGTCTAGCATGCATGAGGCCCTGGGTTCCATCCCCAGCATCACAAAAACATTTTTTTAAAAATGGGGAACGGGGATACTGAGCTTCCACGTGAGAAGTCAGCAGAGCGAATGTGAACGTGCACTTGAAGCACAACCTCCAGGAGGAGGAAGCCAGCTGGGTCTCTGGAGTTCAAGTCACAGGGTGAAGTGCTGCTCCAGGATAAGCCCTTTCCACTTACTATTTCTTGTAATTCCCACAACAACTCTGAAAAACTGCCAAAGAGAAAAATGGGGCTTATGGATGGTGGAGAGCTTGACAAGGTTGTGTTTCTAATAAACGGCAGAAGTGAAATTAAAACCCAGGTGTGTCTGATCCACAGTCCGTGTTTTTCCCTCCAGCTAAACACAATGGGACAAGTTCAGGGAAGCAAGTCCCCCTCTAACAGTCAAGCTGTCTAACCACGGAAACAGATGCACCCATCTGGCAGAAAGGCACATAACCCAAGGCATCCATGCAGGGCTGGAAGCGGGGAACGGGGGGCTGTGGCTTGCAGTCATGCATCCCACACGACATATTTAGCCCACACATGTTATCCCCTCACCACCACGACCACACAGGCCCACCTGGGGAGGAGGTGGTCCAAACTGCTGACGGGGGTGATTTGAAAGTGCCCCCACCTCAAGAGATTCCAGGCCCTGGTTCCAGGAGGTGTCATTGTTGGGGATATTCACTGAAGGGAGCGGGGCTGGGATCTGCCCAAAGATCCTTCTCACCCTGAGCACGCACAGCTCTTGAACATCAACAGAGACTCCACAGCACACAGAGGGTCTGGCACCGTGACTCCAGAACATTCCCCAGAGCCAAGGCCAGGGTATCCACACCAGCTCTCCAATGAGCTCAACCTTGTTTTGCACAAACAGAGCCGTCTGGCTTACAAGAGCAGCAGAGAGAGCCCAGGAATGGCCTTGGCAGGTCAAGTCGGAGGCCCCTCAGGGATGGACTAAGGGTTTGCTGTGTTTACTCTCACTTTCTTAGATCCAGGGGGGAAGTGGAGAGAGGCAGGGTTGGCAGCACAGCACCATCTCATCCATCCCAGCTGAGGTGGGATAAGCGGTGCTACCATCATGACCCTGCCAGGGAGCTAATGACAAAGGCCAGGCTGATGGCGCCTGGCCCTGCGGCTGGAGTCACTTAGACCCCCACGTCAGCCCAGCCTTGTCCTGAGAGAAAGGAGGGAGGGGAGGGAGGAAAGGAGGAAGGGGGAAGGGCAGGAAGTGTCCCTGGCCGGTGGCACACAGGCTCGGTCCTCGGCCACCTGGCTACTGCTCCATTCTGACCTGGGCCCTGGTGCTGGGAACACTACTGAGCCCTTGAGGCAAACCACTCTGTTACTTTGGTTCCCTCCAAGCCTGGGGCCCTCCTCTTCTCCAGAGTTGACATCCCTGGGGCTTGATGTCACCTTCTAGTCTGAGAAGCTTAATTAAAGGTCTCAGGAATAACTTCCAAAAGGAGGCATCTTCTTCCACACCAAGGCTCGTTAGAGGCGATTCTGCTGTGCTCCTCAATCACTAAGACAGCTCTGTGTCCTTGTTTTCAAAGTATCTATTTACTTGCTGCTTCAGTCTGAATATGTTTTGTCTGCCAGAGGTTCATGTGCTCGAGGCTTGGCACTCAGTGTGATGGCGTCAAGGTGGTGGAACTTTTAAGAGGTGGGGTCTAGTGGAAGGTGATTGACCATTTGGGGAACTTCCCTTGGAAGAGATTAATGCTGGTATCGCAGAGCAAGTGAGTTCTGAAGAAAGTGGGTTGTTAGAGGAGGCCACCCCATGTGCTTGGCCCCTTTGGTATATGGCTGCTTCTCTTTTTCTCTGCCATGTTGTAATACAGCCAAGGGGGCCCTCACCAAAGACCAATCAGATGGTGCTGCCCAATCTTGGACTTTTGGCCTCCAACATTGTGAAAAAAAATAAACTTCTTCATAAAGTATCCAGTCTCAGGTACTTTTTTATAGCAAAAAAAAAAAAAAATGAACAAATACATTTGCCGGTCTGCCCTACTAGAATATAGAAAACTGAGGGTAGAAATTGGGTCTTTTTCACCATTGTATTCCTAAGGCCTGGCATGGGCTAGAAGCTCAAACCATTAATGAATGAAGGCAGAGAAATTCTCTCCATCTTAGTCAAAAATCAATTCCTCAATAAGTCCTACATCCAGCCTTTTATTCCAGAGATTTGGGGGAAAGCTCAGAAGATCCCAATCCATGAGAGAGACAGGAAGTGCCTTACCAATGAATCAAAATGTCACCCTGGCTTACAGAGAGGAGGAAGATAACTGAGCAGCCTTGGAGTCTCCTGCCTGGCAGGTTTAAGAGCAGTTACCTCAGGAGAGAGAGAAGCAGAACAAAATGAGGAGGGAGAAAGAGAGACGTCATTCACGTAAGCCCAAGAGGGAGGAAAGCCACAAAGCCAGAGTCCTCCAGCAGTCAAGTACCTCAGGACTCTGACCCCAGCCCCACCACCACCTCTGCCCACACGGAAGTCCCCAGGAGCACAAATGAATGCCACCAGGCGTGCTTGTGAACTTATGCAGCCACCCACCCAGAGCCAGAGCCCCAGGAGAGAAGATGAGAGAGGTGGGAGGTTGTGCCACCCTGTCCCTCTCAGGGAAGTTCCCAATTTTAACTCTGTAAGAGTCTAAACCCCACAAAGAGAGCCGGTGGCACTTTGGGGACTCAGAGAGCCTTATGGCCTGGGGCTAGGTGAGGCTCCTGAAGAAAGGCCTGGGTCTGGTCCTTGGTCAACGGGCAGGATTTGTGGGGACTCTAGGTGTGTTGGGACAGCTGACAGGTGCAGCATGCTCAGGAACTGGGGTGGGCAGACAGGTGTGAAGAGGCACAGAGAGGCCCTGAAGGGCCTAGAGGAGCAGGTGTGGGAGGACGGTGCTCTGGAACTGCTCTCAACCCCAGGAGCTCATCAAATGCTAGAGCTCACACCCACCAGGTGCTGCTCTGAGAATGTCCTCTGAACTCGTGTCCCTTCCGGTCCCATGCTTGGTGTCTCTAGTCCCATCTCCCAACCCACCATGGTGCAGTCCGACTCAGGCTGGCCTGGCCTGGCCTGGCTGGAGGCACATCCACCACCACTTCCACAGGACTGGTCAGGGGGAGAGAAGGCCCTGGAGTGGAGGGTAGCCTGGACCAGGGCAGGCCCAACACTTCAGCAACTTTCCATCTTCACCAAACAGCTTCCGGAGGACACAGAGTGTCTGAAGACCATTTAGACACAACAGTGAGACCAGCTGTCAGTGGGTTTCTTATCGGCCTGCTTTCCATGGTGTCAGTGATAAATGTTCCTCCCTGCCAGAATGGACAGCTCCCACCACCACCCCCAACCATGCTCTGCCTCCAGGTACCCACATATACACTCTCAAGTGGAAGGTGAGAATAAATGACCCTCAGTCAGTCTCACCCACTCCCACCAGCCCAGAAAGCTCCGGCACTCTCCTGCCCATTTCTCCTCCAAACAAGCCCTCTCTGCTGAAGTGATGGCAGGCTCTCCAGCATCACATACGACCATGTCCTCACCCTGTTCAAAAGCCATGATATCATCCAGTCCCAACTGCTGAGCTGAACTTGCAAGATTCTTCTTCATCCCTCCTAAACCATTTCCCCAGGCTTCCCCCTGTTCCTCCCCACACCAAACCCCCAGACCCTTGGCCCGACCACAATCACTGAGATGCCACCCATTCTACAAAGTTTAACAACTTCTCCCCCCGTCCTGGAAGCTTGCCTACTACCTCCTCCTCCTCGGAACTCACCTAGGGGATGTGATTTCATTTGATGACTTTTGAGTTGTCCCTTCTCCTCACTCACCCAGCCAGTCATTGGTCATCTTTGCCTATGAGAATGTCTTCCACCTTCCCACTGATACTATAGATGAGGTGGCCAAGGTGCCCAGCGTGATGCTCCAAACCCAGAAGGTGCACTTGAGTTGGGCTTTGATACCAGGATTGCCAGAAGCCCTAAGATATTGCAGCATGGGTCACCCTAGCCTTTTTTCCTTGCTTTTCCACTCTAATAGTAAAAAACCTAATTCCTACAATTTCCCATTTACTTCATTATTCAACTCCAGGATGCATGTAAAGGAGTATCAGAACTGTTACCCTGTACCCTTATGACGGTTTCTTTTTAATTTGCTATTTCCATGCTCCCTCCAGCACAGGGATATTTGCAAGACAAGTACAAACCTTCACCTGTATCCAGAGGCCCTATTCAGTGACTCATGTGCATGCAACTCACCAGCCTCTGGAACCCTCCTTCAGCCAACCACCAGGCTCTCCTACTTTGTCCCCCACTGAGGAGCTAGGAATTCAAGCCAGGTATCTTCCCTTTCTATGAACCCATCACCCCCAACCCACAGCAGAGGTGCAAACTCCCAGGGATATTTCAACCTCTGTATCAGAACATACCAGGACTGGAGGTATGCAAGAAAACCCTCATGAGCCTGGCTCCAAGCATGAGCTACATTGTCCCATTGAACTTGACTTATGAAACACAAATGCAAAAATAAGAATTTCAAGTCAGTATGTGCAAAATATAAGCCCCTAAGCACCAGGGCTGATGAGCAAGGAGCCCTGCGTGACTATGCAACCCCTCTCGAAGCCAGCCTGGCCTGGCTCTCACATGCTGCAGAGAGTCCCCTGTCATCCATCTGCACAATGCCAAGCCAAGCCCCAGCTACTGTGGGCCTCATTCTGATCTTCCATGTCAGTGTCACCAGATAGTACACCAGTCCTCTAAAAATTCATTTTATTTGAACATACAGCTGTATAAATATGCACAGGGAAGAATATTGTAACACGGAACTAAAAGAAACTTTCATAAACTGGAAGAGACCAGTCTTACCATGCTTGGTCATTGAGTTTTCTCAAAGCTGGAACCAGTGAGGTGGGTCACCAGGGTCCCTGGAATTCTGTTCAGGGAAAATACTGTAATGAACCTTTAAAGAATATTCTACAAGAAGACTTTTGTTTCAGTGATCTAAAAGATTCCCTCCTGCCCCTGGCTCCCTTTCCCTAGGAATAGATTGAAGGTAGTGCACTCGGCACACTGTGCACTGAGATCCAAAGGGATGGACACTAACTCTGTGGCCACCACAAGTCACTTTGTCTCTAAGCCCCAGATATTTCCTCTTCCCTAACATGGAGATTCAATCAAGGATCTCTCTCATGGAGTTGCCATGAGTCTCCACTGGAGCAATGTCCACCAATGTTCCAGGTCTCCCCAAAAAAGCATCCAAGAAATAATGGCTGTGTGTCTGCTTATTGAATGACTCTCTGATACACAGCCCAAGGAAACCAGGGAGAAGGACAGCACTTTCTCTAAGCCAAAGGAGTTATATTGGGCAAGCCCTGTCCCTTGTGTCAGAAAAAAAAGATTCTCAGGCAAATACTGCTTTTGCAGCATTTGTATTCAACAAAGGTTATTTCCAAATACTCACCTCACAAATGAACTGTCCAAGGACATCTAGTTGAATCCACTTAGGTGTTTTTGCCCACAGGCCAAGGCTGGCTGCATGCCTGTTGACCATCACCAGGGTAGATGTCTGGGCTCTACAATCCTGGACCACAAAAGTGGTTGTGCAGCACACTATCTGTGGCCCTACAAATAAGAAGGCATCTCATAGCCTCACCCCCCTCTACTCCTTTCTTTTGGGCTTCTAAAAAGTTGGGCTCTGGGAGTTACTTCCTAGCCCTGGAAAGGACCCAAGTCAGATGTCATCTTCCAGCCCTTGCATCTGTCCGCGCACTCTGACACTGAGCACTGGCTAAGCCCAGCATACGAAAGGGCCCCAGGAGGCTGGCTTTTTCCAGGAAGGACATACAAGGTCTCTTCCTGTAGAGAGGGACAAGGAGGATTCTCCCATCCACCCTTTCTCTCTGTCATGTGATAGGGTAGCTCTAGGGTCTAGAAAACTATCTGCTAGCAGGAATGACCAGCAAAGGGTCCTGATGGTTGCCACCTGGGCGTGTCTTCATCTTTTACTATGGTGGGTTGTGACTCCAGAAAAAGGTCCATTCACAGAGAATGGTTCAGGGGCTGCACATGCTGATCCAGGGGGCTGCATATGCTGATCCAACTTGGAAACCTCACTTGGCCTCTCTGACCTCCACCTTACATTGAGCTTCTATTGAATACCTTCTATGTGCCAGACCTTAAGCTGGATGCTAGATGCTCAGGGTAGACAAAAGGAAGATATACTCCAGGAAAACCCAGGCTATTGGCTTAGAGATATTAAATTTTATATATAACTATAGATGACATTTTTAGTAATTATTATTCACCATAAACTACATTAAGAACTTAACATGTATTGTTTCATTTAGTTCTGCTATTGAACTATGAAACTATTACTATTCCTATGCCCATTTACAGATGAAGAATCTGAGATAGGGACCTATTCAGAAGCATGCCTAAAGTCACAGAGTATGTCAATTAGGGCTCTGGGAAGCAGATGCCAATAGAAGTTAGAAGTGTAAGAGATTTACTGGAAGAACACCTGTCACAGGTAGAGGGGAGAGGGAGCAGGAGTTGGGGGGAGGGATCTTCAGACTAGAACACACATTTTCCATCTGCATTAGGAATGGCAGGACCAAGGTAGATTAAAAAGAGCCTCACACCTTAGTATGTATCTGAGAAAAATCTCAGCAGCCCAGTGGATAGCTTCAGTGCAAAGGTTGCTACAGAGGATCCCACATGCAGCAAAATCCACCAGGCCCAGGACTGTGCTCAGCCATTGGCCCGGAGAAGCCCAGGTGAAAGCAGCCTCAACAACCTCTGCAAAGGATTCAGAGGTGCTGCCGCTGGACACCATCGCTAACTGCCCTTCAAAGCTCCTCTATAGGAGGTCTGAGTTGCCCACTGGCCACTCTGAAGAATTGAGGCTCACACTAAAGTCTTTTGCTGATTCCAAAACCAAACTTTTGTGCATTAGACAAGTTCACAGATGATCAGGTCTCTGGATGCTCTCTGAAAAACTCAGAAGTCAGGTAAACATGCTTAGTGGAGCTCTAATGTGCACTAAGTCCCAGAGAAAATTAGATCCCGCCTATGAGAGTTCCTAAGTTGATAAGGGACCCAAAACTGACAAAAACAGGTGTCCAGATGAACCAAACACAGTCTCTGCCTTGAGAGAGCCACATTCCAGAGGGAATCAGCAGCCAGACAATTACAAAAGAGTGAGCAATGTGTGAGAAGGGAAGATGGCAGGAAAGAAAGGGCCTAGCCCAGTCCTGGCAGTTGCAGAAGGCTCCCTGGAAGAAGGGACTTCTTCAGGGACACCTGGGAGGTGAGCAGGCATTATCTAGAAGGGGGTAGAGGTGAGATGGGAGCATGTGGAGTTTTCTTAGTGGGAAGTGGGTAAGGGAAAGTATTTCTGATGAAAGATTAGCATTAGCAAAGACTCAGAAATTAACAGACAGTGAATTCTTGGGGCCTCAACCCATTCTAGAAGAATGCCTTCAAGGGAGGAAGCTGAACAGGGAGCAGCAATGCCTGCTCCACTCAAGCTAAGGTATTTGTCCTGCCTAGATCATGTGGGAAAGATGCTCAGGCAGAAAGAGATGCAGAGAAAAGAAAACCTTAGGGAAGGTTTTGATTGAGGCCCTTAGAGAGACTTGAAAGATTAGCAGCAAAAATGTCTCCTGCCATGAGGACTGACAGAGTCCACATCAAGGTTCCCACAGCTGTGTCCTCCAGAGTAGGCCTGGACTTCATCAGAAGGCAAGGTGGACGAAGAACTGGCCATTCCATTCCTAAGTCTTTATCCCTGGAAGGGAAGTTTCCAGGGCATTCTGGTTCTTTCTGACAATGCTGCTTATACCATGGTTGGCTAATGAATCCCACTAACTCTGCTTTTCCACCTCAAAAGTCACCACTTGCTTAATGACCACTGGACTTCCCTGGTTAATCCTATTCACAGGGCTGCCTCTGTCCAACCCAAATTGTTGGTCTTAGAGTGAACTTAAGTCACTGTCTCTCAGTTAATAGTCCTCTGAAATCTCCACATCATTCCCATTATTATGTTAAAAAATCACCCCAAACTTTGAGGCATAAAAATATCATCTATTATTATTGTTATCGTCATCTCTTACAGTTTGGGAGACTGACTAGGCTCAGCAAGATGGTTCTCCTTGAGGATCTCTCATGCAGACACAGCAGGAGATCAACAGTCCTCACTCATACACCTGGAGATTGATTCTGTCACCAAACCACCACCATGTGGTCAAGTCCAGGCCATGTTGGACTCTCCACATGGCCTGGACTTTACCACAGCAAATGTCCACTCCAAAGCTGCATCAGCCTGGCCTTCAGTAGGACCTTTATTTGAAGTCCATGGGTCATTTCATTGTATTCTGTGGGCTGAAAAAATTGCAAAGTTTTGCTTGGGTTCCAGGTGAGAGAACACCGTTCTTAACAGTGGACTGGTAAGTTCACATTGCAAAAAGGATGCCTGAGATGGGAGATATGGTTATGGCATCTGTCAAAAATAGACGCCATCACAGCCTCAACACTTGTGCCCAACACTGCAATTCACATTCCTTCCACCTAAAAAATGCCTTTCATACTCCCGAAAATTCCTGCTTCACCCCTTTATGACACCAGCTTGACACTGGGGTCTTTTTTCATGTGTTGTTCCAGGGTCTCCTGGCTTTGAGGGTCTGGGTTGGAAAATCTGCTGAGATATGAATTGGTCTCCCCTTACATGTGATCTGATTCCTCTCTTGCATGGCCTTTAAGATTCTATCCTTATTCTGTATGCTAGGCATTTTTTATTATAATGTGCCTTGGTGTAGATCTGTTGTAATTTTGTACATTTGGGGTCCTATAAGCCACTTATATTTGATTTTCCAATTCATTCTTCATGTTTGGGAAATTTTCTGATATTATCTCATTGAAGACCTTATATATTCAATTTGGTTTGAAACTCTGTGCCTTCATCTACCCTAATAACTCTAGATTTGGTCTTTTGATGCAATCTCATGATTCTTGGATGTTCTGATCATGATTTCTTACCATCTTCACCGGGTGGCCAACCTTATTTTCCAGACTGTAAACTTTGTTTTTATTATTTGATGTTCTGTCTTCCAAGTGATCTAGTCTGTTGGTGATGCTTTCTATTGAGTTTTTTATTTGGTTTATTGTTTCCTTCATTTCAAGGATTTCTGATTGGGTTTTTTTCCCCAGAATCTCTATTTCTTTCTTGAAGTAATCTTTTGCTACCTGTATTTCTTCCCTATCTATTTATTGGCGTCATCAATGGTTGCCTGTATTTGCTGTATTATTTCTTTGTTGGAGTGATAATTGTTGCCTGTATTTGCTCATTAGGTCATTCTTTAATTCAGAGATCATTTTAATTATGAACATTCCGAACTCCTCCTCTGGCATTTCATCAACTGTGCTGTCCATGGGTTCTGTTATTGTAAAATCCTGGTTTATCTGGGGCACTTTCCTCCCTTGTTTTTTCATGTTGTCTATAGGTCTTCCTTTCTTGCAGTGTGGATCTGAGATATTACAATCTCTACCCTATAATCTTGTAGTACCCATGCAGATTATCTGTTCCTCACATTGGTGTTGGGCTTCCAGACCTACCAGTGTCCCAGGATGGATGCTACTACAACTAAGGGTGGTGGCAGCAATAGTATTATGAGGTGACTGGAGATAGCAGTGGAAGTGCCCACAAGATGGATGCAACATCTTTCAGAGACGGGGCTGAAAGGGTGGGCCTTACCCTGGCTTTTGGATGCCTGCTCCTAGATGCAGCTGCTTCCAGGCCCTGTCTGTTGTCACAAGTAGAGGTTACTGCATGGGTAAGGCTCTGGTAAAGGCTGAAGTGACCCAAGATGGAAGTGGGTTAGGCCAGGGCATGCCGGTGGGGGTGGGGGGACATGCCTGGGCCTACCCTGGGCCTGGGCTCCCACGCAGATCGGTGGAGACGGATCCTGGGATCTTGATTGGGGCTCCCATGGTTGTAATTCTTCTTCCAAGGTGCCTCAATATAAAGACTTCAATATAAAGAGTGACACATCATTGTCCCCTTCACATCCAACTTGCCATGGCAGGACAAGCAACAGATAAAAGCTACATACACTGTTGTTTAAAAAGTCCATGGAGGCTGACACAGGAAGATCAGGAGTTCAAAGCCAGCCTCAACAATGGTGAGGCACTAAGCGACTCAGTGAGACCCTGTCTCTAAATAAAATACAAAATAGGACTGGGGATGTGGCTCAGTGGTCAAGTGCCCCTGAATTCAATCCCTGGTACCAAAAAAAAAAAAAAAAAAGTCCATGGAAGAGGAGGTATCCTGCAGCAAAAGAATTGTAGCAATTTTCCCCAGCCCATGACCATGGCTGGTATCACTGCTACGCCCTCCCAGGCCCAGCACTGGTGAGGAGATAGGTCAGGTGATGGCGAAAGACCCGTAAAGCACCAGCCCTGTGTTTTTTCTGCATAAGCTGAGCCATAGAAGTTTCTTTGGATCCATGGTTGGTGCCAAGCGAGAAGCATGCTTGTCCAAGGCATCAGCAGCCTTTTCTCCAGCCTGAGGACGGACGGCAACGGGAGGCAGCAGAGCCAAGGACTTGAGTAAATTGAGCCCCAGTGATGTCATTTCAGCCAGGCCTCCTCCCCAGGACTTTAGTCCAACAATAAATCCCTTGCTTTGCTTAAGATATTTTGGTTGGATTTTTATCACTTGCATCTGAAAGTATCTTAATACAATTCCATTTTTCTCTCTAAGCTCTTTGCTTTCCATCTACAGTTCATGGGCTCTCACCACCCTTCAAGAAGAAGAAAAATCGCCCCAGGAAGTAGGTCCAGCCTCTTGTCCTGGGGCATTCACATGTGGAGGGAAAGCTGAATCCTCTGCCCTTTTAGAACTTGGGAAACAACTGGAAAATAACCATGGTTCACACAGCAACTGTCTACTCAGACTCAGTCTTGCCCCAGCATCCCCACCCCTGCCTCGAGCTGACCACCATAGCGAACAATCCCACAAGGTGTGGATACAGAGGGAAGTCCCAGGATGCTTTCACAAGATAGCTGCTCACTCAGTGCAGACCACTCCAGACAGCCCTGGCCATGATCCACTATACTCCCAGGACATTCCTATGAGCTCCTCTCTTACTTGGAAGTTTCTCGTATTGATGTGTCAGAGGAAACAGTTCTTTAGTCACTGTGAAATCCCTCCTGATTCTAAAGATTAGATCCATCTTGGCATGTAGGACCTCTTCCCCAAGATAGCTGGGATTGTGTTTGAGAGCAATGAGCGATGCTGAGCAGCACCTGTGTTCACAGCTTAGTTGGACTACGTGCTTTATAGACTTGGGTAGAACACAGGCCTTCAGATAACAGAGGTGTGAGAAGGCAAGATTTTAAGCCCAACAGGATAAGGGGAATGTGGAAGGTCAGAGGTGCAGCCTGTGGCAGGAGAAGATTAGTCTGTCAGAGGCTGCCATCTACAAGCGACCAACTGAGAAACATCATTTGATGCCCACCAAGCTCCACTGCTCTCCCATTCTGCATTTTGAACTCACAACAACCCACCTATAAGACAGGTCCTAGGAGAGGAGGATGGCATTTCCCAACCTCCTTTCAGTCCTGAACATGTCATTCATTTGCAGGGAGACCCCCATGGGCTGCAGGCTGCAGCAGAGCTGGGATTCTCCATGGCCATACCACCTCCAAGATGTAGCTATAAGTCCACCCCTTTGCATACCTCCTAGGAAAGCAGTGGTACACTTCAATTCATTAGCATCATCATTAACAAAACACCTGTGGCTCAGCTCACAATAGTGACCAAGGCTGGCAGATATCACCATTTGAGCTGCCAACTTAACCAGCTCATGGCACAGGCTGATGTCAAAATCAAGGCCCGCCACGTGTATTCCAGAGGGGCCTCCTGGGCCCCCAAGCCTCTCTAACATCACTCCCCTTGTGAGTCTCCAGCCTTGAAGAGTGAAATTGAACACAGGATCTTCATCATTTGAAAGCTTACTTCAATTTGGCACCAGCAGACTTTCCCAAAACCCTGTGGGGTGGACTGGGCTGCCACCATGATCCCTTTGACATACTCACCTATTGTTGGAGCATTTATTACTGCTTCTAAGAGTGGATGGAACAAAGATCTTCATCCTTAGGGAGCTTAGATCCCCATGGAGGGGGAAAGACATTAAAAATAAGCAAAGTAAATACTATAATGTTTATAGTGCATTACACAATAATAAATGCTAAAAGAAGACAAGCAAAAGGGGAAGGAGAAGGGGAAACTGGGTGGGCTGGAGGGCAGGGCAGTTTCCAGAAATACACAGGGTGAAAGGGGCAGGCCCCATTGATAAGGTAAGGTCTGAGCAAACTCCAGAAGAAAAAATTGAAATGCACCAAGTAGGCAAAAGTGTCCCAGGCAAAAGAATGGCCAGAACAAAGGGCCTGAGGTTCAGTGTGCCTGGCACTTGTGGGGAATGCAAGGGGACCCTGTGGCAGGGATAGAGTAAGCAAAGGGAGGTTGTTGGACAGAAGGTTGGAGAGGAACAAACTGTCCTATCAGATGGAACAATTGCCACCTAAGACCACAGGGCAGAACCCCCCCCCCCCATGAGTTGGGATGAACACAGGTCCCTTCTCTAAACCCCAAGTATTTCCCCTGCAGATTCAAGGTAGATAGGCCTTCTGTTCCCAGTAGCCTTCCTCCTGCCTTCAGTCCCCATCATCAGCCAATGGACCCAAGATGCAGCCCCTACCCAGAAGGACAAGATGCAGAGGCTCTCCCCCGTCCCCTGTGAAAGCTGCTCTGCCTCATCCCCATGCCTGCTTGTGCCCCTCTGGCAGGAGGACCCGGAAGAACTGAATTCATCCCAGGCCTAGAAACTCAGATTACAGATCCAAGCTCCTGGGATCTCCCAATCAAAAGCTGGCACCCGTGAGTCAGGGGCAAGCCAGGCCTGGACGTGGAGTTCTCACCTCCCGCACAGTGGGGCCCTGTGGCCATCTGGCCCAGAGGCCCAGGGCCAATCAGACCACAGGCAGCCAATACCCAACAGCCAGGGCATCAGGCTGCAGGAGGCATCTGCAGCAAATCTCCCCAGCTGCTCAGGCGTAACTGAATCAGGCTTTCCCAAAAAGACACAGAGCACATTACCAAGGCCCCAGACAAGCCAGAAGCTCCTTGGATCCTCTCTCCTCCCTTACCTCCCCCACTCCCTGGGCTCAGCATGCTCGACTTAAATGGCTCTATTTACTGCCATCCAAGTTTTTTATTTGGCAGGGCTCAGTGGTGACTGACCTAAACCAGCAGTGACAAGTGACCACACTCAGTCAGCAGACACCAAGCTGGCTGCCATCTTTTGACACCCCTCACACTCCTTCACACACAAATGTCTTCAGTGCCATTGGTAAGACAGAGTGTGGGGATGCTCCCAGGGGAAAAGGTCTAGAGGAAGGTGCTGAGATGAGCCACTGATGACAGCAAACTCACTGGTGCTCTCTGGACCTCAGTCCTTCTTCTAAGGTGATAGAGCTGGTCAACCATTTGATTATAGAGACAATTCAGTGCTGTGCTGTGAGAGCAAGGAAGAACTGAAGAGATCCAGAGGCCATCTGAGTTGCCGCTCAGTTTTAGCTACAAGAAGCAAAAGGGTTTGAGAAAGGGAAGGAGCCTTATCGGGGTCACCCTTTGGCTCAGACTTCCAGTGGACGCAGAATAGAGATCTAAAATAAAGGACTGAAGTCGGGACTGGAAATCCTGACCTGGGGCCTTCTATGCCAAAGAATGAGATAACACAACAAGGCGAGAGACCAAGAGGTTAGTGCTCCAAGGGTGTATCTCTTCACCCTGGAGATCCAGCACCACCTCCCCATTGCCCAATTCACTGGGGTCCACATCAGCAGTGAGCAACTTAGAACACTGATTGTCAGAAGCACCAAAATCCCAGCCACCAGTTGAGAGAGAAAAGCCAAAGAATTGCCAGGGTGGAAGAGGGATGGTGGGAACACAGCTGCACCAAAGGGATCCTAGTCTGTGCCTCTAGCAGCTCAGTGGATTGAGACAGCAGAAACTCTGGAAAGGACTAACTTTGGATGGGAAGGACGAAAATCCTGACTTTACCCAGATCAAGTTTAGACCACATCTTAATCTGTTTTGTGCCATTGTAACAAACTATCTGAGAATCTATAAAGATCGGAAATCTATTTCTATGGAGTCTGGGGAGTTCAAGGTCAAGCATCGTGCATTGTTAAGGACCTCCTTGTTGCATCATAACATGGTAGAAGAGACTGTGTGAGAGTGAGAGAGGGAAGAGACCCAAACTCATCCTTTATGTTTGTTTGTTTGTTTTGTTTTTGTTCTGTTTTCAGGAACCCATTCCCACGACAGCTAATCCACTGTCCAATAACAGCATGAATCCATTTATGAGGGCTGGTCGCTCTTGACCTAATCACCTCTTTAAGGACCTGCTTCTCAACACTGTTAATTAATTTTCCAACAGGTGAACTTTGAGAAACAATGTAAACCACAGAAGACCAGAAATCAAGAACAAGATTGACGAGGAAGACACTTATATGGGAGAGGTTATATGGGTCAAGTAAGATGTAGGGGAAGGATTCATAGATAAAAGAGAAAAATATTTCCAGAGCATATGGGAATATACCTCCTCAAGGGCATATTGGAACACATAAAGAATGTCTGCATTTTGCAAACTGAGGAAAAAGCAGAGCAGCTAGAAAGGGGGGCAAAGAAGGGGTATCTGGAAAGCAGGAAGAGCCAGGGTAGCACTGAGTAAGGGAAGTCATGAGTGCTGTTCCTTCCAGGGCAGGGCGGGACTGGAATTCCTTACTCCCTCAATAGGTAATGGACACACGTGTCTGGTAGTAGCCAATGACTTGTGAGCAAAAGCTGTGAGCCATTCTCAGCCTGGCATCTAAAGCTTATGTGAGGCCTCGAGAGCTCGCTTTTCCTCTGCTACAATGACCTTAAATGTTACAGTATGGCTGCTCTGTGGTCCCAGGAGCGAGGAGGACATGGAGCAGAGTCAACTCTCACTGGAGTGAGCCATCAACCTCTGCTGTGTGAGCCACTCAGATCATTAGTTTGTGACTGCAGCCCATCCTAGCTTTCCTATCTGGCAGAGCAATTATAGTTTCCAGAAGGAAGATGGGGACCCATGGTGCTACAGGTGAGGAGGGAGACTGGGAAATTGGAAAAGTAGTTGAGCTTAGAAAACAAGTGGATCTCAGTGACCCTCAAGTTTGGGTAATGGAAGCACAAACCAGAAAACAGTCATTAAAGAGTGAAATACTGAAGGCAAGAAATGCACATATCTAGTTAAATATTTGGGGGAATGCTAGAAAAGACTGGGGTAACATGAGGGCCAGGGGGAGGGAAGACTTAAACTTTCACACCTAAGAGAAGCCAATGAAGAAATACAGAGGTGATATAAATGGTGCCCTGACTTGCCCACGCTCGTGATTTCTCTGGTAGGGAAGCAAGAGAAGTGATAAACTAGATCTCCTGTCCCCAGTCCCTTTACTTATGCCATACTCACTCTAGGAGGTGACCCGGGGTTAGAACTCAGCTAGAATTGGCCAGGTCTGGGAAAGCATCAAACAGAAAGAGGGAGAAGGAAGGGAGGGAGAAATGATGGAAATGTGATCAATCCCTAAGGATCGGCCTCCATGAACACGGGTTTTCACATCCATCAAACAGGGCGAAACCCTACAGCACAGTGTCATAGGAAACATCAGAGAGGATTATGCATACATAACAATGTGATACAAACTGTAAAGTTCCACAAATATGTAACAGGAAATTGGCAGGACACCATTGTCTGGGATACCTTTCTACAGAGAAACCATTGCCTCCGGGTGTTGCCAATAAGGGGGCACAGCCACGTCAGTGACCTGGCTTGCTTATGAGAGGACCCCAGGTCCACACCAGCTGCACCCAAAGTTCTCACACACCCCCATGTAGGCAGGAGTGGGAGACTCGAGTCCCATCAGCAGCCTCACTGGGTGATCCTGGGCTAGCCATCTCTCCTTCCTAAGCCCCAATTTCTGATGCATCAAGTGGGGTAAATGAGGCTCGAGGAACTCCGGGAGACATCCCAACACCAACATCGGAATACGCCCTCTAGCTAGTCTGTAGTTCTCCTATAAATAAAACATAAAAATATTTGTAATTAATTAAAACCTGAAACAGTTACTATAGTATTAAATAAATGAACAGGCACCAAAAAATAACAAAAGAACCCAATAACCGTCAAGTGATATTTTGGATCTTTAGTCCCTTTGACTCAGTTCTCAACCCTGATTCACACGTACTTTGGCCACATTAAAACCCTCTCTGGGCGAGGAAGGCTCCGCCTGGCCAGCCAGCCAGCAGCGTGCCTTCCCCGGGCCCTGCCATCACCATGAGCTCCAGCTGTCAGACGCCTTTGAAGGGCTGTGCGCACACATCCCTGGCCTGCCTGCACATTGCAGCAATCGCTGTGAGGAAGACTGTCGCTGAAACAAAGCAATAAAATCAGCACTTGGTTCTGTGCTCACTCGGACATCATCACTGTCACCAAAGACCAATGCTAATATCCAGGGAGAGGAATCCTAAGCTCTGACCTGCTTCAGACTTGCTTGTCAATTCCCTCCAGGGAAGTCCAACCTGTCATGCCCTAGAGATGCCCAGGAAACCTCTGCATTTGCATTGTGACTCTCTCTCTCTCTCTCTCTCTCTCTCTCTCTCTCTCTCTCTCTCACACACACACACACACACACACACACACACACACACCATACACATTGCACTTAATTCAGCAACGGATATCAGCAGGTGGTGAGCCCCTGGACTGGGTGCTATCATGCCTCTTCTCCCAGTGATCTAAATGGGGTCAGACAACCTTAAAGACTTGGTCATAAATTATCCCATGCTCTGGAGAGTAGAACCAATTTCCCCCAAAAGCAGCCCTACCACCTCTCATGGTCTGGCTCAGCTGGCTGCCAGCTGAGCATGTCTGTTCTTCAGCAAGTGGGTCTCTCATTTCCACATCCAGCTCCAGTTGACTCTGGTCTTCAGGGAACAGCCAAATGCCGGGCCAAGGCCACGCCACACAGTTTTCCCCTCCCTCCCTGTAGTTGGTATCATGTCACCCTAACAGTGTTGGTATGAGCCTCACTTACTACTTGGGTGGGACAAGCAAGACTGGGGACAGGAAGGGGTCTTCAAAGCCATCAACTCTAGTAGGCAGTTGCCCTGTTTTAGATGGGAAACTAAGGCCCCAAGGGAGGAGACCTGCCAAAGTCACCGAGGAGACAGTGACTGAGTTTTTGCCCAGGTCTATTTTGATCATACAACATCAGGAACATAAAACCAAGGGAAATGTGTTTGGTAGCAATGAACTGCCCGAATTGAGCAAACACAAAGATGGTTCCCCACAGAATTTTACCCTGCACCTGACTCTAAATAGCAGACACACAGGCCCTGATTGCCCAGCTCGGTCCAGAGGTGACTGTCTCAGCACACCCCGGATATGCCCACAGGAACCTCTGAGAGTATAGAATGAGGCTCCCTTGACCTACACCAGAAACCTATGATCCAAAGCCATTGGAGGGAGTGTGAAAAGAAAACAAAGAGGGAAGGAGGAGAGTTATTGTGGTCCAGACTTGCCCCAAACCCCAAAACCTCTTACTGAAGCCAGGCTGACTTCATAAGTGATACACCTTGATTTCAATTTTTCATTATCATCTTGGTGTTTACTGGTACGTTTGTTGATCCTTCATGAAGTCAATACTCCAGAAGCATAAGGGAAGAGAAGAGTCCTTTGGACCAGCTAATCTAAGGCAGCTTCCTGGACATGCTTAAATTTGAGCTCGCTGTTGAAGGACAGGTGGACCATGGAGAGAGTTCCTCCAGAGAGGCGGCAGCCCCATGGTCAGATTCATTTCAAGTTTTCACCAAGTCATTGGGTTTGTTTCCCAAATCTAGGCTACTTGAGACTTAGCCCACGTGAACATTGACAAGTAGTAGTCCAGGAGAGAGAACGTAAAAAGAGAAGACACAGTCCTTCTTGCACAAGGAGTTTATGCCTGACAAGATCAAGCTCTTTTTGAAGTCAAGCTCCCTGGCCATGGGTAGCTCCTGTAGCAGAACCTTGGGAGTCCGAACATGATTTGAAATTCTTGTCCATCTCCTACCATCCCTGAATGTTTAGGAGCAGGATTTATGAATGAATAAGGGAAGAAACACCTCCAGCTCACCTTCTGGAAGACCAGACACCAAGAGTGGACTCCTAATGGACATCCATAGCCCTACAATAACACTAGTCTGCTTCCTGCACCTGGCCTTCATGACTGTATTCTGTGGGTTCCCAGGAATCAGGGTTGCTCTTCAGGGATCAGATCCCTGGACTCATAACTCACCTTTTTCTTTGCCAGTTCTCGAGCAAAACATCCATTTTAACCAGCATTTTGTAACTTGTCTATCTCCAAACATCATTTTCCATCTCTCCATGTTGAGGAGGTATAAACTGGTACCCAAATGATGAAGATCCATTTAGAGGGATGGGTTTTAATCATATACTGAAATTGTCTTCTGAACTGTACTAGTTTGTCTTGACAACCTGACTTATGCACTTGCCTCCTTTGTGCATAAATTTTTATAATGGATTGAAATATTTGTCGAGTTCTCAATCAAAATTTGTTTTCTTAGAAGTGGACAGTTGGTTTTATAAATATGTTATCATTCTCCTTTATTGTGTTACAGTAACAGCATTTCCGTTACTATGTACATTATATAGTAAATGACTACTAATAGAATTGACTGGTTGTGGGAAGACTCCCGGGGCATGAAGAGTTGTTCTTACCTGCAGGTAAAGTGTCACCCTCGCATGGAACACCAAAAGGAAGAAAGGCAGTCCAAGGAAGGGCTCAGAGTACTTATGGCATATGTGGCCTTGGCCACAAGAGTGTCAGATGTCTAAGAGGGAATTCCAATGTTAAAATAGAATCTTCTGGTTCAAGTCTGCTTAGAACCATAAAGTTAAAGGTTTCAGTGACTAAAAAACTTCCAGCCCTTTAGGATGAGACGGTATGAAGTTGGAGGATGTGCTGCAGGCGCCATGACTTCTTGAATTTTCTGTGTGGCTTTTCCTACTGTTCCTTTTGGTGATTCATGGCTGTCTTTTGAAATTTCTAGTCTGCCTTTGTGACTCCAAGGAAAACTAGGATAAACTCACTCAAAGTCCATTTCATGGTCAGCGTACGCAAGAGAAACAGCTATGTTTATTACTATAAACATCTTGGTAAAACAGGGAATCTTCTAGGAAGACAAAAGTTATGAAGATTGACTTGGGAAAGCTTTTGCACCATTATCTGAACAGGTTCATTAACCATGAAATAAAATTTAAAAATTATGGAAGCATTATCTCTGCAAAAGGCTCTGAGCTCAGACAGTTTTATGGATGAGTTCTTTCAGATGGCTCTAAAACAGTGAAAAAGATAGTAAGCTCCCTAATTCTTCTGTAAGGCTAACAAAATTTGATGATAAAACCTTGCAAAGCTAATACACAACAAATGTATGCAAAATATTTACAGAATTTTTGTAACAGAAAGATTGATCTTAGTTATGGTATATATGAAAAAAATCTCAAATAAAAAAACCAATAAATCATATCTAGGAGATATTAAAAGAATAATTCAGTATGACTAATATTGTATTTATCCCTGGAATGCAGTGACTCAAGTTATGGTGGCATGCAATAGTGCACATCTGTTATGTCACAGAAAAAAAAAACACAATATCTTCTTAATAGATTCTGAAATTTTTCTTAATACAATTCTTGTGAGAATTAAAAAAAAAAAAAAAAAAAGGAAAAAGCAAACCAGAAGACAGGAATGTGAAACTTGTAATCAACGTCCTGTCCAAGGTGACACAGGTGCATGCCCATTAACATTAAAAACAAGACAATTTGGTAAGACTTTGGTCGTAATCATGATTATATATTTACTCTTTCTGATCAATAACTTGAAAATGAATATAATTCTTTTTAAAAGCCAAAGATAAAGTACCATTATTTACAGAAGATATCAGAGGCTATAAAAAAATTCCAAGAGAAAAACTATTAAACTATCAGAACTATTAACGGTTTAGTAAGGTGGTCAACTGTACACTAAAAATACACATATCCACCAGTTAGCAGTACACCAGAAATAGCCCCTAGGAAAATACAACTAGAAATAAATTCTATTTAAATTAATAGTAAAAAATAATAATAAACCTAAAATAATTCTAATGGAAAAACGCAGCCCTGTTCATGTGTGAGGAGGGAAGAGGCAGGTTTGAGGAGCATGAGAGAACACAAAACGCAGGAACATTTGAAATCGCCTTTGGAAACTGGGAAACAAATTCTGCTTGCTCTGGGACAGTTCAAGAATCATAAACTGTTCATTAAAGTAGAAACTGAATAGATGAAACTGACCTCCCATGAAAACGCAATCAACACCATCTTTGTCCCACCATATGGCATCAGAAAAGGTACAAACCCTCCTTATTGAGTGGAAAATAAGAGTTGTTAGACAAATTGTTCAGGCAGAACGTGTAGACCCAAACATGAGAAGGCATTAATTTGAGAGAGGTGACATCATACATCAGTGAGGAAAGGAAGGATTCATTCATCAACAAGAGCAAGTGGTTTATCCTTGAGGTGGGAAATGGATTTTTTCAGTTCAACTCTGAGTGAAAATGATCCCAAATAAAGACTGTATTGGGAATGGAATCAATTAATGTCAAAGACTAATTAGAAGAAAATGCAGAAAAACAGCAGAAAACATTGAAATTCTATGAGGGCAAGGATGGTTGGTCATTTACTGCTATATCTTCAGCACCCAGAACAGTACCTGCTACAGAACAACTGCCCAGTGTTCTCACTAAAAGGATGAATGAATGAATGAATGAATTTTTTCATTACGAATTTTCTTATTATGTCCTCTGTCACATTTTCTATTAGGGTTCTTTTCTTTTGTTAGTATAATTTTTTTTTATTTTTTCTTACATATTAAGGATAACTCTGTACATCTTACTTATTGCAAATAATTTCTCAAAATTTTCTTTTCATGTATTTGAAGTATTTACATACAAAAAACTTATTCATGAAGTCAGCCAATTCATTTCATCTCTTTATAACTCCTTCCAGTCATTACTATCTACAGAAAGTTCTTTCCAATACCATAGAGCTAAGGAGGCTGTCACCACCCTCAGTGGTTGATCCAAGTGACTTCAACGGCAGGACTAGTCCATCATGGCCCTGGGCCAGGGCCTGTTTCACAGGCATCTGATTCAGAGGGTTTCCCAACCCAACCAGACTTATCCAGCCCCCAAAACTCCCCTCCCAGCACACTCTTTTGCATAATTACTCGGTGAAGTCATGTGTTTAAGATACCATTGTTCCATCACCATGGAGATGACAAGATGTCAACACACTGGCAAGAAGCCTGTGTGCACGATGAAGCCAAGGGAGAAAATGGGGGGAAGAGGAATGCTCATTAGCCAGAGGACCCAAAGCACATCCCAAGGAGCCCACGAGGTCACCTGTGCATACAACGCCCCAGGTGTCAGATCTGTTTGGAAAGCATCTAACCTTCCAGGTCAGCTCAGCATGTAGTTACAATCCACAAGTAGCATCCAACCTCAGAAGAGGAGTTCCAGGCCCTCTTGACCTTCAGGGCTCCCAGCCTGACCCTGAGCTGACTGATGTTCTCTCCTACAGAATTTTCAACTCTGCTTTCCTGTTTCCTCTCAGAATATAAGTCCAGTTTTCAAACACTGCACTACATCATCCTTACCCACTCCTGTCCCTTCCAGGTCTGTAGGTACAAATCTGCCCTCTCAATTCCAAAACAACCTCTCTGAGGTATGAATCAGGCTGTCTTGCTCTCCATTGCAACTCCGTTGTTGGGTGAAAGAAAAGTGTTCAGATTCTGGCTGGTTCTGATTTATCCAATATGTCCCACTACTCTGGTTAATTCAGTGATTAACCATTGTCCTAAGGGAAAAAAAAAATCTCAAGTCTTCATGATATGTCCCTGCTTCTATGTGCATCAAACCTCTTTATTCTCAGGTCCAAATATATTCTGCCTAGCATTTGAAAACTCTACTTTTCCACCTAAATTAACAACAACCTCTTATTGATACTGATGGACTAGGCAGAATCTTGTGAAGGTGACATATAGACCTTCATGCTCTGTTAGATATTAGGGTGCAGGGTGGTTAACATATGAAGGGTGGCTAATATATGAAGGATCACACAGTAAATAACAGTGTTAGGATTCAAATTGAAGTCATTCTGACTCTTAAAGTCATGGCCTTTCCACTAGCTTGGGTGACCAACCAATTCTATTTGCACAGAACTGTCTCAGTTTTAGTGCTGAAATTCCCACACCCTGGGAAACCTCTCAGTCCCCAGCACACCTGGATGGTTAGCTACCCCAACATTGTCTCTTGCCTCTGCCTTTCCTATTAATGCCAATTCTTCCTTCATATATGACCTCTTTCTCAGTCTCTCCCAGGAGCATTTCCAAGACCAACTTCTACCAGAGAAGTATATTTCCTCTCTCCTACTACATTCCTGGGCCTGCCTCTATCCTGACAAACTTCTTCCAAAAAGACCTCTTGCTAGTTAATCTCTCTTGGTAGAGGATAAACTCCTGTATGTTGGAACCAAGACCCATTCCTCTCTGGCCCCAGGATTGGACTGGGAGAAAGAGCTCTGTTAGTGTCTTCATTGAATGTGTAACTCTGAGAAGGCTGTTCTCTGTGTGTCATGGAAGCCCTACCTTCTGAGAAAGTGGCTTTCAAGAATAACTTTGCATTCAAAAAACTCAGAAGTGAGTCATTTCCAGTGTCTCACAGTCAACAAGCATGAACCAAGCCTTGCTCTACTTGGAAGTCATGGCCCCACAAGTTCTGTAGATACAATCATGGCCTACACCCCTCTGCTGCTGGGTTTTAAGGCCACTGATATCTCTAATGCCCTTCTTAAAAATATCTGGAAATGTGAGCTTGTGGAACCATCTATGAAACTGTTCCAGAGGAGGAGAAGAGAGGAAGGAAATTGCAAAATTCACCTCTTCCCAAAAGGCTTCCGTTCTGAAGCTGAGGACGGAGGTCTTGCACTGGGCAGCCAGAGTTTGAACTGTGCCTCCACTCCACCCCTCCACCAAAGCTGTTCCACTGCATTCTGTCCCCAGAGAAGATCTGTCCACATCTGGAGAGTCAAAATGAGAAGGGGCTTCACTTGCACTGCCCCTGTGAATAGTCAACATAAAACTTACGAAAAGACCATGGAAGAGCTAACTCCATTGTTAGGTGAAAGAAAAGTGTTCAGATTCTGGCTGGTTCTGATTTATCCAATCGTGTCCCACTGCTCTGATGAGTAATTGCTGGAATCAAAACCATCTGACAGTGTCATAACACCAGCATCACGGCCCACTGGCAGCAGGTGAGGGACCAATATTCAATCCAGCCACCATCTTCTTCCTCCCACCTTGGTCTCCTGATGAAAGAAAGCAGTATGTTCTGAGCACCCTGCAGTCCCCCAACAATGACACTCTGGATGGGCTTGGGAATCATGAGCAAATAATTATTTCTAGCTATTGGAAGAAAAGGGAGTGAAAAGAAAAGAGGTGGTGGAAGAACACGACACTGGTGCCCAGAAATCTCCAGTGTTGAGGACCACATCTCAGTGGGTCATCAGATACTTGTATAAATAAGAATCAAGAAGATGATTTCTAGGCCCCCTCATCACACACAGACACAGCATCCAGTTCAGTACTCATTAGCTGTTGGAGCTCTGCATCCAACTTCTGGGGTGCCAAGAGCAGTGACTATTAGTTTCACATGACATAACAAATCTGAGGTCAGAAAGGTCAAGCAAACTGCCACATCCACAGCTGGTAAGAAATGGAACTCACAGGGAAACCCCATCTGTCTCAGCCCAGGTTTACCTCTTTGCATTCTCTTGTAGCGCTCACCAGGGACACGCGTCATTCTGATATTCTCTCATTTAGTGTCTAGTGGCCCTGGGCTCTCCACGCGTCTCGGTGTCTCCTTCAGCTCCTGCATCACCACACATCCTGGGAGGTGTCTTCAGTCATTGCTGAATTTATTGCAAGGGCCCCTTGGGAAATCAGACTGAGGCCAGAGGGAGGCTTTGTGTCTTCTCTGCAGAGCAAGTGTTACGAACACCTACTATGTGCCAGGCCCAGAGTGGGGATCCAGGAAACAGAACCCACCCTCAGCCCCTAGGCTCTGGCCCATTCATGTCCATGTGCCACATGAACCCCAGCAAGCCAGTGGTCCGGTCCAGTCCACTGGACCCACCCAGGAGGAAAACAAAGGAAACTTCAGGCTGTGGAGAGAGCCTTGAGGCGGGAGGAGGGGATTCTAGGTCAAACAAATTAGGGTCAAAGGATTATACCCAGTGCCCTAGTTGGCAGAAACACAGTACCACTAGCCAAGGAAGTGGTTTGGGCATCTGTGATCGCATCTCTTGTTCACACCACAAGATGTAAACATTCATCCGCCAAGACAGACAGCTTCCCCACCACATTTGGAAAAACTTTTCATTGACTCCAACTGTTTTTTAAAAGTTTTAAGAGTACCTTATGGCTTTTCAGCTTCTCTAAGATAGTGTAAAGTGGACAGGCCTGTGGACAGGACAAGGGTCTAGCTTCCATAAGGGCAGAATAAGGGAGCTTCCCTGGGGACTCTTGGCCATTTGTCAGGGACCAAATTCTTATTGCCAGACTTCCTCGACCCTATTTAAAAGCTTCCTTAGCAAAGCCAACACCTTAAGCTGGGACTTGGGATTGCAGTGGCAGTAACTGGGAACAGTCATCACGTGGCACATGCAGGATCCTCTCTCACTTGGTGAGCATCCCTCTCCCATGGGTCTCAGAACCCAGCTCACCATGGAGTGGGCATGGACCAAGACTCCTGTTCTCCCTGCTTCTTTGGTTCAAAGAAATGTCAGCCTACCTTACCCAGGGCGAGGCAGGAAGGGAATCTGGCCATCTCTGAGTTCCAGAAGCTCCTCAGGCTTCATTTCTTCCCAGAACCCCCAGTAGCTGCCCTTGCCCAGGAAGATCCAGGAGGAAGGAAGACAGGGTCTTTCCTAAGGACTCTTCAATCATGCACTCCCAAGGTCTAAGGACCTTCTGCTCTCCTGGCTCTGCCCTAATCCCCTGCTGGTTTCTCCAGCCACGAGGAAAGAGGGTGTAAGTATTTCACCCCAGCAGCCAGGAACTAAGGGGATAGGAGCTGCAACTGCTCTCCAAGCTCTCTAGCCTGGTGGAGCTCAATGTGGAACACACACACACACACACACACACACACACACACACACACACACCATTACGTAGAGAAAGAGTTCATCTACAAATCAAACGTCAACCGTTCGTCCATTTCCACAGGTGGGCTTGTGTCTGGCTTGTCCATTACCCTTAGGCTTATTAAAGGACCTCTGGAGCCCTCCCCTCCCATGATGTCATCAGGAGAAAGGCAGAAAGTGAGCTTTATGGGTCCCAGAACGCTGCCCTGGTTTATTACTCTGGAGTCTGTGTTGGAAGATCCAAATGTCCTGCTTCATCAAGGGGCTGCCTGCCCAGTGAGGCCAGCTAGATAAGCTGGTCTCAAGGTGAGGGCTGAAAGGGTTTAGAAGGGGGGAGAGGGAGCAAAGGGGGCCTCTGGGAACCTCTGTCAAGGAAGAGTTTCTGGCATTTTGTGGACAATGCATAGAGGTCCAGCTAAGCCAGCCCTGAGAGAAAGCAGGACGGCAGGATTTTAGGAGTTTCTCAGAGACCCTAATTCTTCCTCCCATCAGTCCCAGACTCCCATGTGAAATGCCATAGTTAGTAGCACAGCTCTTTGAAATATAACAATACTGGACCCAAGCCCCAACAATACTCCCCAATTTGACACCTAGTGACATTATTTCCAAACTGCCAGCCTCCAGGACCTTGGAATTATACATCAAGTACGGCTGTGCTGCACTTCTTCAGCAAATAAATTCTTGTTGGTGTTTAAGTGATTTAAAACCTGTTATGGCTTGAAAGAGGCAAGGATCACAGTGGAGGGGCAGAGAAGAGAGGGAGGAATTGTGCCACAGCGGGGCTGCGAGCTTTCTGGCCTCTTCCTCCCCACAATTCTGCTCTTCTGCAGATGTAATGAATCAAGATGAGGCCACAGTGGAGCGGGGTGGGCCCCTAGTGCAGTACGACTGGTATCCTTACAAAAGGGGGAAATTCAGTCACAGCAGCCTGCACACAGCGAGGACACCAGGTGAGCTTGAAGTCCCAAGGGGCGGGGGGGGATACCACCAAAACCAGACCAGAGATGGCAGGAAACACCAGAGGGTAGAGGAGAGCCTGGCACAGACTCCCTCCCAGCCCACAGAAGGCACCAACCCTGTCACCAGGACCTTGACCTTGAACTTTTAGTTGCCAGATTGTGAGAAATAACAGTTGTTCAAACCACTCAGTTTCTCTGGCTTGGCTTATTAGTATGCACAGGCACACTAATAGAGCCCCCCTTTTTTGGACATCCTCAGTACCACCCTCTCCTGCTTTTCTTCCTTCCTGGCAAATACTCCCTAAGAACCTTAGTTGGTTCCTCTGTTTCCCTCTGATTTTTATATATAATCATTTCCTAAGCTCAGCCACCCACCCCAATATTCTCTTTCCCTAGACGCTCCCCCTAAGTGATTTCAAATAGCCCCGTGGGACTTTAGAAGCCACATATCAGCCAAAATAGATATGCCAATTTTAAAATCTCCCTTTCCCAGAGACCAAACTGCCCACTTGGCATCTGCCTGTGAAAGCATCACAGGCATCTCAAACCGATGTCCAGAACCTGCCCCCAAGGAGCGGGATGGCAGATTAGGCCCCAGAGTCCAAACAAGAAGGAAGACCTCCCATGCCAAATCTAAGGATAAATTGAAGCTGCAGCCTGGAAGGACAGTGACTCTGCACTTACACACCCCAGGATTTGAGTCCCAGTAAGGCACAGTATTTGGGATATAATAAAGAACAAGACGGGTGTGCTGTGCCTGCCTTCTTGGATCCCTGAATTGTCTCCCTCAATGCATGTCCACTCCAGGCCATGACAATACATTGCAATGGTCCCCCTTATCTGCAAGGCATACATTTCAAGCCCCTTAGGGGATGACCAAAGCCATGAACAGGAAAAAATCTTATAGGGTTTTCTCTTACATGTACATACCTGAATTTATAGTTTAATTTATAAATCATGTGCAGTTAGAGATTAACAATAACTAGTAATAAAATAGAACAATCACAACAATAGACTATATCAAATTTCCAGCATCACTACTCATGTACTTTGGGGCCATTATTAAGTAAGAGTTACTTGAACACAAGTACCATGAAAGCTGCTAAGTAACTAACGGGAAGGGAGTATATACAACATGGATACACTGGACAAATGGATAATTCACAACCCAAGCAGAATGGAGTAGAACAGAGCGAGACCTCATCATCCTACTCAGAAGTACATGCAATTTAAAACTTAGAAAAGTTTGTTTCTCTGGAATGTTCTATTTAATCGACCATATGTAACTGAAACCATAAAAAGCAAAGCCAAGGATGGGGGAGAGTTGCTGTATGATGATAGCTAGCAGAAAACTCCTCAGAATTAATATGCAAGCCTAAAGTTGCTATATAAAGAACCGCAGCTCTTACTTTTAAGTTTCTTGTAATTATAGATGGACAGAATGCCTTTATTTTATTTTTTTATTTTTATGTGGTGCTAAGGATTAAACCCAATTTCTCACACATGTTAGGCAAGCATTCTGCCACTGAGCTACAGCCCAAGCCCCTACTTTCCCTACTTTTATGTTTTAAAACTAAGTAATCACAACTTGAAGGAGATGAGTGAGTAGCATTTAAGGGTTGGGGTCAGGGAAAAGAATGAGGATCTGTACTGAGCAGATTGAATCATGCTAATGAGCATATCCTTTGTTTGTGTGCATATATTTTTCCAAAATATATCAGTATTCCTCCAAAGTTAGATCAGAATTCAAACTTTACACCATGGACTCAGAAATGACATAATGTGCTATTTTTAAAAATGTGCAAACAAGCTACCAAACAATATCCAATAACAAAACCCAACATTTTCAAGTACTTTGGAGACTGCACAAATTATAATTTAAATTATTTTCAATTCACAAAAATAATGTTTTTTCCTCCATCATCCCACTCCAATATGTAATGAGATACTCTCAGACTCACACCAAGTTCATATCCAAATTGCAGCTTTTAAAAAGAATGCTCATCAATGATTCTGAGGGATCATACCTCACAATGGTCCTGGTAACTTTTACTCTAAGATCTTTTAGTATTTCTGAGTCTCATCCTGTCATCTGATGTTAAGGTTCAGAAATGAGATGCCCATCAAAGCTCCTGTGTTAATGCAGGAATGTTCAGAGGTGCAATGATAATGAGAGCAGTAGCCTAATTAGTCTCTCCTAGATGGAATGGACTAACTGTGCGGTAACTATAGGCAGGTGGGGATTGGCTGGAGGAGGGGGCTTGCTAGGAGCATGTCCTGGAAGGGTTCATCTCCACCCCCCAGCTTCTTCCCCACTCTCTCTGCTTCCTGGCCCCCATAAACATAGCAGCCTCCTCTCTCCCCATGCCCTTCACCTTGGGCCCAGAAAGATGGAGTTTCCAACCATGAACAAAATCTCTGAAACCCTTAGCCGAAAATAAATTTTTCCTCCTCTAAATTGTTCTTGTCACATATTTTGTTCCCAGCAATGTAAAGATGACTGACATATCTAAGACCTGCCACCTGCCACCAACATGGCCTTGTGTCAGTCATTTCACATGACATGACCAGGAAAGCACAGTCATCTGAGCACTTAGGGCTACCTAAGCTCTGGGATTTCCTGGGGGCCCAGCTTTCTGGAGGAGTGAGTGGGTATGAGCAGGCTCCCTGCCCAACATAGCCGACGAAAGTGCAGACTAGAACCTCCAGGTTTGAGTCCAGGAAAGCGTCCCCAAGCTCATGGCCAGAAGTGAGCTTCCCTGGAGCTGATGAGTGAATTGGGATACAAGGGCTTGTCCACGCACAACAGGGCCCATCGTCATCAAGGGCCTTGAGCAATAGGTAAGCTCCTGGAGTCTGGGTTGGCCCCTCAGTGCTGGGTCTCCCCTTATCCCTTCCAGGGTCCCACTCACAGTATCTATCTCTATGCATATCCTCTGCCCCAGAGGACCAGCAGAAGGGACCATGTGCTGAAATACAGCAGGCAGGACCTAAAGAACAAACACCACACCAAAAATAAGGCTCAGTAAGATGCAGGCCAGCATACTTTCCCACCCTATGGTCTCAATGTCGCGTGCCCTGCTCAGCCAGCCCTCTGACCCATGGTCTCGTGCACAGCACCCAAGTCTAGTTCTGTGACCAGGAACTTACCAGCCGCAGCATTCGTAGAGTTCTTAATTTCCCCGAAAGAGGCCACTGAATGCTCTGTAAGATGCAGGAAGCATCTAACCCAGAAAATGCAGAGGGGCCTCTGGCTTGGCATCTACATGGGGTCTTCTTGGAACCAGTTGGAGGGGAAATCTTGGCACCTGAGTCTCCATCAAGCACATTTGGGATGCACGAATCAGGGCCATATGGATGAAATTACCCTTAAAATGTGAGCAAGATTACAGTCCAGGCCAGGAGGGAGGGCATAGGCACTCTGGGGTGAACGCCTGGGTTGTGTGGTGCTGGAGCCCCGCCATGGGGGAGAACTCTGGAACGTGGTGACAAAGCTCCCATCTTTGCCAGGTTTGCAGAGTTAGCAAGGGGCTGTTTGCTAAAGAGACATTCCTACGGCAGGCACTACCTGATTAATAGGGAGGGTGGTGCCTGCCGTAGGAATCCGAAGCCTTTGCTACCCAGGGCCTTGCCTCCACCCCAAGCTTTACCTACAGTGAAGTACAGTTTGTAAGGTCCTTGAAGTCCGAGAGAACTTTCCAAATTGCCGCCAAGGGTGCTGTTCCAGGCTAGGGCCATATCCAAGTTAAGCCTTTTGCCCACCGATGACCCTGGATTTCATTGCAGAATAATCCCTGTGCAAAGAGAAAGGGAGATGGCAACTCTTGCAATGGGATGATGGAACTCTGACATGGGAAGGGACCTGAGGATGAGACGGGGCCATCCAGGTAGGACAAATAGGAACCGGTGAGTCAAGGGCCGAGTAATGAGCAAGCCGGAGGGTCAGGGTGCCCGGTGGACGAACACTTGGGAAACAAGGCAACAACATGCAGCGGATGCAGGGCAATGGCAGCCTGCAGAAAAATTCTGCTGCAAGGAAGGAGCTGGCTCTCAGCGGAACTGTCCTTCTTCTGCCAAGCAAGCTGTCCTCCCTCAGCACTCTGACCCCTTCCTCCCAATGCGTTTGCCACACTGTTCCACTCACGTTTCTGAATCTGCCCCACTACACAGTGCTGTGTGTGTGTGTGTGTGTGTGTGTGTGTGTGTTGTGTGTGTGCGCGCGTTTCTGGGAGACACCAAACATGACAGAGTTAGGACTCAGAAAGAGGGTGTTGAGTGAGTGAATTTTCACATGACACTGAGAACTGCCAGACCAGCAAAGCTGAGGCCTGAAACACACCAGGCCCAAGTTCATGTTCTTAGAGGTCCCCACCCCACACAGCATGACCTCAGCTCTTCCAGGGCTAGTTCCCTAGAACAGCCCAATGTGGTAGCCCACAGGCCCAGACAGCCCCGTTCTCCCTCACCAGCAGGTGGACGGCAACCTAGGTGTTCATTAAGTGGTCCACAGAAGCGCCTCCTCCCATGCTTTCTTCCTTGGTGAACTTATCCATTTTTATAGCGCTAAATGCCATCTCTGGGAGTTGCTGACTTCCAAATATCTCTTCCCTGCCTGTTCTTCTTCAGTTCCTACCTGCATTCCTACCTGGCTGTCCACTAGGCATCTCAGACTTAAGGGTTCCCAGACCAAGCTCCCAGTCACCCAAACAGCCCAGCTTGTCTCCCAAGCCAGCTCAGCAACAGCAGTGCCGTTCCCCTTGTTGCCAAACTGTGACGATAAAGTTTGTGTGTCAACTTGGCTGGGCCACGGTGCCTAGATATTTGCTCAAACATTATTCTGGATGTTTCTGGGAATATTTTTTTTTTATCAGATTGACATTTAAATCATCAGACTTTGAATAAAATGGCTTGTCTTTCATAAGCAAGTGGGCCACATTCCATTAGTTGACGACCTGAGTAGAGCAAAAGACTGACTTCCCCCACAGAAGAGGGAATTTTGCCAACAGATGGCCTTTAGACTTGGACTTCAACACTGGCTCTTCCCTGGGTCTCCATCCTGTGGCCCACCCTATAGATATTGGACTTGTCAGCTCTGCAATTCTATGAGCCAATTTCTTAACATATCGCCCTCTAGACACACACACACACACACACACACACACACACACACACGCACGCCATGGGTTGTTTCTCTAGAGAGCCCTGACTAATATTCATGCCAAAAGTGCTGGAGTTCTTTGACTCCTTTCTCCCCCACATCCCACATCAAACCCAACAGCAAATGGCTTATCACTTCAACTTTCAGATGATATCCAGAATCTCATGGCTCTGCACCACCCCTGCTGACCTCCCCAGGGTGGGCCACCATCCTCTCCCGCCTCAATCACCACAGCTGCTGGCTAGACTCCCTGCTTCCATCAAAGTAACACTTCAAAAACCTCGGGCAGATGGAACCGGAGCTCCTCAGTTCCTTCACACAAAGCTAACACCCCTGCCTCCTCCCCTCTCTGATCCCCTCCGGCTCCCACCTCTCTAGCTACAGCCACATCTTTGCACACACCAGCAAGGCGTATCCTGAGACCTCTGCACCTGCTCTTCTCTTCCTGGAGTGTTCTCTCCTTGGAGGTCGCCATGGCTCCCTCTTGCCCTCTCTTTGGGCCTTGACACAAATATCCTCTTCTCAGTCGGGCTGTCTCGGGCCATCCTACCCAAAATCAATCCCGATGCATATGCCCAACACTCCCCACCACCACCTTGTTCCATTTTTCACACAGTCCCTGTCCATACTGATAAACTATACCCCTGGTTTATTATCCTACTTGTCTCCCAAGTAACATGCAGGATCCATGGAGGACAGGAAGCTTTGTTGCTTTCTTACTTCTCTCTCTTTAGTTCCTAAACAGTGCCTCGTGAGTAGACAGACCAGTCTGGGTCTGTTGGAGCTGCTATAATAAAATACCGTAGCCTGGAAGAGTTATTAAAACAAACACTTCCCATGATTCTGGAGGCTTGGAAATCCTAAATGGAGGTGCCACTCTGGTAAGGGCTGCCTCTTCATAGACAGCCATTTTCCTGTAACCTCATGTGGTGGAAAGAATCAAGGATCTCTCAGGTCCCTTCTTAGGAGGTCACGAATCCCGTTCAGGAGGGCTCCACCCTCATGATGTGATCACCTGCCAAAGACCCCTCCCCACTAGTACCATCAGCTTGGGGGTGAAGATTTCAGCATGTGAATTTGAAAGGGACACACTCAGACCATAGCAGGATTAATAAACATGCACTTGGCAAATAAAGAGGTGACCAAACGAACAAGCGGCATCCTGGCACATAGGAGATGAGGTCTTTCTGCTCTTTCCCCTCAGACCAGCATTTCAGCTGCAGAGTCTGCGCAGGCCCACCCTCATCTTCACCCTGCATGTGGAGCAGGGGAGAGCCTGGGGCTGGCAGGGAGCCTTCCCTCCCAGTCTCATGCTTGGCTGGCTGCCCAATAAAAGTCCTGAGTGTCACACGCACTCATAATTAAATTCTTGGAAAAAACTCTTCACCAGGCCTCCCTCCTAATCTCTGGGACATTCCGAACGTTCGACTGGAAATGTTGAACACTGAAGGGCCTGGATTGGGGTTTTAAAAACAAGTTGATGACGGCAACATGTGATCCGCACAGCCCTCCCCACCAGGCCCCGCGTGAGCAGCGGTTGAACTGCACAGTTCTCCAACTCCCATCCCCGGGACAGTGGGTCTCCCTCATTGATCACAGCTTTTCTAGATGGAGCTGAGGGGTGACTTTGTTTTTAAGGCATTCTGTTCTCTGAGCAGGAAACATGAAGACACAATGCTCAGGAAGGGTCAAGACCCAAGAGAGACAGAGAGCACAGTTTTAATAAACACTAAATCAAAGTCCAAATTGTTCTGCTTTGTTCAGTGAAAATAATTGACTTTTTCGGTGCCTTTGCTATTGCCATGATAACCTGTCAATAGACAAGTGACAGAGAGAAACTGGGCAGGTTGAGGGGCTGAGGGTGGAACTTCAGGCCACAGAGAACAGGTCCACCTGCCCGAGCAGGCTCTCCACTGCCCCCAGCACCTGGTGCATGGGCCGGCCTGAGTTGAGAATTTGCCTGGAGGCTGGGCATTCTCTCCACCCTCCCACCCCCACCACAGTACCCGCTTGACTGGCAGCAGAGCAGTGTCACTAGGGTAGAGGGTGCTTCAGATGCTTGTGGTCAGCACAAGTACCCCAACCTTGACCTCCCTTCACTCTCTTTCATATGTCCATCTCCATCCCAGAACCGTGAGTGCCCAACATCATTCAGGGCTGCCCTGGACAGCACTCAGAACACATCTGATAAGCAGCAGCTAACATTTCCAAGCACCTCAAAATTGCAAGGTGTCTAATGTGTAATAACACATTGAATCCTCACAGCAGCCCTATGAATGTGGAAACAGAGCAAATGGGAGGCTAAGTAGCAGCCCTGGGCACTGACCAGTGAGTAGCAGTGGGCACAGGCAATCCAAATCTGAGCATGTGAGCACCTCCCCAGCCTGCTGCTCATGACTGGAGGGTGAGCTAGAGGTCCTTCCATGTCTGAGGACACCAGCTTCCTGCACAGCTGTGTTCTGCTGCGTGACTTGCCAGGCTCCAGGAGGTCACACGGGCCTCCTGTTTTTAAACACCCTACAGCCTGTGCCCTAAGCCCTCAACAGTCATTCACCCAACTGCCTTGTTCATGCCTACAGATCTGTGCTTACCCTCAGCCTCAGCTCTGAGGTTAGGCCCCTCTGGCCACGCTCACTCCCTGGTCCACTTGTTACCTCTGTTTCTTTAGTGCAGTCAGCACTCTGTGAAATGGTCTGCATATTTCTTCACCTGTTACCGCTCTCCCTCAATGTTGCAGTAAACTAAGCTCCTTGGAGGGAAGGAACTTATACCTTTCTGTTCCACTCAGTGCAACATCCAGAACAGCACCTGGCTCAGTAAGATGTTCAGTTAGTTGTACTGAATGTGTGAATTAATGACAGAGCAAAAGAGAATGAAACCCCCCAAGAGCAGGGCTCTGGCCTCATGAATGCATTGGACTAGGGGGCTGGGGTGCATGGGCTCAGAAGTGCTGCTGCACTGCCCCCGGAGGCAGGGAGCCTCAGCCTCCCACCCAGGCCTGCACGCTCAACCATGCTTCCATCTGCAGCCTATAGAGTAAGGACCTCGAACTGCACTGTCCAATCCAACAGTCACCAGCCACATGTGACTGGGGACACTGAACCCGGCCACTGCCACTGAGGAGGTGAAGTTTCCGTTTTATTTCACATTACTGAATTTAAAATGAAAACTGGATCCTCAAGTCCATTGTTGGATAACTTTAAAGTATGATTGGAACAATTTGGATACGTGAATCTCCACATTCCGTTTTATGAACTCTAAGTTCAGATCAAGAATTGCCAATGAAAATAGATTATGTGCGTGGAAATGTGCTCTCAGTGCAAAGTGTACACCAGATTTTGAAGACCGAGTTCAAAAAAAAGAAGGTAAAACACCTCAGTAACATTTTTGTATGCATTACATGTTGACATGATAATATTTTGGATATACTGGGTTAAAGACATATATTATAAAAATATATTAATAAAATTAATTTCACCTGTTTTATATTACTTTTGCATGTATGTGTGTGAAGCTGGGGTTCAAACCCAGGACCTCAAACATGCTAGGCAAGCACTCCACCACTGCACTATGCCCCCAGCCCTCTTTTTAGTTGTAAATGTGACCACCAGTAAATTTCTCATTACATATGTGGATCACATTATATTTCTATTGGACAAGGCACTGACCAGAGAGTAGGACTGGGCACAGGCAATCCAAATCTGAGCATGTGAGCGCCTCCCCAGCCTTCCAATGAACATGAGCTTCTGACTTAAAAATAGGCCCAGTTTAATTTTTTTTTTTTTTTTAGTTGTAGTTGGACACAATACCTTTATTTTATTTATTTATTTTTTTATGTGGTGCTGAGGATCGAACCCAGTGCCTCACATGTGCTAGGCAAGCGCTCTACCACTGAGCCACAACCCCAACCCCCCCAGTTTAATTTTGATAGGCACAAAATTGTGCATCTGTTAGAGCTGTCTCATCATTTGCCCCTTTGTTCCTGGATTTGGGGGAGAAAGCTAGGGATCCTGAGGGCTGAGAAACCTCTGCCCGAGAATTGCACCATGAACACGACACAGCCCGCAACTGACAGAGGATTAAAGTTCAAAGCTCAGCTTTCCTCCGGAGCAGGTCCAGGGCCCCTCCATCTTTCCCGGTCAGACAGTTTCATTTCTTCTTCTAAAAGGAATACTTCTTCCCCACTACACACTACATGCTGAATAGTTATTTAAAAGAAATGCTCAGGTTAATCTAGCTATAGATGCACAGCCAGGAAGTTGCAGTTTCCCAAAAAGCAACATGTAAAGGCAGTGGAAAAGTGTCCCAGCCCTTTGGTGTCACCAGAGGCTCCACAGTTCCTGTCCCTGAGGCACCAGGCTAGGAGCTAGCACCCAGACCTGAACAGGGAAGCCGAGTACTGAGAGGCTCCCTCACACCTCTCATGGTGGGAGGAAAGCCCCCGCCCCCGGAAAGCACATCATAACCCATTTTTTTGGAGTTGCTGACATTTTGACTCCACAGCAGAGAAACAGTTAAGGCTCCTAGGAGTCCACTGTGAGAGGCTCTCCTGGTGGAATGAACAAACGTGGTTCACCTCTTCCCCTAAGCCCCCTCCTCTTACTGAATGATCCCTGTTCAGCCTGGAGAAGTCCACTGTCCAGGAGTCAACAGCCCCTGAGGTGTTCAACAGTGTAAAGACAGCCCTTCCTACAGGATTGGGCATCCCCACAAAGGCATCTGGTCCAAGTCAGGGAGAAAAGAGTGCCCCCAACTCTGAAAACAGGGGTCTCAGAAGGCTGCCCAGGAATCAACTTTTGGGAATGAAGCTACAGTCTTTTGGGCTGGCAGCAGCCAGGGCTTGGCATCTGCAGTCAGAAGAATAATGACTTGCCAAAGATGCCCACTTCCTTACACCTAGAACCTGTGCCTGCATGACATGATACAGCCAGGGATATGGGGCTGCAAATGGAACTGAGGTCGCTAATCAGCTGCCCTGAAAATAAGGAGTGAGTCCTAAATTATCAGAGTGGCCACATGTCACCACCAGTACCCTGAACATGGACCATGGAGGCAGGAGAGTCCGGGGCAGAGAGATGCAGCGAGAGACAGGTGTGTCTAGACCTTGCTGCCTTGAAGATGGGGGAAGAGCTGGAAAGGAAGCTAGAAAAGGAGGGAGACAGATCCTCCTCGAAGCTCTAGAAGGGCAGGTAGCCAACAGACCTTGGCCCCCAGAACCCGAAGTTAACAAATTTCTGACATCTTCAACCGTTGTTGGTAGTGACCTGCTGCAGCAGCAACCAGAACTAGTCAGTGTTCTTCCTCCTCAGCCTTCCCAAGTGCTCAGTTTGCTCCTTGAACAGACCACAGAAGAAGAGCAAGAAAGTCTGAGCAGGAAGGAAGCTGCTCGGATGGAGCTTTGGTTCAAAGTTGGATGTATCTAACGGGGCTACCATGGCTACAGCCCACGGCCTCCTCCCATGTCTCCATTTCAGATTTACTCCCCACCTATGGAGCCAAGGGAAAGGAAAGCATCAGATCAAAGAGAACACAGACCCCCGTTCTATCTCCTCTACAACAGTGCTCCAGACCAAGAGCCAGACTTTCCTAAAGGGTCCTTAGGAACTCGTGACCCTATGAGGCTCTACAGATGAGGCTGTCAGGCTCAGAATGGCAGGATGCCTTCCAGGGCACGCAGCCAGTTAGTGACAAACCAGGGCTCCTGACTCAGTCCAGAGCTTCACATTCAAATGATTGTTCTGGAACCTTCCCGGCCTCAGCTAGAAAAGCTCACAAGATTAACAGCTTCCTTGCTCACACCGTCCACTTCTCATCTCCCCCTTCAGCACCTGTTCCCCCTTCCCCCAAGACTCCCTCCGCTGAGGTTGCTGCCGCATCAGCTTCGGGGAGAGCTCAACTCAGCATCCTGCCTCCCCCTCCACCTTACCAGGAGGTGAACCACACCTGAGCCCTAAAGCAACCTCTGGTTCCTTTCCAACAATGGGCAGACTGGGCTTCCCAGCCAGTGGCACTCCGTCCACACCCCAGCATGAGTGAATTGTCTTTCCTACCATGTGAGCAGGAGCCTCAGGAGGCCCAGCACCTCCTGTGGTGCATGGAGATGCCTCATCTCAAGTCTGAACTCCAGGCAGCAGAGCTCATTCTCTCCCAAATCGAACCCACCTTAGGGCAAGTGGGGCAGTAGGCCTGCAAAGCCAGCTAAGTTCGCCCACTACTCTGATGCCTTCCCCTCCATCCCTGACTCCCCCCTTCCAGCTGTCCAGGTGGCTCAGAACCTGCCCACTTTGTTTCCAAGAGCTGAACATTTGACCTCCGCCACTGTTGCCCAGGGTTCCTTAGACAAAAACATTCAAGCTATTTGCATTTGGCCTTCCCTACACCCTGCTCCCCACCACAGCCGCTCCCCCTTCCTCTTAATTATGCAGTAACGAACAACTGTGCTAACCGAAATTGGGGCGGCTACTTGCCTCTAAAAAATCCATAATTAGCCCCACGGGAACAACAAATACTTGCAGAGTTCCCCCACCACCCCCTGGCAGCCGCTGGAAGCAGGCCACCTCTCAAAGCCCAGCTCCTGGGGTCCAATCTGGAATGCATATGTTTCCCTCCAACCATTCACTCCATCAAACACCGGCCAGACTGGAGGGGGCAGGGAGGCCCGCAGCCTGTGCCTCAAAGTCTTCATTAGCATGGGCATCCTTGTTATAAAGGGAGGTTGTATTCGCAGGTAACCAACAGCCCCTTGCGCATCTGGGAACACTTTGAGTGATTGCTGGGGAGAGAAGAAATTTGGGTCATAACTAATGACCAACATCCCCTTTTAATCAAATGAAGCCGTTATAATGTGTCTATCCTCCAGGGGAACAAGGCCCTTTCACCTCCAGGAGGTCTGCGGTAGCATTAACCTCTTCGGGGAAGCCACTGGGCCGTGGCTTGCCCAGGTAGGAGGGACGAGGGAGCTGTCAGATATTCAGCACCTACTGTGTTCCAGACTGTGCTGAGCAGCCTCCACATGTTCCCAGGCCGGATCCTGGGCCTGTGTTAGATCAGTGCTTCTCAGCCCTGAGCAGACAGCAGAGAACCTGGGGGGCTGGGAGAGCATAGGCTGCCAGGGCCCACCCCAAATTTTACGTTGAGTAAAATCAACATCAGTGGATTCGGTCGATGGTGCCCAAGTAGTTTCATGTTTAGCAAGTTCCCACATGATGCTGATCCTAACAGCTTGGGGACCACACCTTGAGAACCAGGTAACAGGATAAAAATATCTCCATTTATTGTCTACTGAGTTTAATGCCCTTTAGAAAATCATGCAATTTAAATCTCAGAAACACCCTATAAAGTATGTGGTTTTCCTACCCACTTTACAGATGAAGATGCTGAGAATCTGAGGAAGGGCCCCTGACTGACTGCATGATCACATGGGACGGAGGAGCCACCATTCAGAGCCCAGGCCTGTCTGATGTCTGATGTCAAAGCCCTCGATCCTTCCACAGCAACACAAGTTTCAGGTAAAGCACATGCTATGAGCTCAGGGTTCAGATTGGTGAGTGTGTCTCTCCCCCAGGATATCAGGGACAACAAGGTGAAGAAGGTTGGTTTAGAAACCTGAACACAGAACTGTGCGGACAAGAGCCTTTCAGAAATCTCCATTGGGAAGCAGGTCCTTATTGTCCCTGATATCCTGGGACATGGTGATAACCTCACCATGCAGCTCGCATTTGGGGTGCCTTTTGCCAGATCTGTGCCTGCCCTGCTCTATCATCCACACAAGGAATGCTCTGGGAAACACCTCTTGGTCTCCCTCGGGTTCACCCCTGCCCAGTGATAAGTCTGGATTCCTGTCCACTCCCCCTTTACCGTCCCAACTCTTCCGAGTGGCCCCTCTCCTTCCCAGGCAGAAGGATCAGAAAATGTCTCCCTCAGATGCTCCCTGAGGACCCATCCAGCCCCCTTCACCCCAGAGTCTCCCAGAAATGACTCCAGATTCTCCAGCGGAGCCAGTCTCAGTGCTGCCTGCCCAAAGTGCACACTTGCTTCCCAGTGGAGATTTCTGAAAGGCTCTTGTCCTCACAGTTCTGTGTTCAGGTTTCTAAACCAACCTTCTTCACATCAGTAAGCCACTCTGAGCCTTATTTCCCAGCCGGAACTTAAGAGAGCCAGCTGAGGCCAAAGTGTGATGGCAGAGAAGAAGGGGGGAAGATCTGAAGGTCCCCCACACACCGTCCTGCTGGGTGCTGCCATGTCGGCACATTAACTCACGGAATCCTCCCAGCATCCTCTGAGGCAGGCAGACCATTACTCCCATCATTTACAAGTGAGGAAACCAAGGCGTGGAAAGATTAAGTGACCTGCCCAGGGCTGCCCCGCTAGAGGCCAATCGAACCAGGATGTGAAGAGCAATCCAGCTCCAGAGCCCACGCTCACAACCACGCTATGTTGACAGAAGGACTGCGTAACTCTGATCTTCAGCCTACGAAAGGTCCTGGACAAGGACAGGTAAGTGACAGTAGTTGTAGCAGTTGTGGTTATTATAGTTGCAGTGACAGTTGTATTCGTAGCAGTAATTTTTGTAATTTTGTAACTGAAGTAGTAATGTTGTAATTAGTAGTTACAGTAGTGTTTTAGCAGCTATAGTCATGCTTACAGTAGTCATTACAGTAGTAGTTAGAGCTGCAGTCATTTTTATAATAGTAGTTGTCATGGTGGGGTAGTTGTTACAGCACCTGTGGCTGTAGGACTGCACTAATACAGTACAGGTGTGGCTCTGGTGCTGTAGTGATAGAGGTATGGTTGTAGCTGTAATGCTGTAATGATAGTGTAAGGGTAAAATTTTTAAGCTGATTCTAAGCCGCAGAGCCAGAGTTAAAGTGTAAAAGACCGGACATTGTAAAGTTTCTAGGCTACAAGGCTTGGGTTAAAGAGTAAAAGACTAAGTATTGTTACAATTCCTCTGCTACCCCCGGAACCTGTAATCTCGGTAGCTGTTAGAACAATACCCGAACTGCCCAGTAAACATTCTCCCTGGCTCCTCTGGTTGTCTAATAACTTGGGACTCTGTGTAGAATGGCACGTAGACATCGCAGGACCTAAAACCAATCAGTTTGAATGTGCACCCCGCTTAGAAGTGACCAATCACCCCTGTCCAATCTGTTCCCGCCAATGAATGTACTAATCAGGTCTCAGAGTTGTTGTTCAATTTTCCCGCGCCTCATGATGATTTGTTCTGATGTATGCAAAGCCCCCCCCCCCGCCCTCTCCAAAAAGTGTACTTAAGCTCTGCCTGACCCCTGCTCTGGGTTCTGGGCTGCTCTCCCTTTTTGTGCGAGCCTGCCTGGAGCCTCAGCGCGCTGAACCGGATCCTAATAAACCTCCCCCTGCGTGTTGCATGAGGCTGGTCTCTTGTGGTCTCTTTCTCCGACTCTTCGCCGGACCCTTACAATAGTACAGCTGTTGTAGCTGTGTGCTATTGTTACAGCACAGTCATTGTAGCTCTAGTGCTGTAGTAACAGCCCTTGCTATAGGAGTCGTAGCAGTAGTAGTAGCAGTGATAGCACTAGTAGCATAGGATCACTATCAACAACAAGATCATTATAATAACAATGACAGTAAAATAACTGCCATTTGTGGAGTGCCTCTGGGCCAGGCAGGGACTGGCTAGAAGAGGTTAGCCTCACAGTCCTGGAGCTGGACTGGGTTACAGCCAACTTCCTTCCATAGCAGGAAGGAAGGACCTGAGGCAAATGGCACAGCCTTGGCTTTCAGTTATGGAACAGGGTTAAAAACACCACCTGCCTCTGGCACTTCCCATAAAGGTTAAACGAGAAAATTCATGTAAAATACTTAGGCCAGTACCCAGGACACAGTCGATTCTCCGTAACTGCCATTATTGAGAGGATGGCACAGCAGGAGACCCGGGAAGAGCCATCTGCCTCTGAGTCTAAATGCGGCTGTCCCCTGAGGGCATCAAACTAGGGTGAGAGGGGCTTGGAGGATGCTGGAGAGGCTCCTCAGTGGGAAGGTTCTGGAAGGCTTCCAGTAGGTAGGATCAAACAGGGCCCTCCAGCCAGGTGACATGCTGGTGAGAGCCACCCAGGTGATCAAGGTGAGTGGCTGCCCCAGAGCCTCTGCCCACACCCAGCCTCACCCACCCTGGGTGCCCAAGGGCCCTCTGCCCTCTTGCTGGGGGCTTCCCTCTCCCTCATCTCAGGAGAGCTCCTCCTGAGTCCTCCCCTGCAGAGTAGCCAATATCCCTCTTGGAATCCTGGGGTTCTTTGTGAGCTTTGCTGGGGCAGAGGAAAGCCTGTTGGGCCCACTGGCTAAAAGGTGGCCACGGCGTGTGTCCTGAGTCCCCAGGGCGAGGCATGCTCTAGAGCCAGTCTCTTTCCTACTCGGAGTCCTGGGGGGAGTCTGAGGTCCCTCTGTGCCAAGGGAGGGGGGCAAAGCAGTTCGATCTGCTCTTCGACACTCGTCTGGCCATGAAGGCACATGCCTGGCCTTTGTGAGGACGGCTGTGAGCACCAGGCTCCCAGGCGCCTCCTGCGAAACCCGTGGGCCTTCTTTCCACCCTGTCCTCCATCTGCTCAGGGACTACTGAGTGTCCCTTGATCCTGTCCTATGCACGTCACCATGGGATATACAAGATGGGATTCCACCTTCCAATTGCTTAACGCTTTTGGACACAAGTGTGGCGAGTCCTCAAATAAGTAGAATCATTTGAATGTATTAAGTGCCACAGGCAGAAAAAAAAAAAAACTGTTCTTCTCAGTGTACCTGTCAAGTGCCAGAAGTTGGGCTAAAAGTGTTCGTCTAAATGATTTTATGATCCGACGTGGCAATTTTTCAAGGTAGGTATGTATAATCCCATAGTATGGGTGGAGAAACTGAGAATCAGAGTGGTTAAGCAAATTGCCTGAGGTCACACAGCTAGCTCACACACAAAGAAGCTTCAAACACAGGTCTGTGTGACTTCCCTAACTGTTTGCGACTCTAAGGTCAGAGGAAAAATGAGAAATGAGAATGGAGAAGCACTGGGGTCTGAGAGGAGCATAAAAGGCTTGGTAAAAGGGTAGAGGCTCACTCTGGCCTCAGGAGGTGAGCTGGATGACCTTGGGGGAGTGGTGGCAGAGGAGATGGGGATGAACATAAACAGACATGAGCACAGAGAAGCACTAAGTGTGTTCAGGGCCATAGAAAGGCCACTGGTTGGAAGGAGGCTTCCTCCACGGTAGGAAGGGAGGGTCTGACAAATTTGGCTAATTGTACTTTCTTTTGGAGGCAGTGACCAGAACAATGCGCTGGAACCAGCCCCTGGGAAAATCACCTCTGCTGGGCTTTGCTGGCTGGGTGGACGAGCAGAGACCAGGAGAAGCCGTGCCATTTGGGGCGCTGCTCCAACCATCACCCAGTAACAGTGGGGCTTTTTAAAGGGATTTCAAGGTAATGAAAAGACAGTGGGGTTTTTTTTTTTTTTAAGTCTAAACTACATTTCTTTAAGGTATGATTTTCCAAATGTCAGGAAAAATAATCCATGTTGACCTCCAACTGTGAGACAATTACACGGGCAGCAAAGCCGCATACTCCTGCCCAAAGTGCAATAAAATACAGTTCTTGGTTCAAGAAGTCAGAGCGAGGATTGCCTCCTGCACCAGGCTTCCCTCGGCCACGCAGCTTTCTGCTCAAGAGATTCCGTCTCCCTTCCCGGGGTCTGTTTTAACAGCATAATGAGAGCCGCACAGCCCGGCCTCCAGCCTTCCCTGAGAGTGCGCCCCTAAGTGTCTCAAGATGTCCACGAAACATCAAAGGAGAGGAGAATTATTCTCTGGATATACCAGAGGATACAAATCCTGAGATCTCATTGCTCGACACAGAAACCCAGGACGGCTCCCGCAGTGCCAGTAAAAAATATGGACTCGGAGGATTAAGTGGCTCCAAGGCTGCGGCGCTTGAGCCAACCGTAACCTGGCACTTTGCGTCCAAGACAGAAGAGGATGCCTTTATTAACGCTGCAGCCAAGTTCCCGTGAGGCCCGAGGAAGGCTACGTGAGGCCCTCCTCGGCTCAGAGCCTCGGCTGACTGTGGCTGGCTCCTCTTGAAAGGGAAGCCAACCTGCACCCTCTGAGACGGTCCCCTTGTCCAATCAAGAGCCCACTTTCTGCCCAAAGCTTCAAATCCCAGTCACTCCCATTGTGCCGGCCAGGCCAAGCCTGACTTGAGGCCCTTCCTAACTCCTCAGAGCTCTTCCCCTGCCCGGGACTTCATCTGGTCCCCACACCGTCCCCACAACGCAAGGGAAAGACACGGCAGATCATTTGACAGCTGCGGCACCTGAGTCACAGCATCACGGCCATCAAGATGTTGGAACAACCTCCCTTGGCATGGGCTGTGAGGAGGCCAAGCAGCTGCGGCCTCAGACAGAGGTAGCTCTCACCATTCCGGCTTCTGAGGTGGGGACTGCAGAGTTGGAAAAAAGGTAAACACTTTGCCATTATTCCTCCTGAAACTGACCCAGCTCTGATATGCTCTGGGACTCCCACTCATCCCCTGGTGCTGAGATTCCTGCAGCCGTGGATGACCCTCCTGTTCTCACCAGTCAGCAAATCTTCCTGAAAAGTCACTGCGTGGGAACACGTGTATCAACCAACAGATGCTTCTAAGTTAAAGCGTAATTCTCTTTAAAAAAAAAAATTTATTTTTAATAAATATGTGACCAAAGTCATATAAAATTCCCTTTAAGTAAACTCCCTTTCCCAAGTGCCCGAATTCTAAAGTGATGCTTTGGAACCTCAAGCTTTCCTCTCTGCTGTCACACACACACACACGCACACACACACACACACACCTCAACTCCTGGCCCTTCTGGAGAGACACACAGTGGTCCAGTCTGTACGCAGTGGATGTCACAGGAAGTAAAGCAGAGAAGGCTTCAGGTTCCCAAAGTCAATATTTTGGTGCTTGAAAGTCCCAGCCTCCTGTGGGCACCTCTTTCGAATGTCCCCTTTGGATCGCAATTCTTTCCCCACTCTGCCTGCATTCCTTGGCATTCCACTTTCCCTCTGGAGCTGAGCAGGAAGTGTCCTTCTATTCCTGTCACCCTTTTTGCCTAAACCACATCCAATTACAATCTTTAAAAGGTCTGTTCTGAGCTCAAGGGCAGGGACTGTCTTATTCTTTATATTTCCAATGAGAGGAAGACATGAAAAGATGTTCCATAAGTACTTGCTGAAGAAAGGGATCAATGCATGGCTAGATGGATGGATGTGTGGCTGGCTGGCTGGATGGCTGGATGGATGGATGGATGGATTGTAGAGGATGGTTGAATGGTGAATGGATAGGTGGATGAATGGATGGTAGATGGACAAATATGTGGGTGGATGGATGGGTGGATGGACAGAAGAATGGATAGATGGATAAATGGATGGATGAATCAGACAATCTATAGGTGAATGAAAAAATGCATGAAATAATTTCCATGGCAGCACCAAAGCCCTGATGGTGGGGAAATTGATCCCCCCATGTCCTCTCTAAATCAAAAGCCATACCCAGAATGCCTCAAATACCCCAATAGCAAATCAGGGAGGGGGACAGCTAGTGTTCCCTCTGTCACATCAGCCCAGAATGGGTCTAGCTATACTCTGAGAAGTAAGTGTGTGCTTTCTGTTTGGAAGTTAAAGTCTTCCAAAGGTCATCTTCAGGATTCTCCCACCCCTTTTTTTTGCAACTCCGTATTCACAGAACATCGGTGTTCACAACAACCACGGACACCACACAGGGATCTTTAGCTGGGTCCATTCCCGACAACCCCACCCTAGGCCCCAGTACTTCCAAACATAAAAGACTCTGATTTTGAAGGTTGCATATGTTTTCTCAAGTCTGAGCTGCAAATTTTCCTATAAAAGTGGCCTATGAACACAACTGCCCTGAAGAGTTACCACTTGACCCCAATGATGGATGTGAACACAGAAGACACCCCTGTGATTCTCTTCTAGGAGACACCAAACCTATTCCCCTCACCAGCTCTACCTTCCAAGTGCCAGGGCAGGGGAAAGTGAGCATCTGCCTTCAACAGGGGTATCCCTCTGCACTTCCCCAAATCACTGGAGGAAGACCCAGCAGTGGCCAAGACACACTTCCCATTCTGAGCCCCTCCATGTCCACCTACAGACCTGCCTGTTCCTACTCCTGTCCTACAGACAGGGAAGCCAGGACTCAGGATGTGCATTCAGCCCAGGCTTTCTCCTGGGGCAGGCTGCTGAGCCTCAGAGTGAATTCCAGGGTGGGAATCACAGCGGTCGGGGACTGGGACTAGGAAGCTTGCGGATCTTCAGAAGGCCACCATTACCAAGCACGAGCTCCCTGCTGAGGCCACTGAGTGGAGGAAATAATAATGGAGATTGAAAGGCGCTCTGCATCTGACCTTCCGCAACCCTGCCGGTTTTCAGCAGAACCCGATAGGGATCAGTCACATCTGCTCTCAATAGCAAATGTAAAGAATGACCTGCAGTTTTAAGGTCTGAAAAACATAAACTTGTGTTAAAAGACTGACAAAAAAAAAAATCCCTGCTCTCCATAGCATGACGTCATCCCCTGCACACACGTTGCAATAACAATCGTCCGTCGGAGCCGTGCCCTGGACCTGAGAGCTCCCTTTCTGGGAATCATAAGCAGCTCTGGTCCCACTGCGTGTCAGCCATGTGACCGGCCACATGGCAGGGTGGGGAGCCTCCTGGCCTGTGTAATCAGGGCTGGGCTGCTGGGCTGCTAGGCTTGACTAGGCCCTGAGCGACAGCGGGTATCGACTGACTTCATTCCCCACTTGAAACCCTCGGTGAGCAGCAGGGTGACTGATAGGAAGCTCATTGGAGGAGACTCAGAACAATCTGAGATGTGGGGAGCAGCCCAGAGCTGACCAGAGGTCAACGGCCTTTAGAAGTTAGGAAGTCCCTTGTGAGCCGCAGGGGCGAGGCCCTCTGGCCACGACTCTGCTATGTGCAGAAGCCAACCGGAAGGTCTTCAGCCTGACCGAGGTGCTCACTGCCCTGTGGAAGGACGGGAATGCTTCTTCAGCCCCACAGAGACCAGAATCCCCCACCTCCATCCCATCCCTCTCTCAACTGGGCTGCACTGGGGGCTCCTAACTCGCATAGAAACTCCAGAAAGGAAGCCGAGGTCATCTCAGAGAGTTCACTAAGTCAGCCCCCGTGACCTTCATCCTATAAAAGCTCTACACAGATCATCAGCAAGCAAAGCTTACCCTGAGTCAGGCACTGTGCTTGGGGCCCAGCGAAAACCAGCCAAGATCTTAGTTCTCAGGAGCTCAAGGCCTGGAGAAGGCATGTTTAGTCAGCTCCCCATTACTATAACAAAATACCTGAGATGATGGACTTAAAAAAGAGGAAAGGTTTATTTTGGCTCACATCCTTGAAGATTTCAGACCATGGTCAATCGACCTTGTTGCTTTGGGTCTATGGCAAGGCAGAGCCTCATGAAGGGAGCACAGGGCAAAACCATCACCTCAGGGCTAGAACACAAAGAGAGAGAGAAAGGGGACAGAGTCACCCTAGCCCCTCCAAGCACATGCCTCCAGTGACCTGAAACCGCCCACTATGTCCCACCTCTAAGGTTCCTATCACCCCACAGGACCCTGCTGGAACAGAATCTTTACCACATGAGCCATTGGGAGCTATTCCAGATCCAAACGAAGCAGCGAAGCAGCGAGGCAAGATTCTCCCAAACCACAGGTGTCTGGGGCAGATGCCAAGCCCAGGGAGAGAGAGGAGCAGGAAAGCTTCAAACAGAGAAAACGCCCACTTCAGACCCTTCCGACCCTGTTATCTAGGTCAGTCTGCTGAACTAGTCGGTGTCTCACTGTTTTCCTCGGTTCTGAGTCACAAGCTGTAGGGACACAGGCCTGGATGCTCTCATGGGATTTCCTCAGGATGGAGACAAAGGGAACCAGCATCCAGTCATTAAACACCTACTATGTGTCGCAGGCCAGGCTGGCACCTCTGCACCTATCTCTGACTTCAGGGCTCCTGCCTAGGGGACCAGGCAGGGAGGCGAGACGTGGTGCCTTGGGAGGCAGCTCTTGGTAGCACCTTTCTTATCGCTCCGCTTGGAAGAGCTCCTTGTGCAGAGCTCAGCCAGGCCCTCCTCACAGGCAGGAGGGAGAGTCAGCCCTCCCTGCGGTCCCAGCAGAAGAGTCTCTTTGGTGGCGATTCTTGGGTCAACTCGGGATGATGCGTTGGTCCCAGAGCGCCATGAGACAGAACTTCAGCCACCTGACGGTTCATTTTTCTGTGGAATAGCCCAAGCTATCAGTTCACTAAGTGTGAGGATGCGCTCCTGCCCTTAAAGGGTCACTAGAAGGAAAGAATTCGTAAACAAACAGGTGTCCCATTGCACCTGTTGAGAGAATCATCTATATAGAGAATTCTAGGGACACCATGGAGAGTGACCGGCCCCACCAAAGGTGGCAGAAACCTTTCTGGTGACAGTGATATTTGAATTATCTTTAAGTCCCACTGGGTGCTAAGTGCTCAAGAAAATCAGGGATGAAGAGACCCCGTTTTCACTGAAGAGATGATGCAAACTCATCACAGAAAAGGAAAGCCCTCTGGGGAACTAATGGGAGATAAATTACCTGAGGCCAAATGCAGGCAGAGAACCAAAATCCAGCACATCCCAATGCAGTGGGATGGTTAAACTGGACCGAGGTAGTCAGGGAGAACTTTCTAGAAGAAGCAACATGGGCCAGGCATCCATTAGTGAGGTTTGAATTATACAAAGGACTGACCAAGCAGAGACACACCAGCAGAGCCTGAGTTGGCTGCCAACATGTGGATGAGTCACTCTGGCTTCCAGGGGGCAGGTCATGGAGCCATGGCGGAGACCCAAGTTCACTCTCAGCTCCCAGGCCCAGGTTGGCTGGGCCAGAACCTCAGGACTCACCCTCCTGTCCCAAGTCCCCCCAGTGGTAGCCACAGATGGGAGCTGAGCTTTGCCCAGGCCCCAAGGAGAACTCAGGGGCCATGAAGACTTCCCCAAATTTGGATTAAAAAAACAGCTACTCACGGCCTCCTCCGTGGAACACATAGCTTCCCTCTAAGTCAGCAGGAACCCATCACTAAGGGTCTGAGAAAGTAAACAGAGACACTCTAATTTCAAGGGACACTCAGGCTCCAAGAAGAAAAGCATGCTCAACGGGTCCTCCCCTCCAGGGCACGCCGGGTTGTGGGGAATCTCACAGCCACGGTTCCAGCCGAATCAGCAGCGCTTGCCGCCAATGATGGGGTGAGAGAGTCACACTCAGAGATCCCTGGGGACACCAGCACTGGGAACTAAGGGGTGTGTCCAAGGAAACCCACGAGAGAAACCAGAGGACTCCAGGTTCGCCATGACCTGAGGCCAACAAACACCGTCCTCGGCCCCTCCAGGACCTCCCCACCCACTGACCTCCACCTGTACCCACACTGCCCTGCACCTGGAATGTGTGAGCCATGTTTGGACAATAGTTCCCTAGTTTTTGGTAGGTTCTGTGAAGTAGGCAGACACTCCCAGCATTCTGTCAGGACCAAACCAGGCTGAGCCTCCACAGTGTGCTTCTGCAATATGGCTCCACACCTCTGCATCTTAGAGTTCTGGGGGAGGAGGTGAGTTCCCTAAAAGAAAGTGAGAGCGCAGAAAGCATCCAAGCCCCTCAAAAAGCAGAAGTCACTTAACCTGAGAAGTTTTGGTTAGAGCAATTGACTGGGCTCAGAACTACAGGTTGGCCCTGCGGAGCGAGAACTCCAGCCATCTGGTGGCTCTGCTGCTCACGGAGCATGGTTCAAGCTGTCGACTCGCTGCATGTGGGATACCTAGGTCACCAGAACACAGCCCATGCTTCAAATGTCCCATCAGAAGTAAATCTTCAATGACCTAATAATGACCAAATCTATAAGGGAAGTCAGCAAGGGCTGACACTCTGTCAACCTCTGATCCCTCAGAGGACTCACAAATGGTCACAGCATGGAAAAGCGTGGCAAGAGCTCAGAAAGGAGAGGGCTGTGAGCTCCCCAGCTCCAAGATAACGGGAAGGAGTAAGCAGAGAGAGAGGTCAGGTCCCAGAACCAGTTGTGCATCTACCTGAGCCAGTGGCTCCCTATAGAATGCAGAGATGAGCCCAGTTTCCCTCTGCGCCAGGGTAGGGGCTTAGCCTGGGTGAGTTCTGATGGCCGGTAGGTGCTGCTCCCCAGGGGGCCACAGCTTACACAGGGACAGTATGCACGACTGCCAGAAGGCTGGAAGAACTGTCCTGTGCCCGCCCTCCTGGGATGCTCACATGTTGCCACCAAGCTCATGACAGCCTGAGTCTGTTAGCTGTTCCTAAGCTCAGAGGACTCCAGGTTCGCCACGACCTGAGGACGCAAGCCAACAAACTGTCCTCGGTCCCTCCAGGACCTCCCCACCCACAGAAAGACAAAAAACACAGACCTGGACATACAGCAGGCTTAGGTTTAGATCCAAATCTGGATGCAGATTAGACGTGGACAGATATAGAGTGGATGGAGATATAGATATGTGTACAGAGAAATATGTGTACAGAGGGACACCACACAGATTGAATGAATCTCCTCCTCTAAGAAATGCTCCTTGGCCTCAAAGGAGACAACCCTCCCCCTAAATTCCAACAAGTTGCCATCTGAGCAAGTATGACACCATTATGAGCACCACTTACTTATCCCTATGGAAATGCCCCCAGGAGGCAGGGGAATGATCGTATACTGGAGGCTTCTAAGGACTGCTGTCTTGGGCTGCCCTCAGAGAAGAGGCGAATGACCAGCCGCTTCCTATAGCAAGAGGGGCGATCAGCAAATGCTTCCTGCAGGGGTGATCCATCAAACACTGGACCTTGGTCCGCAACTCATGCCTTACACACGAATTCCATCAAGATTTTTTCTTCCAAACCTAAATTTAAAAAGCTAAAACCATTAAGAAAATCAAAAAAAAAAAATGTATAATATATTTAAGACCAGAAGGTAGGCAACAATTTCCTAGACAGAGTACAAAAGGTACTATGGGAAAAGATTTAGGTAAACACTTCACAAAGAAGAAATCCTATTGCCAATAGATGTATAAAAAGATGATCAACACCATTAGTAATCAGAGTAATGCAAATTAAAACCACCCTGAGCCAGACACAGTGGCACATGCCTGTAATCCCAGTGGCTTCGGAGGTTGAGGCAGGAGAATCACAAGTTCAAAGCCAGCCTCAGCAAAAGTGAGGTGCTACGCAACCTAGTGAGACCCTGTCTCTAAATAAAATACAAAATAGGGTTGAGGATGTGGCTCAGTGGTCAAATGCCCTAAGTTTAATCCCTGGTACCCCACCCCCCAAAAAAACCATGATGACTTACATCTAAACACCCACTAGAATGATCCAACTTGAAAACACCATCAGAATAAAATGTCAAAAAGGAAGCAGAATAACTGAATTTCTCAGACTCTGCTGGTAGAAGTGTAAGGTGACATAACTACATTGGAAAACATCTTAAGTATATGCCAGCAATTTCATTTCTGTGTAATAACCTGAAAGAAAGAAAAATGTGGTCCACAGGAAGATCTCTATATGAATACTTCCAACATTATTCATAAACGCTCCAAACTGGGAACAACTCAAAAGTACATCAAGGGGAAAATGGACAAAGAATAGAGGTAGACTCACTGGCAGAATAGTATGTAGCCATGCAAAGGGAGGGACAGCTGCCATACACGGCAGGAATAAATTTCTGTGTGAAGCTAAAGGAGACAGAGGTAAAGGAGCTCATGTTGTTTGCTCTAATTTTCTTCTGAATTCCAAAAACAGGCAAAATGAATCTGTGAGGATAGTATTCAGAATAACGTTTTTTCTGTGGGGGAGGATGAATTGGAGGAGAGAGGCACAGGGAACTTCCCTAGGTTATGAAAATGTTTGAACCCTCACTGGGGTCCCGGCTACAAGGGCACACGCATTTGGTAGAACTCACTGGACTGTGCAGTTCTGTGCATTATACAGTATGTAATCTTACCTCAATTAATTACAAAGGAATAATTAAGAATTAAGGAATTCACTAATTATTTACAAAATGCTTTCTATTTACCCAACCTGGGCTAAGGGCTGGGGATATGGCCATGAATAGGTGGCCTCTCAAGAAGAATGGGAAAACACTCCTTCGACATTTCCCACACACTCAGGGTCCCCATGACTGAAGCTGCCTGTAAGCTTTGATAACCATCCTTTGCACACATGCACGGAAGCACACACACACACACACACACACACACACACACACACAAACAAACAACAGGGACTTCGCTTGCTGTCCTGAGTCTCTGACGTATGATAGTACATAACTATCTGGATCACAAGGAACCAACTGGAACTGCGCTAGCTACTCAAAGTAGCCTGGACAAGAAGCTTCCAGAATCCGTCTTCTGGGTCAGAAACAACCAAACTCTAACTTCACGCCCAAAGTCCACGAGCAAGAACCCTCGTCCTCCCACCTCTCCTCCCAGGGTAGGCACCCGCTGTCCTTCTTGGGCTTTGGGCCTGGTCTGCAGAGCTAGAGAGGTCTCGGGAAGAGCCAAGGGGGGGCCCTTGACCCCCTGGCTTCCAGCTCCCCCACCTAGCCCTCCAGGGAGAGGAGAAATCCAAACGAAGCCCATTCTCCCAGCAGCCCTTCCAAGAATAGCCAGCTGTAGAGATGCCGGGTCTGGTGTGAAGAAAGAAATATGCAGAAATCCAAAGGCAAGGTCTAAAAAAACATTTCTCCCACCGCGTGCGCTCTGAAAAGAAAGGACCCAAGACTGTGGACAGGAAGGGCACCCACGGCCAAGGGGACAGTGACCTCCAGCCACCGCTCAATCTCTTGGACAGAGTCTGAGTGTCGGTGACCCAGGATGCCCCACTCCTATCAACACGCCAGACGCGACCTAAAGAAACCTCTTAGTTCTGAGCTTCCATTCCTCATCCGTGACATGGGACTCGCAGTCCCTACCCCGCCCACTCCACAGGGGTGACGTGAACTCTGTAGGGAAGGGACGTGAACCTGCAAGGACCTGGTGAGCTCTGAGAAAAAACACGCTCAGCCACGGTCAACACGGAGCGTGTCTGGCGGCCCTCTAAGACCCGATGAGAATTCCTGCTCTTCATGTACTGCATGAACTTGGGAAAGTGACCCGATTTCTCTGAACCAGCTGCCACAGGCGTAGAACGGGAGCATCGCTGTTACCCTTGACGTTTGCCGTGAAGATTGGTAAAATGCCTGCAAAGCCTCCAGGGAACTACCTGGGACCCAGAGGGCATTCGGTCAATGGGAGTTGGCACCTGCCCTCCAGTGCAGAAGTCCCCCCTGCCCACTGCTGCCTTCAGCCTTGGAACAGGAAAGAGGCAGAGGCCTGGGGTTGCCAGACAAAACCGCACACAGGGGTCATACTTGTCTAAGCATCCCGCAGACAGGAAGACGCTCCCATAACCCCTCCCTCCTCTGGTCCAGCCACAGTGACTGTCCACAGGGCCAGAGCGAAGGCAGGAGAAAGTCAAAGAAAGGGACGAGGAAGCCGTGTGCTGTCGATCAGAAGGCATGACCCCACCCTTTCTTTGCAAAGTGAGGCCTTCAGGAGAGAACCCAAGGATCTAAACAGAGCTCTGTTCCGTACCCATGTCAACTGGGCTTCCCCGACACTGTCGCTGAGAGAGCCACAGTGTCTGGCCCCACAGCATTTCCATTTCCACAGCGTCTGGCCCACACAGATTCAGCAAACACTGGCTGAGCACCTACTATGTGTGAGATGCTGAGGTGGGTGCGGGGCACCACCATGGGCCGAACAGTTCTCGCCACAAGGAGGTGGTTGTCCGGAAGGGCAGAGGGAGTGGCAGAGACAGACAAGTGTGCTGCCGGGTGCTAAAGTGCATAGTCCTTACAAGCCTGGGGAAACTGGGGAGGTGCCCAGGGTGGGAGAGGCCCACAGAGTCCTGAGGGCCTGAGGGAACATACCTGCAGGTCCAGAAAACAGCAGGAGCCCCAACCGTGGCAAAACAAGAACACTCAACTCAGGGAAGTTTGGGAGACCCAGTAGGTTGGTGCACCAACGGCAGAAGGCAGGCTGTGAAGCAGGAGAAGTGGGGCACGGCGGGGCCACCAGGCAGTACCACAGAGGCGAGACTCTGTTCTCAATGTCCCATGTGATAGCGACTAGCTCCATGTGTTTACCTAAGTTAATGAAAAACAAATTAAATTCAAACATGTTTCTTGGTGGCACCAGCCACACTTCAAGGCGCCCCTAGGACATAGGCCGTTTCCATCATCCCAGAAGGCCCCCTTGGACAGCGGTGCTCAGGAAGGGTCCCTCTACTTCTGTGGGGGAGAAAGTGAATCAGAGGAAAGGAGACCTGGCCTGGGACTCATGTGGACAGCTGGACAGAGTCAGACTGGAGAGACAGCTGAGGTGGAAAGGGCAAGACTTGGTACCAACTGGCCGGGGAGACGGGGAGGGCAAAGCAGCTGGGGAGCCAAGAGCCGTGGGCTGCTCTCTAAGGTGGTCAGGCAGGGGCCACAGTCACTCACAGGCACAGAACAGAGGAGGGAGGGGGCCAGGTCAGGGAGAGAAGTGAGATGCTCAGCTTTGGCCCCTCAGCGTGACAGACACCCGCAGACCCATGTGTCCGTGGGTCTGCAGCTCAGGCGGAGTCGTGGGCTGCTGGGGGCAGCAGGCTCAGGCTGAGGCTTGAGCCTGAGACGAGGACCGTAAGGAGAGCGGGAATGGTGGGACGCGGCTGAGGCGGAACGTGCAATCTGGGTGAAGCTGCTGTCTGTGCCTGGGTGAGGGCTGGGTGCCGGGAGGAAGAAAGCTGTGGCGAGAGGGTCCCTGGGGCCAGGGCCTGGGCTGGGGCCTTGTACGGGTGGGTGGACATCGGCTGCAGACACAGGCGGGGGTTGGGAGAAGGGATGGCAGGCTGTGGAACATTGTGTGAGGCCCAGGGACTATGGCCTGGGGCCATTATTCTGAGGGCTATTAATGGGGGGCAGTGAGCTGTCAGTGACTGTGGATGGCCCCAGCAGGACCTCCCTGCCCCTCCAGGGTGGACATTGGTTCGGTTGCCTTTGTTACTAGAAGCAGCTGGGAGAGGGGTGGCCCAGGGGCATGTGGTCAGCACCCACTCAGGGCACGGGAGACCCTGGGCGCCCAGTTCTGCACGCCCAAGGGCTACCCAGAGGGAGGTTGGGCTCATCCCACCCCACTGCTCCCAGCACACTGGAGGGTGGTGGACACAAGAATGCTGCTCTCCAAAACCACTGGGACACTTCCTGTCAGCCCACATAATTGAGTATTACAGTATTTAAATTACAAATTGCAGATTATTTTTACAGGTGTCATTTTAAATATAACACGAAATTTCTTGACATTACCTCAGCCCTGCCACACAGCTGCACCCGGCAGCCCGCATGTGGGAGGCACATGGCTGGGGTGGGTCGCGTTGCAGCGCATACCGCACAAGTGCAGCGCCAGCGTGTGTGTGCATGCATGTGCACAAGTGTGTGCATGAGTGTGTGCGTATGTGCATGCACGTGTGTGTGCACATGTGTGTGCATGAGTGCACGTGCATGTGCACATGTGGGTGCGTGCGTGCATGTGTGCACATGCCTGTGAGTGAGTGAAGTGGGGTGACAGTCCAAGTGTCCTATCAAGGGTTGTGAGTGGGTGTGACCCTGGGAGGGCAGAGATGCCTGGGTTAGGATGCATATGACAGGGAGCGGGCGGGTGGTGTGTGCCCATGTGAACGAAGGTGTGAAGGTGTAGGAGGGGGTGAGCACATGTGTCAGAGCCCACTGCTGGAGGCTCCAGCCCTAGGGGACCGTCACTAGGCAGGCAGAAGCCTGCTGGTCTCTGTGTCCCTGGAGCTGAGGCGGCTGCAGCTCCTGGGCCTGCTGCTCTCCTAGGGCAGAGGGGCTGCTGGAGGCGGCCAGGGTGGTGCCGCAGTGCCCTCCAGTGGACACTGTTCCAGCCCCAGCCCCCAGGCAGACCCACAAGTGAAAAGACGCTGCTGGTGTCCTTCCTATGACCTGTGACCCCAGGCCCAAGTCCTCGACACCTCCCCCCTCCTGAGGGTGCAGGAAGAGCCCACCGGCACCTCCCTCTGCTCCCAAGGCTGAGACTCCAGAGAGCTCGAGCCCAGCTTCAGTTCTCCCTCAGGCCCTTGGCCTTTCCCCTGCTGGGCAACCACAGCCAGAAGGCAACAGGCTCCTTCCTGCCTTGGTGACACTCCTCCCTCCAAGGACATCACCAGGTCAGAGGAGCCCCAGAGGTCAAGGCCCGGGCCTGTCTCCTCCACAGCATAGGGTGAGGACAAGAAGACTCTCTCCAAAGCAGCAGTGTTGGTTGGCTCTTCCCCATAACCAACTGCAAGTGTCTTTAAAAAGGAAGATGAGAAGAGGCTGGGAAAAGAACAGTCTGACTCCACTTAGCCAAGTCCTGTCCTGGGCTCTGGTCTGCAGAGGCTGAGCCCTGAGCTGGGTTAGGGGTGGGCAGTGCAAACAAAGCAACTCTTCCAGGCTGCTATTTTTAGAATGGATATCTCAAAAAGAGACTTACACCTAACAAAAGAAGAATTCTCTGGGCTTCCACTTCAGCCCAGTGTTATTGGTGGCACCAGCAAGCGCCCACCAGGCGTCTGGCCAGGGGGGAGGGAGCAGCAGGAGGCTGCGTGAGCCACAGCTGGGTGTCACTGTGGCTGCCATTGGTCAGAACCTGAGAGAGGTCCAGCGGGAGCTGCCATTGGTCAGAACCTGAGAGAGAGGCACTGACCAGGAAATTGGGGACACACAACCACAGAGAGCCACAAGGTCACAAGAGACCAGATGTATCCTGACATCTCCCTCAGAATTGTCAGATACCTGTGTACCAGAAATGAGCTGGGCACCCTCTAAATTCCCCCCAGACCAGGCCTGCAAGGACCTATGAGGCCCTCAACAATACGTACTGAGACCTCTGAGACCTTCTTAGTCCGCCCAGGAGCCCAGACGGGGCCTGCCCTGCACTGCCCTGCCCTCACTCCCACTTTTCAACCCATGGCTCACCCTGACACCACTGTCCCGGGTCCGCTTTAGGAGAAAGGGGGAAGCCATGTCAGAACATCTGACAGGAAGGGGAGGGCAGAAGAGCCAGTTGTTTTCTTCAGGACGCACCAGATACACCACACAAACCCAGCAGGGAAACCGAAGGACTCCAAAGAGGGTTTCTTCCTGGCTGTGTCCAAAAATGGTTGCGACAGCTCAGCCCCAAGCCAGGTGACCAGCCTCTCCCCCACAGGTCTGAGAGGTCCCTCACCAGGCGTCTGGCCTGTCCACTCCACCCCCAGCAGCTCGGCACCAAGTCTCCCAAAGCTTACCTCTCCCTCCCGTCTCCCATCCCCTCCCATGTCAGGGCGAGGGAGCGGGTACAGCTGGAAGAGAGGGAGTCTCCAAGCTCCTCACTGCACACAAAGAAAGCTAAGAGTGAGAATCAAGAAAGACTTTCAAAACATGGAGCCGCCTGGTGGCCACTGTGTGCTCTGACTCTGGTCTACCATTATTTTTCACGTGGCCTCTCCCCAACCTTGACCTTTCTCTTTGCCATTTTTTTTTTTTTTAACTAGCATCTGGCCCATTTCTCAGATTGCTGTCCTTGTTTCCATCTGTTTATCATGGGGAGTGCAGGAGAATCTTTCCAGGCTAAAAGCACATCATGGTGTCACTAATCTAGGTCCCAACTTGACTGCAGCCCCCTTGCAAAGCTCTGATCCCACTCGTCCTTGCTCAAAGTACACCCCACTTCTTTGAGGAACTGCAGCTTTCAAACAGTGACAGATGTGGCTGGAAGCAGGGGTGGCTGTCGAGAAGAAGGTAGAGCGATATGGACTGCAGAATTCCCACTCCAAGAGGACAGGATGGCTGTCATCCTCCTCCTCATCATCATCTCTAATGTTGCTAAAGGCTTGCTATGTCATCCCGATGCTGAGTGCTTTACTCAGATGTTTTCACTGAACTTCTGCAACAGACCCTAGAAGGAGGCACAACTGCTCCCACTGAACAGGTACAGAGGCAAGGCAAGGCTGTGCCATCTCCCCCAGGCCCGGAAGCCCTCTTACTCCCCAACTCAATCTTCCATTGGCCTGATTTGCATTTTTCCGAAGCAGTTCATCAATGACTCTATGACATAATTGCAGTGGATCACAGGCATTTTTAAATAGCAAAATATAAGTTCTTTCAGTCATAAAGAAGTGTGTATATATATACACAGAGATGGGGGGATGTGAAGGAGTATGATAAATACATTTCTTAGTATGAGTCACAGTTTCAAATCTCTAAGAGCTTTTGCGCTGGACTCTCCGTCTGCCCTGAGTCCTGCTAGAATTTCTAACCTGTTCTCCCCAACTTCCATGCTCTGGGTGTCTCCTCACCACCTCCAAGGTTCCCTGCTGCCCCAGTTTGCTGAGGAGCGGCCACCGGGTCCCATGGACACTGGTGAGCTGCTATGGGAGCCAGCTAACAGGCCAGGCTGACAGGGCAGAGTCCTCACACTGCCTTGTCTATGTGCCTCCTGCTTCGGTGTGGTGCTCCTGTCTGTCCTGCAGGACTGATGTCTCCCCAAAGAGGCTTAATGGCCCCGTCCTCCCTGAGCTGTCAGGTTAGTGTCTTTGTCTGCAGAATTAGCACAGGTGCACCTGCAGGCTGGCGTCCTCATTAAACTATTTTCTGCCTCTTGATCCCATAAGGACAGCTCCAGGGGACCTTTCAAATAAGCACTTTGTTTGCAGTGGCCTCTCCAGATTAGAATGGGGAGTCTCAGTTTTATCAGCAGAGCGGGGGGAGGTCCAGGGCCTCTCTGGGTCTTCTCTCAACCCAGTGCAGGTGGACCAGCCCACACAGGTGTGGAGGAGTCAGGGGCTGGGTCTTCTCCAGGCCTCCTCCTCTGGCTCCATCCCTTCCTGCTGATGTTCTCCTGGCCATAAATAGGACTCAGAGTAGTAGAGTGAGATTCTATTCCTGCTGCATCTCCTTTGTCACAAAGGCTGTCTCCAAGAGGACATACTCATGAATGGTGACATTCCAGGTAGAGAATTATTGAATAGAAAATCCCCAAATTCCCCCAGGGCCAATGCCTGCCTTTCCTACTCCTGGTTACTCCCATCTCTGTCCTCTATGCAGCTCTGGGGTCAACTTGCTTCAAGCAGAACATCCCCTGAGCACTGGCCAGGACTGACTGCAGAGTCGGGGAGACACGATTGGGTCTTTGGTCAGCAATTCATTTGCTGCTCTCTGGGGAGACAGGGATATTGGTCACTGGAAAATTTTGAATACTGAAGAATGACATGGAGTTCAGACTGAAGGCCAGAGGACCAAGAGGAGAAGAGGACTAGTGGGCAGAGAGCTGTGAAAGTGTAGGACTCCTAGAAATGGGGGCTGGAAGGTCTCAGGAAACAATAAAGAGTCCACAGAGAAAGCAAAGGCAGAAATGGAGATCCCAAGAAGGGAGGATGCATGAACAAAGATCGGGGGGCATGCAAAATGGAAGACATGCTTGGCAAAGAGAGTGGATGAGCCAAGCTAGAGCAGTCTGTCTGTCTAAAGGGGAGAAGGAGAGAACCTTAGGAAGAGTTTCCCAACTAGTTGCAAACGGAGCCAGGCATATGGAGACATAGGCACCTATAGCCCTAGGGTTATTTGAGGAGCCCAAGGCAGCTGAGCCCTGGCTCAGTCCCTCAGCATAATGTGGAAAGGTTCCACCAACAGAGAATGAGAGGACAAGAGCATTGGGATCATGCCCCACTCCCAACAGCTGCCCCCAAATCATAGTGTGCTTGCTGGTGTCCTCTCTCTCTCTCTCTCTCTCTCTCTCTCTCTCTCTCTCTCTCCCACCACCACCACTCTCCCTCCCTCCCTTTCCCTATCTCTCTCCCCTCCCCTCACTCCCCTATCCCTCTCCCTTTTATATTCAACAAGCATTTCCTGAGCATCCCATGGGCTGGATGTGGCTCTGAATGGGAAGATTCCACATTGAATTGCTTCCCTTTCCTCAAGGGTTGGTGGTCTCCTGAAAAAGACAAAGAAGTAAACCCTTCATTGCAATAGAATGTGGCTGCAACCAGGACTGGGGTAGGAGGAGGCACAAGGCATGGTGGGAGCTCAGAGGAGGCACCTTCCCCAACCCAGGGGCCAGGGAAGCCTTCCCCAAAGCACTGGGAACTGAGCTGAGTCTCACAGGGAGAGTGAGAGTCAGCTGGTGGGGAGGAAGAGAGAGATTTTCCAAGCAAGAGAATGACTTGAGCCAAGGCCAGGTGGCTGGGGACTGAACACAGTCTGGAAGGTTCTGCAGACAGGTCAGAGAGGCTGGGGTGGCACTACCGCAGGAGCTGCCTTGCTGGACTATAGGAACACCCAGAGCAGGAAGGGAGGGTGCAGGAAGGCTTCTCAGGGCAGATTTATTCATAAGGAAGACAGACTCCCACCTGGCCCAAGGGAAGGCAGGCATCCCTTGATGGGGAGTGGGGGTGGCACCTCCCCGAGGCTGAGGGTGCTGTTCTTGATGCTGCAGATACCCCAGCTTCCCAAAGGAGGCCGCCACATTGAGGGGTCCAGGCCACAGCCTGCCATAGATCCTTCCAAAAAGCTTGTCCTTAGCAACGGTTTTCCTGTGACCTTTCTGGGAGAGGAAAAGATGAACATTCTTCACTCTAGTCGTTTCCAGGCCAGCTTTCCAAAGAACTGCTCCCTCACTGGCCTCCCGAGGGGGTGAGGTCCCCAGGGACCCGGGTTAGGAGGAGTTCTGAAGGAAGATGTCCAAGCAACCGAGAAGAGGACTCTGATTGAAGACTATCAGCCATGAGGTTGGCCCCAGGACGGCTGAGTTCAGCAAGAATGTTCCAGCTTGTTCCGGTTGCTCCACGTACACGCATTTTTTTTTTTTTTGGAATGGAGGAAAAGAACCTCCATCGTATGGTAAAAGGTGATTTGATGAAGACCATCACGAGGCATTTGTTTGTCTCTAGGTTTAGAGACACCCACCATTTCACACGTGGAAAGGCAAAAAGCAGACTCATGTTCATTTTTGATATCTAGGTCATTACAAAATTCTAATATGTTGAGGATGGTCCTGTTTTTTAAAAGGTGACCTCAAATATGAGCATCATAAGACTAATTAAAGGTAATGAAACAAGAACAGCAGATAAAAAAGCAAACCAACCATCGGAGAAAGCAGAAACCTCAGTGACTGCCTGGTCCAGGGCTCCACCATCTGGCTTAGCAGGTGCCACACCAAGCAGATCTGACGGTGCCCGTGGGATCACAGATCATCCTATCTGGGCTGCCCAAGTCAACTCATCATGGCACCTTGCCCTGCATGGTCCCCACTGTTATGTCCTACTTCCCAGAGGGGCAGTGAATACCTTGAGAGCAGGGACCATGCCTCCCTGATGACAATGGAGATAAACCCAAAGAGTCCATAGGAGTCTCCCAGCCATCTAGTCCTGGCTCATTCAAAACCCTGCTCCTCTGCCAGACCTTCCTGCTGCTACCTGCACCTCCTCCCCTGTGCAGTGTCCTGGTCCTGTTAAGCCCAGTTCCATTCTCAGGCAGGATGTGCTTGGAAAGAGTCTTCCTGTGGGGCAGCTCTTGCTCACAGAAGGAGTGGCATCTGCAGGACCTGAGAGCCCCCCGCTTCCCATTGCCTGCACGGAGCTCAGTTGCCCCAGATATTTCTGAAACCTCAAACAGAGGTTTTATGATTTTTATGATTTTTTTCCCTTCCTTTGTTCATTTCATACCCATTTTTTGGCCTCAGTATGAGGAGAGCGTAATGGACCCATGCATTCTCTGTAGGTTTATCTTAGTGAAGACGTACACGAGGAATTGGAACCCAGGTACCAACTGAGGTCCCCCGCCCCCTTATAAACCTAAGTAAATTAGTCCAAACCTGCGACCCAACCATGGTAAAGTCCAAAAGGCCCCTTCAGTGTGCTCAAGCCTTCCAACAAGAACTCACATCCTAGTGTTAACTCATCCTGTGACACCATTCTTCTCTGAATTCTTAGCCTTTCTTCATTGTGTTACTGTTACACTGGGTGTTTATTTTCGACATGGGAGAGTCCCAGACATGAGCCCATCTCCCCTTCTGGGATTATACTACTTATTCATGTGATTCATAGTGTGTAGGGTCAACTTTACAGAAGGTTTTGGGAGGTGACAAAGGTTTATGTCTCAAAAATGCCTGTAACCCTAACTGAACGTGAGTTCTCTGGTCTTGGAAATTCTTTGATCACTCCAACAGTGGGTCAATTATCCTTGCTTCATCTGACTCCTCCAATTTGTTCTCCTTGGACCTCTACTGCCACCCAGATCTTATTCACAACAGTTCAGAAATCTCTTTGGTGTCCATGTATCCTGTTAAGCCAGGCCCCAAGAGTCTCATTTTCTAAACCAAGGGACTTATCAAGATATTTTCCTAAACAAATGCAATTCCTTCTTCTACAGGAATTCTGTACCATCTCTGAAGGAAAAACACTACCTTCCACTGTATCAAGAGCCATTTTCTATGTACTGTGAACAGTCCTAAGACGTGGGACTATACAAACCAAACTGGAAACCAAAGATGGGCCTAGATGGAGGGAGTCAGACTGCACCCAGTCCCAAAGGTCACAATGTGCCAACCAAGACCTGGAAAAGGGGCAGAACTGGACAAGAGACTAGGGAAAGAGTCTAGGCAGAGGAAGAGCGTGTGCCAAGGAACAGAGGCCAGAGAAAGCCTGGCATGTTCGGGGAGAGACACCCACAGTGGCTGGAAAGGACACCGCAAGTCAAGTGCAGCAGTATGAGAAGTGAAGCTGGAGGAGAGGAGGGCCAGGTCATTCCACATAGGTTGGGCAAAGAGGTCTGAATCTGATCCAGAACTTTCCATGGGAAGCTACTGAAGGGTATAAGCAGAGGAGTAACATGGTCAGATTGGTACTTTAGAAGGATGATTCTGTCCGAAGGATGGAAAACCAGTTATTAAGACCAGAAGTAGAGACCAGAAGGAGGTGATTTTGGTGGTCCAGAACGGGAAAGAGGCCTGAACTGGAGGAGCCAACTAGGGAAGAAGACATGGACATACCTTCAAGAGACAACAGAGAGACAGAGAGCAGGCCTGTCACAGTGCAGGGGTAGAAATGGCAGAGAGCCTGGGACAACTCCAAGATGTCTCAATCAAACAACTGAGGGACAGGTGGCCTTGCTTGCTAGGATGGAGGACACAAGAGCAGCAGGTGAGTCTAGGCAAGGTCCACCATCTCCCTTGCTTGTCTCTTATGCAAAGGCCACTGTGTTCCCAACCTAGAACTTCGAAAGAAAGAGCTCACTGCGGACGTCTCCCCAAAACTGACCTGACCAAAGAGGACTCAAAGAAACCTAAATGAGGAAAAGCAGCTACATGGTTTGCTCCAACATAGCAGGAATTAGAGAACCTGGCAGCCACTGAGCAGGCCCACCCTGTGCCAACGCTGCCCAGGGCACCCCTGCCCAGCCCAGTGCTGCACCCTCCCCTGGAGCAGAGTTCCAGGCCCCACCACAAGGCCTCACCCGGCCTCCATCTGGCCCACTGAACTCTAGCTCCCACACCTCAGTGCCCTTCCAGCCTGAGAGGGGGCGCCTGGGTCTGTTCCCTTGCATAGCCATTCATCAAGTCCAAGAAAGCCAAACACAAAGGTAAGATCACTTAGCCAGGCTGCGATTAGCAGATTAGCGGCTTGTTGCTCTTGTCTTCTGTCCCACTCAATGACCTCACGCGCGCCCAGCGAGCCTCAACTCTGGGCAGCTCCAGGAGAGGGCCCATCGGCTTCCCTGGCAAAAAAATCCGCCAGCCTGTCACCGTGAGTTTCCCCGTTGTAGAGCTAAACTACAATTGATGTTCTGTCTCTATCAATTTCTCAGGAATGCCGGGACGCGAGCCCAGTATTAATGAAGACAGCAGAAAAGAAGGCATGAGCTTGGCCCCACTCCAGAGCTGACAGAGATCATGGGTCCTGAGTCATTCCCAGAGACCTAGAGAGGCCCAAACAAGGCAAACAGCCAGGGCCTGGGGTCACACACAGGGTTGATGGGGCAGACAGATGAGAGAAGGCTGGGGAGAGAATTTCTGCAGAAATTGGCCCTCAGATCATCCCTTTAAGTTCAGGTATTATTTTCACCCCATGAGAAGGCAATTTGACTCCAGACTACAAGGGCATAGCCACAGGTATATGCAGGCGGTAACACATGCACTGGCTTACAGGTCATTTTACAGGACCATGGCAAAGCCAGACCTATCACTCATGCAAGGAGCTGATGCTGTACCCCTATGAGTCCCTCAGAACTCACAGAATGACCTCTCAAACCAGAAGTATTCCCAGGTCACGAGCAGGGGAAGGCTTGATTGGGGTGGGAGGCCCCGCTGGTATCAAATTAAAAGCCAATAAAACGCTTGTCTTCATCTCAGTTTGAAAAATGAAGAGAAACTGGCCATTGATTCCTGCTTCTCAGACAATGTCATCTGGGGGCTTCTGGAGTCTGAACCTTTTTTAATCCCATATAATCCCTTAATCCCTCCAAACTGTCCTGCTCCTCCGCTGACTGGCTCCAGCAGCAACAGCTCAGTTCAGCCTTCGATCCCATCAGTCAATTTACAGACCCTAGGAGGTGGGGTCTGTGCAGGGTTTGGAGAATACAATAAATGCTTCAGGAGCATAAAGTAGCCCAGAGGTGACACTGGGATACCTGGAGCCTTGGAGGTAGCTGTTCCTGCTCACTGATTTTCAAGAGATTCTGGTTTATAGTAAATGGAAGGTACTTCTTGCAGGTACTCGATAAAGGAGAGCAAATTTCACTAGGGTGGTGGTCATTTGAACACTGTCTCAAGGTGGCCCCAAGGCCCTCTACCTACCCATGAAGGTATAAAAAGAAATTAGGAGAAAGTGAAATAGCATTTTTCTTCTCCACTTCATCAGGAAGTGTGCCAAGAACACTAGAGGACTTCTTTTATTGCTATTAAGTGACATTCTGGGGAACATAACTTCTAACAGTTCTAATAACTATGGTGTTGGCAAAAGAGGAGGAGGGAAAGAGAATGCACAAGTACATACAAAAAGGAGAGGCAGGAGAATATGAAAGAGAATGTAAGGCGGCTCATATAGTAAATGCTCAATAACTATTTGAGAAGGGAGATTAGTTAAATGAACACATACCTCAATAAAAACAGCACCATGCCAGGAAAATGCACTGGATTTAGATAGAAATGGCTCTTTATTCCCAGCTTGAGGACATAGAAAAGGACTTCTGTCTTAACTCAATCTGCCACAGTCACGTACCAGAGACGAGACAGCTAAAACAACACATTTATTTCTCACAATTCTAGAGTTCAAGGTGCCAGATGGCTGGATTCTAGTAAGGGCTCTCTTCTTGGTTGGTAGACTACTGTCTTCTCACTGTGTCCTCAGCTGCCGGGCAGAGATCAGACAGAGAAAGCAAATCCCTGGTGTCTCTTCTTATTACGGCACTGATTCCATCTGACCAGGGCCTTGTCCTCATAATCTACCTACCTCCCAAAGGTTCTTCCTTCAAATTCCACTCCTCTGGGGGTGGGGCTTCCGTGTATGCCTTTCCAGGGGTTGGGGATATAAGTCAGTCCACGGAAATTTCTTTAAGCTTCAGTTTCCTCATTTGTAATTAGAATGATAGTAACTTTGGTCTAAGGCATTTCCTTCTACTCAGGGCTCTGTAGGACCTGGAAGCAATGCCTTCTAAAATGCTGTTGACAACAAACTGTAAAATGTCCTAGTGGGTAGGATGCGTGGAAGGTGGGTGCCCTCCCACTGTATATGCTCACAGGACGCACACGCCCTAACAGTAGAGCCCCTGCTGAAGCCAGAGCTGTCAATACACCCTGAAGTTCAATCCCAAAGGTTGCCCCAGAGAGCAGGTGTGGGGTCGCTACAGTGCTTGACAGTGGTCCCTACTTATGGGATAATTCAGGAGCTACAGACCTGGCTTCCAAATAAAACTCCACCTGTCGAGGTGACCTGAAGTACCTGCACTGACCCAGACGATCTTCCCCAGGAAGAATCACAGAAGCTTGAGACACAGTGCAGAACCTGAAGACTCCCCACCGCTTCTCCCAGCTAGAAAGAGCATGGCCACGGCCACCTCGCATGATGGCTCCTTAAGTCAGAGCTCTGCTCCTCAGGGGGCACTAAATTTGGGGAATTTTCAGGTGTCTCAGGTGCCCAAACTACTGCTCAGACACAAAGTCAAGGACAGTCAATGCCCATTCAGATGGCCTTGTCTAGGGGAGCTCTGTGGATGAAGAGGCCCCCACTGGGATCCCAGTCCCCTGATCCACCATCTCTTTCTGTTCAAAGAACACTCTCTGGGACCGGGACATGTCAGATGGACAAGGCTCATGAGTCACCACCTCTGGGGGGCTGCAAAGCTCTGACCCTCCCACGGACAGTGATGAGTCTCGAAGTTGCTTCCCGGGTGTTCGTCAAGTAGCAGATGGGGGCCTTTGCTTTCTACGACCCCGAGACGCTCTTTTCCTCTGGTGCTTCTCTGAGAGGACAGTGCTTGTCGGCGTGTTGTAAATGCTGAGTTTAAGACCTTGAGGAGGGAACTTGGATGGAGCTAGGTCTCTTCTACATCAGCTGCTTTGGGGATCCCTCCTCGGGCGCCCACACTGTGCCTCTCCTAGCACTCAACCTTGGCCATCTTGTTGGTACACTGTCTCTTTGACCCTGTGGGCAATGCGCGATGGAGAACAGGTCTCACCTCTGCCTCCCCAAAGCCCAGCACAGGGCTTAATGCACACTCGGACTGTTGGCCAAGTGAAGAATCAGCCAGAAAGAAACTGCTGCATTACACACTGGAGACACCCAAATGCTTTAGATACTGATTTTGCCCTGCAAGAGTTAGAATTTTCTTAAGACAAAATACGCAACAACAGGAGAAAGTCTATCTTTGGCGAATTGTGACCAAAGTCCAAAGTGACAGACAAAAGTTGCTAAGTGTTCCAGATTGTGAATTCAGAGAGTCACCACTGCCCTTCCTGTGGGCTTCAAGGTACCAGAACTAGCCCTAACCACCACAAACCACCTGCCTCAGTCGGCTTAAAGGAGAATGTGAGAGACAGGTAGGAGTGGTCCACATTCTCAGGGTAAAGCATCCAGAGAGAAAAGCCATGTCCTCTCCCCAGAGGAACTGAAGAGGAAGACTCTAAGACTCACTCAAAAAGATTGGAAATTATCATGATAATTGTGTGTTGAACCATGTCCCTAGAAAATGCATACACAGAAGTCCTGCTCCCAGTACCTCAGAACAGTATCTTATTTGGACATAGACATTGCACATGTAATTAGCTACAAAGAGGTCACACTAGAGTAGTGTGACCCTAGTCCAACACTACTGCTGTCCTGATAAAGAAGACACCCTGTGAAGACTGGAGTTTTGCAGCATAAAGTCGGGAAACTTCCAGAATGTAGGGGGAAAAGGCCAGGGACAGTTACCACCTTAATGACTTCAGAGGGAGAATGGCCCTTCCAACACCCCTATTTTGGACATCTAGCCTCCATACCTGTGAGACAATGAATTTCTATTGTTTGAAGCCCCCAAGTTTGTGACATCCCAGCAAATTAAAATGGAAGTATTTGCACAAACAAAAGACTCACACTTCATTCACCTGTTCCATGTCTGCTTTGGCACCAGCTGTGTTGACCTATTCCTTCGTCACCTGAGCAAGGAGAAAGAAAGGACCAGTGTGATGAGAAGGTGACAGGAGGAAAGGGGGCTGGAATGCTGTGCCTGGCTCCCCAGGACTCCAGAAGCATGGAAGGTACCTACCAGCCTGCATAGACTGCAGAGAGCAAATGAATTTGTGAATCACCAAATGTCAGTGGCAGAAAGATGCACGGCGAGGGGGATGTAGCCTGCATACCACCATGGGAATGGACCAGAGGGACCGCCAAACCTCTGGGGAACTCAGTGCCTAGCAGGATCCCATAGGAACGTACACATAAAGCCGTGAATAGTGATATCAGGTGACCTTCCAATGAGAAAATGGAGTAGGTAATGCAACAAGTGGTCAGAGTAGGGCTGCAGGTCACCTCTCAGAACAGTACAGAAGAGACGTCTAGGTGCAGCTGGAACTGAGCTTCACATCCAAGAACATGCCTTGGGTAAGCAGAGCAGGAAGAGGGAAGAGGAACTGACATCTCTCCCAGTGAAAGGCCTGGCACTGGGTGTGGGCTTGTGAAGTTTTAGCAAATCTACATTCTGGGAATGGGAATTGGGATGTGCCAAGACCCAATACCACTTGGGGATGGGATCAAATATTTTGTACAAGGAAACTGCTACAGGGAAGAAACAGGAGCAGGAAGATGAGGCTTTCCGGATACCATGTCAGGGCTAAGCTACGTGGAGTGGACCCACTCATGTGTCCTCAGAAAGCCAAAGGCTGCCTGAGCTGGCAGCCTCTGGGGGCTCCTAGCCTCTCCACCCACTGCCTTGCCTTCACAGGTGTGGCCACTGACACTTGGGAGCAAAATGCAGGGAAAACTAGAGGACACTGCTAGCCAGGAGCTCTCAGAGACTGGACACAAGTCCCAACTTGACCTCAAAAGCACCTGAACAGCCACCACCTAGGGAGGCAGTCCCCACTCCAGCAGTGGGGAGGCAGAATCGGCTGCTGAGGCTTGTGAGATGGTGTGTTTTGTCTGGCTTCTGGCCACCAGAAAAAAAATGCAACAAAGGAAAGGGGGAAAGATAGGATTATTGGCGTGGAAAGCCTAATGACAAACACGTTTGCCTGTTTCTAACCGGAGAGCCTGCCCCCTCCGGGCCTGTTTGGGTTTTCTCCTGTACTTGGAGGGCAAAGCCAGTTGCTAGCTCCAGAAATAACATCTTCCCAAAATCCATGCTTAACATGGGTGGCTCCCAGGTCCCAGGGTTTGGGCCACTGCCCCACAGACCTGATCAACCATCTCATACAGTGCTCTCTGTCTATGCAGAGGATTAGCTGGGCCTTCCCCAGGAATCATAGACCGTGCTCCACTCTGAGATGAGCACCACAGCGGACATAACTGTTAGCGCCTATGAGCCAGGTCCCCTGTTAAACCCCTCATATATATTGCCTCATTTGATCTTTGCAAATTCTAATAGCTAATGGATCTTATCTCCATTTCAAAGATGAGAAAACTCAGTCTTAAAGAATATGCTCTTGCCAAGCACAACGGCACACACCTGTAATCTCAGCACCTTAGGAGGCTGAGGCAGGAGGATGGCAAGTTCAAAGCCAGCCTCAGCAACTTAAAGAGGCCCTAAGCAACTTAGAGAAACCCTGTCTCTAAATAAAATATAAAAGATTCAGTGGCTAAGCACCTCTGGGTTCAGTCCCCAGTACCAAAGTGAAAGGAGAGCTAGAGAGATTGATTATTCAACAAAATTAAGATTCGTGGATTTCAGAGCTGAGTGGAACTTTAAGAAACATTTTTCCTGACCTCCTTGCCATGCAGTTGATAAAACTGAGGTCAAAAGAGAAATAGTGACTTACCCAAAGTTGCACAGAAGCAGGGAGACAATGCTGCCATGTGCCTCACGTTCCCAGCCCTATCCTACTTTGGAGGCATCATAAAAGCAACACTGAAGAAAGGCAAAGGGGCTCTGCATCTCCAGGGGCTGTTCAGCTCACTGGGGAAAATCACCCAGCCCCCCAATCCTGCTTGCCCCAAACTCCTGGCTGGTTTCCGTGAGCATGGCACAGATGCAGCTCCTTGTGGGTAATGAAGCAGTAAACATTCTCATATGGTGTCCGCATGCCTGTCACACTGAGGCCGGGTTTCATCAAGATCTTACCCACTGAAGACTCGACCTTTGCTGCCCTTGCTCCGCACAGAGCGATGCCAAGCACGCAGAGAACACCCTGGCCGCGGTCAAGACATGGCAGGACCTCGCGAAGGCTGGAATGTAAATGATCAATTCTAAACAGAGTGTCAGCTTGGATAAACTCTTTTAACTTAGCAGCAGACGTTGTCCACAATGTCAATTAGGAGGAAAAGAAAAGGAAGTCAGGAGAAACCATAAGAGAAAAAGGAACAGAAAGGCACAGGGAGAAAAGACAGTGAATAAAAAGTGACTTCAGAGGATGGCGCTCGGGGGTGAGCTGGTACCCGCAGTCTGCCCAGGGGCTCTGTAAGGGGGATCCCCAAGCCCTCCCCAGCCAGTGGATGGGAAGCCTGGAGAGAGGGCTTGGTAAGGAGAAGGCCCAGCACTAGTGTCTCAAGGCCAAGGACTTCATCTCCCATTGATCCACAGGCACCTGAGGGCCTAAAAGCCATCTGACCTCAGGTTACCAAGCCCAGGCCCTAAAACAATGAGAAGCAGGTGGGGCTGTGTATGAGGCCCCTAAACCCTATTAGAGGGTCAGGTCAGACTATCCTAAGCCCAGTATCCAGTGGGTCTGGCTGGGCCCCTGATATCAAATCTCTACCAGGATGCAAATAATGCATACAGAGGAGTCACAGTCAATGCCAGGCACAGCAGAGACTGATGTACTAAGACCCAGTTCCTTCTCCTGGAACACTCAGAGCATAAGCCTCCATCTCCCCTCCAGTTAAGTGTGGCCACGTGCTTGAGTCCTGGCTAGAGAATGGGCAGCACTGCTATGTTCCCTTCTAGGCCTGGCCCATGCGTAGTCCTTCTTTGTCCATCTGTCAGCCAGACACAGAATCCTGTTGGAGCAATCCACAGCCCTAGGGGACACAAAGCCACAGGCAGGAAGAGCCAACATCCCTAACTGAACATGTCTAATGCCACCTGGAGAGACACCAGGAATACCACATTGGACTTTGGGTGAGTGAGAAATGACCTTTGTACTCTATTAAGCCACTGGGGTCTAGAGACATCTTTGTTTCAACCACCAACATTACTTATCTAACAAGCATGGTCCTTAGCCTTGGTTTCCTGAGAAGACACCCCAAGGCCTGGAGCCTGATCTCACTCCCAATTTTAATGATGTTTTCACCTTCTGTCAGACTTCTAGAAGTTTCTCTGAGAGGTCTGGCCCTTCTCTCTGTAGCCCAAACAACTTCCCAGAGTCTTTTGACCTTTGGGACAGATCTCAGTGGCATGACCTTGGAACCTCCTGCCACCCAAGAGCCATCCTCCCAAGGACAGGCGGCCATATCTCCACCTCATCCAACCCTAAGTCTGACAGGCTTGACCAGCTCCTAGGAATCTCCTGGTTGAGTAAGGGGTAAGAACAAGGTTTGTGCCTCTGCTCATAAGACAGCCAGAAGTAATGAAGAGAACACTAGATCCAGAGGAGGTAGAAATCAGAAGGAAGAGTGCAGAGGATGTGTGCTGTAGAGTGGAAGCACAGGTCATGGTCCAGGAGCAGGCTGAGGACATGTCCCTTACACATGCATCCACCCAAAAGGAACGGTAGCCACTGTGCAGAAGGCACACACGGCAGTGGGTGTGGTCATTGAGGCAAAGGTGTGCTTCATAGCCCTACACATCCAGACTTCTTTTCTTAGATTGCATGGTTACTACTTTTAATTAGCCTTGGTTACCCATATGTGATTAGTCTGTAGATCATCTTGACCTGGAGACCTATAGCAACAGAGAAACCTTATTTCATGTGATTCCTCTTAAAATCCTCATTCTTTTTATACAACACACTTTATTCACACTTGATGGCTGGACCTGCTACTCCTGTGGCTTTTCCCCACCCTTTGGGTTCTGACAAGTGTTTGAATGGCTGCTATACATCCCCCTGGGCAAAGGATGGGTCACCTGAAAAGTGTTGCCTTCTGAAGGTGCTCTGCTTATTCCCTGTCCACCCATGTGCCTCATCCCCTGCTGGGTTTCACCAGTCAACACCCACGGGCATGGGCAAGAGCTTAGATTAACATTTTTCTGGTTCCTTGTTCTCCCACACTTTCTGATAGAACCACCAAGGTCAAGTGCAATATTCTTCTCCTTCAGGACACTACCTTCAGTGAATCTGGAGCAGCCCTAGCAAGCATAACACTTGCCTTTGAAACAACTTTAATCCAGTACGTCCACCACCAATCCCTGCATGGTGGCAGGAAGTCTCATTCTTCCTCCATCTGTTAGCTGGGGGCTGTGCAATGTCTGCTAACCTAATTGAGCTTCCCTGTTTGTCTTCTACTGTGTTGTTTTATTTGGAAAGTGGGGACGAGCATATTCCTTGCATACTTAATAGTGTTGTTTTGTTGATCAAAGATATAAAGTAGGAGCACTTTGTTAACCATAAAGTAGATTTACTGGTGAGGGTATCATCAATCTCTACCCAAGCCTGGTATACCCCTCACCTGCTTCCTCATAGGTATTTCTGTTTCCTAACTTCTCCAAGGTCCAGCACAAACTAATTCCTCCCTCTTCTGAACAATTTACCCTGGTGACCTATTTGTTTACTCCTATCCAGCTATAAGTGTTGCAGAGTTAACACTTTATCTCTAAGGCAGTTTAGTTTTATGTACTACAATCCTGTTCATTGGCTAAATGGTGTGTGTGTGTGTGTGTGTGTGTGTGTGTGTGTGTGTGTGTGTGTTGGGTGGGGAACTTGCCTGCCACACCACCCTGGAAAGGATTATCTCATATTCATCCGAGTTATTTGCCCTATTGGCCAATTTGTGTGGCCCTTCACCAGGGTTCTCAGAAAAAGGACATCTTAATATCACTTTAGGGTGAAGAAAACTAGGAAACTCCATAATGCATGCATTGCTTGAGTTGAATCTCAAAAAATGAATGGATATCAGCCAAGGGAAGAGTATATAAAAGGGCCAAGAAGCTTGGGGCACCTCACCCCTCAAGGGATGAAGTCCACTAAGGGTGGACAGCTGAGATCAGGGCTCAACATGGTGGAGAAGAGGGGAGACCAACAGCAGGCAGGTGAATGAGGACAGGGCTGTAACTGCCACCAAACAATAATGGAGAAAAGAACCCGAAGAACACGAAAATATTGTGATATTCAACATGGGCCGCAGCTGTTTTGCCACTTCTAAATCCTGTTATTCTGTTTCTCTTTGTCTGTTCCTCATGTAGTGACTCAGAAAGCCCCTCAATCCCACCAGAAGCTTCCATGTCCACCATTCAGCCCAGACACAGGAACTAGACCAGCAGAGGCCCAGGGCAGCAGTGGGCTGCCCAAGCTGTCCTGCGGGTACCCCTCCTCCAGTGCTGTCACCCTGCCAGCCAGAGGACAGCCCACATTATTTCAGCCCCTGCCTCTTTTGTGTTCCATATTCATATTTTCTTGACACAAACCATACAAAGTTTCAACACTTGGAGACTGCAAAGTAAACCATTTGTACATACCAGGTCTGGTAACACTTTAAATAATAGGCCAGTTAGTTAATGCTGTACTACAATAAAAATTCCCTTCCAAGTCCACATTACGTCCTCATTAATGCCAAGTGAGTTCAGCATGATTAATGTTATGACAATAAATAACCAGGGAGCATGATGACCGCCAGGCTGCAGCACACAGTGGGGCCCAGAACAGCACTGGTCTCTGCCACCGTCTGAGCACACTGGGTACTGCTTGCGCCTCCAGGCACACTCCAGTCCCTCCAGAGCACAGTACTGGTGAGGAAAGGCTGCATCAGAGACCCAGGAAGAGCCAATGCCACTCATGAGGCCAGCCTTGAGATATCCAGGCCAGGGAGACAAAGAGCTCATGGGAACATGAGCTGAGAGTATGCATTGGAAGCTGGAAGCCAGACCCTCAGGTCCATGGGCAGAAAGGCCTTCATCACCCTCTGGGAAGAGACCCAGGCTCAGAGGCCTTAGTCAGCTATAGCTACACTGGTCATCGCCACAAGGGGGTCAAGGAATGGGTAACTCTGTTAAAGGGTTATGTGAAGGGTATGCTCAGAGAAGCCGGGAATCAGTCATCACCACCCAGTGCCTGAAAAGCTCATGAAAAGACTGACACTACTGTCCTTAGGAAGCATCTGTCAAAGCAAGAGGTGGAAACCTGCAGAGACAGAGGGTGTCGGCACCCTTACTCATCATTTCTAAGCCAAGTGGGGCTAGACCATAGGATAGAAATTGGGACAGAGGGGACTGCTAACTCAGCACCCTTTAAAGTCAGAAATGTTAGGCTAGCAAATAAGATGGCAATACACACTGAGTAGAAGAGAACATTACAAACCACAGAAAATGCCTTCTCAGCCTTTAGAAAACAGGGAAACCTTGACAACCCAAATAGCAACTTCAGCTTTCCCAACTCACCCACAAAGCCACTCTGCACCCACTGTTGAAAGGTTGTAGACTCTGTTGTGGCTCATGCCCTCCTCACTTTTGCCCGGGCACAGCTGGCCTGTCCTACTATGAGTTCTCTCACTCATTAGGGATTCTGTGATCAGCACTGTACATGGAATGGATACTTAGCACATGGTGAGATTGGACTGGTGGGGGGACCTAACGCTCATCTTTCTCCCATTGTCTAGACCACTGTCACTAACATCACTCATACCTCTACACTCATGTCTGCAATGTTTTCTCAATGTCTCTCAGGAGTGAGCACCCAACCTGACACTAGAGTTCCAGATGGACATGGGGGGGGGGAGGGTGAGCTGTCACTCCAAAGTGGGAAAGAGCAGCTCAGGTTTCCACATTTGTGTCCAAAGTCAACCCTGTTGATTAATGGGGATGCTGGGTTGACCAAGAAGGGAGATGGGAGGGGCTAGAAGTGGGTGTTCACTTTTTAAACAACCATAAACTCCATGACAGTGACAAAAGGTCCTGCTCTGTAATTTTCTTCATTATTTACACTGAAACCTAATTAAAGCCATTATGCTTTTTGTTCATTAAACAAAGTGACTGACAGAGACAGCAAGCCAGCAGAAGGGCTGCTGGGATCATTCTGGAAGAGGAGGGCCTTGGGCCCAGCCAGAGCCCAAAACCCAACCATCTGGTCACATGTTCCCCGGAAAGAAATGCTCTGTAGGGAGGAACAGAAGAGGACAGAGAGGGGACATATAAAGCCTCAAGGAGCTCCCCACAGCACTCATGTGCAGCAGAAAAAGGATTCCTCCCACAAATCCTGTATCACTGTGAGGTGACTGTGCCAGCCCAACATGAGAACAAAGCCAGGCACTGCTGGGGATGGGGGGGGGCGGAGGCAGGATAACCAAGACTCACCACTGACTCAGGAAGAGTCAATCTAATTGACCAGCACTTCCAGAGGTCTCCTATGTCTCCAATTGAAGACTTGAAGAAAAAAAAATGAGATTGATCTCTAAAGTCACTGACATTCTAAGGATAACTGGAATATAATCTGTACATAAGGCTGAGAGCAAGAGAAAAGGCCTTATATATTGTTAAAAAATGTCAATTCAAAATAACATATAACAATTATAAACATATATGCACCAAACACCAGAGCTCTAAAATATATGATGCAAACGTTGACAGATTTGTTTTGTTAAATGGACAGTTCTCAAATAGTAGTTGGAGAATTCAATATCCCACTCTCCATAATAGGGAGAACATCTAGACAGAAGATCAACACAGTAATAGAAGTCTTTAACAACACCAAAAGCCAACAAACCAATACAGAACGCTTTACCCAAAACTAATAGAATGATTCTATTCTACTCAAGTGAATACAGAACAGTCTCCAAAATAGACCACATTCAGTCCACAAAATAAGTTTCAATAAATTGTTAAATATATGAAATTATATAAAGTAACATTTCTTACCACAACAGAATAAATTTAGAAATCAATAACAGAAGGGACTCTGGAAATTGCACAAACATGTGAAACTTAAACAACATACTCTTAAACAACCAGTGGGTCAAAGAAGAAACCACATTGAAATTATAAGATGCTTAGAGATTAATAAAAATACAACAAGAGATATGAGGACTTGTGAAATTCAGTGAAGGCAATGCTCTGAGGGAAATTTATACCATTAAAAACTTACATTGAAAAGAACTTAAAAAATCTCAAATTCATTATCTAACATTAGAAGTAGAAAAAGGAGACCAAACTGAACTCCAAATTAAAAGAAGGATGGAAATAATAAAAATTAGAAAAGAGAGGAAATACAAAATTTGAAGAAAAAAAAACAGGAGAGGGAATCAATGAAAGTAAATTTTGGCTCTTTGAAAGGAGCAAGAAAATTGACAAAACTTTTGACAGACTGATTTTTTTAAAAGAAAAAATGCAAGTAAAATCAGATACTAAAGTGAGAACATTACTACCAACACTAGCAGGGTACAAAAGATTATGAAGATACTATGAACAATTGCATACCAATAACTGGATAACTTTAGATGAAATGGAGAAATTCCAAAAAAACATACCAATCATCAAAACTTACTCAAGAAAAAATAGAAAATCTGAACAGGGCTAAAACAAGTAAAGTAGTATTAATTATTAATCAAAAAAAACAGCTTCCAACAAGAAAATTCCAGGGTCTAATGACTTCACTGGTGGAATTCTACCAAACATTTAAAGCAAAATTAATGGCAATACTTCTCAACTCTTCCAAAAATAAAAACAAAAGAGAATGAAACACTGTCTAATTCATCCCATAAAGCTAGCATCATCCTGATACCAAAGCCATACACAGATATCACAAAAAAAAAAATCACAAATCACTATCCCTTATGAATATAGGTGCAAAAATCTGCAGCAAAACACTAGTGAATTGAACACAACTGCATTATTAGAAGGAGTATATATCATAACTAAGTAGATTTATCCCTGGAATGCAAGGATGGTTCAACATAAGAAAATCAATAAATGTAATATATTACATTAAAAGAACAAAAAATCTAAGATGATTGCAATTTTGAGACCAAAAGAAGAATTTCTTCTATAAGGTATGTTGATTTTTTTTCTCTTAAGGTCTTTAACATAGATTGACAGGATGAGGCTCACCCATATTATGGAGGGTACTCTGCCTTTCTCAGAGTCTACTGATTTAAATGTTCATTACATCTACACAAAACACCTTCACAACACCTACACTGGTTTTTGAAGAAAAACCAAGTACCACATCCTAGCTTAAGTTCACACATAAAATTAGCCCCCATCAGGAAATGGGGAGCAGCTGCCTGATGGGCATCTTAAGTCTCCCAGAGCTACAATAGCAAAGCACTACAGGCCAAGTGACTTCGACAACAGAAACTTCCTGTCTCACGATTCTGGAGAGTAGAAGTCCTTTTGAGAGCTGTGAAGTACAAGTTTTTCAGAGTCTCTCTCCTGGATTCTGGAATTTGTAAGCCATCTCTGGTGCTACTTGGCTTCTTCTACAGCACCTCAATCTCTGCCTCCATCCTCATGTGGCCTTATCCTTGCATATGCGGTTTCGAATCTAAATTTCTCCTTTAATAAGGATATATTGTCATATTGATTAGGGTCTACTCAGAAGACTCATCTTCACTAAATAAATCTGCAAGTGTCCTGTTTCCAAAGTAGTTCACATTCTAAGTTCCTAGAAGTTAGGACTTCAACATATGAATCTGAGAGAGGACACAATTCAGCACATAACGACAGACAGGATTTTTGCAGTGTAGTGATAGAAAAGTTTGGGAAACAGACAAAGTTGGCAGTTGCACAAGACTGTGAATGTGCTAAGTGCCTCAGGGTTGCTCAATTTACAGTGGTTAATTTTATATGTGTGAATATCGTCTCAATAGGTTTTCTGAGAAAATGAAATAAAGAAAGCAAAGTCTTTGAAATGGAGTTTGAATGATGGGTAGGGGGATAGTGCAGACAGGACATTGCAGCCAGAAGGCAACTATTTGGTGCAAGAAGTGTAGGACCCCTGGAGGGACGAGTATGCCATTGTTCAACCACAAGGTGGCATTCCAAATAGACCCCATTAACTGAGCAAGTGGAGATACCACCTCCACCTGGGGAGGCACTGCCTTGCCCATGGCACAACCCCAAGGGGATGGCTCCTTTCCTGGTCCTCCAGCAAAAAGAAGACTCAAGTCTGGGCCCACTGGTATCCTTGGGTCTACTCTGTCTCTCTCCTCAGCAAAACTGAGCTAAATAAAGCCCCAAAGGAAAGTACAGATCCATACAATATGTAAACCACAAAGCATGACATCCTCTGAGACTGGAAGTAGAGGATACTAAGTTTTATAATCAACATATAATGTGAAAATTAAAAGTTTAAATAGTCGATCTCAATGCTACTCAAAAGTAGCGTTCCATGAGGGCTCCTTCCTACTGGCTTACAAGGAGATATAATTGTAACAGAAGTTAAATCAATATACCGCTTCCTTCATCCAAAAAGTCTCACTGTGAAAAAAGGAATCTGTCCGTTGTGTAAAAGAGTGTGCTAAATAACAGTTGCTTTACACTGTAGCACAATCTTCTTATCTCAGTGCAGAATGAGGGTGGCCATAACCTAAATCATCCTTGAAAATTCCTCCAAGAATAGACGAACTCTAGATAGGGCAGAGGGGTGGGAGGGGAAAGGATGGGCAGGGGGATAGAAATGATGGTGGAATGTGATGGTCATCATTATCCAAAGTTCATGTATGAAGACATGAATTGGTGTGAATATACTTTATATATAACCAGAGATATGAAAAAACTGTGCTCTATATGTAATGCATTCTGCTGTCATATATAAATTTTTAAAAATTAATTTAAAAAAGAAAATTCCTCCAAGATCCCATAAAGCAATAGTATTTCATGTTTTTGTCTGTGTATGCATCTTTTTGTTTTTTTGTTTTTTTAGGACGATCGATCTAAACTAAAGAAAAGAATAAAAGAAGAACATATGAAATTCTGGGGCATTTGAAAGTTTCTGCCCTTTCATGAGTAGAAGGACCTGGAAATTGCTCAAATGCCCCTCAAGAGTCAGAGGAGTAAATTGTGACATATTGTGTAGAACCTTGATAAAATGAATGAACAACTATCTATGCAAATTCCAAATAAGTCTCACAACATAGTGCTAAAGAAAAGGAGAGCACGTATAGCCTGGCTCTACTTATACCGAGTTCAAAATTGGCCACACTAATCGATGATAATAAAAGTCAGAACCCAGGCTCCATTTGGAAGGAGGCAGTGACTGGAAGGAGTCCCAGGGGAACTTCTGAAGGACTCATAATGCCTTTCCCTAATCTCAGTGCTGTTTAAAAAGGAGTGTTCCTTGGTGTGAACTCATCACTCCATTCCCTTAAGGATCTGAATGCTTTTTGGTATGCATCGAATACTTCAGCTTGTTTTCACAGTTCCAAGTTTGAGATAACACCACTTTCCTATGCATAACTGGAATTCGTATAGAGACCACCCACTTCTCTACAGGGCTCCTGCCATTCTGGATCGTTACTAGTTTCTAACGCTAACTTGATGCATGTCAACGCATTTGTTCATTATGCTGAATTCTGAAGGTAGCCATGAAGTCACATCCTTCAATCACAATTAATTTTTAAAGCCAGCATGTAATATAAATGCACACAGAAATGAGAATCCACTATGTACAATTTGAGACCAAGTGAATCATTCATATGCACACAGGTCTGTACATAACTTATTACAGGATGACATTGTAAATAATGCTTCAATATTCCTAGGAAACTTCAACAATCCACAAACACACAAATGCAGATGTTTTTGAACAAGCTTCTGGCTCATTTAGGTATTGCATTTCTGAAGAGACTTCATAATTTCTGTGCCCTATGGTTGACCATCTTTTTGATTTTCACTGTAATTTTATTTAGCACTTGATGAGAGACAAGTTCTCCCACAAGTTGGAGCTCTCTGCAAAAGCTTCCCAAATTTCTTCTCCTTTTCCAGATAAAGCCCATGACGGACTCTTCCACATCACAGAGCTAAGCCAGGGTTATGCTTCTAATATTAAAGTTTTCAAAAAGTTCTTTATTTTTACTAACTCAGAGCTGATATGTATAGGTGTGTGAGTTGTACACTGAACAATTCCAGGAGGGACCATTCATTCTAAATACCATATGAATGGTATCTGTGCCTCTTCTGTGCATTCTCTCTCTCTCTCTCTCTCTCTCTCTCTCTCTCTCTCTCTCTCACACACACACACACACACACACACACACACACACACATTTTTGTACTCTAAGGTTACAGTGTTGTGAGAAGCAGCATACATATGCATGAAGACACAGATGCAGGAGGTCAGCTCATCTCTGTTTCTGACTGAAGGGTTCATGGTCCACTCTGACATTGCAGTGAGTCCCAAACCCTTCTCTCTCCAAAACCATGACTGGCCACACACCTTGGACCTCCAGTCACACTGAGGAGTGTGCTGTGACCCCCGCCAGATTCTGGTCTTGTCATCAATCTCCCCTTTGTAGCCACAAGTAGGATCTTGGCTGGGCCAGACAGGGGCCACCTCTCTCTGCCCAGGGCTGCTCCTCCCCTGCCATCTTGGTCCTCTTTTATGCCCCTTCATCCACACAGGTCCTGGCTGCCCGAGGCCCATCTGGCCACTTCATTGCCTCAGGACTGGTATAATTACTGGACTGAACCCTCCGTCCATCTGTCTTTCTCTGAGTTCAGTTTTGAAAAGCACAAAGCCTCTCTATCTCGCCGGCTCCTTTGCAGTTCCACGGCTCCAGCTGCCTGTAGCCAGACACTAACCCCGCCGTCCAAACCCACACAGAGCAAGGAATTCTGCAGGTGTGACCCTCTGTATTCACGGAGCCCCAGTGAGAGGGACTTCCGGAGTCCCACTCTCCAGAACCCCATTCCTCCAGCGTTGTCTTCCTGCCACACACTCAGACACCCCTCCCCACACTCAAACCAATTGCCACTTCCTTAGGATTGGGGTGTGTAATCCTGTCATTTACACACCCGCGGTCACGCAGGGCTTCACACGGGACACGTTCTGAGAGCTGCAGCACTAGGCAATTTCACCCTAGTGTAAACATGGTGGAGAGGGCTATGACGTCACCAGGTGACATGACCTTAGGGAACCCCTGCTGTGTATGTGCTCTGTTGGTTGAAACGTTACGTGGCGTGTGGTTGTACGTCATTAACTTCTCCCTTCCCTCAAGAGGAGGAAAGTTGAGGAAATGACGGCCATCCATCAAGGTCACTGATGGTCCCACACCCAGCAACCTTCCCATGCAGAACCTGCTGAAGGAACATGAGCTGGAGGCTGCCTGTGGGAGGCGGTAGAAAGTCCCCCTAGGAGGGTTCACCAGATTATGAGGCTCTGCTCCCAGGTCCCCGGGGAAGAGCGGAGAGCAGGAGGGAAGACAGAAGTGAAGTCCAGGGGGCGAGTCCTGTGGGGGAGCCTGGGATGAAGCCTCACCTGGGAAGAAGCACTTGGGAAACGAGCAAGTTCTGCTTCAGGATTCAGGGAGGCCCGGTCAAGCCAGGCCACTTGGGCAGGACATCTGGGCCATGGCCCTTTCCCTCCTAAGAGCCCATTTCTTCAGTTATGAAAAGAGGGGATGGTCCAAACTGGTGGTTCTTAAACACAGTAAGCATCTCAATCAATTGAGGCACTTTCTAAACATCTGGCCCCAGCCCCCACTCCCCAGACAATGGCAATCAGCAGATCCTAGGTGGCCTGGCATGGAAGTTAGGAAAGTCCCCAGAGCCTGTGGACCCACTCACAGGACTGAACACCACCTCAGGTGAAAATGAGACCACAGCCCGTGGACACCAGCCTGGCTGAGATGACTTGTTTATGCCCCCGGCCAAGGGCACATCTGAGGCAAACCCACACCCCGGGATCTCAGGCCACCCCTGCCCAGGCCAACACAGCTGTGCTGGAAACGGGTCCCTCATCTGCCTCCCCTGACCACTGAGGTCCCTGCTCTCATGCACACCCCATCTTACTGGATTGTGGGGTCTGCCCTCTCCCGGTCACTCAGTAAAGAAGGACATGTTAATGACACCACTGTCCACCCCGCCATCCAGATGAGAAGTCTGAGTCTTCTGGCCCCACCCCTTCTCATCTCCTGCTTCCTGAAACCTTTGTGGGTTCACGTCCCCTTCTCTGTCTCAATGCCACTGTCTTCTTGGTTCACTTTGCCCTGGCTCAGAATCATACAAAAGCCCACAGCAAGAGTCCCTTTGGCCATACCCCTCTCTGGGACGAACTCGCCCAACAGAGGTTCTGACTCAAGGGATCCCCTGCACTGGTGGGTAAAACACTGTAGGGAGAGGGGATACTTGCACGTATTTACAAATGGATTCGCCACCTTCGCTGGAATCTCTTTTGTTGGATTTTTGGCCCAAAGCGGATCACACCATCTACACTGCCAGAATAACTTTTCGGCACCACCACTCTGCACTCGGACCAGGACGACCTCAAGGCCAGGAACCACATCTTAACACCTCCACTTCCCCAAGGTCTTGTCTGTGTCTGGCACCAAGGAGGAAGTTCGTGCATGATGCATTGAATTAGCAGCCACAGCCCAGCATGATTTCAGCAGCATGGAGCAATGCCTTGAAGAACTCTCCCTCATGGGCTGGAAACCCAGAGAAAGCTCTTGGCTGTCTCGTGGCAAGATAACAGCCCGAACTCTGAAGGAAACATTCCATGTGCTTCAGCTTTGCCAAGGAACACGGTCCAAGCAAAGGTGCCTCCGGCCTGTGGAAGGGGCTCAGGGACGCCAGTGCCAACGGCAGCAGGTGATTCACTCTCAGACAGCTCTGTGCACCTTGTCGTTGCCAAACCGTCTGCCCATCAAACCAGCCACAGAATCCCAGACCCCGCCTATGATCTGTGGGGCCGGATCCCAAAATTCCCAGGAGCCCCAAGCTGTCTGCCAATCATTACTCCAGTCTTGGGCTGCCCGGCAGACGCCAAACCCTATGCGTCTTGTTCAGAGATGTTTATAGCTCAAGTTCCAGAGACAACTTGGAGGCTTCTCAGGCTGTAATCTACTTAAGACAAAAATCCATGACGTCTTCTTGGAATCCTGTGGAGTTCCCAGGGGGCATTCCAACCTGTTCTGCGGAAAATCTGATTTTCCTGCATGTTGTATGTCCAGGTGAGAAATTATAAAGGTAGATCACAAGATGACCGGACGTGCTAAAATGCAAAACACATATTTGCAAAGGAGAGAAGCAAGGATTATGGGATGCGGTTCCTCAGGTTGATTCCAGCGGTGCAAGCCAAGCATGAAAATCTATAGAGGGATTGAAGCTTGTCTCATCTACACAATGTCTTCCTCCAGACAGCAGGCAGTCAGGGCCAAATTCTCAGCCTATAGCATCGATTTTACCTTCAATGCCCGGACCCTGGAGCTCAGTCCTTCCTGGATCACAGAGCTGAATGCTAGGGGACCCTGCCCAAATCTGCACAGGGATCCAGACACATTCAGGAAGCAGGGATTTCCAGCATAAAGAACTGAATTGGCTTCGGGAAGAGAAGTCATCCTAGGGTGAGACTCAACAGTGGAGACCTGGATACGAGGTTTCCACACCTCAGCAAAGGCGGCATTCTCGATGTGCTCTGGTCTGACCCTCACGTTTGTCCCATCTCATCTGATGGATCCACATCTACTGTCTTTAAATTCTTTCAGACCATCTGTAACTGAAAGGGGCACAGAGCAGCCTTCAGTTTCCGGCTGTGAGGGTCCCTGCACATTACTGCTGTCTCTAGCAAGGACCCCAGATCCTTAGGGGAGATGCCCAAGAGCAGGCTTGATCCACACGGAAGACAGCAGTGTCCGAAGCCAGGCTCAGGCACTAGGCCAGGGTTCCAGGGTGGGAGGGGAACTCAAGGACGTGGGCAGCAGTTCCTAGAAGAAGAGGAGGCGACAGTGACTTGGGAGCACACCTGGAATATCCGGGAACACTTGGTGGGAACTCTGCAAGGGAGTCAAGACTCCATAAACAGAAAGCTGAAGAGGAGTGGAATTTAGATCATTGCTATTCCTGTGAATTACGTGTACGCCTGGCTGGAAACTGATAGAATCGGGTTATGAGAAATCACCAGCGTGGTGGGGAGGCTGGTCCTTCTGAAGGCCCAAATTGGCCTCCTGTGGCCTTGCTTAAAAGATGGAAATGCTATTTGCAAACAGAGGAGTCCAGATGAACTGCTTTTCCATGAGCCACTGGAGGAGGCCCTCAGCCCCTCAGTCTTTCGAGTCACTCAGGGTCTGGGTTGTAGGTGGAGGGGGACGTTGACCAGCATGCCTGAATGGCATCTCCATCACAGGTACCAGAAGGGTCTCCAGGGGTCTGTGTGGGCTACAGCCCCAACCCTTCTTGCTGAGCAGGAACAAGACACCTGTGGCCAATGTTACCCAAGCCACCATCCTCAATCCTGCTCACAAGATGCTGTGAGATGAGTGAAAAGACAACATGACCCCACAGCCATAGCAGAGTGTCACTCATTTTTCCAATCGTTTGCTATTCAGCCAGTTCCCCCTGTGTGTCAGGCACTGAGCCAGGCTCTGAGTGCCCACTGCTGAACAAGATGGACAGGTCCTGCCCTCGTGGAGCTCACAGTCTGGTAGGGCAGAGAGGCATCAAGCAAGGAAACACTAAAGAAATTCAAGTCATGAGAGGAGAAGAACAGGCCTCTACAGGAGAGGACCACAGGAGAGAGCCCACTCTGCAGAAATGCCACCTTAACCTGAGATGTGAAGGTAAGAAGCCGGGGATGGGAAGTCACACCCTCCATGTATTGTTGCTAAGGCCAGGGCAGCTGCTTGGGGACAGGCTAGGACTGTAAAATGGAACCAAGGAGAATGGTAAGTGGCAGAGAAGTTCAAGAGGGTTGAGAGGAGCTAGATGAAGGTAGACACCCTGATAAGGAAATGCATGAGTCCAAAAACCTGTGAAGATAGAATCAACCCAACTGATGGAGAACCGGTGTGGGCATGAGTGGGGAGGAGCAAGGAAGAAGCCTCAATTTCCCCCTGGACTAACTGGGTAACTGGAGGCGCCATTTACAGAGACTTAGGCTAAGGAGGAGCAGGTTGAGAGGGAATCCACAGCTCTCCTTTGGGACCTGTCAATTCTGAGCTGAGTCATCCACACTAGATGTTAGGGAGGACACTGTCTTATGGGTTTTGAGTTCAGGAAACAGATAAGGATCGGGGAGCTGCTAGTACAGGGGTGGACACTGGGGCAGGGGTGGCCTGGTCAGACTTTCAGGGTTTGCTCAGTCCATAATCACCTGAGCCCCCCGGTGGCCTGTGGAGCTCAGAGAGCAGAATGCCATGACTCTTGGCCCACACTCCAAGGCCTCCCTGACTCCCTGCTGCCCAGAGGATAAAGTCTGAATTACTCAGACTGACGGGAGGCCCTCCGGGATCCGGCCTCAGCTTTCTTTCTCTCCCTGCAGACCTGCGTGGGCCTGAGCCAGCCAACCGCCTTCCACCGTCCCTGAACACTCCAGTTCCCGTCCCCTCACTTTGCCACAAGGACCCTTCCCTGGGCTTCCTTCTACCTCTCCACACAGCCAAAGGCCACAAGGAGAAGGGGGGGGGGGGGACAGCTGGCCGTGAGCATAGCAGGGGACAAGCCGCAGTGCAGAGGAGGCTGGGGCCAAGGACGGGGTGGCAGACTGCAGGGCCACCTCTGTGATGGCAGAAAGAGGTCAAGGCAGCCCGATGACTCTCCTGACATTGTTTTCCTGGGCAAAAAGCAGGTCACAAAAAGCCACATTTTCAGATTATTCTCGGTTTCCCTCTGCCAAGTTCACCTTATCTGAACAAACAGAATTCGCCTCCAAAATCAACTCTCCATGAATTTCATTTGGAAGAAACGCTGGATCGCAGATATAATCTAGGGGGAAGCAAAAGACAGGGTGGGCAAAGTAGGACAGATAAATGGATTCTCCCCATAGGTTGAAAAGTGGCTTTGGGCTTCGTTTAAAAATAAAAAATCACTGCCAAGCAGATGCCTGAGAAGCTGAGGCTCGGAGTCAGAGGGTAGCTGTAGGGTTCTCCATGCCAGGCTGAGGTGAGGGCCACCTGGGCTCCAAACAAGCTCGGCTCAGGAGCTTCAGAAGCACCTGTTGGGCAATGCCCCTGCCCACGGATGGCCCTGCAGAAGGGGCTGCATTTGGGCAGTAGCTTCTTGTCCTTCTTTCTGGTGCCCACTTCCAGCTGGCTCTGCTTTCTGAGGAAGTTGGGGTGACACAGGAAGCCTCCCCACCCATAATGACGTCTTCTCTGTCTACTTTCGCAGGCTTGGGGGACACAGCTCTCTCCCAGGCTCCTGGGGCTGCAGCTGTTCAAACCCCTGCTGCTGCTGGGTCTTGGCTGGACAGTTTTGGGTCTGCTGTTTCTGTTGCTGCACTCCCTTTGCCCTGACCATCCTGGATTCCATCAGGCATATTCTTCAGCACTCCCCACGTCTCCTGCACTTCCACACTCTGGTTGTCACTCATGCCACGTTGTCATTGTTACTCCACACGCATGCCTTGCGGGGAAGGCCTGTGGCTGCTTTGCCGGCGGTGACTCTCTAACGCCTGGTGACGCTGCATACTTGCTGAATAAAGACGTGAAGAAGAATGCAAATTTCTCTCGGCTCTCTTTCATCCTTCAGAGAAACCCAGGACATGGGGATCCACCAGAGGAGCCTCAGAGGTCATCCGTTCCACCAGTAGCCAGAGGAGAAGCTTCTCCCATGTAAGAAGCAAGAGGCACAGAAGTTAAGTGTGCAAGTTTTAAACTTTTGTGCTAACAGATTCGGTCTTCTCATCCAGAATGGAGGGTCCTCTGTGACAGACTGCCCCTTGCTCCTTATACCTGGCACAGAATACAGTGGTCACATGGCCACAAGTTGCAAAACAATGAGGCTCCTTTGGGACTGTCACAGGCACACTTCTCTTGATGGGGAATTTGAAACCTTGTTACATTCTTCTGGACCCACAGATCCTGAATTGCCATCAGTGGGAAAACACACCACAATCCAAACAGTATAATATGTGTAATCTCACGTGTTACATATATATATAATTGCCACCTTCACTATAATTGCTATTAATATCATCTCCCCTTTGCTACCCCAAAGTTCCCGTTTCTCTTATTCTCCGGACCTCGTGTCCATCATTGTCTATGTTTGTTCTTCTCTTATTTCCTGTCTGCAGCAGGTGTTTGGGGTCAGATCATTGTCTCTGGAGAAAACTGTGTTTAGAGAAGGACAATTTGCCAGAAGTCTGGGCTCTCTTGCTGTGATGGGGGCCGAGTGCCTGCAGCAGGCTCCGTCTGAGCAGCAGCAGCTCACAGCGGCCACTGGGCTCCTGACGTGCTCCCCGCACCCACCAGACAGCAACTCCTGCCCTCCACCTTCCCCACCCACCAACGCAGCCCTTCATCTCCCTTCATTCCCACCCACCTCCCTGCCTAGAGAGGGCCCCGTAGAATAGCCCACCCAGGGAACGATGCATCCCCTGAGAGCTCTCCCCGCCCACTGCCGTCCAAACACATGCACACACTCTAGTGATAAATACACTCCACACACCATACGCACAGTCCACACAAACATACCACACACTACACACACGTACACATACAGTGCACACACACATAATGCACAGTGCCTACGGTGCAAACCCCACATGCACACATCATACACAACACACACTCAATATGTACTGTTCAGACACATCTATACACACCACAAACACACTACATACAAACACATACTACACATACGCCCAACACATACACTCCCACACTGTATGAGTACACACACAGACTACAGATAGACACAGCCCCACATGCCATAAACATACTACCTACATGTTCCGCATATACCATACACATACTGTGCATGCACACATGAATAGAACACACACACACACACACATATATATACCCTGCATACCCCATGCATGCACTACACACAAACACACACCATGTGTGCACTATACACAACATGCAATATACTCATATACACACACCATAGACACACCATATACCTTACACACTAGCACACACAACACAGAACACATAAACACCAAGTAAACCATACCCGTGACACACTACACCTAAATGTGTGTCACACGCCCACACCACACACATTCGTGCACCACACACACCCCTCCCACCAGGCAGGCGACCCTGATGCCCTTCCTCCTGAAGGCGACAGCCTGACTGATGTTCTCTAAATAAAATGACAAGTGCAGAGCCCCTGGGGCACGGCTGGCCCTGCTCTCTGCCCACCTGGGCCCGGGATACACCTGGTCTGTGTCAGGCCGCTCGGCCTCCCCAGCAAAACAAACGCCTGGGAGTCTCCAGCAGAGAACAGAAAATGACCGCACTGAGGGTAATCGGGGAAAGCCCTGAGAACGCCCGTCTGAACGTGGTGGCGGTTTGTGGCTGAGATGCAATGATGCAGCTCGCCCTGGCACCGAGCAGTGGGGTTTGATCCTAGTGAGTGAGAGGCAGGTTCCTTAACAACAACAACAGAAGAACCCCCCGGACCAGGAGCAGGAGACTGTACTGACCCGACCGCCACGAGCCCCCTCACCTGGGACAAGGCCCTTGAGCTCTTCAGGCTTTGGTTGCTCCATCTGTAAAATGGGGCTATTCTTTCCTAGACCCCCTCACGGGACGGGTGTGAGTAGCCACTGAGATGACCCACAAGTAAGGCCCTGCAAAGGCTGAAGCGCTGCACAGAAGTGTCCCTGGCGGAAAGTCTGCATCTTCACCCTGAGTGGTGACAACGTAGAGGCCACCAACTGAACTTACTTCCCCATCTAATTCCAGGGATACAGTTCCCCGGTGCTCAAAAGAGGAAGGGCAGGAGATTACTTCTTCCCCCGGGGCCCTGAACTAGGCATATAGCCAATCAATTTTTATTTAACATCAGAGTCAAAAATTCTAAGACCTAAATGTCCCTCATAAGAAGGTCAAAACTGCAACAATTTTCACACACATAAACAGGTTCTCTCATCCTCCCTGGACACAGTCTGGCTCAGACACAAGGCATCTGCGTGCCCGGGAACAGGAATCACCGGGGCCCTGCAGTGACCCAAAGTCTCTTAGCGTCCCAATCACAGTCCCAGCTCCCAAAGCCGCGCAGGGACTGACCGTGGCCTCCCCACTTAGGGGAGCTGTGCTGAGTGACATCTAACCGTCAAAGTGCCGGAGACCACAGCAACCCCCAAATGTGAGGCTGATTAAAGAGGGTTATGTGAATTGCCGAATTAAGCCGTCCAAAATTGGATAAAGCGATTGTGAAATCTGTTTTGAGTCAACCTATCCATGTCTCATTGCAGGAAAATGTCTCGGTAAGAGTTCATGGAGGAAAAAACCCCAGCGACTCGTTGTTGGCTGACCTTCCTGGGCTCCTAATACTCAGTTCCCCAAAAGGCATCTTAGCCATGTAATTTCCAATATGGGAACAATTTGAGTTGCAATTAGGCAAATCTCAGAAGGTTCTGCCACTGATTTGTTCGTTCTCTCAATATTATTCTATAGGACACACTAAAATACTGCACCAGGTTCACACAGAGGACAATTAGGACCGCTGCTTGTGGGGCGGAGGGCCGGGAAACCACCACTGCACCATGATGGTGTCCCGGGCCTCGAGCGGGACGTGCCCTCCACCCCTCAAGGACATCTGTTAAGGGGCTTTGCCAGAGGCCAGGGCTATTGGCAATTCAGAGTTTGGGGCTCTGGGTAGGGAGTAGGGGGTGGTCAGCGTAGCTACCAGCTGGAAGGCAGCCCTGGGCATCACAGATAAAGGAAAGACAATGCCTACAGTTGTCTAGATCTTGTGGAAAGCCCCATCTTTCACCGAGTGCTTCCTCTAGGCCAGGCCCAGCTAGACCCCAGAGAAGCTGAGATTAAAAAAAAAGTCTTGGCTCTGAACTTCACGGGGCCTCACTGGAGGACATACCTGCAGTCCCACTTACGATACAAGATAACAATTCACAATCAAGGCATTACTTTTGAAAATGCCAGAGAAGGAAGAGATTAATTCCACCTGCAGTGTGAGAACACGCTTTGCAAGAAGGACATAGTTGAGCGGGCCTGGAAGCATGAATAAGAGTTTGGGAAGCAGAAAAGCGAGAATGAGCGTTCCTCTCTGCTTGGTAGGGATAAGTTGGCACTCCCTGGGCTCTGAGTGCCTCCCAAGGACAAAGTCATGCTCATCATTTTCAATAAGCAAAAAAAAAAAAAAAAAAGCTGGTCTTTGATTTTAGGTTAATGTCTTTCCACTTGTCCCTGGTCTCCAAGGAGAAGGAACTGTTATTCCTGCCCCCTGGGGCACATCTGGTTTTCTCTCTTGTCATGATCTGCCCTTTATCCCTGGGTGGCTGGTTTGTTCCCAGTGAGCAGGAACGTCTGGAGTCTCTGAGCTCTGAGCACAAACTGCAGAGGCCGTCTCAATCCCTTCCTGACCAGACCACAGCACGTGCCCTAGCTGGATGCTGCTTCAACTCATCCTTAGGTGACAGCAAGGTCCGCCTTAGCGGGGAGATCCCACAGCGCAAAACCTGATCCCTAACTGATATACCTGGCACCAGCAAGTACCCGGTAAATGCACCTGAAATCTCTACAGTCATCAGAGAGCAGGAAAATACAGGTGATCCCCAGGGACTGAAGTCCTTGGCTTTGATGGCATGGTGCTGTTCAAACCCAGAACATCCCTGCAACAACCTCTGCTCCTCCCCCTGGTCCCCCTTCCCTCTCCTCCCCCTCCCCCTCTTCCCTCTCCTCCCCCTCCCCCTCTTCCCTTTTCCTCCGGGCTCACACTCAGTCCCCTCCCAGAACAGAAAGACTACCTTCCCAGTGTCAGAGTCCACCTCCAATCACCAGGGCACTCATTGTCATACCCCAGGATGTCCTGGGGAGGACAAATCCAGACTCTCAAGCCTCCCAGCCTCAGTCTCCTCCTCTGGTAAATGGGACTAAAATTTCCCCTGCAAGCCCTAGATGGGAAAGAATGCTCCTATCAAATGTAAGGGCTTGTTTCTGGATAAACAAACAGTCTTCTGCTTCTTAAGGTCACTTCCAGCTTGCAATCTCACTCTGCCAAGAGGCCGGGGCTCCTCCTGGGGGTACAGCTCCCCCGGAGCAGTCTGTCTACTGAGCTGCGGCCAGCTCACAGCCTCCCCCATGCAGACAGCGGCCCTACCTGTGCCTTCCTAACCCAAATGTGGGCTTCCAGGTTTGGCCAGTGGTCAGAAGAGAAGTGTGACTGTTAGAGTCTGTAAACAAGTCAGGATGGCACCTGGCAAAATGCCAGAGGGAGTGGTTTGTGAAGTAACAAAAGCAAGCCATTAAGTGTGGAGATTCCTGATTGGTTGACTGCTGTACCTAGTTTATGTTAATTAGATAAGCTGTGTGGAATGTATAAATACCGCTCCTGTCCTACAATAAACGGCTCCCACTCCTGCTGTATCAATCTACACAAGTTGTTCGTCACCCCCCCCCCCCCCGGTTATTTTGCTGCAGCCGGACTGCAGCATGTGACTTTCTCACAGGCCTCACTGTCCAGTGCACCAGCCCCCCAGGACCCCCGCATGGCAGGCCTCATAAGGGAAAGACAAAATCCTGGACAGGGCACAAGACACATCTCAGCCACTCAAATGGGACTGGCCATTACCAAGACCCACATTTGATATGGCTGGACCCAGAAAGCCTAAGGACTCTGAGGAATAGTGCTGGAGGACAATATCCCTGATTCTGTCAGGAATCCTTGGCCCTAAGCAGAGGTCCAATCCATGTCCAAGCTGGTACCTGGTATTGAACTGTCCTACTTCCAGGAAGACCTGCCTTTTGGGCAGTGCATTCACAATGGGCAAAGGAACAGCCTGGAAGTCCAGCCAGCCATGCGGGGGGAAGGGCCCAGAGCAGGCGGGCAGTGCTTCTTGCAGGGACTCTGGGAGAGAGCATCATGAAGATGTCCCCAGGAAAAGCTCCTCCTGGAGGCATTAGGGTGAGCAAATGTGATTAGCAGGAAAACAAGCAGCGTTGACAAGGGACAGTGAGCTCAGTCCCCAAACACCTGTGCTGACAGGTCAATGTGAGAGGAGGCGCTGGAGCCAAGGCGCAATCCAAGCCTGCCTTGGTCTGGAAGATGGGAACGGAGAATCCCTGTTCTGGAGGGGAGGCCAAGGAGGTCCTGGGAAAGGCAGAACGAGCAGAGGATGAATAAAGAAAGAGCAAGGGGGAGGCAGGGGGCTTTAGGGTGGTCCTGATAGGATCCAAGCCAGGATGTCAACAGCAGAAACAGATAGGAGAGACATCCTGCAGTGGGAGAACCAGTAAGTCAGAGCCATCCTGGAAGTGGAGGGCAAAGGAGAGAAACAAAAGAGAACACCCAGAATTCGGCTTGGTGTCTAGGAGCACAGCAGGTCAGTGAACAGAATCAAGAAGAGGAGACATCACCCTGGGGAGAAGAGCCAGGCTGGGGAGGTGCAGAGAAAACGGCCCCTTCCCAGGCTGCCCCTGGACTCACAGCCGACATAGAGCCACATCCTATCCTTTTCCAGGTCTCGTGTAGAGCTGACCCCACCCAACCCTGGCCCAATGCCTGGTGCCATCTTTGTCAGGCAGTTGATTCAGGAACAAAGGCTTGATCATTCATGAGATGAGACCCATGAAGCCCCTGTACTGGACAACCCAGCTGCGTACTCCCCTCTGGTAGCCAGAGCCCAGCGAGACCTCCATGTGAGATAAGAACACCTCCCTGGTGTTAGCTAAAGGGATCTCTTTGTTTCATGGACACTACCAGATGGAGGACGGACATATCAGAGAGTCTGTCTTTTGTTTATAGACATTTCCACCAGGACTTCCTTTGGATGAAGAGACCCAGGCCACCATGGTTTTCAGCTTCTTTTCTACTGATGAATAAGCTCCCAGGGGAGGTCATGGCTAATAACAACACCACTCCAGGCCCATTAGTGATGGCTCCTTTTAAGCCATAACTGCTGCAGCCAGGGTGGCTGACCATCCCAATTTGCCTAGAATGCTCCAGTCTCAGCACCCAAGTCATATAACCCAGGAAAGCTCTCAGTCACAAGCCAATTAGGGCAGTGGGTCACCCTAGCTACAAAGGGCTCTCTAACATTAGACAAGGAGCAACCCTGGCAGCCAGTGTGGACACCAGCAGAGGCACATGCTGGCCTGTCCAGTCTCCCCCGACACTCAGGTCCTCCAGCGCCTCTCCATGGGCTACCACACCTTGACCCACCCTACCCCCAGGAGATTATGCTCCTTCTCAGGCACCTGTTGGAGGGTGCACTGCCTAAGGAATTGCCGATTGTTTTAGAAAGTCTGTCCCTTGGCCTCTCTGCTCCCTGCTCTTCCCATCAGGGGAAGAGAGCTGACCACCAAGAATTACCAGGACAAATTCAAGTTTCTGTTCCTGATTCAGTGACATCCCACTCAAAACCAGTTTGGTGAACCATTTAATCCTGAGGTTTGCGGATGAGAGCTTTCCAATAGGACATTTTACATCAGTTTTCTAAGAAAATATAAAGCTGAGTGTTTCCAAGAGCAAATTGCCTTGGCACTCTAAATAAGGGAGTGCTGCTCGGGGGACTTCTAAGGAAATCCTTTAAAGAGTGGAAAAGATGAGAAGGCTAGAAAGATGAGCGCAAACCCGACTGGCCAAAAGCAACCGAGCAGGGACACAAGACTCGCCACAGAATCCAGAGCAGTGCTTTGCAATTTTTAATAAACTTTCTATTTCTACAATGATTTTAAATTGACAGAAGGGTGCACAGGTAGTACAGAGCTCACCCAGCATCCCCTGTTGTGAACATCTTGCTTTTCCCCAGTGTATTTGACAAAACCAAGTCTCCAATATTGGTTGGTTTCTATTAGCTAAACTCCGGACTTTCTTTGGGTTTGACTAGTTTTTCTAATGTCCCAGGATTCACCCTGAGGTTACCACATGTCTCCTTAGGCTCCTTGGCTCTGTGAAGAGTTTCTCAGATTTTCCTTGTTGTTCATGACTTTGACAATTTGAAGAAATCCTTATCAGGTATTTAGTAGGGCAAGCCTCGACTTGGACTTGTCTGGTGTTTTTCTCATGATGAGGCTGGGGTTATAAATTTGGGGGAAACAAACACCACAGAAGCGAAGTGTCCTCCTCCTCATATCATATGCGGCCCCATGCCATCAACATGACTTATCCCAGGCATGTGAACTTGGTCACCTGGCCAAGGTAGCATTTGCCAGTTTCTCCACTGTAAAGTAGAGCGGGACTTTCTTAATGTCTCCCTTTCCAAACCTTTTGGAGGGAAATGCCAACAGCAGCTTCTATGTTCATCCAGCTCTCTGGCCCGTGGCTACTTGTCCAGGCTGGAGAGCACATCAGTCTCGTGCAAAACTTACAGTGGTCCCACTCCATCCAAAATCGTGCGTGCTGACAGAAGTCAGGCGTGGCACCAAGAAAAAAACTGCAGCTCTTAAGTTGATGTCCGCAAATAAGGGATATAGTTGCAAGAAAAGAAAAAAGTGTTCAGATTCACAACTATGATTCTCTGAGATCATGCATCCTCTTCCAGTTCTTTCTGCTCTCCTTCCCTGGCCACCTTTTCCTTAGTCTCCTCTCTTTGTCTTCTTGCCCCCTGTCTTCCTCCCTTAAATTGTAGAGGGCTGGTGTGCAATTTTTAATTATTTGTTGGGCTTATTAAACAGAGTTCTCTCTACTCAACTTCATTTGCAGCAGAGAAAGCTGAAAGAGTCCCCTTCCTCTTCAAGACAAATGGCCAGACTTCCTCTTCACCATGTGATCATCAGTATAGTTTCCAGACCCAGCAGCGGGACACATTTTCCAATGTGTGGTCTGGCGAGTGACAGAGTGCTTGACACCAGGGTTGTCTGGTCATCACGTCCAAACCCCAGACCTCAGTCAGGCAGAGTGCCTTAAAAATGTCTTCCTCCTGTTTCCAAATTTATCTGGGGAAGAAATGTTAAGAGTTGTCACACTCCACACTTGGAGGGGACCTTAGAGCACATCCAATCCAGTTACCTCATCTACAGAAGGGAAACAAAACCTGTTGATAAGAAGAGACATCTAAGGTCCCTTAGCCAGTGGGTGGCCATGGGACAAGAGCCCAGCAGTCTGGTTGCCCACTCTACTGGTCTTCCCACTACTTCACGGTTGACCATATCGTGGAGTAAGAGCTGGCTTCCCCCACATGACTATTCCAAGAAAGCTAAGACATAAAGATCTCACCCAGGCACTTTTTTTACACAAATAGTGCCATGAGCAGTTTTCAATTTAATCAAAATGCACCTCAGGCTTTAGCCAACTCAACAAAATCCAGGTTGGAACCAGCACCACTTTGAACATCATACCATACCACAGCTCCACCTATTTCACACACAGCAAGGCAGACAGGGGCTCTAGACAAGCGCCCAGAATCCATAAGATAAACCTTGCCCTTTGGGGTATCTTAGTAATAAGACTGCTGTGGGCGTGGGAACGCAAACAACATGGCTGCCGAGTTCGTGTAGGTCTCGAGTGCAGGGCCCCACAGCCTGGTGGCTTAGCTGCACTCCCAGAATCACACCAAGGGGCTGGAACTCAGGGCAGGGTCAGCTTTACCAGTCCTCTGGGGAGGAGGGGGCCCTCTCTCCAGGACCGTCCCGCGGGCCCTGAACATCCTTCAGGCTCTGATGCTGGGACATGCCCTGCCAGTCTGCAGAGGGCAGCACATCTGTCTGTCTGTCCTGTGAGCCTTTCTGCTGCTTTCCCGCATTTGCCCAAACATGATGGGGGAGAAAGAGTCTAACGAAGACACACAGAAAGGCAGAGGGAGCCAGTTGTGGGAACAAGATCTAGGAAAACACGAAATGAAGCTTGATCTCCTGCCTCCAGACCCCCAGGCTAAGGAGTCAGCGGCCACCACCGTGTGACACACTCACTCGTTACCCTACATACATTCCACCTCGTCCTGGGAGCTCACCTACCCACACACTGGAGAACGCCTCGCAGATGCTGCTGCGGTAGGAACTCTTTGACCCAGGTTGACTCACGGACCATGTGGGCCCAATCCCAGTATCTGGGGGGGTGCCTCCTTGGGGTTGAGCCTGTAGGTTCTCTGTGCACTTTGAACTCCAGGTCCCAACCTAGAAAAACACTAAATCACATAGCAATCGCAGCTGAGAGGTAGCCAACAAATTTGGACTCACACAAAATCCCAGAGGCCCTCAGGTGCCATTACGAATTCCATATCCACTCATCAGTGAGTCTTTCCACAATCTCAGCTCAACCCACTCTCTCAGCCTCACGCCCCACTGGGTCTTTCCTCTTTGTCCTTCTGCCTGAAATTTCCTTCCTTCCTCAAAACAATTCCCCTTCACCAAACGCTGAGCTCTTACTCATCCTCCATGCCCCTTCAAAGCCCCCTCCAGGACGTCAAGTTCATCTCCTGACCATTTTCTCCACAAAATCCCCCCAAATTTATTCCTCATCTATCGCTTGGTTCTGACGCTCAATACACATCAGATTGTATTAACATCAATAGTTTCTCTAACTAGGAACTAAGCTTTTGCTTCCAGCTGTATAGAAAGCAAAATGGAAAGATCTGGATCCCCAGGACCCTTGGGAGCTGATTTTCACACTCTCTTCTAGTCACACAGTTATAATTCAGCTTCATTGTTGGTCTTAACAAAAAACATCCCCTAAAGTGGCTAATGTTCCTCTGGGCCTGCAAACATTTTTAGTCCAAACACATCAGCTGCAAAATGTGGCGGCCCTCCTTGGAGAAAGAGCAAGAAAGCCAGATACGCTTCAAGCCAATAGCCTGGAGGTGGGAGCTGAGACCCACTCTAAGCGAGCTCCCCAACACCTGGGTGGGCATGTACATTTCACAGGCAGAACCAAACTAATAGAATGAGAGGAGGAAGAGAGGATGATTTTGTTCTCTTACAAAAGGGCCCCCATCGTTACATATGATGCCCCATGAAATAGTTCACTGCTCAAATCAAGAGGTGGAAAACATCATGATGTTTAGAGAGGTGTAGATCCTTCAAGGCCATCATGGCCCAAAGCAGTTTCCCAGCCTCAACCTCACACGTACCAGCAGGGCAAGCCAAGGAAACTGGTGAAACTTGGATGCCTTCATGCCCCCTTAGCTGCCTAAGGGGACAATTAAATTAAAAATATAATGACTTTACATCAGAAGGAAGTTTTTCCAGGCTACACATGAAAAGCAAAATCCTGCTTTTATAGTTCATGTTAGGAACCCAACACCAGGAATCGTGCAAAATAGGAAGAACGGAAGAGCAGGCCACGCGTGGAGGACTGACTTTGAGAACACCTACCATTTCTGAAGGCATGAGTGTCTCAGAATAACGAGGATTGGTCTGGATCTCACACATTCTTCCTCTATAGCAGGAACCTTTGATAAGTTATATGGTCTTATGAAAGCTAAAAAAATCATTAGCTTTGACAATAGACCTATAAATAGAAGACCAGGGACTCATGAATATGCTAATGACTTTCCTCTGCTGTGGCCTGGCGGTATTGAGGTTTCAGTCCTAACATGCACATCAATTGGTGCCAAATCTAACCATCTTGCAATCTTCCCCAGGATTCCCTGCTTCACATGAAGCAAGCAGTATGAATCACAGATGTTAGGGGAGGGTCTGGTATTTCTGCATGAGTGAAGTGTCTCCCTGCCGAGTTTTAATGATTTAGTACTTGGGTAAATACTCTCTCTAAAATGGAGCAAGGACCTCGTAGTTCAAAGGTTATGAGTACAGTGGAGTGTCAAATATTTTCTAAATTAACACATTATATACAGATAAACCAGCCAGCAGATATTTACGGGTCCACAGAGCATCCTAATGGGTCTTAACTTCACTGGAATGTAAGCCCCATGAGGGGGCGGGACATATCCACTGGACCCAAAAAAGGATGATGGTCACACAGTAGGTGTCAACAGCTCACTATTAAATGAGTTCATTGATCAATCAATAATTAAACTTCACCAATGAAGGAAAGGGTCACAAGGGGTCCTTAGATGTTCTGGAAATATGAGACCAACTGTATGCATGGAACTCATGGAACTCCAGAAAGCCAGCAGAAGTAAGACTTACCTGTTTTCAGGTCCAGAAATCCTTCCAGAGGTCACAACCATAGACAGTCAAATTACCTTCCTTGGTTCACTCAGCCCTCGCCAACTGACTCCACACTGATCCCAGTCTCTGGTCAGGGTGGAAGTACAGAAATCGCCAGAAACGACTAATAGAAAGGCCATCTTGAACCAATCGTGCATGATGATCTACGGGGCTCTGAATGCTGTCCAGCCTGGCTGAGGGAGGAAGGGTTGAGGAGCAGAGACAACAGAGGAGCACAGGGCCCAGTCACCCTGTAGGAGCCGGACATCCAGCCAAGGCATAACACGGGACCTGTCCCTTTGACTCCAGTGCATACCAAATCCTGGAGGAAGGGTCACAGATGCTATTCAGGAACAGAGTGGGTGTGAAGCAGAGCAAAATTGGAAAACTGGCAAGGACCAAGAAGAAAAGAAGTATCACGGTAAAGCTGCAAGGAACTTCGGGCAGAATGGTAAAGGAAACACTTTGGATCAATTCCACCAAGGTTAGAATCCAAGTTCTGCAGAAGAGCCATCAAGGGCAGGTCAAGTTCATTGAGTGCCAGCTTCCCTGTCTGAAAATAGCAGCAGTCTCTGAAGGACCCCAGGAAGCCGCAGCTCATCCTGGTAAGCTCTCAGGAAGCTTAGATGCCTTATAAATGGCAGCTGGGGAACAAGTAGCCCTGAATGCATCCATAACCAGATCTCACCCCACGTACACGTCACCCAATTCCTACTTCATGGCCCATGGTGGACTTCTGCCTGAACCGCAAGACCCTCATCTACCGTAATCAACCATTTCATGATGATTTCCAGTAGGATTACTGTACCAGGAACAGATAAGTCTTAATTCCTGCCTACCTGCTCTGGAAGGGCTTCCTTGGTAGTTAAACACGTCTTCTCCCTGCTCTGAATCTATAAAGCTGCTTTTCTAGTTCTCTGACAGGTTACAGTGCAGAATTGCCTTGTTCCATAGAAGCCTCTGTTCTCTTTAAATCTGCCATATCAGACGATGAGCTCTTTGAGGACAGAGAACTCCTTTCCCACCACAAAAGTCCCTGCTTGGACTCCTGTAGAGCCGGCCTTGATACATTTCTTTTGCAATGAATCCCGGTCAGCGGGAGTTTTGCAGGTGAGGAGCTAGGCCTCCAGGTCTTTCAGCTCATCAGGAGTAAAAAGTAAATCTGCCTTTGGCCTCATGCTCCCATGCTAATTCTGGAGTCACTGAGACCTCTCCTGGATACCAAAAGGGCACTCCATATCATCATGGAATGCAGTGGTCCCACAGACCAAGCTGCGATCCTGGGCAGGGAAGGAGCCTGTGAGCAAGGCTGACCTCCCTGCCGTTGCTTGGAGGTGGCAAGGCCAAGATCCTAGCCAGTCACAGTGTTGGCCTTGGCTGTGCTCCTGCCTCTGGAAAAAAGGCCAAGGTTTCCCTGGAGTCCTGACAGCAATCTCCTCGATGGTCAGCACAGGCAGGCTTGGCTAGGTGTCCCACCCCAGCAGGGCCAGCCAGCAGCACCCAAACAGTGCAGGGGGCAATCAGGCTGCATCCTCCCCAACCCTGTTCCAAAGAGCCCTTTCCTCCCCAAGGTGACAACCTACCTGCCCCATGAGACAGAGATATCTGAAACACATGTCCAGCCACCTTACTTCTCTGGCTGAAAGCCCCTACACAGTGCCCTGATCTCTCTGTCTTAACACACCTGACTGCTTGACTATGTCCCCTAGAAGCCACCCATACATGTGTTCATCTGGACATCCACCCATTTACTAGAGAGGGACTCCCACCCATGAGAGGACTGGAGGAATCAAGGAGTGACATCTAAGCTGGGTTCTGCCCTGGCTCAATGCCAACTCCCCACCAGTTGCTGTGGACCAGTCTCTTCCCTCTCCAGCCTCTGAGTCAGATGGGTCTCTTTCTTCAGTCACACGAAGCCTCAAATTCCCATTACAAACCTTGGGGTTCCCCTCTGAAACAGGGACACAGAGCAAGACTCCTTCACTCCATCCTCTCTCTTCCTCTGAGGGGCCTGAGGAAGGGATCTGTGGTACCCCTACTCTGAGCCCCTGGGCTCATTGATCCATGGACTGGACACTAGTGAGTGGGAGCTCATTTTCTCAATAAGGAAACTGAGATTCAGATAAGTTCCCTGGCTTCCTAGACTTTTAATGTCAAAGGCAGTATCTGAACGCAGGCACATCCCATCCCAAAGCCCAGACTCCTTTACCAAATGGGATATAAGCTGGGGAGGAGAGCGAAGGGCAGCCCAAGGAAGGCTGGGCAGAGCAACTCCTGAAGCAGGAACAAGGAGCAGCTGGTGGTATAAGGGCTGTGCTGTTGGAAACACACCCAGGGGTGTCAGCAACGTGACCTCAAGGATCAAGCAGAGAAGAGTGTCCCCATTCTGGGAAGGAGGCACATGTCACTTAGACCTAGAGGAGGTCTGGAGCTCCCTCCTCTCCTGGGGTGCCCCCTCCCCAAGCTGACACCTGCAGTTTACGGGAGCCCACATGCTCTCCCAGGGCTCTGGAGACTGTAGGACCTCGGGCCAGGAGCACAAGCCATGACCCCTCTTCACCCAGCCACACGCCTCCAGGAGCAGCCAGACCCAGGGTTCCAGCAGCCCTTCCAGAGGCTTCCATTTGATGATCAGAAAATGACCCAGCCTGCCTTCGGGGCCAGCAGCCCATGCTGGGAGTTTTCACTGGACAGTCTCCAAACTTGCCCTTAGCCAGACACAGCCACCAGCAATCACAGCTGCAGGGCACGGAGAAGGGAAAAGGGGCACTTAGCTGAAATCCACCTCTGGACCCAGCTCCTCCAAGAGCCACAGCACCTCCTGCGGTGACAAGCTACTCCCAGGCCACCTAGCACCAGACACTCTCCAGAGGCTCCCCCCAGAGAGGTCAACATTCCCAGTTAACCCACAAAAAGACCTGCTGCCTGAGCAAAGTGACCAGCCAATTAAAACACTTTGTAAATGAAGACGCGCTCTCTTGCAGATGGAGAAACCAACACTTTACAGAACCACCGAAAGGAAAGACCCATGCTTTGGTCCCAGCTGTAACCATAGCAGCAATGTGACCTCAGACAACTCACTACATTTCTGATTCTTCCTTATCTAGTAGTAATAACATCCTACACTTACCTTTAAGATTTGCAGCTCACGTGGGCCTTCACATAAACTATCCTGTTTAATTGAGCCTTACAAAACCTCGTGAGATAACAACTGCCTCCCTCATTTTGCAGATGAGGAACAACAGGATCAGAGAGGTCAACCTCGACATTCAAGCCCCATAGCCAATAAGGAGGCCGAGCTGAAGCCAGATCCCCTAAAGGGCCTGAGGCGCCTGCTTGGCCCACCTCCCAGTGCTGCCCAGCGTCTCATCAACCACAGAGGCTTTCTCCCTCCCATTACTGAAGTGTCTGGATCCCTGTGGGACAGCTGAAAGGACATCTCCAGGTTCAAAGCCCCCAACACACAACATCCTCCTCTACCCCAGCTCTGCCAGACCAAATGCCACCGTCTTCAGATCCCCAGAGATGGAAATCAGGAGAAGAATGTGGGGGGTGGGCTAGAGAGAGTGTGACTAAAGTCAGGCAGGGAGGTGGGGCCCTGATCTAAAAGTGGGTCCCTGTGGTGAAAAGAGGGGATGGTGACCACATCAGCACTTGCCCAAGTCGGTCACCACTGAGAATACCACATCGGAACACTTCCTCCAATGTCCCCTGGCAGGACGAGAGGACAACACAGATGCAGTGCCCTGAGCAGGAGACCCACCTGGTCCGTAGCCCACTGGGCCTGCTGCCCACCAGGCCTGCTGCCCGCCAGGCCCCATGGGCAGCGCTGACTCACAGGGGGTGGACTGAGGGGACGGCCTGGCCGGGCTCTCAGCACGTCTGACTCACCGTCTCCTCCTGAGCCACTGTACGACGTTCCTTCTCCCAGAAACAACATCCATCTCTTTTTTTAAAACTGGCAGAAGAGCTTTTTCATGTTCTTGGGACTGTAAACTGAGCATCGAATTTTCCGCCACTTTTCCTGGTAAGTGTGTCTTTGTGGGAAAGTTGAAAACAAGCCCGTTTGGGGGCCTGAACGTTGTCTTAACTCTTGAGCTGCCTGAGGTTCTCCCCAGGTCATCCACGTGGAGGAGGCTAAAACCAAACACGCTTCAGAGACACCACAGATCAAGCAAGCACGAGGCTGGCTGGCCCGATCTGCTTAAAGGAGTATTTCGTGTTTAATGTAGATCCACGTGTCAGGTGTGCGGTGGGCTGGAGAGAGTGCTTGAGCAGGCACTACACATGTATTTCTCTAACCCTTACCAAAGTTTGCAAAGTTAGAATTATATTTCCTTTTTTTAAAGTTGTGGAAACTGAAGCTCAGAGAGGTTAGCAACTTGCCCAGAGTTCAGCGTGGGAGCCAAGAGTCCAGCCCAGGTCTGTCTTGACCCAAAGCTTAGGTGCAGTGCCTGAGCCACACAGCTGCTCTACGTTTATCAGGAGAAGCGGCTCATCACCCGCAGTTGACTGCAGGTGACGGAGCATGCCCAGGCGTTTGGTGGAGCAGAATGCCCAGCCTCTGTCCTTTGGCCAAGTTCTTACTTCCTCCATGTCTACACTGCCCGAGTCCTCGGGCCAAAATCCTCCAGCTGGCTATATCTGCTGGGGAAAGCCAAGGGTGGAAAAGAGTCTTTCTCATGGACACTGCTCACTGGTAAGGCAATGAAGCCTCCTGGGAATTAACCACCTCTGCAGCCTGTACAAGACTTCACTCTCCAGATCCCTCCAGGAGCCCGCCCACCTGGGAACAAAGGCCTAAACATAACGGCCCATCCAGGGGCACAGACGGTCCTTGGACGTGAGCCTCCTCATTTGTAGATGGCATGTCAATGGGCAGGTGACTGGGTGAGCACTGTCGGAGTGCAGAAAGCTCATCCTGGATGCTCTGCTCGACCCTCCACACCGTCCTGTGCCCAGAGGCTGACCTGGGGCTGCATAAGCCAGCTCCCTTGCCCATTGGCTTCCAGTAAGGTTTAGCCAATAGAAGGTGCTTCCATTGAGCAGAGGTGTGGGGTTAGATCAGGGGATAGCCTCCCTACTGGCAGCCCCTCCAGTGGAGCCCTGACACCTCTCAAGCCACCTCTCCTGAGCCCCCCAGGGACAACCCAGCTGTGGCTCACTCAGCAACACCCCAGCTCCCACTGCAGCTTGTCACCTCATCTCCCGCTCACGGCCCTGGGCCTCCTCACAGTTTGGAAATAGTTCCTCCCTTAAGTCCTCCACCTTTATTCCCTCCTATGTTCCTGCCAGAACCCAGCTTGCCAGTGTCATTTAGGGAAAAAGCACTGACTTGAGTGTAAGAAAGCATGGGGTGACCAAAGGGCCACTTCGATGGCTTTTGTTTTGTTTTGTTTTGCTTTTGTTTTTTGGTTTTGTTTGTTTGTTTGTTTGTTTTTATTATTACTAGAGTCTAGAAATTGTGGCCACTGCTGTTAAAGTATTTGCTGTTCACTTAAATTATCACATATAATTCAGAAGTGCCCATGTTCCTGCTTGCCACAGCTTCAGTTCCCTGGCAACAAAGTCACACTCGGTACCCTGACCAGGGCCCTTCATGCTGCCTACAGCTTGATGTTGTTTTTTGTTTTTGTTTTGGTTTTGGTTTTGTTATTATTGTTTTGTTTTAAGTATAAACTTCTTATCAAAATCTATTAACTTCTCTGTTGAAAAAAAAAATTGACTTCCTTTTAGTCCTTACAGACTCACTCTTGATGGAGAGACAAAGAAGACCCATGACCTACCCTTGGGGAACTCGGCGACCACAGGGTGCAGTGTGACAGGAGCTGTGAGAACACACAGGTGACTCTAGCACAGCCTGCGGAACCCAGGGAGCTTCATGAAGGGGGTGGGCACCCAGAACGAGGCTCAGCATGTGAACAAAGTGAATGAGCACATTCCAGGCGGTGGACCCAGCACGTGGGCAAGTGTGGCAGTTCAGGGCGAGCCGACTCCGGGTGCCGGAGCAGAGCATTCTGATTGGAGCTTGTGCGCATGGGCACTGATGACCTTAGGGCACGGTGGTTGTCATGGCCCACAGCCACCCTGGGAATTTAGAAGGAAGTACAAAAACACCTGCAAACTAAATATAAATGATTCCTGGCCAAGACCCGCATGAACGGCTCTGCTAAAAGACAAAATGGCCTTCTTAATGATAGAGAAAAACAGTCGATTCATTTCTGAGTTCTATATTTATGCTCCAGGAAAAAAGATTAGTCCTGAAAAATAAGAAAATTAAGGTCATATATTTCGAATTTGTTTAAGTAATAAGATATTGTTGATTACACATATTCTATGAACTAGTGTGTTTCCATGCCAACTGGCCAGAAATAGCTCTTACAAATAATAGTAATGGATGGATGGATAGACGAATGGATGGATGGATGGATGGATGGATGATTTATAGAAGGAAAGAAGGGAGGGAAGAAGAGAGTGAATGAATTCATAGATAAATAATGGAGATAAATCAAAAACAAGTAAATGTCCCCAAAGCTTCCTTCTAACTCGGTGAATGATCTCTGCCCATTGTCACAAAAACAAAAAGCTGGAGAGTGACCAACTGAACTGGAAGCCAAGTCCAGAACTCCTGGAGCCGTGGGAACACACAGTGCTGACCCCCAGAGAGCCACAGATAACAGAGAAGGGGAACAACGCGCCCATCCTCGCCTCCTCTTGGCCCTCCTCCCTGGGCAATGTGGGGATCACATGTGGGGATCCTGCAAGAGAAGAGCGCCCTGGGGAGCATCCCGGACTGTAAATTCCAAGGAACATTACAACCAATTGAAGGAAACTCTTGCAATTTTCTCAGCTACAAATGGCTCCAAGGAAAGTCTGGGTCAGTTTTCAGACCTGGCAATACCTTCCATCGTGGCAGAAGGACAGTGGCCATGGAAAGGCCAGTTTTCCTTCCCCTTTTTCCCAGAGGAGAGAGCCCTGAGCTGCGAAGGTTGTGTTTTCCCCACCTGTGGTTTTACGGTCAAGCCAAGTCAATAAACTGAAATACAGCTTCGGTTCAGATGATTCGCAAGGAAGAAAACAGCAATTTTGCCTTCAAAGGGACAAATCGTGGAGCCAGGAAATGAGAGTTATGTTTCCGGAGTGCACACGGGGGGAAGGCTGGCCTACAGGCTTCAAAGGCCATGATCCACCACGTCCAGAGGCAGCTGGGCTGGCCCAGGCTTCGGCAGTGGGGGGCACCTGTCACCTAAAGAAGACACCAGTTCATTAGTGGGCAGGGTCTACGCGAGTGGAGAACCGTACCTGTCGGAAATAAGAGCTCCAGTACCCAGATGGCTGCTGGTCCCTGCAAGAGCAGAGAGAAGGGAGCAGAACACCCCATGATGGGCTTTCAGTGGCCAGTCCCCAGATCAGTGGAAGAGCATGTGAGGAGGGAGGAGGGCCGCCCTCAAGGTCATGGGGCCCTGCTTCATCCTTCCCTTCACCTCTAAGTCGCTCTGGGGCTTTAGGCAAGCCATTCTTCCTTCCTGGGCCTCTATTTTCTCATCCACAGATGGGCACAGTCACATGGCCCCGCTCATCTCACAAGAAGGAATTCGAGACTCTCTCAAGGTTCCAACAAAAATCACTTTACCATGCGTCCAGAGCAGGTGAGCCCCCTGGGGATCTCGTCACTCACAGTCCTCATATCTTGGCTGACACCGCAAGCCAGCTTCCTCTCTAGCTGCTCAGAACAGTCCAGCCTCATCCCCAGCCCCTGCCTGGGTTCCCTTGGGAAGCTCTGACTCTGGATTTTTGATAGGCCATCTGCTGTCCCAGTGTCCCAGTCTCTGAGGATTGCATACAGCTTTGACACAATCCTGGCACTCCACCATAATCAAGACAAAGCCACATTTTTTTTTTTAGTATTTTTTTAGTTGTATGTAGACACAATACCTTTATTTTATTTATTTATATGTGGTGCTGAGGATCGAACCCAGGGCCTCTCATGTGTTAGGCAAGCGCTGTACCGCTGAGCCACAACCCCAGCCCAAGACAAAACAACGTTTAATACTAACCCAGACCAATCAAGTGCGCTCCATCTTCCTAGGCACAGCGCTACAGAGAAAGACACTCGGCGGCTCATGATGCACAGGGGAGCCCATGTTCCCCTCCACCCAGGGAAAATCTGCAAGATGCCAAAAGGTTTGTTTTTCTAGGATTAACATAATGACAGGGAATCAGCCATATATATTGTTGAACTTGACGAGCCAAACATTTTTCTGTAATTTCTACAATAATACGAGGAAAGTTGAAAAGGGGGGAAAAGAGGGAAAAAAAAAAAAAAAGCAGCCGGTGTTAGGCCATTCTTCGTCAGCTGCAGCCTCCAAAAATAACAGCCACTCCTATGAATTACCAACAACACCGTTAGCAAGACAGCTGCTTGATACAAGCAGTGGAACATATTAACAGGAGCAGCCTGGGGAAAGGGGCTCAGGGAGAACAGACTGACCTAAGACAGCCGGCACCCAGGAGTGCAGCAGCCCTCAGCCGTCACCCACTGTGATCTGCCCTCCCCACGGAGTGGGAGAGATTAGGAGATGTCGCCCTGACCCACACAGATTTGAAGCACTTAGGCCATGGGGTAGGGGCATCTGGATTTGGCCACACGTGACCTATAGCACTTTCAAACAGTTTATGAAATTCTGGACCTTGACAGTTGCTGAAGCGACATTTGGAGAGGCAAACCTGAAACCCAAATCCAAAGAGAGGGTCAAGAAGGAAGTTCTGGGGACAGGGAAGCCATGGGTGGATCTGCCCTTGGTAGATGTATGGGCACAACCTGCCTTTCTCGGGATCATCTTCAAGAGCCCCCAGTCTCACTCAAGAAGCTGGGTGACCACCACAGTTCAGAACACTGTGGGACGCAGGAGATAATGAGCCCTCAGTGGGGAATCCAGAGAGCAGAACTCTGACCTTGCTTCGCCACCTGACACTTCTATGACCTGGAATCAATTACATCCATGTCCCAAGCCTGGGTGTTCTCCATTGCATGAGGACATTATAGAAATGACTTCATTGCTTCAGGAGGGAGAATTTAAGAAATACAATGGAAAGCTAGAAACCGGTGACTAAGAGCCAGCTCCCACCCTTCAAACCCTGCACTGAGGGGACTCAGGAAATAGCAAGCCCAGGCTGCTTCTGAGCCTTCAGGGATGTGGCCCCGGGGGTTGGAGGTGGGGGCTGAATTGAATGCCACTGTCCTACGACAAGGTTCGGGCTTATAAGCAGTCTGCAAGCAGAAGCTGTATCCCTCCCAGACCCCCAAGAAAGAGGCTTCCCTTTGGCCCTCCCCAGGAGTAGAGGAACTGAGCTCCAGTTTAGGTAGAGCAAGAGACATTTGTTTAGAGCCTCAGAGGAAAGAAGCAGAGCTACTGGCAATTACTACTGTAGTCAGATCTGCTTAGTAGAAGAAAGAACTTTCTACCTGTCAAAGTGACTGGCTAGCACGCAGCTCCCTCCTATCCCTTCATGAGGACCTGGCCCTCCCAACTGTTCCTCAGGCTCTACCTTCTCCTCTCCCTTGGGCTTTATTTTAGCAAAAGGGATCTGAGGGGGGAAAGGAGTCTGGAAGTGGAAGAGGCTGGAAGGGAGGTGACAATCCAGATCGGGTGCTGCGCTCAGGAGTCCTCGGCTGATGGAGAAGTCAAGGCAAGGACAGCCAGGATTGGTCCCATCAGGAGGGCCACACAGACCCACTGCCTTGAGGATCCAGTGAGGGGGTCTTCAGGTGCCAGGGTCAGAGGAGTGAGGGAGAAGAAAAGGTCAGGAAAGTGGGCTCCCCACAGGTGACAAATCTAGAAACTCAGTGCTGGCCCCAGCTCACCCTCTCCTCCCAGGTTGTGTGACCCCAAGTGAGATGTTGAGTAGAAAAGATGGCGATGATAAGGGACAAGGCCCCAATAAGTCTGCTAAGTGCCAGGATGCAGAAAGGCATAAGTTACAGCAGGCCACCAAGAACTCCCGGCCTTTAGGTTCTTGGGAGTCACCGGCAGAAGGCAGTGTCCCCTGGGCAGCTGGGAATTTGAGGGAAGCGTGAGACAAACACCAAATGCTTCACCACTGGAGATAAAATTGAAAATGGCCCTGGAACCCACTTTATCCAGAATTTGCTGGGGAAGGTTCGGAGTGAATGAGTCACCAAGAACACCATGACTGGTGCCGAGAGCCAAGCAGCTGAGCTCAGGGACGTTTCAACAGATCTTGGGGGAAAGATGGTCCAAACCACTTGCCCTGCACCCGCCCTGGGGCTGAAAGGATTGCCTCCGTCCTTTCCAAACCCACCAACTGTGGGCAGTTCAGCAGGCCTCACACTCCTCCCAGAGGCTGGACGAGAGGAAACACAAAAAAGAGAAGGCCATAAATCTGCCTGTCCACGACAGTGCTCTGGCACCTTCCATGTCTTTCCTTCTCTAAAGGTAAAACAATGCATAACTAATAACAACCCCCAAGACCACAACAGTTATCAGGCCAGCTGGGTGCCACTTCTAACCTCTCCCTGAAAAACTGTGGGCTCTTCAACACCGCCTCCTGCTGGCGCCTGTGTGATATGTGACCCCCTTGCAAGCACCCTGCTTCTGCATACAATAAGCATCAGATACAGGCTCCTGGACATAACTGGTCCTGTCCTATGTTTCCACACTCCACCACATACATGTTCCACCAAGAGGAGAAACCCAGGACCCACGTGGAAGAAGGAGGCCTGACTATGAACTGTTTCCCCTAAACAGCCCAGAAAACCGTTCAGAAGATGAGACCAATAACGAGGTACCACTGAATGACACCATGTGCTATCATCTAAGCCTGGCAATGACCCCTCGAAGAAGAATTCCCACAGACCAGGGGAGAAAACTGAGCCCCTGAGAGATTGAATGCCCAAGCTGGAAGGAGGGAATGGCAGATTTAAGCATCAAAACATGAGCCCAAAAGCCACATGCCTGCCATTTTCCTGGGTGCCTCTCCTTGTTCTCAACACACACCTACAGGGGTATCTCAAAGTGCACAGACAGTGGGCATGCCTCTGAGGTTCAGGAACCTTGCCAGAATGGCATTCCTGCAGCCTGGGACCCAAAACCCCAAGGTGAGACCAATTCAGGTCCAGGAGCTAATGTATTAGGAGTAGTAATAACAATTACAACAACATTGACAATAATACAGGCTAGGTATCCCTGATCTGAAATGCTTGGGACCAGAACTGTTCTGATTTCAGAGTTTTTAGATCTTAGAATATTTGTGTGTGTATGTGTGTGTGTGTGTGTGTGTGTGTATAATATATGCATATATATGTGTATTATTTATACACACACACATATATACATATATATACACACACATACATAATGAGATTTCTTAGGGAAATTATCTAAATATAAATATGAAATTTATTTATAAATGTGTACATTTATACACATAGATTGAAGCTAATTCTATGAGATATTTTTAATGCACCTTTGTTCTGACTGTGGCCTATTACACAAGATCAGGTGTGGAATTTTCCAAATATGACATCATCTTATTGGTCAAAAAGTTCCAGATTTGGGAGTATTTCAAATTTTGAGTTTTCAGATGACGAAGCTCAGCCTGTCATCATTATTGTCCTCAGGGCAGCAAAAACACCAGGCTTGTGAGTATCCTCATGCAGAGAGAATCCAAAGCTTGACCCAGAAGGCCCAGCTCAGGAATGCCGAACAAAGGGAGAGCTCTTTGCCACCTGCAGGTCACAGATCCACAGCAGGGCCAGTCTCCTGCCCCCATCCAGAGTGTGCACATGCACACACATACACACACACACACACCGCACCCCCAGGCTGCTCCAAAACCTCCAGCTGTCAGGGAGCACAGACATCCATGCACCCACCTCCAGAAGCTGAAAGCCTGCAAAGCCTAACCTCACTCAAGCCTCAGCTTCCTGGTTCAAGGCAGATGCTGGGCTCAGGGCATCCTGATGCTGGGCCACAGCCACCACAGGGTTTGCTCTGAGAGGTGGTGTGCAGAATGGTTAAAAGCTCAGAATCAAGGGCTGGGGCTGGGGTTCAGTAGTAGAGCACTTGCCTCTCTAGTGTGTTTTCCTGGTTTGACCCTCAGCACCAAAAAAAAAAAAAAAAAAAAACTCAGAGTCAGGGTCAGCATCAGACAGATAGGGTCTGAGTCCTTAATGTGTAACTCTGAGACTGAGTTTCCTTTTCTGTAAAGCAGTGTCAGTCTCCACCAGAGGGCCATTGTGAAGATTAAAACATAAATGCAATCAAACCCCCATTGTGGAGTCTGGCCCATGGTCGGTGCTCAATAAATATTACCTATAAATACAAGAATGATTAACCTAAAAGATTCAATGGGCCAGAAAGCAAGATGGTCAAGGCTACTCTCTCACAGACCCCTCCACCTCCCAGCACTTGTCCCCACCTGCTGAACAACCCCCTCCAGCCCAGCCCAGCCTTCAATCTCAGGCCCCCAGAAAACATGGCTCCACGTACAAAAACCTCATCCATCCGGGCCACCACAGCTTGCACAGGCCAGGGGCAAGCGTATGACTGTGTGTAAGTCTGTGGACCCCCAGCTCACACATCCAAACCCAGGGCACACGCAGTGCACAAGCACACAGTGCCCACACAGGCCTACAAGGACCCACATGATGACCCCAGCAGGCCTCAGGGAAGTGGTGGGGGCTGGTATCAGGCTCTGGTTGAGAATGTCACCACAGTCTCTTGTCCTCCAGGGAGGGTCAAGGCTGGAGGGACACAACAGCAGGGACACGAAGGACTGTGGCTGGGCAATTGCTTTCCTCCCTGACCAGCATGTTCCTGGACACCTGTGCAATCTGGGAATGCTACGGTGAGTAGGACTGCCCACAAGGAGTCTGCAGTCCAGGGAAGCAGCTGCCCTCCGGGCGCTGTCAGGCGGGCAGGAGGGAGAGGTGGGAGTGCATCGCTGTGTGCCAGCAGAGGAGGCGGTGGTCCTGGAAGCAGCACGCGGGAGCAGGAGGAAGGGGAGCCCTGGGCAGGGGGCAGGCAGGGCACTCCAGGAGAGGGAAGCAGCACCAGGGCCAAGGTGTGCGAGAGCGGGGCCTGGGAACCAAATGTGGGGTGACCAAGCACAGTGGGGAGGAGAGATGAAGCTCAAAAGCAGCACTGAAGGACCAGGAAGGACCTTGATGCTCGGCAGCCGCCTCTACCATCTCAGCCCACTCTGCCTCAACCTGCAGTGTGACCTTGACCCACCCAGGCCCACTTCAGGTCTCCACTTCCCTCTCCGGGTGGTGGGAATTTCACTGCCCCGCCCCCACCCTGTCGTGGTGTGAATAACAGGCTGTCAGGGGCTGGCCAGCGTGTGACCTCTCAAGACGCAAGAGACAGCCAATGAGAACATGCTTCCAGATGCACTTTTCTTCAGTAGCCCCAGATCCTCAAAGCAAAGCATTCCCGGCCCTTTCCTTACTGTGCCAGTCTGAGAAAGCTCACTGTGCCCTCTCCCTCCCCCGGACACTCTGCCATTACCTGACCAAATCCTCCCCTCACCACCTCCTCCAGGAAGCTTCTCAGCCTGCTTCACTCACTGGGGCTCCTCCTGGTGCTGGACTTGTTAACACTCTGAGCCCACCACGCCTGAGTTCCTGAGATGACCAGGGACAGTAACTAGGTCTGAGCCTTCTCAGTACAGAACCTTGGCCCTGCCAGGCACAGCAAGTCCAGAACTGGACAGAGGGGTATGTATAAACAAGCTCCTGCTAAGGAAGACAGATGGTACCCCAAAAAGGTGAAACCTAAGGTGTCCATGATTGCTAATGTTTAAAAAAAAATAAAAATTGTTTCCTTTATCCCTGTCCGTGTAATGCCCAGCCTAATTTCCTCAGTTCCTGAACCTGTGGCACTCCCAGGGGGCTGAACGGCTAGGTTAACGGCTGAGCCCTTCTAATTGTTCATTCCTCGTCTCCCTCTCTTTATCAGCCTGGGTGCTACCATGCCCACAGGCCACCTCTCAGAAGCCTGCAGCCCAATAGTGACAGCACTGGGAAGAGCCCTGGGGAGCCCGAGCTCAGCCTTGTCACTTTACAGAGAGAAGAGCGGGGGCCCAGGTGAGAGGGCCCCCACCACGGCTCACTCCACCTGCCTGACAGTGCCGGCTGGCTCTGTCGCTCCGGGCCTGAGGTGGCAGAGAATCACAGCAGAAGGGTGTGGCAAAGAAAAACTTGTCAGCTCCTGGCAGCCAGGAAGCAGAGAGAAAGGGTGGGGGAAGGGTCATGAAGAAGTTGAGCCCTTCCAGGGCATGCCCCCATGACCTGCATCTCCCAACTAGGTCCCATTCCCGCGAGTCCATTCCACTGTCAAGCAGGCTAATGTACTGACGAGGTCAGAACTGTCAGAGCCTAATGATTGTCAAAAAGCCTAACCTGTTGCACTGGGTCCATGCTTTTAACACATAAGCTTTGGGGGAACATTCCAAATCCAAACCATAACAGGTAATCTTGGTGGCCTGGCCCTGAGCTTCTATTCCCGTGTCCACTCCCGCTGCTCCCCATGGTCCTGCACTGGGCCACGCCATGCTGTCCCCTGGTCAGGCCCCACAGATTCCATCCTCCTTTTGACCAGGTTGGTCAGTCTGCTTAGGTTTCTCTGTCCCCTCTTATCCTTTAGGCTTTCTTGAGACTACAGGTATTGTCCTCCTGGGGGCCCAGTGATCTGGAAGGAGGCCCTTCTGAGGGCAGGATCCTGGGTATTAAGGCTGGGGACACTTGGGTTTGAAGCCAGCCTGGGCTGATTGATTGGAGAAAGACAGTGGCAGGCATGTCAGCCGCCTCCTTTCACCCTCGTCCTGAGATTCTGCACCTCCTTGAGAGAATCAATAGTTTTGGGAAGCTGGGCCTGGCTGGTAAACCCTGCCTCATTCCTTCTAGAGATTTCTGATCTGTGGTCTTTCTCTGAGTTTTAAAGGAATTGCTTTTTTACATCACTCTTTGAGCTATTGGAAGTAAGACTCATGATTCTGTGGGGTCTCTTAATGGACTAAGCTAGCTTCTTGGTAGCACGGGACTTGTGCTTCCGTGAGTGGGGGGACAGGCATTGGCTAGGCCAGTTGGCTCTCAGCTAGGGCCAGCTGGGCTGCAACCACCAGCCCTCATCCTGGCTCCTTCCAGCTAACCACAGCCTGACCCCCAGGCTGGCTGAGTGTTATTCAGAGCTGCAGATGGCACATGACATCACCCCCCAGATGCACAGTGACCGGAGTGGCCATGGGAGTGCTCTTGCTGCACTGGCATAGAGACCTTGCAGGCACAGGTCAGGAGACACTGGGGTCGATTTGCTGTCAGGCAGGTAGAGTGAGCTTTGGTGGCCAAAATGAATCTTTCCTTCTCTAAATTTTTCTTGTTGGATCTTTTGGTCACAGTGATGAAGAGCTAACACACTACCTAACGACAGGTGGAGCATTGCCCTTGCCATGGCACCCCAACCCAACCCTGGCAAAGCATGGACTTCCATTAGAATAGAGAAGATAGGGCCACCTGGGGCATCCTTTGGGGGTCCTGGAGAGGTGACAGGACTTATCTAGACCTATCTGGCAAAAGTACCTGCTCTCTGAAGCTTTTTCTGAATTCCCCCGTTCCTCCTTTGCCCCTTGGGCCAGGAAAAGTCCATTGTAGGCCCTGCAGCACATTCCTGCTTCATGGATGAGCTTTCCACCACCCACACACCTTCAGTCTCCCAAGGGAAAGACCCTGCCTTGTTTACTATTATCTCTGTCTAGAAAAGTGTCTGGCACAACATGCTTGATCAATGGGTGAAAGACTAGATGGAGGGTGGAAGAGTGGAGAGCAGAGGAGGGAGGGATGGAGGGACGGATGGAGGGACGGATGGAGGGTGGAGGGATGGAGTGATGGAGGGATGGAGGGTGGATGGATGGAGGGTGGATGGAGGGTGGATGGGTGATTAGCTCCGCATTTCACAGCAGACCTCTATTCAATGAAAATATCCTAAAATTACCACCTGCCAAAAGGCTAAAATGAAGAAAATTATTTGACCCAGTGATTTTTGTTTTCCCAAGGACACTTCTCTGTGCCTGTCTGTCTGTCCCACTGGTGCTCAACTGGTGTCCCGTTGGCAGGCTCCTGGATGGAGCTGAGCTGGGCCATCAGGCCTAGCCTCCCAGTGACATCCTGGGAGAGGAACAGCCACAACTGGCTCCTGGCTCCAAAGCAGCCCTTCAGTAATTACATGTTTCCAGACAGACATAAATAGACAGATTAGCCTTTCTGCATTTTTCTCATAAAAATAACAACAGTTCCTAAGCACACTGGCATGAACATGGATATTAAGCATTGCAACCTGCTGTTCTTGGCGGCCAGGGCTGGCCTTCCTTGCTGTTTCCCCCACACCGCCTCCTCCTCTGGGCTCTTGGAGGCTCCTCATGCCTGGCTCTGTCCACCCCTATCGCCCCAGAGCAGGTTGGCAGCCAATCCCTGAGACTGGCTAAGGGCTTTTATGAGCATCGTGTCCATGATTTGCTGTTCTCTGGCTGGATCTTTATCTGCTTTTAGTCATTATGTAACTAAAAATCCTGTAACATTGTGAAATGATTATATGCCCCACTTTATACTAGAGGAAATGGGGAGAATGTTTGCTTTGTCTCTGCTCTAACCCAGAAGAAACAGTCTCAACAGTGACCCCCACTCTACACCCACATGCTGCAACCTTGCAACCTAGATAGACCTCCTCTCTCTCTCTCTCTCTCTCTCTCTCTCTCTCTCTCTCTCTCTCTCTCTCTCTCTCTCTCTTTCATTCTTTTTCATTATCCTGAAACTCCATGCTGAACGGGGTCATGACCATGGCCTAAAGACCAGAGCACCTGTTCCCTGGCTTCTCTCTGCCTCCCACTTTCCCACTTTCTCCACACCTGACCTTGACTCTCCTCAGGCTTCAGAGCTCAAGAATTGGAACCTGAAGGATTGATTACCAGACCCCCTCTAAAGCCCACAACTCCCTGAGCCAAAAGAAGTCCCTTCCTCACCCTCCGGCAGATACTGATTAGTCAGGCCTCTGGCCACAAGGTCCAGGGTCTGGGACTAGCCATCCGATGGCCATGGCTCCCTCCGGAGGACAAAAGAGGAATGAAACTGCTCACTCATTTTCAATGTTAGGGTTGCCTCTCTAGTTATGCCCGGAACGAGGTGTGGAATCTTGTATTAGACACTGTCACATGCCAGTCAACTACACAAGCCATCTCCCATCAGGATGACACCCTGAAAAAGAAAAGAGACCTCTCACCAGCTGGGAGATTTGGACAAGTCATTTTCCCTCTCTGAAAGGCATAAGTAAAAAATAGCGGTATATCACAAAATCACAAAAAAAGCCTTTGAATTCTTGTCTGCAAAACTTCAAGGAAATCCTGACAATTCCATCTCATTTAGTGCAAGATACCACTGGATCCAGGTTTAAGTCAAAAAGAAAGCAAATTGCTGGTGTCGCTCCAACTGCTCAAGCTCACTGCCTCAGTCAGGAGTCTCCAAACATCTTGGTGGATTTGCACCAATCCAATATGACAGAGCTTCCTTCTCCAGCTGAAAGGAATAAGATCAGGGAAGAACTCAACTAGCTTTAAGAGACCATAAGGATGGTCACAGCAATGCCCAAAGGTCAGTACAGAATCTCACCTCTACATAGGCTCTATGGAGCAAAAGACAAATGCACTTTCCATTTTCTAGAATGACTTTAATACTGGAAAATTAGGAATTTGAGTAAAAATTCTAAGCTGCTTTAGCATTACATGCCTAAAATGATAGTGTTATGTACTTTAGAAAAGCAAACACCAAAACTGAGTCAACTCAGCTCTCAGGATTTTCTGGGTCTCAGGATTAGGAAGGTAAAGCTTCCGAAATCTTAGAGTGGTGTTCTTTGTCACTTGCTCTTTTGACTTTGGATTTTGTCTTAGTTTTTCTCAGTAGAACCCTCAAGTGGCTTGTCCCAGTTCTGGGATTTCCAGGCGTGTCTTCAGGTGCACAAAACCCTGTCAGCCTTTCTTCCAATGTGGAAAAGCTTTTATCTTTGACCAACCACATTCTATCAATCTCTGAAAAACAGTCCTCTGGTATTCCCTCATAAAACCCAAATACATCTGTTGGAAACTGACACTCCAGAAGTTTCTTGGCTCGTGTGTACCCCATGTGAACAGACTCCCCTAAGATATCCTCAGCCATTGACACGTGTATTAGAGTTCTCCAAAGAAACAGAATCGACAGAGTGTGTGCGTGTATATGTGCATGTCGATACATTATATGCGCAACTGTGGACGTTGGGTCAATCCAAAATCTCCAGGGTAGGTCAACAGCAGGGGACAGGAGATGAGTTCCAGTGTGAGTCCGCAGGCCATCTATGGCAGAATTCCTTCTTCTTCAGGGAGGTCAGTCTTGGGGCCTCCAGCTGATTGAATGAGGCCCATCTACAACATCAAGAATAATCTGCTTTAGTCCAAGCCTATTTATTTAAATGTTAATCTCATCTTTAAAGAAAAAAAAAAAAAGAAGGACCTTTGTAGAAGGTAATCTTTGATCAAAGGTCTGGTCACTGTGGCCTAGTCAAGTTGGTCCATAAAATTAGCCATCGTAACTCCTCCTAGCAGGAGCCCTTCCTAAGTGCCAACCAGCTGAACAGCGTCAGGATGGAGCCTTCCCCCTGGGAGCATGCCCACGCCTCCTGGGTATTAGGGTTTGATCTCACCTACTTGACTCGGCAGCCTCTGAGGTAGAATCACTTCTGGTTCATCTTTGCAGCCTGCTGTCCGGCCCAAAGCTCGCAGAGATGGCTCAGTAAACACCGGTGGAATAAAAGAATGCATGATCATTGCAGGAGCCACAAGGTTTCCCAGCATAGTGGCTGATCCTAGCCCCTCTCTTGACAGGGTCCTCCTTCTTTCAAAACATCTTTGAAATATTTGAACCTACAAAATAAATATTTGAACCTACAAAACAGAGTTTCAAGTCAGGCCTGGTAGTTTCTTCATGGGAGAGGAGGCAGTAAGAGACCAGTTAAAGATGAAAGGGTGCCAATCTCACTTAGTACCAAGTTGGTACAAGGAGTGCCTTGAAGAAACCTCTGTGGTCCTCCTTTCTCGTGAGGGAAGCAACAGGTATGATAAAAGCACCTCGAAGTCAGGGTCTGCGTCCTGCCGTGTGTGTGTTCTTGCTCCTCACCCTGGCCCAGGTCTGAGGCTAGCAGCTGGCTGATCCCTTCCTGCATGTCGGTCTGAAAACCCTGCAAACTCAACACAGCCAACTCCCAAATCATAGCCTTGCAGTCAAAAATGGCCCATGCCATGCCACATCCACCAAGGGGCTTGCCAAGTCAATGACATGCTTCCCCAGACACTGTGAATGGTGCCAGCAGGTCCCACTGCAAGCCGAGTCTCCTCACGTCCCATTCCCAGACAGATTCAGGGTGGAGAGCATGAGCATTAAACACACAGCAGCGTGCCATCAGCCAGGGACATTGGAGCCAGCAGGGACCTTCTCACATAGGGATGGACGTGGTACTCATAGCCAGGGAGGCAGACATCCCCAGCAAATCTGGACCTCCTCACTGGAGCTCAGAAACCCTCAGGTTTGAGGGATTAGCAGGTCATGGGTGTAGGACCGAGGACCCCCAAGGCTAGAAGGGAGAGAAGCAAAGGGAGTTTGGTTAGAGAATAGCCAAAGGGTGAGGATTGTCTCCCCCAAATCCAATGGCTGGACTCTGAGGATGGAAGGAAGGAGCATTGCGTCTCTTTGACCTGAGAACCTGCTCTTTCTCTTATCAGCTGGGTGATGCCCCACGGTCCCGAAGTGCCTGCTGCATGGCACATGGAGGGGAGATGGTGTAGGATTGACAGTCCTCTAGGCATTAAATGGTGCCTGTGTTATACCTCCAGGGGGCTCCCTCTCACCTGAGCCTGGGATGCCAGACCCCTTGGCTGGAGAGGTGCTGCCTCTCAGTCTCCAGCCACATCCCACACCAACATAAACTAAGTCCCCAAATAGAGCTCTTAGATTGACCCAGAAAACACTTCTCAAGGGAGCACACTCCTTTCCACTGATGGTGGATTAACAGGAAATCCCAGGAATATGGATTCAGATCACTTCTGGCAGGGGTCTGGTATTCCCCCTGATGGTGTTCTGCCTGTGAGAACAGAGCCTGTGTCTTCTCCTGGCCCCTCTCCTAGCCAAGCACAGCACCAGATACCAGCAGGTAGAGCTCAGGGAAGGAGGAGCAGATTAGGCAGAGGGATGGAGATGCTGACAGGCACCTTGTGGAAGGGGCCCTGGCCTCTGGACCCTGAGCTGGATTTCCCTTGCTATTCCCCACTGGATGGCCTCTACCTTGCAGAAAAACATCATGGTGAGCTCAGAGCCCCACATATTTCCCCAGTGGCTGCCGCTAGCTCCATCACCATCAATCTCCAGGAGGTTGGCTCCTCAAGTGGCTCATTGTTTCTGGTTTTATCTGAAACAAAAATAGACTCTTGCAAACATTCCAATCTTTGGGTCATTGGTTCACAGGCTTCTTCCAGCCCTGGCTGAGGTCCTTTCCCCTGAGCTCACTCGGAGCACTATGGCCACCTCAGCACAGCTGGTTTAACTGACATGGTGGCTTATTCAACACAGCACATTCATCCCTTGGGCCTTTTAGATAGTTCCTGGAGATGAAGCTGTTCAGAGACTGTGATGCCAAGCAGTCAGAGCCCCCCAAGCAATGGCCAAAGCTCAGACCACTGGGGCCCATCGTGATTCTCCCAGTGAAAGACATCGTTATCCCCCAGGAGAGCTGCTGCCCTTTCCCAGGGCTCCCAAGCCATGCTCTGTGGACAGGTCTTTCTGCCTTTAATTCATTCTGTGCTGTGGTGTTTATGTCTTGTTCTATTGTTGGAGGCAAAGCATCTGGTGGGGGTAGGAACCAGGTTTCATTTTGCTCCAGGAGCTTTGCAGAAAATACAACAAAACAAATTTCATTAAAAGTCCCCATCATGAAAACAGAGATGATAGATGATAATGATGATGATGATGATAGATAGATAGATAGATAGATAGATAGAAAGAAAGATAGGCAGCATACATACATACAAACATACATAATATCTGAAAGGACTGACTGAGGGCTATGTAATTATTCAGATTTTCTGAGGCTCGTGCTGTATTAGACCAGATCATCCAGACTATATTAGACCATCACCTTCCATTAATTTTTCCTGAATAAAACATGGCCCTGTGTCCTCTTTTTTCATTGGGAATTGGTATAAGAGCCTCATGAAGCACTCCAGTTTATTCACTGAAGGAAAATTGCCTTGTACTTGATACCGTGTCCCATTTGGCCTATGGTTTTTCCCAAGCATCCTGTTTGTTGCGATCTCATGAGCACCATTCCTGGTCAACGTTCCATCTCACCTTGGCTGCTGAGATGATAGACTGACTGTATGTCCACCTGAAAATACACAGACCCTAGGAAATACCTAGAATGCATTTCCAGGACGAAACTCCCCTCTGATGGTATTTTATATTCATACTCCTATTTTGCCTTTGACCAATCTTCTATCTTTTTATTTTATCCTGCTGTTTATAAACTGCCTCAGATTCTTTTGGAACAAACTGAGATCTAAACTAATTAATTAATTAATAGATTGACTTGTGAAATGGCTTTATCAATTAGGATAGATTAAGTTTTGAAGCAGTAATAAATAGTCCTGAAATCTCAGTGGCTTAATAGTCCAAAGATCATTTTTTATCTCTTAGTATCACTGGGAGCTGTGTTCCAAGTATTACTGTTCAGGTTTACCACCTGACCAAAGCTTTCATGATCCCTAGTGTGGAAGAAAGAGGGCAGGTCAGTCACTGGCTCTTAGATGTCTCTTTTGCTCATCTTTCATTGGCCAAAGTAGGTCACAGAATCTCACTCCAGTCAGAATGGTGATTATCAAGAATACAAGCAACAATAAATGCTGGCAAAGATGTAGGGGAAAATGTATACTCATACATTGCGGGTGGGATTGCAAATTGGTACAAGCACTGAGGAAAGCAGTATGGAGATTCCTCGGAAAACTTGGAGTGGAACCACCATTTGACCCAGGTATCCCACTCATAGGGTTATACACAAAGGACTTAAAAATCAGCATACTACACAAATGCAGCCACGTCAATGTTTACAGCAGCTCAATTGACAATAGCTAAACTATGGAGCCAACCTAGGTGTCCTTCAACATATGAATGGATAAAGAAACTGTGGTATATATGCACAATGGATACCACTCAGCCTTAAAGAAGAATGAAATTATGGCATTTGCAGGTAAATAGATGGAACTAGAGAATATTATGCTAAGCGAAATAAGCCAATCCTAACAAACTAAAGGCCAAAGGTTTTCTTTGATATGTGGATGCTAATTCACAATAAAAGAAGGAAAATAAAGGTATTTTGGACTTAGAGGGGAGTGAAGAGAGAGGAGGGGGCATGGGGTAGGAATGACAGTAGAAGGAACTGGACGTTATTACTCTATGTACATACATGATTACATGACCTGCGTAACTACATTGTGTACAACCAGATGAAGGAAAAGTTATACTCCATTTATGTAAAATGTGTCAAAATGCATTCGACTGTCATGTATAACTAATTAGAACAAATTTTTTAAAAAAGAAGAAGAGTGAGGAAGCACATCATCCTTCTAGCAGGACACCAGGGTTTTTTGTGTTTTGTTTTGTTTTGTTGTGGGGCTAGGGATTGAACCCAGGACCTTGTGCATGCAAGACAAGAACTCTACCAACTGAGCTATGGCCCCAGCCCAGGACACCAGGTTATTTGTAAAACCTGCTAATGGCAAGTAATAGCGCCAAGTGACAAAGGTGAGCATATAATGTACCTTACAAACTGGGTCACTTTTGAGAGTAAAAGAGAATGGAAAAATTTATTTTGAATATATAATTTTTATAATATTTATGTATTGACTAACAAATTGATTTTGTCTTATCGATGGTCCTATAAAATTATTCTATTCAAAAAACTAATTTTAAAAAATAGAATTATTTTTAAATTTACAATAAATATTTGTATATATCAAATAAAAAATCTTTGTATATTGATAATCTAAGCATTAAAAATTAATGCAAGCAGAATAACTTATTTTATGTAGATTAACATGTTTTAATCAGATTCTTACATATTCTACTCTCTAATATTGTATCACAGGTTTTTCTAAAGAAGCAGGTTTTTCAACATCATCTTATCATGTTAGTTTTCTCCTTAAAATTACCTGTAATTTTTTTTTCAGAATTGAATGTTATTAATACATTTGAAACCATTGACTCTTTCAATCAACCCTTCTTTTTAGACCACAATTTTTTAATTAAGGAAACATTCTGCCTCCCAGGACTGAGATATCTAGTAAAGTTGGAGAAAAAATTTAGTGAAATTGAAGCTATTGTCAATTTTAATTATTTCTCAAATTGAAATGAGTAAATATTTCACTTCAAATATTTTCAAATACTTTCTTTTTGTCTCAGACTAGTTTTCCCTGACAAAATACGTCAAATAAATTGTCTCTATTTATGAGTCAAATGGATCACCGGTTTTAGATGCTTAAAATCACAGATCTACTTAACTATATTCCACTGTGGTGCAGAATATAAATTTATTCATTTTCCACATAAGCATTATCACAAGACTCTTCATGTAAACTGAAATATTTCAAAACATTCTTATCAAATTGGAATATTAAACACTATACACCATTAATCTCTCATTATTTAATTTTTTCAACTCCTCTCTTGCTTTTGAAGAGATAAAACTCAGAGTCTTCCTGATTACAGACTTTGTTCTCAATAATTGCAATTCACTAAAAGATTCAAAAACCAATGTCAGGGAGAATCATTCATTTAATTTGATTAAATATTCCCAGCTGGTTTCGTACAAAATGAACTCAAACTTGGAGGATTTATTTAGACAGAAGGTCAACAGCATTTAAGGATACTTAGGTTGATTCACAAAGCACTTCTTTAAAAGTTTGAAGACTCCAAAAATCTAATCAATAACGATTAAAGAAAGTGTATAGCGTTATGCTAAAAGTATTATTTTGTATAAAATCAGTTCCGTCACAAAATTTTTTCAGTTCAGTCTTTTGAGCTAATATAAAATTACTTAACTTTTGCAACTACATATTCCAATTCACTTGGTACTTTAAAAAAAACAGCTTGTTTAGAAACAGTTATTAATTATGCATGCATCCAATGAACTCCAAGAACATTCCTAGTCTACAAACATCTTAATTTAGTCAGAAAATTATTTGTTCTATAACACTGTGTTCCACTAAAATTTGTGTTTTTATTATCACTGAAAAAAAATTCAATGCTCAGTTTCTTAAGTTACAATTGCATTCACTGTTAGCGGTTTCACCTTTGACAGATGAAATTACAAAAGCATTTCTTTGGTTCCATATTGGATGAAAAATTGAACCAGTATAGAAATTATCTTAGTGGATATTCTATGTGAGGCATCTTGTAACACTGTTGGCTTCATATAACTATTGGGGAAGTTGTTTTTCTCCTCTGAAGCCAATACATCCTCTGCTATCACTTCACTTTCCCTCCTTGCCCAGGAAAATTAGGAGAGTAAATGAAATTAACATACAAGAAGAGTGATTGGGTCTAAGTGAGTCACACAACAACATGCAAACACCTTTTGCAGTTTTTTGGTCCTAATTCTATTTGAGCACAGATTCAAAATAACCATAAATTTTTGAGATGCTGGGGCCTCTTCAATAGATTTGTCCTTTCTAGTTTCCACGTTGGGCAGTGATAGGACATGGGATCAACACTTTTTCCAAGTTACATGATCACCATTAACTTTCTTAAAGAAAAAAGAAAGCAGTATTTAATTTTGTATTAGACATGTATTTTGAATTTTTAAACTCATGTTACAGAGAATGTTACCATTAAAAAAATTAGCACAGAATACAGATTGACACCAAAGATAAAGGACAGAACCATCCTTGAGCAAGTATCCAGATTTCTTACACACTCCACAGCAGGAACGCTCTAGTTCCTACATGTTTGGAACATAGACCATCCTTCATTTCCCAGCGGTCTCATTGATTCATGGCCTGGCCGACTCTGCCTATCTCCCAGACTGAGGCACTGAGCAAAGCATAAGCGCCTCGTGCTCCAGATGAATTTCTCCTGTTACTACCCAAGAACAAGAGTCCAGCTGCATTTGTGGTGCCAGCAAGAGATAATATCCTGCGTGATGTCCTGAAGAGGTAGATGTGACTTGCGTTCTGTCTGGAGAGTGAGCTGGGTAAGTGGAACAATCCTAGAGCCAAGGAGCCCACATTTTATGTGAACTGGTACATAAGTATAAAGTAATAAGCTAAAGATGCACATTACTGTCCCCGGGGCAACCACCAAAATCGTAATGCAAAACATATAGCTAAAAATCCAAAGGAGAAATCAAAATGGAATACTAAAAATATTTGATTAACCCAAATTAAGGAAGGAAAGGGGGAAAGTGAAATATAAAACAGATGGGACAAACACAAAACAAATGGAAAAATGGCAGACCACATTCAACTCTATCAATAATACATTAAGTGGAAATGATCCAAACACTGCAATTAAAAGGCCATTGGGAGCTGAATACACTGACAGGTATCTGTGATCCCAGCTACTAGGGAGTCTGAGTCAGAGAATCATGAGTTCAAAACCAGCCTCAGCAACTTGGTGAGACCCCATCTTAAATAACAAATCAAAAGGGCTGGTGATGTGTTTGGTGGTAGAGCACCCCTGGGTTCAATTCCCAGTTCTGAAAAAATCAAGGGTTGGGGGGCCTGGGGATTTAATTCCGTGGTAGAATGTTTAGGTATGAGGCCCTGGGTTCAATCTCCAGAACTCAAAATTTAAATTAAAAAAAAAAAAGTCCAAAATTATCAGAATGGACATAAAATGAAAAAAAAATGTCTCAACTGTAGGCTGTCTATAAATGAAACATGAAGATAAAAATAGTTTGAAAGTAAAAGGAAAAAAGAGAAAGTAAGCAAACAGATTTTAAAAGTAAAAACTAGAATAGCTACATTTACATCAGATAAATAGAATTTAAGACCAGGAGTATTAGCAGAGAAAAGAAGGGACATTTTATAAAGATAAAGGGTTTGATTTCACATAAAAAGACTTAAATGGACCTGCAGCTGATAACAAAGCTTTAGAACACATAAACCCAAATTTACAGAAATAAAAAGAGAAGTAGACAAATGTATAAACAGAACTAGAGATTTTATCACCCCCTCAACAATAAAACAAAGAGACCAGACTTATATAAAAGATCCAAATGACATTATCAAGTATCTTGACCAAAAGGACACTATATCCAATACCTATAGACTACACAGATTTTTAAATTCCTATGGAATATTCACTATATGCTGGGTCTAAATACATTTCAAAATACTAAAATATTATAGAATATGTTATTTGACCACAATAAAATTAAGTTAGAAATTAGTGATAATATAAAAACTGAAAAAGCCTCAAAATATTTAGAAATTAAACAAATACTAAATAATTTTCAAAGAACTGAAAATGGAAGTTAGAAAATGTATTGAACTAAATAAAAATGAAATCATAGCATATCCAAATTTATGAGATGCGGTTAGGGGTGCTTTGAGGAAATTTTGTAGCTTTACATACTTATATTAGGGGCAAAAAGAGAAGTATAAGAATCAATGATAAAAGGTATCATCTTTAAATTAAGAAAGAAACAAATCAAACACAAAGTAAATATAAAAATGGAAAAATAATAAAAATAAGAACATAAATCAATCAAATAGAAAAGCAATGCCAAAATGTGATATTTGAGACAGTTAATGAAATTGATAAGCCCCTCACAGGAAGGTTGAAGGAAAAGTAGAGGAAATACAGGTTAGAAATATCAGAAATGATAGCGGGAATACACTACAGATCCTACAGACACCAAGGTTAATAATTAAATATTATGCACAATGGTATGTTAATTGTCTTGTCAACTTGGATGAAATGAACAATTTCTTTGAAAACCACAGCTTTTCAAAATGACACAAGGTGAAAGAGAAAATGTGTATAGTCCTATATCTGCCAAATAAGTTGAATTTGTCAAAAATGTTCCCAGAAAGGAAAACTTCAAGCTTAAATTATTTCCCTACTAAATTCTACCAAATGTTTATTAAGAAATAACATTAATCACATGAAAAGAAGTGTAGTTGACCTTTAAATTAGAAAATAAAAATAAGAAAATAATTCCTTTTATAATCATGTCAAAAATGAAAAATACTTAGGAACAAATTTAACAATGATATTGCAAAATATCTGAATGCACATTTTAAAACATTGCACTGCTTAGATAAGTCAAAGAAAGGCCAAGTAAACATCAAAAACATGTTATGAGCTTCATATATACTTTCTGAATCTATGAGATGGATTTTAATGAGTAATGACAATGTTTCAGGCACTGTTCTAGGCTCTGGAGATAATGCAATTAAAGTCCTGATTTCATGGAAGTTTACATTCTAGTTATAGGAGCAGACAGGAGCTATCTTCTATAAAAGAGCTATGAAATAATAAATAAATAAATAAATCTAGGTGAGGGACTAGCAAGTAATGTAGGAAGTCTCTGTCTCTTTACAGAATGGTTATTGTACACCTTTTTGATAACAGAAATAAAAGACGTTTTGATAATAGAAAGTTTTAAAAGAGACCTAAGGACAATGAGAGTGTGAACTAATGGGTAAATCAGAGAAGGTAATGGGATCAGCAGATGCAAGGATCCTGGGGCATGAGTGTGACAGTTTGAGAAATAGTGAAAAGCTGAGGTCACTGGGGTGCAGTTAAATGAGTGGGAGGAAAAGCCAAAAATGGCAAAGGGGTCAGGTCTTAGGGACCCCAGTCCCGCAGGACTGGGGACTTTACTGCATATATTATGCAAAACCACAGGAGAATTTTGAAGAAAGTGTCATGACCTGGTGTGTTTTAAAAGGATTCCTCTGCTATTTGGGGGAGTATAGAGTTTAGGGTACCCAGAGAGGTATTAGGGAACCAGGAGACTTAATAACACTCCAAAGACAGTTGACAGTGACTTACTAGAGTGGCTCAGAAGCCACTTCCTGCAGAAAAGCATGATTTGAGTTCTAAATACATGGCAGAGATACCACTGGGTTTGCTAATGGACTTGGGCTCAGCAACCGGAAGAATGGATTCATTGTTCATAAAATTGCAGGAAGTACATGTTTGAAGCAAAATCAAAAGGTAGACTTCAATGTGTCCCTTAGAGATTCCACCAGAGATCTGGAGTTGTCTGGACCTCAGGGCAGAGGTCCTGAGAAAACCTGAGCACCAGGAGCCGGAGCAGTGCATAGGGCGATCACTTAATTTAGCAATCAAACGGGGACGTTTTCTGAAACTGAAAGGTGACACAAGCAACGCTGAGCCCTAAGACAAAAACCAGAACCGCAGCAGACAGAGCAGGACATACTGTCACACTACCTACCAACGGTGTTGACGCCAGGGGAGCTGCAGAGCCACCCAGGAAGTGAGCGCGGATAGAGAGAGAAGCATCCCAGTGCCCAGAGGTCAAACAGTGAAGAGGGACCAAGGAGGTTCTGCAGGACCCGCAGGTGCAAGAGCTGAGAGCCGACAAGCAAGAAAGGTTCTGCAGCAGAAGCAGCAGCAGCTGCACCCACGGGCAGCCAGAGGAAGAGCTGAGCACGAACTGAGCACAGATGCAGGACCAACCACAGAAATCAAGTGTCAGGCACCACGCGTGGCAGTCTTCTTCACATATGGGGGTGGGGGGAGGTGTTAAAAATAGAAAGATGTCACAGTTTCCACATAATCATCTTCCTTTCAGAAGATACAGTCCTCCTTCAAAAAGATGCTGTTCAAAACACTTTCTGTTTTGTGGTTAAGAAAAAAATAGCAGAAAACAGCAAAAGGGAATGATGGAGAACATGTATCTAGCACTTCTGTTTTCCATGCAATAGCTCGTTCGGTCCTTCCAAGGTGGGGATCATTGCCACTCTCCTTTGATTTTCAGGTGACAATACCAGGCTAAAGGAAGGTGGAATGACGTAGCCGAGGCCCCCTGGTGAGTCATTGGCATTGGAAGCTGGGTAGGTGGGCACCAGAGGCTGTGCTCTCAGCCCCGTGGCCCAGGGCCCCTAAAATAAGGATGTGGGCACAGCAGGAGGGAGACTTCCAGCAAGGGACCCTGAGGTTCATCAGGACACTCGCATTTCCAAAGTCAAACGGGGACTTTTTCTGAAACTGAAAGGTGACACAAGCAATGCTAGGCTAAAACACAAGACACACACTTGGTATTGGCTCCTACCATACAGAACTGGGCCTCAGTTTTCTAACCCCACTCACCTGGGTTGGGCCTGAATCTTCTACAGGAACATTCAAATCCAACACTTTCCAGCCTCCCTTTTCTCCCTGGGTCTCTGAGAATATTCTTTAGAGGCATCTCTTTTCCTCAAAATACTACTAAGTGGTTGCTCACCTTGGCCACCACATCCCAAGATAGTTGTGTGAGCCGCTGGAGGGCCCACGGTGGGGCAAGATGCACTTAGAGGAGAAGTCTTGTGATTGAGATGAATTAATTTGGGTATTTTCCACTCAAAAGGAGATCGTGCATCTATTTTTTCCAGTAGTTTGGAAGATATTTCACCATTTTTAAGGATTGCATAGTTTTCCTTTGTAATACAAGCCTTAATTTAGTTAACCAGTCCCTTAGTAATAAGGCTTTAGGGTTTTTTCTGGTTTTCCATTAATCAGAAATTAATGAATATTCTGGCATACAATTTCTCCCACTTGGACAGTTTCTTTCTCAGAGTAAATTTTTAAAAGCAGGATTGCTGGACCAAAGAATATGGGTATGTTGTATTTTAATGCTTGCTGTCAAATTTGCTTAAAAACATGTTCCACCAAATTATACTCCTGTTAACAAAATAATTCTCAGAACCTTCATTAATACTGTTACTTAACCCAATCTGTTCACCTTCACCCTTAGGCGAAACATGATACCTCATTTTTAATTAGCGTCTTTCTCATTATTAGTGATGCTGAATGTCCTTTTACATGTCTCTGGCCACATTGTTTCATCTTTTTGTAGATTGCGTACTCAATTTATTTGTCCATTAATCTATGTGGGCTGTTCTCCTTACTCCTTTTCTTTTTCAAAGGTCTTGCATATATTGGGCTTATTAACGCTGTCGTTATTCAACTATCTTTCCCAGTTTGTCATTTGGCTTTAAGTACTAATAGAATTTTCACAAGGGAAATGCTTTTTTGCTTTTGTTAAATAAACATTGCACACAAAGAACCTATAGGAGGATTTCTTCTATTAAATTACTCAATATTGCAGTTAAATCACACCCAGAAAGTCCTAAATAGCCCAGACATAAATGTAACCGGAAGCAATGATCTAACCTCTGGGAAGAATCAGACATTGATGTGACACCTTCTGGTGACCCTGTGCTGTTGGTCTCTATACTTTGCCACTTCTCAGCCTCTGTCCTTTGACCCCAGAGCTCTCAATGAGGCATGATGAAAGCCATTTGTGTGATCATGCCCCCTCCGAGGCTCCTGCTTTTCAAAGGTGATGTATAATCAAAGGTTTAGTGTTAGCCTTGGAACCCGGCCCTCTGAGTCTTGCATTTGTTTGGATAATCCTGAAGAATCGCCAAGCACCTGGTATAGGTCTGGCCGGTGTTGGATGGAAAACCCATTGATGTGTCTCTCTGATTGATGGTGGAGTTGTTCTGTACCATTCCAAAAAGACAGAAAGGACAGGAAGACAGAGGCAGACAGACCAGCCAGGGGGGAAGCCCAGGGAGGGATCTGCCAGCTCGAGGTCTTGCCCCAGCCTAGTCATGACAGTGGTGAGTGGGGGTTTTCATCTGTGAACAAGTCTAACCCTCTGCCGGCAAACCTCCTGATTGCCAAACCTCAAAGTCGTCCAAGAACACTGTGGCCAGAGCCCACTTGAAGAGATGATTTCACCAGCACAGGGTAGAGCCAAGAACCAAAATACTTTGTCTTCTGCTGTTTATTTTTAATCATAATTATGTGTTCCCTCTTTTTTTCAGGGACATCAAACATGTAGTAACATTGTGCAGAGACTTCTGGGGGCCTGGCCATTGGCAGGAGCACAGAGGAGATGTCAGGCAGGTGCTGGGAACAGCGTATCCACGGCAGATGTTCAAAAGGCTGACCACATTTGGCTAGACTTGCTATCCAAAACCTATGTCTAGTCCCAAGGCCATGATCATCTGGGAACAGTCATGGTTCCCCACCCGCAAGAATAGTGTCTAACCCACTGAAGAGGAAGCTGGAGAAAGTCAAGAAATGGAGTTGACCTCTTTCTTGACCTCACCTGCTCTTCTAGACCCATTCTTCTTCACCCTGTTTGCAAATCCTGGCTCTTTGGAGACTTATACCTGCAAGCAATGCTACCTACTACCACTCCCTATCACTGTCATCCACCAATGTCCTGGATTTTGTCCTCTTTCATTAAAAACATCTGTAGCTGGCTAACAATTATCTCCATCAACCAAAGGCCCTAGGTGATATCAACATCTACAAGAAAGACCTGGCCATCACTGGGCTTCTGCTACTTCCATGACCTTCTGATCAACAGTGACCTTCACCTCCTCACCATCGCAACTGTCATTCCTATTGCTGCACCCTAGACCTTGTCTCCGTTTGATCTCTTCCATCTATGAGTAGCCATGCAGAGAGTGATAAGAGTATTGTCAGGAAGTAGAAGTGGCAAAAGTTAAGTTGAACAGGCTGAGGAAGAAACGAGAATGGAGGAGTGAAAGTAATCCTTAGTTCATTCAACTTAACTCCTGCCACCTTCATTTCCTTGAAAACATTCTTACAAAAGAGACTTAAATGTAGTTTTGAGACTCCATCCACAACTGAATAATCGACCACTCCTTTGTTCTGAAAACACCCAGCAACCTTGGCATTACCTTCCTCTCTTTTTCCTTCTACCTTTTGAAGTGCTTCATCTTGTGTCCATCATGGACTATTCATCCTCTGCCCAGCTCCTAAATGCTGTGGTCCCAAGAGGACTGAGGGCTTCCTAAAACTTTTCTCTTCTCCCTGGACCCTTATACCACTCACTCCATGGCTGAAATTAATTTGAATGTTGATAATTCTCAAATCAGTACCTGCCTTAGTCCACTGTTTCTTGCTATGACTGAATACCACAGATGAGAAATTTATGAAGAATAGAAGCTTCTTTAGCTCATGATTCTAGAGCATGGCACTGGCACGTGCTTGATGCCTGGTGAGGATCTTGTTATTGGGTTGGGGCATGGTGAAGGGCATCACATGATGAGACAGAACAAATTTGCCAGCTCAGTTTTCTCTTCATCTTCTTATAAAGCCACTAATGCCATCCTGGGGTCTTACCCACCTTACTTCATCTAATGCCAAGCACTACCCAGAGGCCCCACGTCCACCTACCATTAACACAACTTTAAGGAGCAACTTTCCAACACATGAATGTCAGGCAACACGCCTAAACCATAGTAGTGTCTCCTGTCAAGAGCGCTCTCAGGAGCTGGGGCATGATATTGGCCAAATTATGTCATTATCTTGCGTGCATGCATAAATATGTCACTCAAAATCCCACCAATATGTACATCTATAATGCACTAATAAAATAACGTTGGGGGAAAAAAAGATCTCTCCCTGGAATATAAGGCCAAGTTATCCAAATTTCCACTCAGATAACCCACCTGAGATGTCCAGATATCCATCATGTCCCTGTCCCCAGCATGCAACTGGTGCAATAATTCATATCTCCATTAGTGATGCTTCTATGTACCTAGTTATCCCAATCAGAATCCAGGCATTCATCTTTGACTCATTTCCCTTCATCCCCCACAGTCCAACCAAACACTGAGACTGATTTTGTCCGTGCTGACTCCTAGCTTACTGGAATCTGTCCCCTTCTCTGCGCCCACACTGCTCCTATCCCACCTCATGCCACCATCACCCAGTTGCATCTCAGCCACAGCCTCTGACCTGGTCTCCCACTCTGGTGTGGCCCCTCCAGACCATCCCTACAAGGCAGCTAAAGCACTCTTCTTAAAAGACAAACCGGATCATGTCACTCCACTGTTTAAAAGTCTTCACGCGGTTCTTGGCGTAAAGTTAAAAATTCTCTTGATATGTGTTCCTCGAGACCAAGCATGGACTGGTTCTTGCTTTTCCATCATCTTCTCTTAATCATCATCATCTTTCTCTACCAACCACTCATTCCAGGTTCGTTCCAGCTATAGTGAACTTTGATCACTTCAAGTGGTCCCATTGTTTGTTCCAGGAAAGTCTCCCCAAAAACCGTGAGTTTGGGGTTGATGGTACTGTTAGCATCCATTGCATGGCTTCATAATTCCTAGTCCATGTGTCTGCATTGCTGACTCTCCTCACTAGAACAGAATATTTGCTGATGGGCATGATTCATGCCACAGCTGCTGACCCAATGGCCAGCTGGGGACCCCTTTTTCTGGGTCCATGATGTGTACTTTTGAATGTTCAAGTACAGTTCTGGAGGATGACCCTCGACATTCAACATTTTTCCAAGGCCAGAACCAGAATGCCAATAAAATCATTGAGTCTCACCTTTCCCCTGTTTTACAGAGGAAGAAACTGAGGCCCAAGGAACATAACATTCAAAAAACCCTTGGGCAGGGAGTGGTTGAGTTAATATAAGTATCAAGGTCCACTCAAAGGATTTTGCTCTTTTTCAGAAAGTCCATGAGCACTGTTCCAAATGACCCTGGCAAAAGAATGAACTTTTAGAGGTCCTTCACTTCCAAAGCACCTAAAGCTCTATTATTGCAAGAATCTGGCAGACTTGCTGCTATAGATCCTAAATGGGGCCTACCTGACTCAGTACTGGGACTAAATCAAAAGGAATATCCCCATCTGCCTAGTCACCCCTAAAGGGACATGACCATGGAGCTGTCCTCCCACACAGTCTGAAAGGCTCCCCCAAACAGTAGGTGGCACAGACAGAAACATAGGCTTAGTCACAGGAGCCAGGTGGGTCCTGCTATGGCCACAAATATTGGATCAGCCAAAGAGAAGATGGAACCAACAAGAGAAGTGGCATGGAGATCACAAATTTGGGGCCCTGACATGGTATAATCCAAACTAGATTATCTGGATAATTGCTGAAACTTGACCTCCCCTAGGTTAGGCCCAAAGGTGGAGAGATGACCAAGACAAGATGGCAGCTTGTCCACAGAATCTGTGGACCATTACAGATCACTCTTGGGGGGAATGTTCTCCTTATCCACAGAGATTGAGAGAGCTCAGTGTCTTAAGTCAGACTCCCCTGAAATGGGAATTTGCATGCAAGTGATTTATTAAGGAAGTATTACTAGGAAAGACTGGTGAGAGTAGGGAAAGAAAAAGTAGATAGGATTGATTTCAGGCAGAGACTCACAGAAGATGGTTTAACCTGACCCTTTCTAAAGAGACTGGAGTATAGATCACACCTCAAGATTGACAAACCTTTGGCTAGGGATTTCATGGTGTCTCCCCAACTGTTACTGGTTGAGAAGTAAAACATGGCAGCTACAGTAACCAAGAGTTCCCAGGAAGTCTTTGAAAAAATATCTGTAAGAAGGAGGAGGAAGAATAGGAGGAAAGAAGGAGAATAAAAGAAGAAAGAGGAAATAGAAAAGAAGGAAGAAGAGAATAGAAAAGAGGAGGAGGAGGAGGAGGAGATAGAAGGAGGATGAAGAGGAGGAGAAAATTTATTATAAAAATAAACCTGCTTCCAAGTCAAAACAGCCCAAAGGAGGCAGAAGTGAGAGCAATGGAGAGAGAGATTAGAGAGATTCTGGATCCTGGTGACGGTGGGTGGACGAGGTCTGACTGCATGTCCAACTTTCATCTGAGGTCTAGATTCTCACACCACTGGATTCAGGAGCTCAGATGCGGTCACCAGAACTACACTTCTTCACCAGATCTTGGCCGCGTTTCATTCTGTGCTGTCTTCTCTTTCAACATTGTCTGAAATAGCAATGCAGCCACCAGTAGCTCCCAGCTAATATTTCACCTGCTCAGCACCCTAATGGCTCTATCCTCATGTCTCAAATAGAAGTCTCAAGATTGCTGCTGATCCACTCATTTGAACCACTTACCATGGCCAGGGGGGTAACATAAGCAGATCAACCAGCCGTGGGCTCGTGCTCACTCCAAAGCCTGTAGTTGGGTAGGGGTGGAGTCAGCTATCAGTTTTACCTGGACCAAATTGAAGGAGCCTGGGGGAGGACCATTTCCCCAAGGAATGCTGACATGTTGTTACTTGGAGTCATGGAAATGAGTGTTGGACATGGGGAAAATAACAGTCTACAACATCCGTGGGTGATGCCAAGGCCACTCCTGCAGTGGAAATGACAGGAAGAAGGGTGGACCCTTAGCTTTCATGAGAGATGTTCTTGGGGGTTTTTGAACCCCAGAGCCAAGGATATACAAATGTTTGTACTGGATCCTGGCTTTCTCCTGAACCACAGGTAACTGCACCTCCAACTTTCATTACTTTCCTGCCATTTGGTGAGCCATTTTCAACCAGTTAGAGGAGCTGTTGAAATGGTTTCAGGAAATGCCTGCTCTTGTTCTCATATACAGCACATGGTTGGACACATTTACACAAATGGGGCAAGCCTCTGCCCATCTCACAACTTCATTTTCTAGGTTGTCCAAAACTTAGGAGAACACCCATTTTCTTAAGCCACGTCAGCTTCCCTACATGTCTGTCACCACCAGTAGTTTTTGGCATTCGTTGACAGTCATTATTTTTCACATGGGAACCAAGTGTTAATCACTTCCTAACAGTTAGGAGAAGTAAAACATGGCAACTACAGTAACCAAGCAACCCACAATGAGGAAGAGAGAACGTGAGAACTGCCCTGAGGCATACACACTGGGCCACCTGTTGGGTGCTGAAGGTCAACAAGACCTGGCATGGACTCACTCTCCTGATGATTGTGTCCTCTTATCTACTCTTAGACCCTGGGTACTGGTGGGACTCCACTCCATGCTCAGAACAGGAACCTCTAATATGAGACTAAACCAATTAATTATAGCATAGTCCTATGGTCACACTGTCATTAAAACTTGGAGACAGATATGGGACCCAGTCAGAACCAGTAAGAGGCAACACTTAGCCAAAGTTTCTAGGAAAGACCACTACTCCTTCCTGCTGGAACTTGGGAGTTAAGGAAGCTATTTAGGACCCTGAGACAGGGCTCCTGCTTCCAAGTCAAATAAACCCAAAGGAGGCAGAGGTGAGAGCAATGGAGAGAGAGACTAGAGAGATTCAGGATCCTGGCGACAGTAGATGAGCGAGGTGCCACCTGAAGCAAAATCTGGAACTAGCCCAACCTCTGCCTTCTCAGAGAAGCAAGCTGGTAAGTTCTCTTTTTACTTAAGCTAATTGGGGTTGAGATTTCACAAAAAAAAAAAATCACAATCCTATTGTGGCCCCACATCCTCTCAGGCCTCACCAGCCCATGGGTAGACATCTGGTCCTACTGACAACAGCACATGGGGGCTTCCACTTACTGCGTGGGGACTCAGCACCCCTTCAAGCATGCCTTGATTATTTCTTCACAGAACTTATTAACACGGTTGGTGCAAGCCTTGGGTGTCTTCCACACGACTAGGAACAATTCTGGTTTTTTTTTTTTTTTTTTTTATGACACTCTCTTGCAAAATGACTATGGCCAGAGGAGTGGGATAAATAGATTGATCTCATTACGATCGTGGGCAGAGGTGGGAAGGGAGTCAGTTTACTGGGCAGGACTCCTCATTAACAGGCAGGAGAGGCCATACCCTAAGAAGGGTGCACCATGATCAGAAAAGCAAACTGGCCAGACAAAATCATGGAGCCTGCCATGGGTGAGTGGGACGAGGAGCACTGTCAGCATCAGCCAGTGGGTGAAACATGCTCTGGGAAAGGGAAGAGACAAGCCAACGGTTATCAGGTGAGGAAGTTACAGGGCTCCTACTCAAGCCCATGAGTTCAAGTTTCTTCTCCTGCTCACCCATGTCCTTTGCTAGGGAGCTGCACACAATTTAGAAAGAACCAGACAGGTTGATTAGTTTACACTGCCAATTCTGCACTAGCAAGTTTGAGTGTGTTCCTGAACAGTGGAGCAAAGAGAGATCTCTTTGTCGACCCTTGTGACCCCTCAATATCAGCGCCAGACTCCAGAGCTTGCTATGATGTAAATTGCCATAGAACCGGGGTCTGGATAGCTGCAGCCTTCCCTCCCAAGGAAACAGACATTCTACGGAGTTAAGATGTGGTCTTTGTGCCTCAGGCTTGATCCACCTACTTCCTGACTCACTTGCCTATCAGCTGTGTCCTCTAAAACCAAGATCCTACAGTTCTCTCACATCTCAGTAAGTCCAGGAAATGGACTTAGAATGTCTCCCCCTCTCCCTTCTTTCCAGAATTCCCTTGCCCATTTCTATACTTTTAGGACTTTCCTCTCACTTCTTTCTTCAAGATATTTCTTCTTCAAACCAAATCCCAATTCAGTGTTCACATCTCAGACTCCTCAACAGAGAGAATGCCAAATGGGAAGCAAGAGATGTGGTCCTAGAAGCCAACCCTGGTGTTGCAAAAGCTGAGCCAATCCCTCCACCATTCTGGGTTTCAGATGCTCTTCCCATCACATCACTGGGATTTCCCATGGCATGTGACCCACCACAAGCCCATCTCTTCCCCCACTCACACCCCAATCCTTATGAGACCAAATTCTTCAACACACACTCCAGGGCTACCTCTACTCCCAGGTAGACCTGATGATGGGAAAAGAGGATCCCGCTCCTGGAAAGAAGGAAGTCCAGAGCTGTTTCTGTCTTTAAAATAGACTATCTGGCTGGGCACAGTGGCATGTGCCTGTAATCCCAGCAGCCTGGGAGGCTGAGGCAAGAGGATTGGAAGTTCAAAGCCAGCCGCAGCAACTTAGTGAGGCCCTAAGCAACTTAGCGAGACCCTGTCTCAAAATAAAACATGAAAAGGGCTGGAGATGTGGCTCAATGGTTAAGCGCCCCTGGGTTCAATCCCTGGTACCAAAAAAATAAAATAAACTGTCTCCCTTCAATTTGGGGATTGAAGAGCAAAGAGGAAAGGGGTGTATGAGAAGCTTCAGGGCTGATAGCCAACAATACCTCCCACTCTCCAATTTCTTACACTGGGAGCATCTCAAGGGGGAGCCGACCACATGGTCTTGATTAACTAACCTTCAATCGCCAGCATGGTACCCTTTCAGGCGAGAGCCTTTCCAAAGCGCCTTTCCCTCTGTACTGGGCTGGCCAGGGGCCAGGAAAGAGGCCCTGGAGCAGGGGTACTGTGCAGTCCCCCAGGGAGCTACTCCTGCTGGGTCACTTCTTCCCACTAAAACAGAAGAAAAAGGGTCACACATGACATAGATGTGGTGATACATGACACTTGGGGGGGGGGGGAGTCCAAATGGAAACTGGGCTCAGGAGTAATGGACACACATGTATGCCCACGGGTCAAGATGGCAATGTGGATGGCCTACCTTTGAGTGTCACCTACACATACACACACACACACACACACACACACACACAGGCAATGGTCTCTACATACTAGACAGGCACATCTATAGAGCTCAACCTCTGTTTACAGCTAGAACACCTTTGTCCTTCTCATGACCTATGAGCTCAACCTTGAATCTGTGTGTGGACTCTTGTTACACACACACACACACACACACACACACACACACGCACACACCCCACTAGGGGAAGTCTGTCATCATGAGAAGTCATTTTAGTTATGCCAGGAGTCAATGCCCTTCTTACTGCTCCCCTATCCAGGTGCAGAACAAAAGCAAGCACATCTGTTACCCATAACACAGTTATCTGCAAAAGAGGGTCTGTGCTCAGGACCCTGCACTGTGATTAGGTTTTGCAGCTGGCACCTTTGCCTCAGTTATGTATCTATAGCAGCAAACATGTGCCCGTGAAACACCAAAGCCCTCAGATACTCAGAGAGGAAGACATGTCCTCTCAGGGCTCCGGAAATTTCCCCCTGTAATTGGCTATTGAGCTCAGGGAAGAACTCTGGGAAGCAAAGGCAGAGGCAGAGCCAAGGGCTTCTCTCTCACCTGGTGGCCTTTTTCTGAGCACTCTCTGAAAGACAGCAAAGGTATAAATCCAGCAGTGCCCCGGACCAACGTGCATTCTCCCACCAAAGGGTCCTCATCAAAATGTCCCTTCCTGACAGCTGAACAGAAGCCATCTTTCCTACCTTCTGAGCAGAACCTAGCTGAGGAGTATGTCCTGCACCAGCCAGGAGCACCTGCACCCTGCATGCCCAGCACAGGGCACTTCTACTCCCAGGCTGCAGATCACCTCATTGCCCTTCCTGGGAATTTGGCCTAGCTGGTGGCGGACTCTCAAATCTCTCTGGGTTTCTGTCCGTACCTGACACTGCAGTCCCAGGAGACCCACTGCAAGCACGGAAGTGGAAGCATCCCTCAGGGGACACCCATCTCAGGGAAGGAGCATGGTGCCAACAGGGAAGCTGACATTGATTTTCTGATTGGAAAACATATGGATGGTGGCAGCATAGTCCAACCCAGAAGCTGATTGTTCCCCAGACCAGAAAGTTCTAGACTATGCTACTATCCAGTCAGAAAGGGCTTGCTGTCCCTAAATACCTCCCAGTGACATTCACTTTCAGGAACCCCCAAGGGTGAAATTCATAGGTGAAGCTCTGGAAAGGTTGGCGCACAATGTTTCATTTTCCAATTGGGAAATGGAGACCCAGAGAGGAGGAGGCCGGCCAGTCCAAAGCAAGTCAGAGCTAGCTCATGGAGCCAGACTAGTCAGCAATGGAACACAGGCTTTGGAGATAGGCTGTCCTGAATTCAATACAATTCCATGTGGCCAGGGGTCCACACCACCCTCCCCAGGACTAGAATTCTTATTGCTGAAATAAGACTGCCATAGCCCATGGGGTTAAGTGAGAATTAAATGATGCATTACGTAAAAGAATCCAGCATACAGTAGGCACTTAATAAACACTGTCTCTTCTCAATCCCTCCTTCTACCACTTCCACCACTCTAAGCATAGCCTTAACTGCTTCTTAGCCCATTGACAGTACTTTGGAGCCCTGGCCTAAACTGAACGGCTGCTCCAGAAGATGGGAGAATGTCCTGGCAAAACTGTGGCTCCCGTGGGACCAACATCCCATGCTCTGCAGGGAGACTCACAACCTCCAGTTAGAGTCCCAAGCCTACTTCCTCCTTTCCTCTGTGCTCCAATACTGTCCAAACAATAGTACCAATGAGAGATTGCTCCCCATTTGGCACCTGAGGTGTCCCTCTCCCCAAGAAGAAGACAAACGAATCGTGATTCACAGCATCATTCAGCTCCAGATGTGACTGAGGGAGGGATGGGCAGCCCTTTCTATCTGCAAATCTTGAAAGGATCCCTTGAAAGGCCAGAGGAAGCACATAGGTTCCATGGTTCCAGAAGGCAGAATCAGAACCCAGGACAGTACAGGTATCGGGAGGTTCTAGAGATATCATACTGCCACATCTGCACCACTTTCCAGGTCACAGGATGTTTCTTAGCTCAGAGTGTTGGAACTTCCTGGATCCTAACAGTGAATGACCATCTGCCATCAATTACCCTAGGAATTTCTCTAGTGAGGAAGGGTGGAAGGAGGTGACTTTGAGGTCCCTTCAAGACCTAAATGTCTGCAAGGTCACCAGATGGTCAGAAATTTCAATGGATAACCAAAATTTCAATGGATAACCCCAAACATCACATACCAAGAAGCTGGCCACTTCCATGAGGTCCAAAAAATATTACGTCCTTTCCTTTGACTGAACGTGAATTCAGTCCATGCTACAGCCTTCAAAACCTTAGCCACAACTCCCAGTCGGGAAAAGTCAAGCCGAAATGCCCAACTTCCCTTCCTAATCCATAAACTAGAAACTCACTTGTGCTGTGAGCCTAGCAAAGCAAGCTCTACATCAGTGACCCACTGAGGAAATTAGGCCGCCCGACAGGGGGCCACCTGCAATTGGTGCCTGCAAGTGAAGCATTCCAGGCTGAGCCTCCCAGGACACACACATCTCCGTCCGATCAGTCTCCACACCATTAACGAATGGAGATTTCCCTAGCCTGATGCTCACCAGGCTAATTGGGCAGGAGGCAGGCAACTTTCCTGAAACAATGAAAGTCACTTTGCCGGGAAACTTGCCGTAGCCAAAGTGGGCCATCTTTCTTCTCAAGATTCTAAGACCTCTAAGCCAGGGTCGGGGAGAGATATATGAAGAGGACACAGAGTGACAGGGACAGTGAGGGCTATTGCAGTCCAAGTTCCCTCCAGCACCATCCCTTGAGTCTTTCTGCAGTAGGAACAGGAGCACCGAATCACCACCCTCAGTGACTAGGACTCATGAATGTCGGCAATTTAGAAATGTCCTTCCACTGTGTGGACATCTCCTTCCTATTTTTCCCCACCAACCCTTCATTTAGCCTAAAAGTACCTACTCATCATCTGCTATGAACTAAATTTCCTAATCAACCTTTGAAGAGAACTAATCCTCCTGAATCCCCACCCACCAGTACCTCCCTGGGGCTCCTCCACCATCTCACCCTTTCAGCTTCTTCTGCTGTGGGGAGGTCTAGAGGCCTCTGCAGAAGAAGTGGAAATCCTTGCCAGTGCATCCCAAAGGGTTTTTTCATGACAGTGTTGAGAACCAGGGCCTCCCTGGTCTTGCAATTGTCCCAGATCGGTGGAGGGGCCATCCAAAGAGGGTGGGTCCCCTAAAGACCTAAACCACCCCACCTGGCTGACAAGGGAAAGTCCAGGAAGTGGACCTATCCAAGTGGTCAGAGAATAGTGCTTCAAACTCCAGAGGAGGAAGGGGAAGCTCTCAGGAAACCGCTGTCCCTTCTCTTGCCTTCAATCTTGCATCTTAGGAGAGTTCTGTCACCATTTTGGTTTTGTGTCATTTTGTTGAGGTAGGGATGAGGTAAGAATCAGAACATGGGATATTGTCATTTCCTCACAGGTGACCCACACTGGTGACTTTTAAACTATGCTTGGAGGAACCCCGTGGGGCTCACAGAGCACATTAAGGGGTGCTGGGGAGTTGGATTGTAGGGCTGAGTAGGCAAGGAGCACCAGCCACATTCTCCTTGCCGGCCCCATCAAAGAGCAATTCTGAGATTACCCATTCGATAGTATTGAGATGGGGCATTTTGTTTGAAGAAAGTCGCTCATGGGACTTTTTGGATGCCCTTGGTTGTTTCAAATTAAAAATAAAGCCAAGGCCCAAGGAGAGAAGGGAATTGACCAAGGACATAGAGGGCGTTGGTAGCAATCTCCTGACTGTCCCATCAGAGTGTTTTCCATATAATTTAATCAAGTTTTAGGACCCAAGGACAAAAAAACACTATCCAGAATGAAGGTCACTGATTATCCAATTGGGCTTTTTCCATGGATGGAAACCACACACAGCCTGGGCTTGACCAGGAAGCCAGAGACCTCCAGAGGTACCTGTGATAGAATGCTCGCAAGATGGCGAATAGCCCTCACCTCACCAAAGCCCAGGTCAGAGCCCAGAACCCTGGCAGTGAGCCGCTTCCCGAGCCTGCCTGTGGAAGTGAGCATGGAGTTCGTCCTGAGGGGAGTTACCTGGCTCAGGTATGGAATCCTTCAGGGCCCCCAGGCCAGAAGGCTCCAGGCTGGGCCCCAGGTGGGGGCTGCGTCAGTGTGAGGAGACATGGTGTCAGCGTCTAGCTAGTGCTCAAATAGATCATGAATAATTTGCTGGAAGCAGCTGAAGGCCGTACATATTCTACAGCCATCAAATGTGGACTGTACATTGTTTTTAAACTTATTTCGTTTTCTCTTTTGCCAAAAAAAGAAAGAGGGGGGAAAAAAAAGACACAAGTCTTGGGCCATGAGAACAACCCTGTTTCCCTGCTCTGCGGTTCTCTGTTTCCCAGGCCCAGGCTTTTATTGGTGTTTTGTCTGCGAAGGGCTTTGGCCACGTAAATGTGGACAAAATGAGGTAACTCACAGATCCTCTGGCTGCATCGTGGCTGATGGCTAATGCAGAAAGAGACAGGCGGGCAGACACCCCAAACAAGTGGCCATGGGAGCCAGCATGTTCCAGGGCTCCACAGGTTCCAGAACAGGGGACAGGACTGCAGAGGCTCAGGAAAGCAGGATGAGAGCCACCATCGCTAAAGGATGAGGGACCTGTCTCACGGGCACTGTGGCACTGGACTGAGAGTCTAGTGCACCACAGGGGCGTCCCCTTCTGAGTATAACTCGAGGACTTTTCGATTCCCAAATGAACCCTAGAGTCATCTAAGCAAGGAGAAATTTAGGCCAAAGGGGTGACCACTACTGCTTTTCTGTAGCCCATTCTTGTTCATCCCTGCACAAGTGGAAGATGGGAGAATAGGAGGGGGACAGGGATGAGGGGACATCCCAGCAACCAGATGGCTGGGGACTGAGGCAGATTTGATTTAGCAATGCAAATGTGACGCTTCTTATACCCAATGGCATGGATCAAGTTCACACTGGCTGCACTTATTTTTTAGGGTCCACACCCATAAACACTAAGCACGGCCTCTCATCTGCTCCTCTCCTGTGGCTCCTATCCCCCAAACCTGTCCCCTGCACACTCAGAGAAGACCCAGATCACTAACATTCTGCAGAGGGCAGGTGGAGATTCTCCTGCCACAAAATGTGAGATCTGAGTAAGGGCTTTGCCTTTAGTGATTCACCAATAAACACCAACATGCTCCCAAGGAAGAATTAAACACGACTCTCCCCCCAGGTGAAGAGAGAGGAACATGGCGGTTTTCTGTCCTTCCATTTATCCACCTATTCCACAAAACATCTGGGGTCACTACAGTAGACATTCCCAGCGCTCACCCATACCTAACTCCCCTCTTCTTCCTGGGAGTAGCCCACACATCCCAGTGCCTTTGCAGCTGGGTGGGGCCCAGAACTAATTCTGGCCAAAGAGCAATGAGAGGAAGTTATGCGTGCTCCCTCCACAGGAGCACTGGGAGCTTGGAGGACCCTCCTCAGCTCCCTGCTCCTACTACTGCCATCAAGAGAGACCATGTGCTCCCAGTGGTATGGCTGCAAGACAGCAGAGTGCCCACTAGCAAGAACCTTGAGTAACCATGTGGAGCAGAATCCCTGCTCCCTGACTGTGATGGACAGGAGACACGAGCAAGAGATAAATGTAGATTAAACCACTGGGATTTTCTGCAGTCATTTGCTACCCAACGCAGCCTATCCTGACTACTATAATGGCCAAGCCCGTAAAATCTGTCCCAAAAACAGAAAGAGAGAGAATGTGGAAAGTCTGAATAGATAAAGGGAGAAGTCACAGAAAGCAGGGCCTGAGAGCTGCCAAGATAAGCTTTGCCAAGTTCAGTCTCTGGAGGTCGATCCCACCCTGTCCCACCCAGGCCAGTTACTGCCCCACCAATCTGAGATACCTTCTGCTCTGTCCCCTCTCTGTCCCCCCGTAACCACCTGGGCCACCCAGGGAGTGGGGGAGATTAGCTGAGGGTGGGGCCAGGAACCAGCTACACAACTGAAGGTGCCCAGTACAAAATGAAAACGTGCGTCCTCTTTTTCACGACTAATTAAGAATTCCAAGATGGCAATAGTGTGCGGCTCCTTCCAGCACAGAAGCTCAGAAAGTGGAGGGGCAATACGACAGGCACAGGCAGGAGCAAGAGCCTCCCACAGTCCTCTGTGCAATCGGGGCTGGAGCACAGCTTCTGCTCCTATAATGACACCAGGAGAAGCACGAGCCCTGGGTTCCCTAAGGTCACGCAGTCAGCGAGTAGCACAGGGGACCTTCCCACGCCAGGCACTCCTCCCAGCCCTCTGGACCCACAGAGCCCTCTCTCCTGCTATCCCTACCATCAGCAGAATGTGTAAATGATGAGCCATTCCTACACACTGCTCAGGTCTGCTTGCGTCCCCCAGAGTTCGTGTGTTGGAAACTTGATCCCTCATGTAACAGCACTTTGAGAGGTAAATGCCACTATTTCAGGAGTAGGTTAGTTACCTCTGAAGTTGGATCCTAGAAAAAGAATGGGTTTGGGTCGCTTCCATCTCTTGCACGCTCTCTCACCACATGATGCTTTGTGTCACGCTATGATCCAGCGAGAAGGCACTCACCAGATGTGGCCCCTCCACCTTGACTTCCCAGACTCTGGAACCATGAGCCAAATAAACTTCTATTGCTTGCTAATCACCCAGTCTGCTGTGCTCTGTGACAGCATCACAACGCAGGCTAAGACACACAACGCCTGAGGAAAGATGCTGCAAGCCTTGAGCTCCCTGAAAACCCTGGGCAGTGCCAGGCAGCCTCTGAGGAGGCACCAGGGAATCTCAATAGTTCCAGGCTCAGTGCTGCAGGAGAGGGCAGAAGTAAGTGCCCTGCACAGTAGGAAGACCCCAGCCCCACGAGCACAGAGTCTACAGGGGACAGCCCTGCTGCTTCAACACCAACACCTCCCACCCCAGACCCCTCCTGCCCTATAAAGAGACTGCATAGATTAGGGGAAGGAAATCTGTCTTGGCCCTGCTCTGACCTGCTATGTGACCCTCAGAAAGGCACCTGTCTCTCAGGGCCTGTTTCTTTCACTCACTGTAAAATGGACTTAGACGATCATGAAGTCACTGCTGGCTCCCAAAACATGACTCTCCCTAACAGGACAGGGCATGTCAGCCTTGGGGGTCAGAATTTCAAGTCATCTTGAGAACAGATGGAGAGATGGGGTTCCATGACTCTTCCTCCTTCCTGCTGTTTCTGGAGCCCGCCTCCCTGTGAAACCTTGGGGCCACCCTGCCCAGCCACTAGTGTGGTGCTATCTCACATCGTGGGGGCTGCTCCAGAGGACGGGGCTTAGCTGCAGGAGTGGCCAACAGCCTGCTGTCCAGCTGGCAACGCACAGGACCTTGCACAAAGCCCTTTGTGTAAATTGCCCATAAAATCACACTTCTTGCTTCCCCACCCGGCTCTAATGGACCCCACAGAACCATTTATAAAGCCCAAGTGGGGAAGACTTCATCCACCAGCAGCCTCCCCGCAGAGCCCAGGCTGGCACAGCCGAGGTCTCCTTGCACCAGCTTCCAGCTCCAACCGATAGGCTGACTCCCTCCTGCACCGCCTGCATGCAGCCTGGGTGTCACAGCCTCAGAGCAAGGGCCTGGACAGAAGTGCAGTGAGCCCAAGACCACTTATCATCAATCACCCCAGGGTTGGTAGGGCAGTCATGAATGTTCACATAGCATTGCATAAGCTTCTCCAGCCACTTATTTTATTATTATAATCCAAGTGATGCCTGTGCAGCATTTAGTAATCAAACAGCAGTGAAGCAAAATCTGCAACCAAACATTAAAAGAATTTTCTAAAAGGGAAGTCTAGTATCCACTCTACAGATGAGAAAACCACAGAAAAAAGGTCAGGTGGCTTGTTCAAGGTCACGCAGCTGGTCTGTAGTGGAGCCGGGCCCCCCGACCACACAGGACCTCTGCTGCCTGTGGATGGCACTGACTACACTCTGTGTCCTGGCTCTAGAAGGGTACACTTCTCTGGTCTATTCCTGACCCCACACAGGTCCTGATGCCCTGCCCACGCTAAAGCATAGTGGGAAAGGGGCGGCCTCGGCTCCTCTTATGTACCAAAGGGTGCAGTACCCAGCACTGCGTCCACCAGCAGGCTCTTGCTCCTGGCTCAGCAGCCTCCCCTCCATGTGGAAGTAGCTTCACTTATCCTGCTGTGGGGCTCCTGCCCAGCCCTCCCTGAGCTGCCCCCAACAAAGCCTGATTGAGCAGCCTTCCATTCATCCCAAGGCGCAGAAGCTGAAGAACCCAGGCCTGGGCATCCCGACCAACACGCTGAAAGCCAGTCTGCAGATGACCACGTGAGCAGGTCTGAGCTGGGCAGCAGGGACAGGGTGGGGGCAGAAAGCATTCAGTCTGACACCTGGGAGAGGGACAGGGCCTGTCTCTCCAACCAGCGTGGACTCCAAGGGAGAGCACACACAGAATGGCAGCTGGAGCTGGGGAAAATAAAGGAGCCCCTCCCGCGTGGGCAAGAGAAAATGGCAGCACCGAGGCGCCTGCGGAAAATGCCAGGCAGACCATGAACACAGCATCCTGGAGGGCACCGGGGCCAGGCCACCTGCTGGAGGTGCAGAGGCCGCCTCAGCCTCCGAAGGAGGACCGTGTCTAAGAAGCTCATGCTCCGAGTTAGAAACCTGTGTCCCCTGGGCCTGCCCCAGCCAGAGCTGTGTGGTCTGGGACAAGCCTGGGATCATTCGAATCTCCAAAAGCACCCAAATTATAAGGGATCCAATTTTAGGAGATCCCAGGATAGGACACTTTGTGACTTTAAACAGAATCACAGAGAAGAGGAGAAGGGTGTCTACAATGCTAAAATCCTCCCTGTCCAGGGCAGGAGCCAGCTCAGCAGCACCCCACCCCACCCCACCCGACCCCACCCAAAACTTGCCTTAAGTTCTTCCCCAGTGGCTGTTCATGCCCCTGCAGTTGGCACAATCTGAAGTTGAAAATTGAATTTCTTTAACTTTTTTTATTTTAATTTAGGCTAAAATCTACCTTTTTGTAATTGTTTGTAACTGGCTCAACTCTAGTGTTATAGAGCAGCTGTTTTGGGGGTTTTGGGTTTGTTTTGTTTGGGCAACATTGTTTTTCTATAATGTGGAACTGATGACCCACAAATGAATTCTACAAGCATTCATTCAACAAACATTACTGAGAATCTACAAGAGACCAGGCACTGGAGCAGAGTACAACATGAAGAGAAATAAGCCCTGCCTCATAAACTCTATTTTACTATTGTTTGCAATAACAATAAGTAAAATATATATCATCCCAAATAGAGATAAGTTTTAAAATAAATAAAGCAGGGAAGAGAGAGGGAAGTGCTTGGAATATTTATTTAAAGAGAATGTCAGGGGAGGTATTATTGCACAAAGACCCCAAAGAGGGGAGTGAGCTAGGAAGCCATGCAGATATATGGGAGAAGAGCAAGGCAAGCAAAGGGAGCAATAAATGCAAGGGCCCTGGGGTAGAAAAGCCACGGTACAGAGCAATGGGCCTCAAGTTGGTCACAATGCTATGAAGTCCAGCCGACTGCCCCCTTAGTTCTACACTCAAGAAAGAGCGGGGAATAAGGAGACATTTTAGAGACCAAACCTGAATCTGCTTTGCTTTCCTTCTTAAGATCCATTAGTACTTTACTATCAGCATCAGATTATCCTGGCAACATCCCTCCCCACCAAGACAACTCCCCACTCCTTTGCAACACAGTGGCTGAGAACTGCTGTCCTAGAGACAAGCACAGCCACCCCCATCCCAAGGATGTGCTTTGGAGAGCAGAGGCTCCCATCCCTCACTGTCCTCCCTGTCCTCCTCTGGCCCCGCTCCAGATTGTCTAGGTCAATCAATCAGTCTCCATCGTCTTGTGAATCGTGACGTGCAGCTCACAACATGAAAGATGGAGGAGAAGCACGCTGCACATCCGTTCACACACAACTCAGGTTGCTTCACCCAGACACATGACCTCCATGTTGGGGAGCTGGCGCACCGGGCGCCCTCCGCTTCGTAATTCACGTCACCTCCAATACCAGAAACATGCATCACCAGACCGTTTCCTTTTTTTTTTTTTTTTTTTTTAAGATGTTCCCAAGAAAATCTGTATTTAATTTATGGGCAATTTATAATGGAAATAGACCATATAAAATGTATACAAATGTGTATGGCTGTACAGAGGGCTTGGAGGGAGATAGTTTAGCCTAGCAATAATTAACATGAAGGGTCTCTTCCACGCTGCC